>NC_084480.1:297036298-297655673 GCF_030035675.1 Rhineura floridana
AGATTAGGGATGTTGGAATCCCAGGGCAGAATGGAAAATGATGCCATCTTGTGTGCCTAATTGAGACTCAGGTTTTTCCATGGTGGTACATTGTCCTCTGGAATTTGCTGCCTATGAAGGTATATCAGACCATGTTTTTGCTTTCATTCTGCTGCTATATTTTTTTTAAAAAAAAACCTATGTACAAGGACTTTTCCTGTCTTTAAAACCTCCAAAGTTATATTGGAGTTGCTGCTATTTGTTCTAGATTTTGTAATGGGGTGGTGGTTTTATATTGTGTTTTATAGTTTGTTTTTAAAAAACACACCTTTATGTATTAAAAACTTATTTTAGTGATGACTAATGAGTTTATAAAATCAATAAATATCCTGGCAATCTAAAAAGTGCAGACACAATAACCATACCTTAAAAACAGACCCACAGTGGATATATATTCTGTATCTCAGAGAAAACATACTCCTGAAATTTTAATACATTTACAGCTTGATCCTGTACTTGTCTACTCAGAGGTAAGTCCTACTAATGAGACTCACTTCTAGGTAAACATGCCTAAGATTACAGCATTAACATATTCCATAATTTCTTTAAAAAAATATAATGATGTACAGTGAAATTCTATGGATTTGTTTGGAAGTCCCACTCATTTTATTTGGCTTTCTCCCACAGCAGTGTGTATCAAACTGCAACCTTATCCATTGGAAGATTTCAGAAAATCCTGATCTGTGATGGGCTGAGATGGGCAAAATAAGTTCTTGTGTGTATGAACTTCTTACTCAATTCGATGCAAGAGGAAGCTCTTTTGACGTGAATGGGGAAACCCTTCACATCCATGCCCACACAGCCTAATAGTTTCACTAGTTAAGGGTGACAGTGATTTCTTTATTATTTATTTTTATTTATAAAAATATCTGTATACTGCTATTCCTAAAAAAACAACCACAGTGGTTTACAACAATCATATCTATATATACTATAAAGCCATGCAATTTTAAATCAGACATAATTAACTAACAATTGCATTAAATATCTACCCTTTCCCTGTTATAAGAAGCAGAACATGTCTTCAAGTTATCTCCTGCCCCCCCCCTCGAGCAGCGAAATCTCAATACTGAGAGTTTTCTCCCAGGCATTTTAGCATGTCTTTTTAAAATGCTTTTTAAAAAAATTGTTTTTAAATTTGTAAATTAGTTTTTAATGTTTTTAATTGTTGTAAACTGCCCAGAGAGCTTCGGCTATGGGGCGGTATACAAATGCAATAAATAAATAAATAAATATTGCATGGTTTCCACCCCAACCTTACTAATCTAGTAGGTTGTTTGTAAACTTTTGTCCTAAGAAGTATATATTTTTTTGTTATCAGACAGATGGAATTTAGCCATACTACCTATTTGATGCAGCTACTGTCATAAGAATACAGAGTCCAATGTTAATGCCTCATATAACATGTGAATGATAGTTATAAATTATGTTTCTATGACCTTTTTAATATTCTGGCAGCTGACTTGACAGCCTTCCTCAGTCTCCCTACTTCAGAACATCATCACATGTAAGGAAGGGTGGAGGAATGCAGTGGCTAAATGACATTTAAGCAAAATATTTTACAGTTAAGGAATAGATTGTTTCTTCCTGATCAGTGGCTGGTTTTCCTGAAGGACCTCTTGGACAATGGAATCAGGTGAATGATCTTATCTCCCATTCCACAAAGTGATTGGCTTGCTAGTCCTGTTGCTACAGATGCTATTCCCATCAGATCCTTCTTTTGCCTCTGGGATTGTTACTGTGGGCTCGAGTGGTTCCCCTTGATAGGGGCACATTTGGCTCAAAGGCTTCCCAGCTGCTTTCATTGTAGAGCAATCCAACTCAGGGAAACCAGTGTAAGCAGTGACAGCGCAAGAGAAGCCAGCATAAAGTTCCACAGCATCCAGTTGTCGTTCAGAAGCTACTGGGTTGGCTGAGCACTGGCTCAGCTGGGAACTGTGTGCAGGGACTAAAAAGTAAAAGCTGACTCTTCCAAATACTCCTACTGGGGAGTAAGCCCTCTCCATTGACTTCTATTGTATTTCTTTTCTTAGACCAACCTTTTTCCCAGCGTAACTGTTGCCTGAATTGGGACCTGCAGCAGCACTCCAAACACAAGTTGGATGTGGCCGCAGTTCCCTCACCTCAGCCCCTCCCTTAACTTGCCCCCAGAACACCCCTTTTTGGGGACTTAGGCCTGCTTATGTTGGCTTCACTTACACCAATCTCAGCTGAGCCAGCTGAGCACTGGCTGAGCTGGGCTGGCTCAGCTGGAGATTCACCAAATCCAGCTCCCCTCAGCCTGGCATAAATATCAGTTGAATTGTGCCCTTAGCCTAGGGAAGAGAAAATTAAGGGGAGGCATAATAGCAGCGGTGGCTGGTGCTCATTGGGACTGGTAGGGAGGCCAACATAAGTGGAGCCAGAGCTAATGACAGGCAGAGTCAGCTAATTCTACTTTGTTCCCACTCTCCTCCTTGCTGTGTTCTAGAAGGGCAAAACTAAAGAGGAGAAAGTGGAGAGCTGGAGCCATCTCCTCTACTGGTTGTAGGTAAGAAGGCAGGCAGGTGAGAGCCGGCTGACAGAAGCAGATGGGGCGATGCCCGATTAACCCCATTGACTCCACTATTTAGCTTTGTTTCATTATCATGTATACTTATAGCCTGCCCTTCAACAAATGGTCCCAGGGCATATTACAAAAATGCTACAATTTAAAATAAATGCATTAAAATCATAAAACCACACAGGCAACCAATATCAGAAAAACAAATCAGCAGCAGAGAAAAAGCAATGCCGGAGGAGGGGAGGCACCCCCTTAAACAAAAGGGTAAAGATATACAGTCTGTTGTTGTTGTATTGCCTTCAAGTTGATTCCGACTTGTGGCGACGCTATGAATAGGGTTTTCATGGTAAGTGGTATTCAGAGGGGGGTTACCATTGCCTTCCTCTGACACTGAGAGGTAGTGACTGGCCCAAGGCTGGAGCATTGGGCTGAAAACAACAGAATGAAATTCAAGAGGCATAAATGCAAAGTTCTACACTTAGGAAAAAGAAACCAAATGCACAGTTATAAGATGGGGGATACTTGGCTCAACAATACGACATGTGAGAAGGATCTTGGAATTGTTGTTGATCACAAGTTGAATATGAGCCAACAGTGTGATGTGGCTGCAAAAAAGGCAAACGCTGTATTAGGCTGCATTAACAGAAGTATGGTTTCCAAATCGCATGAAGTATTAGTTCCCCTCTATTCAGCACTAGTTAGGCCTCATCTTGAATACTGCATCCAGTTCTGGTCTCCGCACTTCAAGAAGGATGCAGACAAACTGGAACGGGTCCAGAGGAGGGCAACAAGGATGATCAGGGGACTGGAATCAAAGCCCTATGAGAAGAGACTGAAAGAACTGGGCATGTTTAGCCTGGAGAAGAGAAGACTGAGGGGAGATATGATAGCACTCTTCAAGTACATGAAAGGTTATCACAGAGGAGGGCCGGGATCTCTTCTCAATCGTCCCAGAGTGTAGGACACGGAATAATGGGCTCAAGTTGCAGGAAGCCAGATTTCGACTGGACATCAGAAAAAACTTCCTAACTTAGAGCCATACAACAATGGAATCAATTACCTAGAGAAGTAGTGGGCTCTCCGACACCGGAGGCATTCAAGAGACAGCTGGACAGCCATCTGTCAGGAATGCTTTGATTTGGATTCCTGCATTGAGCCGGGGTTGGACTCGATGGCCTTATAGGCCCCTTCCTACTCTACTATTCTATGATTCTATGGCTATGTGAGGATTCGAACCCTGGTCTCCCAGGTTGTAGTCCAACACCTTAACCACTACACCACACTGGCTCTCCATAAAGTCTGCAGGCTTCTGTATATAGTGAGAGAGATAGTGATGTGGGGATAAATACATTTAAGATTCTGCTTACGTAGTTTGTTAGAGTCATAATAGTGCTGTAATATTATTCTCTCCCCCCCCCTTCATGGAGACTGAAGGGAGACTGTTGATAGCATACTAGGAAAGACTTGTTCTCCTATAGCAGATGGGCATAGTTTATACAAGGCCAGAGCAATGGTGAAGTGAAAAGGCACTGATAAGGGAGTAGCAGACTCAGGATGCTCAGAAACTGGGAGCCAGTAATATACTGACAGTTTAAGATAGTTCAGACTCCACTGGGAGTAAATTCTGGATTAATACAGATTGCCTCTGTTAATGTCCTAGTCCAAGCCACTGAACCAGACCCACCAGTTTATCCAGTATGTTTAATGCACTTCATGGATTAGCTTACAGATCACACAAGATTCTGCATCTCTACGTGGCATAACTAGGCAAGACTACTCAAAACTAAGATGTTGCAACAGACACATCCCCTTACGACCCATAAGAAGGTTCAGGTGGGCTCTTTCTACTTGTGTGAGTAAGGTGTCACAGAATGGGAGCATGCATGCATGCATGCAAGCGCTCCTTCAACATGGGAAAGTGGGGGCCTATTGTCTCAGTTGTCTGCGTGTCTGAGGCTATGGGGGTGGTGGTACTTCCTTGAGATTCCCTTCCCCTAAAGGAGGTGTGCATGGCAGCAACACCTTGGGAGAGAAGTTGGAGTGGAGGGGAGAAGAAGGGGTGGGCTCCTGATCAGCCAACATTCCTTCTGTTGCAGCTGGAGCTAAGGGAGAGGAGCTGTCCCTGTCAACAGAACTGAAGCCTACTGCCTCAGCACTTCCTGGTTACAAGTTGCTGGGAGCCAGACCCTCCCCGGGCCCCACTCTGTATCTTCATCCTCTTCTTCATCATCACTCCAGGACAGGGCCCATGACCATTAATTTGGATTATAAGTTAAGCAGGTCAAATGTACTCACCTGCCCAGGCAGGTCAGCTCTACTGAATGCTCTTGATTAGAGCCACATCCATACAATGGATCCTGGTGGACCTCAGAAGATACCCAGCATGGCAGTGCTCAAGCTTCACAGAAACAATGTGGGTACTGTCAGTGGAGGATGATCGATCAGGGCAAATGAGGCACTGTCCCACCAACCACAGCCCATTCCCACCTGCCTGCGTTCTATCTTACAACAAATCAGGGGGTGGCTCTGCCTGTCATTGGCTCTGGCTCCACCTACTGTTGGCCTTTCTGCCTTCTGCTCTACTAGTCCCAATTGGCCCCAGCCACCACTGTGTACCGTCATTGCACCAGGGCCATGTGACACAGAAATGACATGGGAAAGTGAATGTTAGAGAGAACAGCAGCCCACCCACAGACATAGTAGACAGCTGACCCAGGAGGATGAGATACCCTCCCCCCACCAGAAGCAGCAAATATTGTCTACTTGAGAGTAAACTTCTACAAATGCCTCCCTGGTGGTTCCTTCCACAAGTGCCTTCCTGATGATCCCCCAAATGAGCTTGCTGTATGGTGGAGATAGGCAGTAACAAGAACAAATGGCAGAGAGAGGCCACTGCACTCAGTCTGGTGCTTCTTCTTTCAAGGCTGGGTCCTTGGAAGGGGGAAAAGTAAGCCATATTATTAGTGTTATTCAGGCCCAGTGTCCTAGGTCCCCACTCCCAGGGCCTGTGGGCTCCAGCACTTGCCCCACCATACTGGATGCTGACTCTGGTCCTGACGGCTACCTCCCACAACAGCTGCAACATCTAGCTATGGCTATTCTGGCTCTCAAAAATGACTTCTTAGCGACAATATTTCAGTCATGCCTGAAACTGATGGAGGTATATTTGCAATGTGAACTCTAACTTAATGAGGCGACTCCGTCTGGGATGGAAGCAGGTAAAAGAGCCAATGCCAATCAGAACATGATGGATGGGAGCAAAACTAAATCATAATGTTCACATTTAAGATTGGACTAAGTCATATTCCTTTTGCTAAAGCTTATTCCTCCCATTTGTAATCATCACAGGACTGAAGCATAACCACCACAGAAGGCATATTAGGAACAGATGACAAAAGAGGCATTTGCTTTTACCGTATCACTCTCGTTATTCTGGTATATTTCCATTGCAAACACTGCATCGCTGTTCAATCAAAACCAAATGCGTCCAGTCTTTCCTCCCACATCTGTCACACACATTCAAGAAGAATGTTATATGGTATTATATCAGGGGTTCAAGCAGGGCTGGCCCTTTGTTGTTATATGCCTTCAAGTCTATTACGACTTAATGGTGACCCTATGAATCAGCAACCTTCAATAACATCTGTCATGAACCACCCCATTCAGATCTTGTAAGTTCAGGTCTGTGGCTTCCTTTACAGAATCAATCCATCTCTTGTTTGGCCTTACTCTTTTTCTACTTCCTTCTGTTTTTTTCCAGCACTATTGTCCTTTCTAGTGAATCATGTCTTCTCGTTATGTGTCCAAAGTATGATAATCTCAGTTTCATCATTTTAGCTTCTAGTGATAGTTCTGGTTTAATTTGTTCTAACACCCAATTATTTGTCATTTTTGCAGTCCATGGTATCCGCAAAGCTCTCGTCCAACACCACACTTCAAATGAGTTGATTTTTCTCTTATCTGCTTTTTTCACTGTCCAACTTTCACATCCATACACAGAGATCGGAAATACCATGGTCTGAATGATCCTGACTTTAATGTTCAGTGATACATCTTTGCATTTGAGAAGCTTTTCTAGTTCTCTCATAGCTGCCCTCCCCAATCCTAGCCTCCTTCTGATTTCTTGACTATAGTCTCCCTTTTGGTTAATCACTGTGCCAAGGCATTGATAACCTTGACAAGTTCAATGTCCTCATTGTCAACTTTAAAGTTGCATAAAGCTTCTGTTGTCATTACTTTAGTGTTCTTGACGTTCAGCTGTAGTCCTGCTTTTGTGCTTTCCTCTTTTTCTTTCATCAGCATTCGTTTCAAATCATTATTGGTTTCTGCTGGGGGAGGGGCAGCAGCACTAGCCATCTTACAATTTCAATTGAGTCCCATGGCAATTTCCCTCTGCTGGATGACAGAGCTGTTTTATGCTACATGGCATGGCCTGCCCTCCCTAAACTAGACAGCTGTCTCTGGTGGAAGACACTACTGCATCACCAGTCATTAAGATTCAACTGCCAGTCCAGTGAGCTTCTGCATGCGAAATGGGAAGGGGCGCCATCTTGTCTATTACTTCAGGCAGCAATATATCGTGGGCCAATCCTGAAGAAACCACTATCTAGTAATACAAATGCAAAACACAATTTGTAGAAGATGAATAATTTCCAAATAGTAGCTCAGTGCAATGTAACACTGACAACCAACATGCCAAAAGCTATTGTCATTGAGAAGTAGGTCATGGTGATGATGCATTCATCCCATTAGGTTAATTCCCAGCATTTGATAGTTAGATACTAATTTGGAAAATTAGGGAAGAGAACGGCTGCTGACAGATGGGTAGAAAGGATCCATTTCTACCAGGCAGCAAGGGGCCAGACTCTTAACTTTCATTTCTTAAAAAAGAGTAAGTTCCTAAGAGCTCTGGAAAAAAGTTATAGACCAAAATGTGAGCCACCCCCTCCCACAATTTCTGTGAAATGAGCTAGCTGGCTGCTCCAACCCTTCCCTTTCAGGATTTTAACCAATGAGTGAAGTCCGAGCTGTGATTGACAAGGGATTTGTTGAATACTAAGCAATTTCTAGAAACTCTTGCAAGTGCTGAAAAGAGCTGCCTTTTCCTGCTTGTCTCTGCATGTTGGTTAATGGTATGTATGTGAACATCACGTGAGTCATAGCTTTCAGCAGCAGCTCGTGTACCTGCTTGCCTACTTTTCTCTCTGTGTGCACATCCAGCAGAAGGCCAGAAGATCGAAGAAGCACACACATGACAGCAGGATCTTGGTAGGCATGCACAGTAAATATCAGTGATGATGATAATAAAAGTATACATGCATGTTTTCATTATTTGCAAGAATAACATATTATACATTTAATCTATCAAATAAGTTTTGAACAGAAATAAAAAGTGTACCTGCAGCTTACTGATGCCATTACAATAAGTTACAGTTTTCTAAATATAAGGATTCATACAAGTTTAAATTTTCCTGGGCTGCTGAACAAGGCAGTTGGACTTTCCTTTACTTTGCTTTTCAGTGTCAGTTTTAGTTGTGTTCTCTACCCAGTCAGCAATAAATAAGCATATTTGTTTGCCTGCAGTAAGAATTAAGAGTTTGTTTCTTCTGTACTGTAGAGCAGGGTTGGGTGCTTATTGCCAATCAGAGTGAAAGGAGGTGAGTCGGCCATTGAGAAGGCTTTTCTCAGTAGCTAACACTTTGCTCTTTCATGCCTATTGGCTCCTAGGGTTGTCTGTGGTTGTGGTGTTAACAAGGTTCTCATTCTCAATCCCATAGCAAAAAGAGGGGAAGAGGGCATGGCTGTGACTAACATGAAGGCATCCTGCACTTCTGAATTTGCCACTACACTACTGTAACTCAGTACTGACTACACTGACTGGCAGTGCCTCACCACGGTTTTAGACATGGGCCCTCCCTAGCCGTAACTGGAGATACCAGAGATTGAACCTGGGACCTTATGTCATGAGTAACCTTTCAGAGTCCACATGCCAGTGGTGAGTAGAGCCAGAGAGGCAAACGTGGGAAGAGCAACAGATTGTACAGTAGGCTACAATCCAGCCATGCAAAAGCCAGAGGTTCTACACTGGCACCTTTCACTCGATCATCCATTCATGCAAGCAAGAGGCATCATCACAGTCTCAGGACACATCCCAGCCAGGCAAAAGCTCCTGATAAGGACACAGTATAAGGATGGTGAGGGGTGTGGCCTGGGGAGATACCCAGGGGCCAGCTAAAGAAGGCTGGCCCAAGTGACATTCAAAACAAATGTGGAGGCTCCTGCTTAGGAGGAATTTTGACAATGTTGGTGAAAACATGCTGTGTATTGCTTTTCAGGAAAAGACTCTTATCAGTTCAGAAGAATGGGGATGATGCCCTTGTTAACATATAGCTAGGACCACATTAGGAAACAGGTGAGTCTCCTTCAATGTTCTCCTTTAAATAGCTATACAGTTTTGCCTATGAACAGATGAATGTGTCACAAAGTTTTCATATATATGGGCTAGTTCTGACTTTTAAAGTGATCACAGAAAGCCCAAACCTGTGCACTATTGCCCTATCACAATTTATTCATTTGGTGAAGGCTTTCACACCATATTGGCATTCTGAACTGAGGAGAAGCAGGAAACAACACAGCCAATTTTTCTGAGACAGGTCTGGAATCTTAATCAACTGCATAACCTAATCTGCCTTCCACTCCCAATCTACTTGTCTTATGCTCTGTCATAGCAGCAGCACGGATCTCTATTTGATGGAGAAGATGTTTTCATTGTTGTAATTATGGCTGTTTTATCTCTCAAGTCAAGAGCTTGACTATAAATAACAATTATGCCATGGAAGGAGGAAGTAAGAGAAAACTCATTCAGAATAATTGCAAGCGAAGAGAAATGGCTCCGCCAGAAGTCAAGGCTGGTGTAGAATCCCAGTTGTCTGGAATTCCATGCTTCAGAATCTAAGAAGCAAACTCTCAATGAACAATCAAAGACCACAACTTTCATTAACAACACAATTTGCCCTTCCCAATGATCCACTACTACAAATCCATTTAGACAGGAGAAACCTGATAGCGTTGGGGGAATATGCGGCAATCTCTTAAATATAGTCATGCCCCATATTACTAGTGAGATAAGGGATGTTCTGTTTTTAGAACATTGTCATGTTTATGAGAGATTCCTGTGTAAGAAAGGGAGATTAACAAAACAAAACAGAATGCAACTATGAGTGTCAGGACAGGTGATTAGAGGTGCAAGGCCAAACCAGAGACCAGAGAGAAGAGGAGGCAGTGACAAGAGAAAAGTGTACATCCTTAAGCTGTGTGGTAGGCAGGGTTAGGAAGGGGTTAGGCCTGGCAAGCAATAGAGCAGGGGTTGACAATCTTTTTTTTTTCCTGTTGAAGGCTGCATTTCTTCAGAGGTCATCTATTAAAGACCAGCAGTGGGCAGGGTCAAACGAGAAGTGAGCGGAGCCAGAGCCAGAAGTGCATGGGGCCACATCCATCCATTCGTATAGCCCTATTTATTTTTTGGCAACCCCCTTTCTCTCCTGACACCCTCTCCCATCTGTTTATTTTCTCTCTCTCTTTCTCTCTCTGACATATTTTTCTCTCTTACTTTCTGATGCCCCTTCCTTCTCTCCCCTTTACTCCCTTCCCAGGGAAGGGACAAATAACTTTTGCCAGGTCTAAACTGATCACTTGCAGAGAGCTTTTGAAATTAGGCTGAACATCAGAGAAAATGTAGCTGAGAGCTACATGGACGTCTGGTGCCACAGACTGCCAACCACTGGAATAGAGAGTTGTGGGCAATGGTTGTTACATACAAGGAAGCAAACCCCTGAAGGGAGTGAGTGAGTGTTGGGCTGGTGACCAGTAGGCATTACTGTCTCTAGTTGTTTTTCCATGAAGCCTGCAAGTGTGAAGACGTAACTGAGGTTAAGGGGGAGTTATGTCTATGCCCTGTCTGGGAACGGACTGCCAGGGCCGTTGCTATGGTAGCCATCTGATAGCGACTGGGAAAGTTCTAACAGAGTCTGTGTGTTGTTGTCTTCTGAATTATGCCTCTGAGCTGAGAGGCTGTCTTTTGTGTTTATCTATGGAGAGAGATCTACCAGAAGGGGGGTGACTGAAGAATCTCTACATGTATTTACTCTTAAGCCTCTGGCCTTAATGTCTTTCAATAAAGACTCTTAACATGCTCTGAAGAAGTTTCTTGCTCAACTTAACTCCAACGTAATGTATGCTGTTTCACACAACAACGCACACACGCCAACAGTGGTAGCAGAGGATGGTTGCGCTCCACAGCGCATTACACAGGAGTAAGTTGCTGGTCTGAACGGCAGACGGAGTTCCAGAGAGGGCAGCTTGATTGATTGAACCAGACGGAGGTGAGCAACATGGCTGTAAACCTGTCTGGGGGAGGCTTGCCGATGGAACGGCTTAATGAAAAGAATTGTGGCAGCTGGAAGCCAAGGATGCGGGCTTTGCTGATAACACAGGATTTATGGGACGTGATTAAGGAAAAAACCCCGGCGGTACCGACCGCGGCCTGGAAGCGTCGAGACCAGAGGGCGCAGGCGTTTATAATCTTGGCTCTATCGGATTCTCAACTGATGTGTGTGAGAGATGAGCCGTTGGCTAAACAGATGTGGGATGCGTTGCAGGATTTGTCCCAGAAATGGCAGCGGAGGCAGGAGGCGCAGAGAGCCCAGCCGGTGGAGGCTGTCAGAAGCAAGGAGGAGAAAAGTGCCAAACCGGATCAGGCTGTCGAAAGCAGACAGGAAAACAAGTGGGAGCAGCAGCGGCTGAAGTCTTGTTTTGCCTGTGGGGCTCGTGGGCATCTCCGTAAAGATTGTGCAATCAAGCAAAACTCCAGGGACGGAGGCTTGAAGCAGGGAAGTGTGAACTTTATTTGTAAACAGAAGTCTAAAGACTTGGAACAAATTAACTGTATTCTTGACAGCAGAGCAAGCCATATATTAATCAAAGACATGAGTCTGTTTTACACGTCTACAGATGAGCAGGACTTTGTTTTACTTGCTGATGGATCACGGAAATCCGTAAAAGCTAAAGGTCTGGTGAAATTTGACAAGCTTGGAATAATGTCAGACTGTTTGTTTGTTCCGGAATTGGCTCACAATATTTTATCAGTTAGAAAACTGGTGAGTTGTAATTATTCAATTTTGTTTCACAAATACCAATGTTTTGTAATGAAGGGAGATCAAGTGTGCATGCAGGGAAGACTTAATGATTCACAGTTTAAAATGTCCATGGGTGTGAAGTGTGCTGATGCCTTGAGTTCAATGGGGCGGAAAGGGAATGACGGTCAGGGCTGTAAACAGACAGCCGTAAAAGGCATGCCGTCGGTATTCACTGCCCAGATGGAGGAAGTTCACAGAGAACTAGAAGAGCCAGCATCATTTCAAGCAATCTGCCTGAGGCAGAGCAGCACAAATGGCAGCAGGCCATGCAGGAAGAATTACAAGCCATGCAAAAGAATGGCACATGGACATTAGTAAAGTTACCCATGGGTAAAAAGGCCATAGGTTGCAGATGGGTGTTTAAGAAGAAGAAAGCAAGTTCCGGGGAAGTACAGAGGTACAGGGCACGTTTGGTTGCCAAGGGATTCACCCAGCAGCATGGGACAGATTATGATGCTGTTTTCGCCCCGGTTGTGAAACATGTCCATTCGTGTGCTGCTGAAGCTGGCAGCGATGCAGAACATGAGTGTAAATCACTACAATATAGGGACGGCATTCCTACATGGTGATTTAAGAGAGGAGATATATATGGAACTGCCTCCGGGTTCTGTGTCAAAGGAAGGGTTCGTGTGTAAACTGCATAAATCAATATATGGACTGCGGCAAAGTGCACGCTGCTGGAATGAGAAATTGGACAGAGTGTTGCATGGAATGGGATTCCAAAGATGCAAGGCAGATCCATGTGTGTATATAAAGAGACAGGGGATGAAAACCACGTTCTGTGCAGTTTACGTTGATGACATCATGTATTTTTATCATGAGCAGCAAGAGGAACAAGAATTTAATGAGCAACTGGGCAGACAGGTGGACACAAAGAATTTGGGGCCTGTCACACACTATATTGTGTGTGCAGAAGACGGAAGCATAACATTGAGTCAGGAAAGTAAAATAAATCAGATCATAGAAGAATGCAACATGACAGAATGCAATGTTGTGAAGACTCCAATGGTTGTGGCTTTCCAACAGAATGTGCAGGAGACGCCTTGTACAGATCCTGAGAAGTACAGGCGCATAATAGGGAAATTGCAATATTTGGTAAAGGTGTCTCGCCCAGACATATGTAATGCAGTCAGTATTTTAAGCCGGAAGGTAGAGCATCCTTCAGAGGCTGACTGGCAAGGGATTAAAAGGATAGTGCGTTATCTGAAAGGCACGAAGACAAAGAGTCTGGTTTTGTCAGGAGCAAAGACAGGAGGTCTTGAATGTTTTGTGGATGCAGATCATGCAGGGGAGCTGAGCAGTCGTAAGTCAACCTCTGGCATAGTTGTGATGTGGCACGGGTCATGCATTGACTGGAGCAGCAAGAAACAAAATGTGGTTGCAACATCAAGTGCAGAAGCCGAGTATGTGGCCCTATCACAGGCCTGTAATGAGCTACAATGGTTCGCAATGCTCATGCAGAAGATAGGCATTGATATGCAATTTCCGATTACTGTATATGAAGACAATCAGACCTGCATTAAGATAGCCACATCAGAAGCTCATACCAAGAGAACAAAACATATTAGTGTCAGATACTTTCACGTAAGGGATTGTGTGCAGCAGGGGTTTGTTAACCTAACATTTTGTGACACTAACAACATGGTGGCTGACATAATGACCTAGCCTTTGTGTGAGGAGAAATTTGGCAAACTGGTGACAAGGCTTGGAATGAACCAAAGTTTGAGTGAATAAAGTTTTGAACTGTACTCAGATGTAATTTTGAACTGTACTGAACTGAAAATGTATGATGCAATGTACTGAAATGTATTGCAAGAGGTATTGTAAAAATGTATGACTGTATGACTATGTAATATGGAGATGTATTTCATGTGTATTTTGCAGTCTTAATGGAAAAAGGGGAAACTGTTGGGCTGGTGACCAGTAGGCATTACTGTCTCTAGTTGTTTTTCCATGAAGCCTGCAAGTGTGAAGACGTAACTGAGGTTAAGGGGGAGTTATGTCTATGCCCTGTCTGGGAACGGACTGCCAGGGCCGTTGCTATGGTAGCCATCTGATAGCGACTGGGAAAGTTCTAACAGAGTCTGTGTGTTGTTGTCTTCTGAATTATGCCTCTGAGCTGAGAGGCTGTCTTTTGTGTTTATCTATGGAGAGAGATCTACCAGAAGGGGGGTGACTGAAGAATCTCTACATGTATTTACTCTTAAGCCTCTGGCCTTAATGTCTTTCAATAAAGACTCTTAACATGCTCTGAAGAAGTTTCTTGCTCAACTTAACTCCAACGTAATGTATGCTGTTTCACACAACAACGCACACACGCCAACAGTGGTAGCAGAGGATGGTTGCGCTCCACAGCGCATTACACAGGAGTAAGTTGCTGGTCTGAACGCCAGCAGGGAGTAAGGCCCAAAGACTGGAGGCGAGTAGAGTGCAATCAGCTGTTCACTGGAATTTACTAAAAGTAGAGGGTAGAGAGAAGGTCAGACAATGCTGCATTGTTATCACTGGGACTGGCAAAGGAAGAGAGAAGCCTCAGAGTAGCAACATGTGCAGACATAAACAGCACATTGCCTGAGAGAAAGGCTTCATGTGGAAATGTAGATGGACTACTGCATGAGTAGCAGGGTTATCATCAGGGCTGGCAATAGGCATGACCTGGCCCTTGGGCACCAGCCTGCCTCGGGCCTTCAGCACTTGCCCACACACCCCACCTACCTCTCCCATTGCTGTGAATGTTGTGCCCAGTGCACGTGCATGCCTGCTGTCAACTAAGATGGTGCCATGGGCTTCCCTAAGGGGCTGATGCCCCCACTGCCATCTTGGTTGATGGCACGCATGCACACTACACTATGCATGCACATGCCTGCCATCAACTAAGATGGCAGCAGGAGATTCAGCCCCTTAGGGAAGCCCCCAGTGCCATGTTGGTTGATGGTAGGCATGTGTACATAGCACACACAGCATTCACAGCAATGGAAAAGGTAGGTGGAGCATGTGTACTGGCTTATGGAAGCCCACATGGTCTGTATGGGAGGGTGCCTGGGAGCTCTTTCTCTGTGATCTGCAACAGGGTCAGGAATCGATGTTGCCACAGATCATGGAATGGGAACGCTACCCTCCCACCATAAAGGGGGACCCTTCAGGGGCCCCTCTGGGCTGCAGGGACCCTCAGTCAGGGCCCTACCTGCCCAACCTCTGGTGCTGGTCCTGGTTATCATAACCACTGCTTGAGTTTGTTTGTTACAAAATAGATAGCTCCTGTGATACATACACAGGAGAGATTGCCTTTTCTTGAGGGAAAAGTACACCCTAACATAATTAGACTGCTGTGTATACCTCGCAATGGGCTGAAAACCTCAGTCCAGTATCCAGAGGTGTGCACATGTTTCTACTCAGATTTTCAGCAATAGCCAATAATCTCTGTTGTTCCTTTTCTTATAGCAGTTCTCTTTTGTAGTAGTCTGGGGCTTTGTGCCCCCCCCCCGTTCTCCTGACCCTTTTGGTTTGTTTGAATTTGAGGATAACTAACTACAATCTGCAGAAATTGAAAAGGCTCATTTTCCTTACTCTGTAATCAGAAACAAGAAATGACCCATACCTCCATCTCTTTCCAAATACCCGAGATGATGAATCCTGGGGAGATAACTGTCGCAATAGGATAGACTTTTGTATTGAATCTCCTTGAGGATACAAATCTTTTCACTGTACTTTATGAACAATGAGATAACTCCTTTATAGTGATTCTGAGTGTGAGGCCATTGTGGTAAGAGCGCTTTACCTCAGAGGTCTATTCATTTTGGTAGTCATTTCATATAGACAGGGCTTTCCCTTTTTCTGAAGAAAGGTAATATTTCACCTGTGAACAGCAATAGTAAATTACTTTGCATTTTTGGAAATGTGCTGTTAAAAGGTGACAATCTAAGACCACATGGCACTATTTCTGGCATTAAAATAATGACATCATGAAAGGGAGAATAGTCTGAAGTTCTGCCACAGAGCCGCTTGAACCAAAATTTTTCTCATCCAATGTCTTGGTATTGGGCAGAGTGAGAATCGGTCCATGTCTTGAGGCTCCACTGGGGTGCTGGAGATTTTTGCGCACTTCCCCTGTTATTCCAATGCCAGCTCTTCAAAACAGCCTCCAAAGAAAGCAGTGGGGATATTCCTCTGTTGATTTTGGAGTTGCTTTGAAGAGTTGACCCAGGAAAAGCTACCCTGAGCCTGGGACCAAACACTGGTGTAAGAGGGTCCCTTGTGGTGGTGAGCTTTGGATCCTAGCCTCAGTTTGCCTTGGGCTTTGCTATATTGCATGTCTTTGATAAGTCTAGAAAAATTCTGGGCGGGGGGAACATGTGTCTCTCCTACAGGAGTTGGCAACTTGGTGTTAAAGGGCCTGTCAGGCGGTTGTATGCTGACAGTGCTGGGGTCAGAGCAAAAAGTGGGTGAGGCCAAATGAAAAGGGGGAGGAGTCATCTTATGTCATTCTAATCCCCCCTTTGAAACCTACCAGTTAGACTCTCGATGAGCGTAGGGCTGATATAGAAGGAAATTCTTGCTAAAATCCTTCGCTTTGTCCTTCCTTTCATTTGCTTCTCCTTCCCTCCTCCTTCCTATATTTATTTATCTATAGAATTTGTCCCACCCTGCATCACAAGTGATCTCACTTTAAATAGAAGAATTTAAAAATGCAATAGCCAGTAAGATGCAGTTCAAGCAATCAAAACAATCCACCCATCCATCATCTATCACATCCCTGTAACTGTGTGGCCACAACCATAAAAGATTCAGAAGGCTGGAGGAAAAGAGGGGTCTTCAACTGGCATCAAAAATAGCTAAAGTGATGCCAGGTGTACCTCAGGGGGAGGGTCTTCCACAAGTGAGGGGCCACTGCTGAGAAGGCTCTCTGATGAACAATAATGTAGTGGAAATTCAGAAGTGCAGGGTCCCTTCATGATGCCACAGCCACACCACCTCTCCCTTTTCCCCCTCTTGCTGCAGGGTTGAGAAGGAGATCCATGTTAATACCTTCCTCCACAACAACAGATTCCTGTAGGAGCCAATCAGCATGAAAGGAGACAGTGTTAGCTACTGGAAACAGTCTTCTCAGTGGCTGACTCACCTCCTACCACTCTGATTGGCTCCCATCAGCAGGTAAGGGCAAGGAAGCAAGTTAGAAGATTCTTCTCCGTGGCTAATATATTCCCCTTTCATGCCGCTTGGATCATAGGACATTGGAGACACAGGGACTCCGCTGGGACCTTGTTCCCAAAAAAGTAAAGGATCTAAGACACACACACCCCGAGACCTGGATGACTACACCCCTGGTGAAGAGTTATATCTCATGGCACTCCCAGTTGATCTCAAAGGCTAGGCAGGATAATGTAGAGAGAGGAACTTTCATTATCACTTTCATTTGCTGCCATTCCCTCCCCCTCGCAGCGATTTTATTACTTTCATTTGCCGGCCCTCCCTTTTTTGCTTCCTTTCATTTGATGCCTTCCCTCCTCCAGCTTGCATTTATTTATTTCCCTTTGTGACACAGAGCTGTACCTGCAAAGCTGCAGCTGTTGCTCTCATTCTGATCCTGCCCAGGCTGCCCCATTGCTCAGAACCTTATTTTTAGGACAGTTTCAGCTAATCTTGCTGTCCCTTGCCAGCTCCCGCTGCTGTCGTCTGTCTTCCTTCTCAATGCTAGTTGCTGGAAACTGCAGGTGAGAGTATGTTTGCATTCAGGTCCTGCTTGTGGGTTTCCCGTAGACATCTGGTTGGCCACTGTGAGAACAGGTTGCTGGGTTAGATGGGCCACTGGCCTGATCCAGCAGGGTGCATCAGAGATGAGAAACCCACCAAATCCTGGACAGTGATTTGGGATGGGGGAGAAATTCAGTTTAGTTCACATTTAAAGCCAAATCTGTACTTTCCAAAACACCTTGAGAACCAGAACACAGCCATCCGTTGAAATTTGCACTTCTCTGAATTTTGTAATGCAGTTCTTCAACTAAGCAATGTTTGCAAAAAAAATGCATCTTTTAGGGGAAAGTATGCATAAAATGAATATTCTAGTGAAAATAACATATGAGAACACATTATAATTATAGGCATTGCATGCAAAAATGTGTGCATTAGTCAAAACTGCATAAAATGTGTTTAGCGGGAGAAATTCTCACTACAATAATCAAGAATTTTCATGAAGATTGTTTTTTTAAAAAATTGCAAATTGCTTCAGAATTGTTGGAAATCGAATTTATGTTTGGATAAATGAGAAACTGAGAGAACTGAAACTGACACATCCTTCCATCCCTAGTAGTGACACAGCAGCAACTTGGGCAGAGCTTGGAAAAGTTACTTTTTTGAACTACAACTCCCATTAGCCCAATCCAGTGGCCATGCTGGCTGGGGCTGATGGGAGTTGTAGTTTAAAAAAGTAACTTTTCCAAGCTCTGAACTTGGGTAAGGTGACAGCAATTTTGTTGTTGGTGGTGACAGTTTCAACAGTGACAACAGTCGGGGGGGGAACCAGGAGGGCATACAGGAGAAGGCTGAGGACCCACCAGTCATGAGTTGCCCTATAGTTTCTTTTTATTCTTGGGATTTCCTCACTTCTTTATATAATGCAAATCTTAATTTATACATTGTGGAACAAATGCTAGGATTTAACTTATGCAATTTTGCAGTATATAAAAAAATGAGTTCAACTTTTAACTGTGTTTTCTTGCATATGGTTGCACAGCCTGAAGACTCTGCTGCTGATCATGGATAAATATGCCCCCCCTCCTGATGTAGCTTTAGTCGTTCTTTTGGATTTCTTTTTTTGTAGTTCTTTGTAAAATATTGTTTTAAAATGAAATTTTGGAAACCATATTGTTTTCTTTGTATAGAAGAACAGGAATAAATATTTGAATAAATAAGTAAATATATCCCAGTAGTATTTGAGTTAAAATGATATTATATTTAAATAATTAATATTGTTATTTGATGACTACTACAACTACAGTTTGGAATCTGCATTTTAAAGGGTTTTTTTTCCCTTCTCATGCTCCAGCAGTTACTCAGGCATTGACAACTGCTAATACTTTGCCAAGGAGATCATATGCCATTTTTACTGCAGTGCAGCTGAACCATCAAAAATTGAGTGTCCCATGACAGTTGATTGACAGGGATTGGTGCCTGAGTTTTGTAACTCATGTGCAATGGAACATCTTTCAGTTGCTTGTGGGAGAAGGGGAGGGAGCAAATGCCAGCCTAAGAGTCAACAAGAATCAGAACTTCTTACATGATGGAAGGCAGCAAGAGAAACTTTCACATAAAATTAGAGGAGAACATAAGCAGAGGAAAGAGCTTTTAAAGGACGTCGCATCCAGGCATGTGGAGGTGGGAGAAGCTCCGGTTCATTACCAAATAGGATATGAAGGCGGAAATTAATGGTATAAAAACAGAAGCCAGAGATTGCATGGCATCAGGTTAATTTGAAAAGCTACAGGGTGGAAAATGATGCTCTTGTGATCTTGCCAGCCTGGTTATGCCAAAACCCACACACCTTGTTTACTGGAAATCTTGCACATATAGCAGTTCTGTAAGGGTTTGGATAAAAAGTGCTCAGCAGATTTGGTGAGGAGCAAACATTTTCTGATATCTCCATTTTTCTTTCTTTCTTATAATAAATGAACTATCTTTCACTGCTCTTGCCTGTGAGGACACTCACTTAATTAAGGTGTTCTGGATTCACTGCCATTGACAACAGCTAAGAATAACACTTTCCCCATCTTGATTGTGTCACACTCATTATCATTTCTAAAAATAAGTAGGGAAGTGTGAGAATATCCTTAGTATTTCTATTAATATAATCTTGAACATTTCCTATACAAACGTGGGTATGTAATTTCTGTAAACACACAATCCTTTGAATGACTAGTTTGCCTTGGTATTATCAGTTTATTATCTATTTCTTCAAAATACTGATGGGTTTAATGATGCTTGTAGGGATATGTCTATGAAATTCTCATCTGAATTTCTCCATGGACTTTGAAGTTCTAAATTATCCGGCCTTGCTTATGGACTGGAATCAATGCGCTAGAAATGCAAATAGTCCATTCTTCCTTTCTTTAAACTTGTGCATTTTGTACAGAGGACTGTAGTTTAATGCAGCTTTATCCAGTTTAATGCAGCTTTATCCAGTTTAATGCAGCTTTCAATTCTTGTGGTTCATTTGTGTCGCCCCAACATATATGATTTATGCCCACTTATGCACTGATTGTTTTTTAAAAAGTATTTATTTATAGGCATAGCCAGCAGCGGTCAGCAGCATAGCCTAGGCAGGATGGCACTGAGTGCTTAGCTTCCCAACACCAAGCATCACTACTGGGAGGGAAGAGACGAGGCATGGGAAACTCAGTCTGTGAACACACTAGTCACCAGAGCAACGCGTTTCCATTAACCATACCTGGAGGGGAAATGGTTTGATCTGCCAATTAGTGGCAAATTTCTTTGAAACTGAATTAAAATGCTCAAGCTGCTTCCACCAAGGTTTACAGTAGAAAGGGGTGGGGTTTGACTTGCATCGTGTGCCCCCATTTTCAGAAGGGAGAGGTGGAGATGCACTGGCACTGGCAGAACACTGAGTGTGTTTCTACTCTACATGTGGTGTGGATATGGCAGCAAACCCAATCCAATGCTCTTGTCGCCGTGACTGCACTGTGCTGAGCACCCACCTCCTCACCATTCTTCCACTTGGTAAGTTTCGTCTCATCTTCTCCTCTCTGCTCACCAGCCTTGCAAGCTAGATAGGAAACAGGTGGAACCAGATGCTGCTACAGGTGATGACCTTGATGAGGCCTCAGATTCTCCTGTAAAAGAAACACTGCAGGGAGGGAGGTGGTTGGCAAGGGTGTGGCTCAAGGTCCAGCTGAACAAAAGATGAACAAAACTCCTGGAAGGTCCTTCAGCATCTGGCTATCACCCAGGGAGAGGTGCATGGCCAACCATGCCTAACAGGTGCCTATTTGTAGAGATGCTGAAGAGAGAGCCAGGGTGCCCATTGAGCTGCTGTCCTTGTGTGAAGAGGATATCCATTCTGAGTCCTTGGAGGGACTAAGCACAGATAGCAAAGTAAAACCCACTTGGTTCAAAACACACACATATACACACACACACAGAGTTTTCTTACCTGGAAATATAGAAAGATGGACTGCTAATCAAAGAAGGCTGCTGTAACACTCAAGGAGAAGTGTCACTGGTGTTGGCTGATGGTGGTAATTAGAGTGTGCCGCAACGCCTTAAACATCTGTGAGCTGAACATGCCTTGTGACAGTGTCCATTTGCATAATGGAAGAGGAGGGCTGTGGGAATGGAAGCAGATCCATTCCATGTGCCCCTGCCCATGGATGCCCAGTGCCACACTACAGATGTACATGGAGGTAGGTGGATGTACACTGAGGTACATGGATGGTCTGACTAACTGTAAGGCAGCCTCCTACGTTACTTAAATGTGAAGTGAGCTTCCCCCATGGCCTGTATCCTGTGTGTGTAAAGTTGAGTGGTTAATGTGCATAATAACTGGCCATTGTGCACATTTACCAGGCCTGATGGAGAATATGTATCTTAACCTTTATTTATTTATTTATTTATTTTATTTTATTTATATCCAGCCCTTCCTCCCAGCAGGAGCCCAGGGCGGCAAACAGAAGCACTAAAAACACTTTAAAACATCATAAAAACAGATCTTAAAATACATTAAAACAAAACAACGTTAAAAACATTTTTTAAAAAAACCTTTAAAAACATCTTTTAAAAAGGGTTAAAAACATTATTAAAAAACATATTAACAAGCAATTCCAACACAGATGCAGACCGGGATAGGTCTTAACTTAAAAGGCTTGTTGAAAGAGGAAAGTCGTCAAAAGGCGCCGAAAAGATAGTCGAGATGGCTCCTGCCTAATATTCAACCTTCCATGAACAGGGAATTGTGAACATTTCTTGGTCACTATATATAATATCCATCAGCCCTTGGAAAATGTGCTTATATTGCCTAAATGTTATACATTCTCTGGTCATTATGCACAATCTCCAACAGGCCTTGGGGAATATGTGTATACTCCATGAATTTTGTACATTATGTGACCATTATGCACAATCCCCAACAGACCTTGATGACTGTGCATATATCAGCTGAATTCTGTAGATTCTGCCATCATTGTGCATACTCTTCAACAGGCTTTAGGGAATGAACATATCTTGACTGCATTTTGTACATTTTCTGGATGCATTGTCACCAGTCAGGAAGCATTGTCTCCAAGAAACATGCCCTTTTCAGAAGGGTACAGTCTGTGCAAGAGATAGAAACTCCATAAAGGAAGCCGCAGACCTGAACTTACAAGATCTGAACAGGGTGGTTTACAACAGACGCTATTGAAGGTCACTTATTCATAGGGCCGCATACGTCGTAATCAACTTGAAGGCACACAACAAACGCAGTCTGTTCTCCCCACCACAGCTGCTTCTACATCACTGCCTAATCTTACACATTCCACAACATACCCTCCCACTGATCAGCAGAATAGCGGGGGGGGGCAAATAACCATTAACTACTAACTTTTTTATTCAGTCCAGCTCCCTTTCCACCATTTCCACCTGTTCCCTGGTTAGCTGAACAGCACAAGGGGAGTTGCAGGGCTCATACCCCCCCAATCCAAGACTGTGCTAAGCTGTATTCCTTAAGATGCTTGGCCTAAATCTAGCTAGAAAGAGAAGGTGTGTACACACTTAAAAAAATGAAATACAGGATTTTTAGAATACTAGATTTCCACAAAATAGCAGTATTTTTTTTTTAAGTGTGTGGTGCTGGAACTCCATATCAGGCAAGGATTTGGAGTCACTGTCATGAAAAGCTGCTTCTTTCTTGCTACCCCTTTTCTCTTCCTGCCTCCTGCAGCTGGAAAGGCAAATTTTCTTTTTCTTTTTAATATAGCTGCTTTGTGCAAGAGCAGTTCTGTCCTAAAGAGCTGCATGTTGTTGTTTTTAAATTACCAGGGCCATGTCTTCAGCAACAACCAATGGAAAATGGCAGGCTGCATCCTTTCCTTTGGGCTGACAGAAAGGGAAGGAAAGCAGGAGGTGTGGCAATAGATGGCACCCTGCAAAACATGACAACTTGTGTGAACAAACCCACCCAAAATGTGCTTCAGTGCCTCCACAGTCAGGTGGCATGCAATTTTATATTGGACACTGCAAAAAAAACAAAACACACAGACACAAGCAGCTTCAAATTCACATTAAACTCTAGTGTGGAGAAGCCCCCAAGCTCTGACATTTTCCTTTTTACTTCATCTTGATCATTCCAGCCAGCCAAATATCTTAATTTGTGGGAGGATTTGGTTAGAAAGCAATAGGTCCAGAGTTGCCAGTAACTTAGGAACTGACAAATTGCTCTAGTTCTGGTCTATGGTCCTTTCACATATGCTCATTTTCAATGTATTCCTTCCCATTCCACATTAATCTATATATTTTTTTTAAAAATTGAAATTTCAAAATATTTTAAAATGTACTTTCTCTCAAAATATACATTTTGAGCCAAGACTTGTGTTATATAGAGCATTTGGGAAGTGTGAAAGCTGGTGGGCAATTAAGTTCCAATCAGCACATTAGTTCAGGATGTGTGGATAGTCAGTTCATGTTGAATTTTGCAAGGATCAAATTCTTACCTGGTATGTGCTTTACCATGATTAATCCATCCATGTAATGATATGAACATTAGAAGAGCCTGCTGTTTCAGGCCAATTGTCCATCTAGTCCAGCATCTTGTTCTCACAGTGGCCAACCAGATGCCTTTGGGAAGCCCTCAAGCAGGACCTGAGCTCAACAGCACTCTCCCCTCCTGCGCTCCAGCAATTGGAATTTGGAAACATACCACATTTTGACAGCTAACGTATGTCATATATATATATGACTAAAACAGGTTATCCCTTTTTTTCCCCTATCCTTTCCTTTCTATTTTTCTTCCTTTTTCTCCCCCTTTTTGAGGGAGGTAATGGCTAGAAATACCAAGAAAGCTTTTGGCTTCAATTTGGGGGTGGGGTGGTGGAATATGAATGCCAGTGCTTAAAAGAATGATGATGGTTTTGATCAGGTTTGTCCCTTCGTGCAGAGGTTTTTCTGCATTTCGCTTTCAGTAGATACTAGTCTCAAATGGCCTTTGTCTGTGAACAGAGATTATGGAGGGAAATTACTTTTGCTAAATTAACAGCCATCCTCTCTGCCACAGCCTCTCAGTGCCTTGCTGAGGATTTGGCACTGTGCTCTAGGGTGCACGTATAGCTTACGTGATGTACTAGCAAGAACCTTTGAGCCTCACTATTATGAGCAAAAAGAACACGATCAACATTCTCTTGCTACCTCCCAGGAACAGATCAGTAGCGATAGTCCAGCTTGCCGTTCAGGAAAACTCATTTGCCCTTATGGATTTCCTAGCTGAAGAACTCGGGATCAGCTTCCAAGGAACTGTGGATTACTCAAAAGCATGATTCAAAACCCACTGACTTAATCCACAAAACAAAGTATGGCCCCAAATATACCCCAAAATTGTGGGAGGGGGGCACACTCATATTTGTATTTCTGAAACTATTTAGCTTAATTGTTCCAGACTTGATGTTGTCAATATGGAGCCATCTATCATTGTGAATTTGAATGTAGGAGTAAAATAATTTTGCTTGCACAAATTGAGTTACATAGCAGTAGCAGTTACACGTACAGCTGTCAAATGGTCTTTCTCCATGAGCAGCCATTTGTTCTGATGAGTTGAGTGAATAATACTCAAAGTGCAATTAGTTTGTCAAATGAACAGAATCATCTGATGACTAGCATATATCATACATATGGCTAAAATAGGTGATCCTTTTTACTTTGGTGGGGTGATAATAGCTAGCAATAACAAGAAAACCTTCAGCTTCAAACCTCCGCTTCAAATGAGGGTGGTGGTGGAATTATGAATACCAATGATGAAAAGTATTTCTAGAGGGTTTATAATGGGAAAGGATCTTTTTATGAGCCTTTTGGGTAAGTGGAACAATAGCATTAGCTTTTAAAAATTGTGGGTAGCCCCTCAGATCCTGGCTGTTAGTGTCCCTATAACAGCTGCAGCACTGGGGGATTGGATAAGACCTGCCCTGGGAGTGAGTACTTGAGCATCTGGGTGCTTTCTTGCTCACTTCTATGGGTTGCTGTCTCTTGAGACAGCTGAGGTCCTTGGTAAGTGCTGCAAGGACTGGGATCCCCTGCCTGACCCTGATTCCAGAATGAGGCTGCAGTCAATCTTGCAGCCTCTTGCATCAGCTTCTGGCTGGGTCAGGGAGCATAAAAGCCTGGGTGTCTTGGGCAGCGGGTCTGCTGTCAGCAGAGTCACCACCATCTGAAGTGGGACTGGTGCCTGGGCTCAGTGGTGGGCTGGATGAGGGCCAACAATCTGAGTCTTAAGCCTAGCAAGACAAAGACGCTGTGGGTTGATGGTTCCTGAGTTTGGATAAGTGGTCAGTTGCCTGCTTTGGATGGGGTTGTACTCCTTCTGAATGAGCAGGTCTGTAGTCTGGGGGTGCTCCTGGATCCGTCTTTGTCACTAGAGGCCCAGGTGATGTCAGTAGCTAAGAGTTCCTTTTACCAGCTTCGGCTGGTAAGACAGCTGCAGCATTTCTAGACCAGGATAGCCTGGCCTCTGTTGTCCACGCACTGGTAATCTCCAGGCTGGATTACTATAATGCACTCTATGTGGGGCTACCCTTGAGGATGGTCCGGAAGCTGCAGCTGGTGAAAATGTGGCAATGAGACTGCTCACTGGGGCAAGGTATCGGCAACATGATGCTCTGCTACTGAATGAATTGCACTGGCTACCTATTGACTACCAGGCTAAGTTCAAGGTTCTGGTTTTGATGTGCAAAGCCCTATATAGCTTGGGACCAGGCTACTGAAAAGACTGTCTTACTCTTCATATACCCAGTCGATCACTGCACTCTGTATGTCAGGTCCTCCTGCAGATGCCATCTTATCAGGAGGTCTGTTCCGTACAACACAGGAAGCAGACCTTTAGTGTAGTGGTACCACCCTTCGGAATTCCCTCCCCTTAAATATTAGACAGGCACCATCTCTGTTATCTTTCCAGTGCCTACTGAGGACCTCCCTCTTTCAACAAGCCTTTTAAGTAGAGACCTTATTCCAGTTTGCATCTGTATTGGAACTGCTTTTTAATATGCTGTTAAAGCTTTTTTTTAAAAAAGATGTCTTTAAAGCTTTTTTTAAAAAGATGTCTTTAAAGCTTTTTTAAAAAAATATGTTTTTAAAGCATTTCTTTTTTAAAAAAATGTTTTTAAAGATGTTTTGTTTTAATATGTTTTAAGGATGTTTTGTTGTAATATATTTTAAAGTCTGCTATTGTGATATTTTAGAGTGTGTTGGTGCTTTTGTTTGCCGCCCTGGGCTCCTACTGGGGGGAAGGGCAGGATATAAATCGAATAAATAAATAAATAAAAATATTAGATTTGACGGAGAAATCATTGACTTCAATTACAATAATGACCAGACTGGGCATTAGTGACAGAATAATTAATGAATTGGGTGCAGTAAAAGCATAAAAGCAATCACTGACAACACCAGTTAATTTGCAGTCACAGAGACTAAGACAAGATATCAGCTGGAGCCTGGGATATGGCAAGAATGAGACAGTAAAGCTGGAGAAGAGAGAGCAAAGCTACTGGTGGCATTCTTCACTAAGGATCGGTGAGAAATTCAATTCACCAGGCTTATGCAGGCAATTGAGAAGACCTATTTCCGCAATAGTTAGTTAATGATTTGAGATAATTTTATATGGTTTTATTGCATATTTGTAATCACTTTCATATGTTTTATTAATACCAGTATGTTTTTTATTAATATAAATAAATAAATAATGTAACATTGATGAGATACCAACTTGTTATCTGCACAAGATTGATTGTGGGAACTATCAAGGTATTTCTCTTCTTGCTACCGCAGGTAAAATCCTTGCAAGGATCCTCGCAAATCACCTCCTACCAATCTCAGAGGATGTCCTCCCTGAATCTCAAAATGGTTTCCACCCTTCCAGGGGGACAGCGGACATTTTCTTCACTGCACGACAGCTTCAAGAAAAATGTCACGAACAGAATTGACCTTTATATATGGTGTTTATTGATCTGACTAAGGCCTTTGACACTGTGAATCAAACCGCTCTCTGGACCATCCTTCTGAAAACTGGATGCCCTGATAAATTTGTGAATATTTTGCAACTCCTTCATGACAATATGACAGTGACAATTTTGAATAACAATGGCTTTCAGAGTGATCCATTCAGAGTCGGATCAGGCATAAAACAGGGGTGTGTCATTGCTCCTACCTTATTTGTTATCTTCATTGCTATGATTCGACACCTTATTGAGGGGAAACTTCCTACTGGTGTGGAAATCATATATCGAACAGATGGAAAGCTTTTTAATCTCAGTAGACTGAAAGCAAAAAATAAGGTAATGTCAACCTCTGTCGTAGAACTTCAATATGTCGATGATAATGTAGTCTCTGCACATTCAGAGAAAGGTCTTCAAACTATCCTAAATGTCTTCACAGAAGCATATGGAAAGCTTGGGCTCTCACTTAATATTAAAAAAACCAAAGTGCTTCATCAACAGGTGCAAACTAGTCCCTCTGTAGCACCATCAATTCAGCTTAATGGTGTGACTTTGGAGGACGTTGATCACTTCCCCTATCTCGGCAGCCATCTCTCTGTAAAAGCTGACAACGCTGAAATTCAACATTGTCTGAGCTCTGCGAGTGCCGCATTCTCCCCAATGAAGTGTAGAGTGTTTGAGGATTGGGATATTCGCAGGGAGACCGAAATGCTTATTTACAAAGCCATTGTACTACTGACCTTACTGTATGCCTGTGAAACATGGACCATCTATAAATGCCACTCCCAACTTCTTGAAAGATTCCACCAACGCTGCCTCCAGAAAATTCTGCAAATTACCTGAGAAGACAGACACACTAATGTTAGTGTTTTGGAAGAAGCAAAGACTACCAGTATTGAAACAATGATTGTTCAACATCAACTTCACTAGACCGGCCATGTTGTTCGAATGCCTAATCACCGTCTTCCAAAGCAGCTACTTTACTCCCAGCTCAAGGATGGAAAACGGAACATCGGTGGACAGCAAAAGAGGTTTAAAGATGTTCTTAAAGTGAATCTAAAAACATGTAACATGAACATGGACAATTGGGAAGTCTTGGCCCATGAACATCCCAAATGGAAGTTGGCTATTATCAAAGGTGCTGTAGATTTTGAAGAAGCACGAATACAGGGCGAACAGGACAAACGAGCTAAGCAGAAGGCACGTCAAACAAATCCTTATCGCGACCATCTTCCATATGGAAACCTATGTCCTCACTCTGGGAGGCTGTGTGGATCCAGAATTGGCCTCCACAGTCACTTACAGACCCACTGTTAAAGACCTTATCTTGGAAGACAATCTTACTCGGCCATAAGTGATCGCCAATGAATGAATGCCAACACCTGAAATGCATTGGGCTGCAATATAAATTTCTCATTCCCAACTCTCTTCTGTTTGATGGTTTGGCACCTTGAGGGTCTCCCTCTCTTTGGCTGGAGTGACAGATCCATCCACCGTTTACCAACAAATGCTGTTGAATGGTTCCCTGATGCTGCTTCTAAGAAGCACAGGGTACAGAGGGGTGGTCCCTAGCAATCCTTCACATATAGTAATGCTTTGAATGAGATCCTCCAAATGTTGCTGGACTCCATCATTTTTTGCCACCTCTTTACCTTGTTGTTTGAGCCCTAGGCCATTAGTCTTGACTCCTACCACATTTCCTGCCAAGCTCTGATAACCGCTTGAATATGAGGCTGCAGCTCCAGATTATACAAGAGGTGCACCACAATTTTAAAAAAGGGAGGGCATGGATTGGCTTTCTAGATCCCCTACCACACTGCTTTTCCTGGAACTGCCAAGCAGATTAGTTTTGCTGGGACCCAGGAGAAATTGAGAAAGAAAATGGAATAGAACAGTCACAACTGGTGCTCTAGTTCTTTCTTTCTTTCATATATTGATTTAAGGTCATGATTAATCTGTAGAATTTAATCAGCTCTGGCCTGGATTTATTGTGAAATTGCACAGTTCAGATGTATGTGCAAACGGTTAACAAGACAGACGCAGAATGAACAACATAAAAGAACTCTTCCTGTGTTATGAGCAAAATCAATTTCAATAGCAATCACATTATTGCAACCTGCTTAGAATAAAGGTCACTGCAATTCTTTGGCAAGATGACAATGTAGCTGTTAAAACATGCTGGGCCGTGGGCAGTTTAGAGAGCTGGTGAAGTGGGGAACATGAAGCACTAATTCCCAGGACAAGGGCCTGAGAGAAAACAGAGAAGGAAGTAAGTGCCACAGATAGCAGTCAGATAGGTAAGCTGTGGCCATTCCTGGGCCTGGGTATTCTGACCACAGTGGTACACAAGTTGGTAACCTCAAGACTTAATTACTGTAATGTGCTTTATGTGGCACTACCCTTGCATCTGGTGTGGAAGCTGCAACAAGAGCAGAATGCAGCAGCCAGACTACTCATAGGAACAGGTTACTGGCATCATGTTGCTCCTTTGCCGTGAAAGCTGCACTGGTTGCTGATTCAGTACTAGGTCGGGTTCAAGGTTTGTGTTAATTCACAAAGCCCTAAACAACTTGGGCCCAACTTGGGACCGCCTGATTCAAACACTGAAGTCTTCTGATGAGGCAGTTTTGGTGGTCCTCCATGCCCCTGAAGTTTAGTCAGTGTTTAAGAGGGACTGAGCTTTTAGTGTGGCAGGCACTGCCCTGTGGAACTTCTTGCTAATAGAAGTTCAGCAGGATTGATCTATGTTTTCTTTCAGATGTCTTTTAAAAATGGTATTGTTCAGACAGGTCTTTGGAATGTGATTTTTTTTTTAATCAACCCGTTTTTGTGCATGTGTCATTGATATTTTTACTGTTATTACTGTAGTGTTGTGTTTTCATATTGCATACTGCCTTGTCATATTACCTATGAAAATGTGGCTTATAAATATTTAAATAAAAACATAAATATTGATATACTGCTCTGAGTGGCCCATTAAAAGGGACTCCAAAGCACAAGTCAAAAGTCACTGGCTATTGCTAGTGATGGCTGGCCAGACTCATCCCCCTGGTGTTTTCAATGGACTTGGATAATATATATATGAGATGGAATCTGTCTGCCACTGATTGGCTGCCAATCTGCTCCATGCCCGCCTACCCCCGCATCACAGAGAAGAAGGAGGCAGGCAAGGAGACTCCCCCTAGGTGGAACAATAGAGCAGAGGCCAATGCAGCAGACTTGCCAAGCAGGACCAGACCATGGAGGAGGAAGAGGAGGCACCACCTCGTATGGCAAGTGACAGGCTGCAGGCTGGGATGGGTGAAAAATCAGCTTCATTCTGGCCACAGGGGCTGCTGAAGACTCCACTCTTTAATGCCACCCAACAGGACTCCTCTCCTGCATTCTCCTCCTATGTGATGCAAGGGTCGGCGGGCACAAGGTGGAATGGTGGCAGATTGGCTGTGGTGGTTGGATTCCATGCCATATATGAATAAAAATAAACTGTATTTTTTCTGGGCCAAGTTTTCAAGTGAGAAATTTTGCCTTGAAATGTTGGGGGAGGATTCAGGTGGGGTGAAACTGAGTGGGATTTTGGAATGCATAATATTTGTGAGAGCAGTGGCCCATTTTTCTTTTTCTAGCTTTATTTTCCTGCCATTGTCTCAGGACTCTCTATAGAATTCTTCTTGGTGGCCAGTAACTGACAAATGCTTAAGAAATTTTATTTATTTATCTGTTTATTTGCAACATTTCCACATGACCTTTCCTTGTAAAAAGCTCAAGGCAGCTAATAATGAAATAAAATTAAAATATTAATTACATGGGGTTGTATCCAACTATGTTCTATTCAGAGTCCACCCGCTGAAATTAATGGGCATGGCTAATGTAATTCTATTGATTTCAGTGGGCCTACTCTAGGGATGGAATAGAAATTATATTTGGGTTGCATTTAAGCCACATCTATTGAATTTGCACTTTTTAAAACAAAGTGAGAAGTGAAACACAGCCATCCTTCAAAATTCACACTTATTTGAATATTTCAATGATGTTCACCAATCAATGTTTACAGAAATGCATATATTTAGGGAAAGTGTGCACAAAAATAAATATAGAGGTGAAAATAACATTAAAATGCATTATATGACAAGATGTTGCTTGCAGAAATGTGGACATTAATCAAAATTACCTGCAAAAGTATTCTTGTTAGGAGAAATTCTCACCCAAATACTGGAGAATTTTCATGAAGGTTTTTCTTTAAAAAAAAAAGCAAATTGCAGAAATATGGAGAACTTGAATTTAAGATTACAAAAATGAGAAACAGAGCACTGAAAATGACATATCTTTTCAGACGTAGTCTGCTCTGAGTAGAATTTAGTTGGATACAACAAAAACATTAAACCATTAAAATCAACTTAGTTCTTAGGGGAATTGGATGAGAACGATCTTTTTATATAAAAACAGTGTTGTGGGTACAGAGATTTCCAGCACTAGCATTTCAGGGGAAAGTCCACAGCTGGGATTCTCAGAGCTCATAAGAATTTCATTAGCATTTCTCCAGAATTTTGGTTGAAAACTTATCATTGCAATTGCCCAGGGGTGGCCTATGTGTTTTTCTTTCCAGTAAACATTCCTATAGCACTCTGCAACTTACCAGTCTGTCCCCACTTCCTGATCAGAAAATGTTCCATGGGAGGAACTAAACAAACAAACAATAATTTAAATTAGAACAAAATTAAGACTGCAATTCTAAACCCACTAATCAGGAAGTAAGACCCATTGAACACAGTGAGTAAGTATGCATAGGATTGTGCTTCTGATATTTAAAAGCAGTGTTATTTAAACCTGAAACATTATTGCAAACCTTTATCTCACCCATTCTATCTATCTATATCTAGGGATAACATATATTGGCCTAGCTTGCCTGGTAAGGATTACCAAGCTAATGTACATCAATACTCAAAAAGTGATTTGATGCTCCTTTGTTTTCCTCCCTTCCTCAGATTGAGAGAAATTGGCTGCCATCATCAATATCCCTCTTCCAGCATGAGGTTGCCAACTAATTGGGATGGGTTGGGGACTGGTCTGGCCCACTGTGCCTGTAGCAGCTAGCTTGAGCCTGAGGAAACATTTAAAGGAGACCGGGAGATAAGACCCCCATGCTGGGTCTTAAAAGCCACTGGAATAAATGGTTGGTTAAGAAGCTGGCAACTTACTCCAACATGCATACAAGCCCCCAAAGCATCCTCATATAATGCAGAAAGCAGAAGACAAGCAATGAGGCTTGTGCTGGCTGTGCAAACCCCAGTGATGGCAGCACTGAACACAAGCAAGTCCTGCAGCAGACTTACTAGGTTCAGTTGGGCAGATGCGCTACAATTCCTAGGAGTGGGATGGACAGCCCCATCCAACTGCTGCTGCTGGAGTTGCTGCAAGGGCTATGATAAAGCCTTCTTCCTTTTCGTTTGCTGTCAAATGTCTGCTGAGATGCTCACTCCTTCTCTTCCATTCCTCCTTCCCAAGTCAGCCTCAAAGATCCATAGCTGCTTCCTCCACCACCACTTAAAGAAAAGAGCCCGCCGCCCCACTGTTCCCTGCTGGGGGGGGGAGTACAAAGCGTGAGAGAAAAAACAGACTTACTCACAGCATACGGTATCCTGTACTTTTCAGAGCTTGGAAAAGTTACTTTTTTGAACTACAATTCCCATCAGCCCCAGCCAGCATGGTGCTGGCTGGGGCTGATGGGAGTTGTAGTTCAAAAAAGTAACTTTTCCAAGCTCTGCTACTTTTAATGGACAAACTGGAAACCGGCCATTGAGCCAGACAGAACTTAAAAATAAAGAGCTGTATCCAATGTTGCACTAAGAAAGGCATCCCGTCAGTGCAAGGATATCTGATTGTGCAAGATTGATTCATCCCCCCATGTGCCCCCTAAATCTGTTCTAGGGATTCCCCAGCCATCTGGAGCATATTTGAGGAGGGTGCAGGGTACATGAGGGGGAGGAGGGGAAGAAGTCCTGTTGTACAGATGTATATCCTTGCACTGATAGAAAGAGTTAGTTGGTTACCACCCAAAGGACTTTCTGAAACAAAACAGGGCAACCAGTAAGCCTCTTGCATTGAAGATGGCTAACACTGTAAAAGACCAATGAAATTAACAAATGATACTAACTAGCAGTATCCCTCTATAAACAATGCAAATCTTCCCAATGAGGAGTCTGATGCTGCAGCTGACAAGTCTGTTTACATGAGAACTTTATTCCACACACGCTTTTCTCTTCACACCGATAATCTTTTGGCTTCTACGATTGCTGTACAGAATATTCACCCTTAACGGCTCCTTCCTTCACCTCCATTCTGCTATACATTTTCATGTTCTTCTGCTTGATTGTGTTATTTTCCCTGGAATTGCTTTGCCACTTGGGGCTGCAAGAGAAAGGAAAATCTCCCGATGTGATGTTTCAGAAACAATTAAGGCTGGATTTTCTGTATTGATGTTTGACATGTTAGCACAGCAAGCAGACATAAGAGTGGTTGCCTAGAGGATTGGGCTTCTAGTAAAGTATTGCTCTCACTAGCAACTCAGAGGAATGTGTGCTTTATCTTTATTAAGAACTCTACAGTTACCCTAACTTTTAACAAAATGAAGTTTCTTGTCAATTGTATATTCAGCAACCACCACCATCACCTAATAGTGGGAAGTGTAACTCCCCATCCTCATAAGAACATAAAAAGAGCCCTGCTTTATCTGGCCACAGGCTCATCTAATCCAACTTTCTGTTCTCCCAGTGGCCAGCCAGAAGCCCACTGGAAGCCCACAAGGAGGACGTGAGTGCAGTAGCACTCTCCGCACTTGTGATCTCCAGCAAATGGTATCTGGAGTCACACCGCCTCCGACAGTGGAGGCAGAGCATAACTATTATAAGGCTAATAGCCACAGCTAGCCTCATCTTCCTCCCCCATTCACACTCAAGAGTGGAAGGAGAAAGAGTAGCCACAAAAGCACTGGCCACCTAGTGCACTACATAAGAAAAAGGGGGAATGCTGATGAAATCCCCCCTGCATTAGCTTTCTCCACAGATCTTGGAATTCTGTATTGCTTGGAATGTTTACTAGAACAGAACTCATGTCAGCTTATGGAACTTCTCTTTCTTACTACTTCCTTCCTTTCCTTTCCCTTTTTCCCTTCCTCTTTCCTTATTCCTCTCATTCATTTCTTTTTCTTGTATGTGCTGCTTTAGCAACTAAAACATTTCTCAAAGCAACTTACAATAAAAGAACACAATATTTAAGCCCCACGGATTTCAGTGGGGTTTAAATGTGATTTCCTTTTCATTCTGATTGCATGTTGTTCTTTTTATTTTTATTCTTCTTATAAAATACACTGCTAAACATTACAACCAAAATAAACAAAGAACAGCAGGACGGAAAAACAAAAGCCTTCCTTGCGGAGACACTAATCTCCTTTATTATTGGATACTGGGGACAAATACTGTATGTATGTATGTATGTATGTATGTATGTATGTATAATGTGTGTGTGTGTGTGTGTGTGTGTGTGTAATCAATTAATCAATCAATTAATTTCTATCCCTCCCTTCCTCCCAGAAGGAACCCAGAGTGGGGGGTTGGTTCCCACCTACATGCCCTGCTTGAAGGTCATGTTGGTAGCTGAGACTGCCTGGTTCTTCAAAACAGAATACAGAGTAGACAAATCTTGATTTGTTTCCACCAGCCCATTCTGTATTGCTGGAGCTGGTGGACAGCTTTGACTATTGTTTTCCAAAATGAAAGGACTTTCTGAGAGCTTCAAAGCACAACTTAATCTAGGAACAGCAAGTCAGAAAATTGCTTTATTAATTGGCCACTTTGACAGAGAAATACTAAATGGCCCCTTGGCCACAGCCCTAACTAACAGTCCGCCTGCCATGAAATTTGACAACTTCCTGGTTTTTCAGTGTTGGGGGAGAAAGGATCAACTCCCTGGTGGCCCCCCCGTACAAGGCTGTTGGGCTCCATTCAGCTTGATGAGCCACAAGCTGCACAGATCCAATCAAGATATACCATTACAGTCTTTCTTTCTATTTTTCTCAGTCATAAATTGGCAAAAGCAGTCCAGTAGTGACATATTTCTACTTCATAGTTGAACTAATAAGTAATGCAGAGGGACTTGAAACCCTCAACTACTTGTCTGCAGAATGTAGTATTAATTGAGCCATGAACTCCCAAATGGACAATCAACTTGACTCTTGGATTCTATAGACCAGAGATCATGATAACCTGCCTTAACCATTTCCCCTTTTGTTAGCCTTCTGTGGTTTCCCACAGTTCCAATGTATAATAAATTGAGATTCAACAAAATGATTGGTGGTTCTGCTTGAGACATATATTCCCAGATGCAATCTATATAAGATTAATTTAATCTTGAACAAAATAGGTAAGACCTTTGTGTGCTTTACAGGCAGCTATGTACTTTTTTTTCTTGGTGCCTTGCTGAAGACACAAGATACAATGACCTTTCTGGGGCTATGCAGATTTGTGTCTAGGATGGCCATGTGTCCTGCTTTACATGAAAGGCTGTCAGAGGACAGTTCTCTATTTAAAGGATTGTCTAGTCCAAATCCAATTTAAAGAAGTCTGCATTAAAGAAGAGAGAGCAGATCCATGAAGGTGGCTATCGACAACTATTGCACCGCAGGCTGAGCAGGTACACAGTCAACGGGTCAACTGAACTCCTCAGAAGATATTAAGTGCCAAGGTGTACCTACTGGAAAAGATGTTTCATGCAATAATCAGGCTTTTCAGGGTTTTAAAGATTAATAATCAACACTTTGAATTGGGTCTGTAAAGAAATTAGTGGCCTGCCTGTTGTATCTTCAAGAACATAAATAATATGTTGAATATGAGAATATGAGAAGAACCATGGTAGATTAGGCCAAGGCCCATCTAGTCCAGCATTCTATTCTCACAGTGTCCAACCAGATGTCTATGAAAAGGTCAAAGGCAAGACCTAATAGCACTCTCGCACAGCTCAGCTTATCAGTGGGAAGGTATGTTGTGGGTCATGTAAAGTAGGGCTGTGCACAGTCGGGGCTCCAATTCAGGGGGAAGTCTTCAGACCAAGCTGGCCTGCCCCACCTCAGGACTACCCCTCTGTTCCACCTCAGATTTGCTCCCAAATAAGTTTGTGGGCAAGGCTACAGACCTTGTGTCACCTCCTCCTCCACAAGACTGAGATGGGGTCCATTCTGCAGGGTGCTGCAATACCTTCCCTTTCCCCCAATTAATGCCTAAGTGGAAGCATTGGGGGAAGGCATCATAGCACCCTGCAGAATCACCCCCTCCATTGAACAGCTGATCAGCAGAGGGGGATCCTGTGCTGGTGATGCTCCGCAAACAGCTTTCCTAAAGAAAAGCCACTTGCAGAGCATCACCCGCACTGCGCAGAATCCACCCCTCCACTGAACAGCTGATCGGGGAGGGGCAATTCTGCACCGGCGATGCTGAGGAAGTGACTTTCCTTTAGTCACTTCCTTTCCCCTTACTGCAGAATTGCTAGGGGATCAATCCTACTGAGGGCAGAGGGGGAGGTGGAAGGAAGGAAGGAAGGAAGGAAGCTAGTCCTACCTTCTCCAGGAAGACACAGCTGGGGATTCAAGATAGGTCTTGGACTTATTTTCCAGCTCTGCCTTTTTTTCCTGTCCTACGCCCCACCCCTTGACAGCCACAGATTGCTCTGGGTCATCCATCCCAATCCATAGTGATCTGTGGCTGTCTGATCCCAACTTGGCCGAGGCCCAAATGCTTCCAAAGAGGCTTAATTGACTTTGGCCCTCAGCCAAACATGGAGCACAGCCGTAGTGTAAAATTAGGCAGTGGGCCAGAAGCAGCCTGGGAGGTGCAGATTGCACACTTCTAACAAGAGTTAGGAAAGAAAAAGGCATGTTTCTCGGAGACTATGCATAGCGTCCAGAGAATGTATATTATTGCCCTGAGAATGTACAAAATGGAGTTGAGATATGTACATTCTCCAAGGCCTGTTGGAGATTATGCATAATGGCTAGAAAATGTATAAAATTCAAGCAATATATGCACATTCCCCAAGGCCTGTTGGATATTATGTATACTACCCAGGAAATGTGCACAATTCCCTCATCATGGAAGGTTAATGTGTACTTTCTCCATGAGACCTTGTGAAAGTGCACAATGGCCAGTTATTATGCACATTAACCACTCAACTTACATTTTCCTATATATGACAACAAACAAATATTAAATAAAAAAGCAAACTAAAAACACAAAACAAAGGACCAAAAACATTTCCAATTTTTAAAAAAATTCTAAGCAAATAGGAAAGTCTTAGCCTGTCACTGAAAATATGCCAGCCATGTGTTCTTAGAGAGGGAGTATTCTTTCAGTCTAGATGTCCTCCAACTACTAGGAATCCCTCAGAAATACAAAGACAGGCATACAGACAGAGCTTTCCAATAAATGTAGTGAGCTTAATCTGAAGCTCTATTGCTGGAGAAGTATGGAGAATATTTGACAAATCTGCTTTGGCATAGTGTGTTTGGGAGTAAGACTTGAACTGGAATTGTCAGGGAGTGTCACCATCAATAACAGGCAGTAAAATATTCTGGATTAGCCAGCTCTTGTATAAATTCTAGGACTTTGTGTACCTGTCTTTGCCTACCTAATAAATAGTACCCTTGAACTGGTGCAGTTCAGGCTCCCACACAGAATTAGTGAGATCATGCCTCCAAACATTGATTCTGATATAACAGTGATGTATTGGATACAAGGCTTGAGAGCAGGATGATGTGAGCAAAGCTTTTTTTTACTGTCCCACCAGTTCTTCCACCCATCACAAAGCTGCAATGGAGAAGATATCACCCCATCAAGCACTGGACTTCTGTTCAGTGTGCATGTATGAGAGAGGGAGCGCTCTCTCTCTCTCTCTCTCTCTCTCTCTCTGTCTCTGTCTCTCTCTGTGTGTGTGTGTGTGTGTGTGTGTGTGTGTGTATCAGAGAGAGAAAGAGAATGTGCACTGTGTACCTGCATGTGCAGTGTGTGTGGTGGACTGTGGTGTGTGCTTGTGAGTGTGTGTTTAGAGGCCACCACTGGCATGTGACCTCAGAGGGATGGCCAAACTTGAATGCATCCCACAGGCCAAAATATATTAGCTAACCTCTGGATATAGTCTTTGGCCTGATGCAAACAGATATCCTCCCATTCAGGATATAAATCCTTTCAAGGCAGTTTATGATTAACATAACGATGTATTAATAAAATAATACCAGTATTTATTTCTTACATGTATACCCCACCTTTTTTTTCATGGTAGAAAACCAAGGTGGCTTACATATGGTTCCCAGGTGGTCTCCCAGCCAGGCACTGACCACACCTGATCCTGCTTAGCTTCAGCAGGGAACTGGCCTTGTGTGCCTTCAGACCATAGCCTGGGACCAGTATAAAAATATAGCAGTTCATCAGGATTCTTCCCACAGGGCACTTGGTGATAGAAGGGCTGAGATAGGGGAGATAAGTGATGGCTTCTTGACCTGCCTTCCTCTCTAGAGTCTAGGGCATTGTGGGAAATTAAAATGGCAGGAGATTGGAACACTGGGAAATATCTGGGAAGGGAAGCATAGGGCATGCGTTACTCTTTTGGGTCCTGCTGGGACTCTGCCAATGGGTGCCAAATGCAAATACGGGGGCTTTCTGCGTGTATAGGAAAAGAATATAAATCCTGACAGGAGAGGGTAAGCTTAGCCTTAATAATATGTATGTCTTGCTCAAAGAAATTTAACAGGTCTTAAAAATCTTGTTTATACCAGCTATTGATCCTAGTATGCTTCTTAGTTGCTGAAAATCACAAGTGAGGAAAGTGCAGCCATGCTCACTTCCAGCTTGTGGGCTTCCCATAGGCATCCAGGATGCTGGACTAGATGGCTCTTTAAGCAAAGACAGCAGGGCTCTTACGTTCTTATCCCGGATTAGGCTCCGCCTTCCTCCTTTCTTATTTATCCTACTTATATTGTACTCTTACGGTTTGTTTGCTTTTTTAAGAACTGCATCTGTGCTATCTAGACTCCCTGCCCCCCATTTCCATTTAAAATGGGGAAAATAAGCTTTTTGCTCTCCCTTCTCCTTTTAATAAAACGTCTTTGTGCATGTCAACTTACATTTACATCAGACTGCTGAAATGAAATTATTTGGTTAGGAAGGAGAACAAAGGCGCATCAACCAAAGCAGGAGCATGAGGTACAGCCATTATCCTGGGCTTTAGATAATTCTTCTGCAACAAAAGGGAGCACAATTTAGGACTCCACAATAGTACAGAAGCAAGGCTGGAGGTGAAAAGTTCAGTCGGCAAGTTATCTTTTGTGGAAGCTGCAGCAGTGAAAATGCTCTGCTTTGGGTCTTCCTATTTATAGTTTCTCATTTAATTTGTAAATGTTAGCATAAGGAAAGTGTGATTTATGACAGCACATTTCTCATTCATTCTGTGCTTCTATTGTAGATAATTCAGCAGGTTTGACTTTAGTCTGCCACTACTGTTCCAATCTAGGAGTACTTGCTCATCACAAAATATAAAGCTTGCCTTTTCATTCTCTCCCCTGCCCCAAAATGTGATGGGATATGCCTATTGTCAAAGTTGTGGGCCAATAATAATAATAATAATAATAATAATAATAATGTCAAGGCAACCCATATTGTGTGCCAGGAACATTGGAATTCTGCAATCTGTACAAATTAGGTAGACTTGCATAATTTATCTTATGTTGCGTAATTTCATTCTGCTTATGTTCGTTATAGGAAAGAGCAAAGAGACATTCAAGCCCCCATCTCTCCCCAACCCCCACCTCCAGTCACTCCCAGCTAATGGAAATCTTATTCACTTACTCTTCTGGCTTCTGGGTTTACATCCAGCATCCATCAGGACTAGAAATGTGTGTGTGTGTGTGTGTGTGTGTGTGTGTGTGTGTGTGTGTGTGTGTGTGTGTGTGAAAGGTAAATTGTCTACACACAATACCACATAATGGTATTGTATGAAACTACATATAATATTTTGTTGAATGGATTAGCAATAATAATTTGATAACTCCAGAGTGAAGTTGGTAACTAGGACTAGCCTTTTTGTGCCATACCAAGATGGTAATCATCTGATTCCTAGGAAGAATGTGAGAGAAATCTGAAATTCAAATTCACACTTTCCAAAATAGTATGAGAATCACAACATAGCAATCCTTCAAAATTCGCACTTGTCAGAATTTTGTGATGCACTTCTTCAACCAAACAATGTTTACAAAAATGTGTATATATTAGGAGGAAATATACATAATATAAATATATGTGAAAATAACATATAATGCATTATATTAGGAGAAACTGCTTGCAAAAATGTTTTTTAAAGTAAACCACAAACTGCTGCAGAAATATGGAGAAATGAATTCAGATTGGAAAAATGAGAAACTGTGGGAACCAAAATTGACATATCCTTCCATCCCTACTCTCAGCTAGTGGAAATCTGGTTTCTGGTTTTACATCAAGCATCACTTTCAAGCATATCTTCACATCAATCAGGACTAGAAACATGTGTTTGTGTGTGCATGGAGAGAGAGAGAGAGAGAGAGAGAGATGAGAAAAGTGAATTGTCTACACCCAGTACCACATATTGGTGTTGTATGAAACTTCAGCACAATTTCTTTATTGAATGTATTCGCGATAACAATTTGATAAGTCCACACTGAGTATGGGAACTAGGACTATGACTAGCCTTTTTGTGCCACATCAAGACGATAATCCTCTGACTTCTCTCACTCTTGCATTGGTTTCTGGTTGGTGGGTTCCCACCTTGTCTAGCACTATGGTTTGTCAAGCTCCATGGGGCACTCTTCATGAAAAGCAGAGAATGTAGCCAACTAGGGACTAGAATGTAGCAGAGAATGTAGCAAACTAGGAACTATGACAGCAGTCACCAAGAGCCTTAGTCTCTGCAGTTCTAGGTCAGCTTGTAAAACATACAGCTTTGGGAAGAAGGGTGGGATAGAAATTTAATAAATAAGATGAGGTAGCTTCCAGCGTAGGATCTGCTATGTTTGGACATCACCAGTATGTCTGGGTGATGGAAACTTGCCAACAACATTCAACTATCCCATATGTTTAATATCTGGAAAATCCCATTGTGCACTGACCTGTTTACTGGGATACCATGTGCCTATGGTGCTGATCAGAAGCAGCTTACTTAGTGTGGCTGAGCTGTAATGCTAGCTTCCCAGCAGCAGCGCTGCTGCCACTTATCAGAAGGGAGAGCAGGGAGGACGTGGCTTTGCAGGTGCACCAGAGGACACATCCCTCTCCCTCCCAGTCAGTGGCAGTGACACCACTTCTGATAAGCTAGCATTGTGGTTTGTCCCACTAGGTGAGCAGCTTCTGGTACTGATTCTGTGAGAAAGGCTAATGTGATCAGCCACAAAAGTGGAAGCACCATTTTCATGAAACTGCCAGCTTTTGGGATCACCTCTTGGAAAAAAGTGTCCTATTCATCAGTGGCTGTTTTTGGAAGAAATTTCACTGGACTCAGTTCTAGACATTTATTTATATTCCACCTTTCCCGCCAGTAGGAGCACAGGGTGGCATACAAAACCACTAAAAACACTCTAAACAGACTTTAAAATATATTAAAACAAAACACCTTTTAAAACATGTTAAAAAAAATCTTTAAAAACATCTTTTTAAAAAAGCTTTAAAAACTCCTTAAAAGCAGTTCCAACACAGACATAGACTGGGATAAGGTCTCTACTTAAAATGCTTGTTGAAAGAGGGAGGTCTTCAGTACGCACCAAAAAGATAACAGAGATGGCACCTGTCTAATATTTAAGGGGAGGGAATTCCAAAGGGTATGTGCCAATATACTAAAGGTCTGCTTCCTATGTTGTGCAGAGCAGACCTCATGATAAGATGGTATCTGGAGGAAGGCCGCACCTGCAGAGAATAGTGATTAACAGGGTATATAAGGGATAAGACAAAGTTTTGGGTATCCTGGTCTCAAGCTGTATAGGGCTTTGTACACCAAAACCAGAACCTCGAACTTGGTCCAGTATCTAATGGGCAGCCAGTGCAATTCTTTCAGCAGTGGGATGACATGTTGGCAATACCCTGCCTCAGTGAGCAGTTGCACTGCCTCATTTTGCACTAGGTGCAGCTTTCGGACTAACCTCAAGGGTAGGCCCACATAGAGTGCATTACAATAACCCAGCCTGGAGGTTACCAGTGCATGGACAACAGTGGTCAGGCTATCCCAATCCAGAAATGGCCACAGCTGTATTACAAGCTGAAACTGGTAAAAAGCACTCCTAGTCACTGAGGTCACCTGGGCGTTTAGTGACAAAGATGGATCCAGGAGCACCCCCAGACTACGGACCTGCTCTTTCAGAGGGAGTACAACCCATCCAAAGCAGGCAACTGACCAATTATCCAAACTCGGGAACCACCAACCCACAGTGCCTCCATCTTGCTAGGATTCAGATGCAGTTTATTGGCCCTCATCCAGCCCACCACCAAGTCCAGGCACCAGTCCAGGGCTTGCATGGCATCTCCCAATTCAGATGTTACAGAGAATTAGAGCTGGGTATCATCAGTGTACTGGTCACACCTCAAATCTTCTGATGACCATTCACAAGGGCTTCATATAGATGTTACATATCATCAGGAACAAGATGGTACCCAGCGGCACCCCACAGCACAACTGCCGGGGGGGGGGGCGAAAGACAATCACCTGATGCTATTCTCTGAAAACAACCCATCTCACCAAGCCGGCCCAGAAGGATACCATGGTCAATGGTATCAAAAGCCACCAAGAGATCAAGTAAGAATAACAAGGTTGCACTCCCCTTGTCCTTCTCCCGATAAAGGACATCCATCAGGGTGACCAAGGTCAATTCAGTCTCATAACCAGGCCTGAACCCAAATTGGAATGGGTCAAGATAATCTGTTTCATCCACAACCTTCTCAATCACCTTCCCTAAAAGAGAGTATTTGTGACCGGGTGGTAGATGTCACAAATCAAAGTCCAGGGTGGATTTTCTCAGGAGTGGTCGGACCACTACCTCTTTCAAGGCAGCTGGGACCACTCCGTCCTGCAATGACATGTTGGCCACACCCTGGATCCACTCGGTAATACCCCCTCAGCAAGTTTTAATAAGCCAAGAAGGGCAAGAGTTGGGAGGACATGCTGCTGGCTGCATTGTCACAAGCACCTTGTCCATGTCAACAGGCTGTATCAACTGAAACCCACCCCAAGAAGTTGCAGCAGACTTTGCACTGGACACCTCACTGGGGCTACAGTAGATGTGGATGGGGCATCAAAATTGTCATGGAGGCAAGCAACTTAACCCTCAATCCACAGCAAGCTTCCAAAGAATCTAAAACTGGAGTTGATGTCAGAAGACTTCAGAGATGTCACTGAGCCTTACAAATTAATTCCTTGGCTCAGTAAGCATACCTTGGTGACTTGTAATCTCCCCCTTCAAATGCTTGGATTTTAATCTAAGGCAGAGAATAACTCATTTCCTTCTTCCATCCCATTCATCCATGTTCTTTCAAGCTCTCCTTGACCAACTGACCCATTTTGTTGTTGTTGCTGCTGCTGGGACAGTTGTGGCTCTAACTCTGGCATATGGGGGCAGGCAAACCTCTGGCTCCAATCCTCCTCCAATTTTCCTTTCCCCAGTGCCTGACACCGGAAGGTGATTAACCACCCTAGCCAGTTTATACTTTCAGCTGTGAGCCATCAAATGTTGAATAATTAAAGGATGAGCAAATGGGGGGACAATGTGCATATACTCTTTGTTATCAGCCAGCTCCAGCGGATACTAAAACAACTCTGTCTTCATGCACCTGCCTGCTAAACATCAAGCACTTTTGATACTGTTGAAATGACTTGACAACAGTACCTCTGTGCTGCTATTAAAGTATTAGTCATTTTTATCTTCTGTATGTTAATAGCTTTAATGGTGAAAAATGTCCTCCCCCAGCCTTCAAATCTCATCTCATGGTCCTTTTTACTGCACATCAACCCTCCCACACATCCCCAATGAGGCACATTTTTGTTCATAAATGATTTTCTTTCAACCTTCTAATTGCAGAGAAAATTCAAATTAGATCCTGAAACATTAAGAATTTATCCACTGACCTGCATCTAATATATCAGTGAGCACTGCAGTAAACAAGTGTAAATGAAGAGGAGTAACTGGTACTGGGCTTTAATTGCACCCCATAGAAACTAACCTTTGCTCTGAAACACAGGGGAAATTTGTGGCTGTATTCACATATTTTAAAAAGGGAGAACTGTACCAACCGGTTTACTTAAAATATAATTTGGATCAAATATTGGTGTTATTGTAATTCCAAATTTTACTCCAAATGTTCTGGAAGTTGTAGTAACATCTGGCATGCTTTTGATGGATCTATTGCATGCTATGTCATACTGTTCTCCTGCATCAATGAGCACTATATATTTTCATAATGTCTTCTGTCTTGTGATATTTAAACCATTTCATATTTTAACAACTGTGTAGACTCATGATATCTTTACTTGGGAAATGATCTCCATAAGCTCTACAAAGTCCATGAAATGTCATGCGCTCCAGAGCAAAGAATACATGCATGTGAATATATGTTTATTCAGCATTAAAACTATGGAAATCATGATACAGTGTAACACAATCTAAAATGAAATTGTATGCCCAGTAATCTGATTTTGCAAGGACAAACTGTTCACAGATTCGGGCATCTGCTTGTGGCTGAAATGTCCAGATCTGGTCCTGCACAAGCCCTGTCTCAGGCAACTGGAGTGGTGTACAAGACAATGTGTTTGCTGTATCAGAATTGCCTGTGTATGCACTGAACCAAATGGTCAGCTTTAAAACTGTTAATCATCAGATTGAAAAATTGGGAGAAATTCTACGCAATGACTTCCCCTCCAAAAAGATGACTTATGCTTTTTTACTGATGCTGCCAGAGCTGAAACAGAGGTCTGTTCAAGGGAAAGATCCTTATGTACCTTGTATAGAACCTAGTGCAGGACTCATCTATTTATGCAGCATTAAGGCAACAACTCCCATGAGGCACTGCAGCAAAAATGCATATGAATTAAAGTGAATGGTTGATTAAGTATTTTGAAAAATGTAATTATACTCTGGAACGTTCCTGAAGGTTTGTCTCAGTTGCTCACCACAAAGAAAACACATACACTCACACATATCTGTATACTTTAATCCACATACACAGCACACATTCGTTTCTTTCTAATCAATATATTTTTAAAATGTCATCAAGATTAACAGATGTCCCAAACTAAAGGGAATAAGTAAAATCCCTATTATACAGTATGAAAGGAGTCTGCATAGTCAAGGAAGTGGGCTGCTATCTGTCTGTCTAGCTATCTATATATCTGGAAGAAAACAAAACATTTGTCACGGGTCAGTTTCTGTGAATGAATGTTCAGCTAGCAGAGTCTCACAAATTCATCTCTGCTTCAACTTGAGACATCCATGTAAGCATATTTTTCACGTTTCTACCCTTTCAACAGGTCAGTTCCAGGCGTGTAGTTGTCAGGGGTCTTGGGGTTTTTAGACCCTTTATTTTTTTGGGAGCAGGGCCCCAGCAGTGTCCCTATGTCTTCAGAATCCTATGAGCAAATCAGCATGAAAGGGGAGTATATTAGCCACTGAGAAGAGTCTTCTAACATGCTTTCTCATTTTTTCCTGCTGATTGGAGCCAATCAGAATGAAAGGAGGTGAGTCAGCCACTGAGAAGTCTCTTCTCAGTAGCTAACACTTTCCCCTTTCATGCTTATTTGCTCCTAGGGATGTTGTGGGAAAAGATATTAACAAGAATCTCATTCTCAACCCAGCAAAAAAAGGGGTGTGTGGCTGTGACTAATGTGAAGGGACCCTGAACCTCTGAATTTGCCACTACACTACTGGTCAGTTCCCACACATGAATATAGCCTCCACATGATCTCTCCCACCTATCCTGACATAAATGGATGACATAAATATATCCACAGATATATTTCCTGTATAATTTCCACCACTGGGGCAACTCTAGAAAGACATTGAAAGGAACAAGGAAAGTGGGCTAGAGATGAGTTACATGCAAGTTGACAGTTTGCTATAAACAGGAATGGGCAAATTGGTCTGTAACTAGTCTGCTTTACTTTTACATGCATTTATCCAGGAAAAGCTACAGACTGCCACAATACTCTTTTTTAAGGAAAGAGAAGAGAAGAGCTGGTTGGACCTTGAAGCTACATTGATCCTCTAAGCTCCTTTTTAAGTGGGAAAAAGAAAGGGGGACAGAGTTGTGACTATAATCTGCTTCTGAAGACAATTGTATGGAATTTTTATTCATATTGCTAGGAAATACTCAAAATACTAACACCTTACGCAATAATTCAGCTGTTAGTTAGAGTTGCCTCCATACTTTCTGAAATAGTACTAGGGTTGCCAGGTTCAAGGACTGAGACTGATCCTGTATCTTTAGGAGAAGAGAAAGTCAGTCAAGTGCAGGTGTTCTTGCAACCCTGTAATGGGAAAAACCACAAGGTGGAATTCTCCCTTCCCTCTGCACAACTTTTAAAGATACAGAAGACCTCTTGGTTCAAGAGGTCTTTTGTATCTTTAAAAGTTGTGCAGGGGGAAGGGAGAATTCCACCGTGTGGTTTTTCCCATTACAGTGTTGCAAGAACACCTGCACTTGGCTGACTTTCTCTTCTCCTAAAGATACAGGATCAGTCTCAGGTCTCGAACCTGGCAACCCTAAATAGTACCATAAGAAATTAAGCATTTAGTCACTATATACCTATAGAAAAGGGATGGGGAACTTGTAGCCTTCCAGATGTTGTTAGACTTCAGATCTTATCATCCTGGCCATTGGCCATGCTGGCTGGGGCTGAGTTGTCCAACAATGACTGGAGGGCCACAAGTTCCTCACACCTGGCGCACAAGGAGCAACTACACATTAGCTAGCTCTGCGCTAGCAGTGAGGAGGAGCTTCTGACACTTCTTATACTTCCTTACATACAGAAAGGCTTGCAATGTGACTGCTGATACTGAATTACAGGGCGTTATATCATCTCCCAGAAGTTTGTGCCAAGATATATTTCCAAAGCTATAATCAGATGATTTGCGTAATAAAATACCTGGGCAAGATGCAGATTCATGCTAGTGTTTTGGGGCACAGTCTCCTTCATTAAAAAGCACAGAGGCACCCAAAGGACCTGTGGGAAAGAGAGCTTTGTTTTACAACCTGCAAGAAGACCTGTGTATATCCTTGCTGTGCCAGTCTTGGGGATTTGCTGGAATGCCAGGGGAGCATGTGCCTCAAACTCATATGCCTCAAACTACAGAAAAAGATGGCTGCCCCATGTATCTATGTGGGCAGTCATCTTTTTCCCCCCATACAGTGTCCTTGTAAGGTGACCAGGGATCCCAACAGGATGTGAAAGCAGCCATCTTTTTCTCTGTATAATTTCCTACTTGGGACCATTTTAGAACATTTCTCTCTTTTTTCCCCACATGGTCACAGAGGATGAGGAAGGTTTAGCTGCTCCAAGGAGCTGCAAAAGGTTAAAAAAGAAGCAGCTCTTCGACCACTCCCCCCACCATAAGTACAGTCCATACTCATATGTGGATCATTTTGTTGATTATGAGGCTTAAGCCCCAGATCTACATTCTGATCATCACGTGGGTCCAAGGGAGGCAAAATGGGTATATTTGCTCCAAAATGGAGAGCAAACTGGAACTCCTAATCAACCCTGAACCTGACACTCTATCTGTGTGTGGTTTATATGTATTCCTCTGCATGATGGCTTATATGCCTCAAACAGAGAAAATGATGGCTGCCTGTGTGCCTAGATAGTCAACTCCCTCCCATACAATGACCTTGTAAAGTTATCAGGAACCCACAGGCACATGAGGGCAGCCATCTGTTTCTCTATACAGTTGCCTAGGAAGGGACTGCACATAATGATGTATAGTCAGTGGCTCAGCAGCCTCGCCTTGAAGGGGTTATAATAATAATAAAATAATAAAATTTTATTTGTTAGTTGCCTATCTGTCCGAGCTAACGGACACTCTAGGCGATGTACAAAATACAATATACAAATCAATATACAAACAACAAGGCACAAACATCAATTAATCTAAAACCATCCTTCAATTAATACATCATAAAACTAGTCTACCCCAGAAACCCCATAGGCCTGCCTGAATAGCCAGGTCTTTAAGGCTCGGCGAAAACCCATCAGGGAGGAGGCATGTCGAAGGTCAAAAGGAAGCAAGTTCCAGAGGGTGGGGGCCACGATCGAAAATGCCCTGTGCAGTAGCTCAAACCAAATTGTGCCAATCAAGGGGATCCGGGCTTGGGCCAACATTTGGTTGATAGAGCTCCGGATCACCCCAGGTCTGGTTGGGCCACTTGGATCATCTGGGGCTGTCAGGGGGCAGGGCATTGTGAGGGAACACTGCAGGGGTCTGCTGGTGAGTGGAGGATCCTGGGATGTAGGGTGCTCCTTTGCAAATGCCTTCCATGCAGGACACAATCATAGTTATACATGTCTACCAAGCAATCCAGGGAAGTCCATCATTGAACTCGTCCATCAGAGCCCAGCCTGCCTTAGACTAGTCTGTTGAAACAGCAAGAATTCCAAACTGGCGAAGTCTTTGCAACAAGGCAGCTTCCATTTATCATGCAGTACTCGATGTTCGGGTGACACACGCCTGCAGTAAGAGCATCACTAGAGAGACAGAGGCCATCCTGATGTCTGTAGAAGGGACACAGGTTGGCATTCACAATATGACCTTATCTCCCAGAGGACCAGAGCAGCTTAGTCCAATCAGCCAGAGAGGAACAGACAGCAATAAATCTCTGTCCTTGCTTCTTGCTATTCCACACCTTTGCCAGTTTACCTCAATTCCACAGCAAAGGTGAGCTGGAAACGAAGCACTGTGATGACAAGAAGGGGGAGAGGGAAGGGAGAGAAAGAGTGGGAGGCAGGCAGGGAGAGAACATTCACCTCATCTTTTCCCAGCACCAGATTTGATACACCTGTTTCACACATTCAGTTACACATTCGATTTTACCTATGTGGAAATAATAATTATGTAGGAAAACCTGTGTTAGCCATAATGTATAAAGTACTTTAGGAATGTTTTTCAGCTCCTGTACCCAAGAATAGGGCAGCACCTGATTAAGAGCCACTCAGTTCTAATGATCACTTTTCCATGTCTCAGCAGCTTCTTCTACCTTTCTATCATGGTGACATCAAAAAAACAAAAACTGGAGATGCGGCTTACCCTGCCATTTGTTTCCCTACTACTATTTTTAGTAGTGGCTCTTTTCAACTTTGAGAAAACAAAAGCATGTCACTGGGGACTAGAGGTGGTATTCAACTAACTAACAGCACTAGCACAAGGATTAGTGAAATGGGACTTTCTCCCCCCTCTTCTCCAGTGCATGCCCTGCACCATCCCTAAATCTGCTCCAGAGGGTTGGGGGAAACCCCAGAACAGATTTAGGGTGTGCATGTGTGGGGAGTCCCATTGCACTAGCGCTAATCCTTTCTCTATTGCTATTATTTAGTTAAATACCACCCTAGGTATGGGGAAGAAATTAAATTCAGTTTGCAGGTAAAGGAGAACCCACCTAATTTGCCCTTTCCAAAACAGCTGGTGAATCAACACAGCCATCCTTAGCAACACACCTCTCCTAATTTTGTAATGCTCTTCTTCAGCCAAGTAAAGTGTACAAAAATGCATAAACAAGGGTAAAGTGTGCATATAAATGCATATTAGAGAAAAAAACTTGCAAAAATGCATTATATTGGCAAAAATTTGTATATCAGGAAAGTCTGCATACAAAAAAATACAACAGCCCTGTAGCCAGTGTTCCTTCTTAGGTGAGGCACCTACAGTTCTAGGTGGCATTTGCACCAGCCAATCCCACCCCCACTAGTGGAGAGAATATGACGGCTAGGCCAGGGGAAGGGAATGGCAGTGACCTCCCCCTTCACTCCTCCTCCATCCAGAGAGTAAGTTTACTTACATGAATGAAGTCACCCTTTTTAGAGAGATTTCCAGGAATACCAGACTCAAAAGCTTGTCTTTGCCTATAGCTTCAGTTATCTGTCCCTGTGTTCTGATTCTTCATGAACTGAACTACTTTGGTAATTGCAGTGAACTCCTAAGCTTGGCTTGATGCTGAATTCAGTATGTCAGTTTTAGATTCCACCAGAAAAACAAACTTGTCCTTACTACAAGTTTAGGGAAGGATGGATAGAAAATAAATAATTTAGTGAATGTTTGTTAACTCCTCCTTGTCCGTCCTTCTAGTTTTGTTCCTGACCTTTATTTATTATTTGATTTATATCCCTCCCCTCCTCCCAGCAGGAGCCCAGGGTGGCAAACAAAAACGCTAAAAACACTTTAAAACATCATAAAAACAGACTTTAAAATAAATTAAAACAAAACAACGTTAAAAACATTTTTTGAAAAAGCTTTAAAAACATCTTTTAAAAAGGGTTAAAACATATTACATTCTGGCCCTCGGGATATTATAGATTCATCTGTAGCCCACTGTGATGAGTTCGCAAGGCACTTCCAGGATAAGATATCATGCAGTCGCCGGGACTTAGACTCCAATATTATGGCAGTGGGATCTAATGAAGCATCCAGAACACGGTCTTGTCCTTATTTATTGGATGAGTTTCAGTCTGTGCAGCTTGAGGATGTTGACAAGATCCTTGGACTGGTGCGGGTGACCACATCTGTGCTGGACCCTTGCCCCTCTTGGCTGGTGAAAGCTGGCAGGACCGGAACCGCCGGCTGGGCCAAGGAGATAATAAACACCTCTTTGAGAGAGGGAGTGGTCCCTGACTGCCTAAAAGAGGCAGTAGTGAGACCGCTCCTGAAGAAACCCTCTTTGGACCCAAATAACCTGAACAACTATAGATCTGTGGCGAATGTTCCGTTCTTGGGCAAGGTGCTGGAACGGGTGGTTGCCGGCCAGCTCCAGGGGCGCTTGGATGACACTGATTATCTTGATCCATTTCAATCCGGTTTTAGGCCCGGTTTTGGCACTGAAACAGCCTTGGTCGCCCTGTATGATGACCTTTGTCGGGAGAGAGACAGGGGGAGTGTGACTCTGTTGATTCTCCTTGATCTCTCAGCTGCTTTTGATACCATCGACCATGGTATCCTTCTGGGAAGACTCACGGAGTTGGGAGTTGGGGGTACTGCTTGGCAGTGGCTCCGCTCCTACTTGGTGGGTCGCCACTAGAAGGTAGTGCTTGGGGAACATTGCTCGATACCCTGGACCCTCCATTGTGGAGTCCCGCAGGGATCGGTACTGTCCCCCATGCTTTTTAACATCTACATGAAGCCGCTGGGTGCGGTCATCAGGAGTTTTGAGGTGCGTTGTCATCAGTACGCTGATGACACGCAGCTCTATTTCTCCTTTTCATCTTCTTCAGGTGAGGCTGTTAACGTGCTAAACCGTTGCCTGGCCGCGATAATGGACTGGATGGGAGCTAACAGACTGAAGCTCAATCCGGACAAGACTGAGACGCTGTTGGTGAGTGCCTTCTCTGCCCAGATGGTGGATGTTCATCCTGTTCTTGATGGGGTTACACTCCCCTTGAAGGAACAGGTTCATAGCTTGGGAGTTCTTTTCGATCCTTCCTTGTCTCTTGAGGCCCAGGTGGCCTCGGTGGCACGGAATGCTTTTTACCATCTTCGATTGGTAGCCCAGCTACGTCCCTATCTGGACAGTGACGAACTCGCCTCAGTTGTTCATGCTCTGGTAACTTCCAGATTGGACTACTGCAATGCGCTCTACGTTGGGCTGCCCTTGAAGACTGTTCGGAAACTACAGCTAGTCCAGAATGCAGCGGCCAGATTGCTGACGTGGACCAGAAGGTCCGCTCATATAACACCTGTTCTGGCCCGTCTGCACTGGCTTCCTATTTGTTTCCGGGCTAGATTCAAAGTGCTGGTTTTGACCTATAAAGCCCTACAGGGCATGGGACCGCAATACCTGGTGGAACGCCTCTCCCAATATGAACCTACCCGGACACTGCGCTCAACATCTAAGGCCCTCCTCCGAGTGCCATCCCATCGAGAAGCTCGGAGGGTGGTGACTAGAACTAGGGCCTTTTCAGTGGTGGCCCCCGAACTGTGGAACAGTCTTCCCGATGAGGTGTGCCTGGCGCCGATGCTACTATCTTTTCGGCGCCAGGTGAAAACCTTTTTATACTCCCAGGCATTTTAAAGTGTATTTTAACAGTATTTCACTATTATCTTGTATTTTGGACGTTGTTTGGTTCTTTTATTGTTTGTTTGTTTTTGGTTCTTGATTTATTGTATTTATTGTACTTCTACACTGTGCTTGTTTTATCTTTTATGTACACCGCCCAGAGAGCCTTCGGGCTTAGGGTGGTATATAAATTAAATAAAATAAATAAATAAATAAATAAATATTATTAAAAAAACATATTAACAAGCAATTCTAACACAGACGCAGACTGGGATAGGTCTCAACTTAAAAGGCTAGTTGAAAGAGGAAAGTCTTCAAAAGGTGCCGAAAAGATAGCAGAGATGGCGCCTGCCTAATATTCAAGGGGAGGGAATTCCTCAGGGTAGGTGCCGCCACACTAAAGGTCCATTTCCTATATTGTGCAGAACGAACCTCCTGATAAGACCTTTAGATTGTCCTTCCTGTTGGATAATTGAGGGAAAACTTTTTAGCTGGCTGCTATATCAAGGACTAATTAAGCAACTGGAAACTAATTAGGGAAAGCAATTAGAATCTTTATTTACTTGTTGCTAGGTTGATTTTCTGTTCAGAAACCTGGAAAAGGCCTCATGCTGAGCTGCATTGGAAAAATCAGAAATTAGGTCTGGTGTTGCAGCCGAGGTAGCCAGACAGCCAGCTAGCTAACTGTCATGTACCCAACAATATTTTTATTTTTATAGGACTGTTTTATCCTTTGCCATCAAGTACTCATGAAAAGAAGAAATAATCTCATATCAAATATATTAAAACAATCAAGCCATAGAGCAACCTAACTTCAAAATATACAGTCCTATGATGATCAAAATATCTCAGTTTACCTCTCCCCAAATACCTGATGGAACAAGACTGTCTTCACTCAGCGATGAAAAGCTGGTAATGAAGGAGACCATCTTATTCCTAATCCACAGATTTCTGAATTCTTCTGCTGGGATTACACAGGGATTTTTTTTTTTTTTTTGCCCTTTGCCCAGTCAGGACTGATAAGGTTGTTGGAGAGCTTGTTTGACAAACATTGTTAAAAGAAAATCTATGAAGTAAAACTCACATGAAGTTACTAAGAATTAAATATATATCTCTGTTTCCATGAAAATAGGTGTGTGTGTGTTTCTTAAGGGTTTCGTAAGGCTAGTGTTATTAATGCTGTGTGATATTGAATGGGTCTGTCCCTGCCTACTACTGAAATGTGGCCCCCAACAGCTTTTCACTGGATTGACATGACCCTCAGTCTGAAAAAAGTGCCCCATTCCAATGGACATGTCGCATTATTATTATTATTATTATTATTATTATTATTATTATTATTATTGATTACATTTTTATCCTAACTTGTATCTAAGGTAGAACTCAAGGCAACAGCATTTCCAGGTGATATCCCATCCAGGCAATGTCCAAGCCCAGATCTGCTTAGCTTTCACTGCATTATGTGCCAAGCATGTCCTCATTACAGAAACCATTGCATTCTTGTTTGCGATAACTAAGGAAACTATAGGAAATTTTCCTGTGTCCCATTAATATAGCCGAAAATAACAAAAGTCCTTCGAACCATGAAACGTTATTGGTGTATATATGCTGGAGATGGATCACTGGTCACAGATATTGCATTTACTCCTCTTGACATGCACTACCACCAGCAGCAATAATTTAGGACACCCCGGAGGTAACAAAAAGAGAGCCTGTAAGTGCTTAACTAAAAAAATCTATTAATCAAACAGAAGTAATTTTTGCTGATTAATGGCTTCTTCCCCTCCCCAGATTTATTTTCAATAACCATTCATGTACTGAATTAAATACACAAGAATATACAAATAGCTTCTTGGTGATAGCATTGAACCTTATGAAAGTGGAATATCCATCACATACACACATTTATTTCAGAAGAGAATTTGACCTGCAATGCAGCCCTCCAGGTCTTGTTGTCCATACTTCAGACTCTCCCCAGGCCCCATCTCTCACTGGTCCTGCCCTGCACCCTCCTCAAGTGCTGTTGCCTCTCTAGAATGTGTCCTTAAAATGTGATAATACCTCTTACTTGCCTGGAGAGATGTGTGTCTGGGGATCTCTATGTAGCTGGAATGTAGTACAAAGGTAAGAATACCTTTTGTAGCTCTGGCCACTTTTCCCTCCGGTCACTCTCACTTTTGCCTCTGACCTTACCCCCAGTGGGATGCAGCTGGGGGTCCTCAGACTGAAAAAGGCTCCCTATCCCTGTTTTAGGATGGTTTCCATCCCATCCCCATTTCAGGATAGACAAAACCAATCCAAAAGTGGAATTATATCACCAGCTTCCCCCATGTCCCAAGTGATGGATTTCCAAATTTAAAAAATCACAGGTTTGACATTTGTCTGGTTTGGTTTGCACTCTCATATTTCATTGACTTCTCAGGCGTATGGCATAAGTTGACTCCCTTTGTTTCCCCCTTTCCCAAAAATCATATCTGTGCCACAGGTCTTGCATTTCCTTTTGCCTTACATAGCCCTCTGTATATGTTAAATCTCCCATTATGTCTCTCCTAAAGACTAAGGGCACAATCCAACTTGTATTTACACCAGGCTGAGAGGAATTGGATGTGGTGGACCCCAATGGAGCTGGTAGAGTCCTGGCTCCACCAGCAGAAGTCTCTCACTCCAGCTCAGCCATGGCGGAGCCGGGACCCTGCCGGCTCTGCCAGGGACACACTGGGGAAGCCCAGCCTGGGGGAAGGGATTCTAGCAAAACCTGGTGTAAGGCCTGAAAAAGGGGTGTTCTAGGCGCATGTTGGAGGAGGGGCTTATGCAACATCCAACTCCCATTCAAAGCGCTCCTGCAGATTCTGATCCAGGCCAAAGTTATACCAACAAAAAGGTTGGTCTAAGAAAATAATTATGATGGAAGTCATAATGGCTTCCTTGCCAGTAGGGGTATTCATGAGAGCAGCCTTTTTCTTTTCTGTACATGTGCGCAACTCCTGGCTGAGCCAACAGCTCCTGAATAGCAAATGGATGCTGCGGACCTTCTCATTGGCTCCTTCTCTGCTGGCACCTCTTTCGCCGGTTTCCTCTGAGTTGCATTGCTCTGCCCTAGGCAAGCGACATGACCAGCAGCCCTATGTGATGTGTTTGTTTCTTTACAGTGAGAGATTGAATGTTTCAATGAGTCCCCACCTAGGAAACTCCATGTATATACAGTACAAAGATAGTATATTAGGATCTGGCTATCTTTCTCCCAGCTTTGCTAGTTATGAATAGGCAGGGATATTGTAAAAATGAAACAAGGTATTTGAATCTGCAGTCCCTACCAAAAGTGCTATGGCTCTGCAAGAGCTACATCGCCTGAAGCTGCTGAGTATGTGGGCTTATCCACACGGCAGCATACCTTCATACTAAAGAATACCTTCATACTAAAGATGCTGCTTTTACTGTCCACACTTGATAGCTTCAAATCTACTGTTTTCCATTGACACTAGTAGGCGTTCCTTTGTGAAGGATCAGTGTCTGTTTCCTTGTGGCTCCACCCTCTAATTTTACATGTTTACTCTCTCCGGTTAAAGACTGAAGCCGGGTGTGAAACTGACAAGAAAAAATGAAACTGACAATGCCCCCCTTCTCCATTGTTCCAGCCAAGATGGGCAGGGGGGGGAAAGTGAGTGGAAAGACAAAGTAGGCAGCGGCTGCGGGGTGGCAGAGAGAGAGGGAGCTGGTGATGGGGCATTAAAGACAGCCCGCCCACTAAAAAAAATCAAAGCAAAGTATCTACAAGGAGGAGCCCTGCACAGCTGAGATGGTTTTTCCTTTCCTTTTCGCATTATAATTGGATTGGGTTAATATGGATTTAAAGGGGAAAACTGTGTGATAGCTTCTGCTTGCCTGCAACGTTATGTGAACCATGCGAATTACAAGGGAATGCAAGTAGCACCAGACACACACTAAATAGCCACGTGGATGAGCCCTGTGTTTCAGGTCTCTGTTCAGAAAAAAAACTTGCAAAAATATGCTGCTTTTTTTCTTTCCCATTTTTAATCCTGAATATATTGAAGTGCAGGCTTTTGAGAATTCTTCCTACTCCCAATACTGGGAATGGCACCTTTGCAGGGAAATCTGGTGAAATAAGCTGCATTTTCTCCACTCACCCCATTAATAAATATTGATTAGTTTTAATCAGGGTCAGGCTAAGACATTTGCTGCTTGGGGAAAAGGACAATATGACCCCCATCCCTATTCCATATACAGAAACCAAGTGGACTGGAAGTTGAATCTTAAAAACATAAGAAGAGCGCTGCTAGATAAGGCCAAAGGCTCATCTATTCCAGCATCCTGTTCTCACAGCAGCTGACCAGGTATCTATGGGAATTTGTGTTGTGCTTGTCTTACTCTCAAGGTGGCCAAGGGGTGCTGATAAGAAGCCTTCCTTTCATTCTGCAAATCATCTCACCTTTGGTCTGCACTCTGCACCCTCCCCCACTTCCCACACTTATATTAAAGCCCGGGAGAAGACATCAAGAGGTAATTCTTCCCGCTGACCTTTTTCAGATCAGGGAAAACTGGGGACTGCCATATTTTTCCCATACAGTTTTCTCTGAGAGTGTGAAATGTCATCAAGTCCCATCACTCTCAGAAGGACATGTTCTTGTAATTTAAAGCCTGCAGAGACAGGGAGTCCCATGCTGGATTGATGACATCTATTGGAGGTTTTCAAAAGGAAACAAATAAAAGGGGGTAGCTCTGCAGCCCTCAGACCACCTCGTAAAGGGATCTACCGGAGTGCAGATTCTAAAATTGAGTCTTGATCTGACCTGGGCCATGATCTACCCAGATTGATTCATGTGAGTCCACTTTTGAATCTGAGTTCTACGGATTCCTCCCCACTCCTGCCATAGGGTTAGCCCTGGTCATTAGACATTCTCAGAATATTTAGTAGGGGGAAAATATGTGTAACAATACAGTGCTTCCATAAAATGGTATAAGTTGCTTCTCTCTTTCAAGAGCATCTAAATAGGTTAAAGTAACTGATGCACTGCTGTTCCTGATGTGTACATTATTCCTGCCAATGAAAAATGTCTGACCAAGACTCTGTGATGCAAATGGCTAGCTTTTAGTCATGTCTTCCTGGATCTTTCTGAAGTCAGATTTGGTCAACAAGCCTAGAAGCATATTCCAAGATGAGCTCCCAGTAAACATTTTGTCATCCCAGCTGCAGAGAGTAAAGGATGAGCCAATATGCTGTGACTGGCACAAAGAGTTTTCTAGCTGACAGGTAGCCCAAATGTCACTTAGAATGATGCACTACCCCTCCTTCTCCATACTATAAAGCACTTTTCTTTTTCTTTTTTTTTTACAAGCAATATGTTTTAGATTTGTGGCTTGCTAATGTTTTGGGGAAAATATGCTTACAATGGTGCAGTATGAAATATAGCAGTTTCAGATGCTGCATAACCTTAGTTAACCCTACATGCTGTTCTGTCAAGTAGGGCTATAAATCAAAAGGAAACACTACCATACAATTCTTGGATTTTGTTAGCATGGTCTAGATCTCACTACTACGCTTAAGAACGTAAGAACATAAGAAGAACCTGCTGGATCAGGCCAGTGGCCCATCTAGTCCAGCATCCTGTTCTCACAGTGGCCAACCAGGTGCCTGGGGGAAGCCCGCAAGTAGGACCCGAGTGCAAGAACACTCTCCCCTCCTGAGGCTTCCGGCAACTGGTTTTCAGAAGCATGCTGCCTTATTACATTCTTCAAATGCATTCACCATTCCCATTTTCGTGCTCCTCTCTTATGCCTCTGGAACATGTCCAAAGGAGGGCAACAAAAATAGAGAAGGGCCTAGAGACTTACTCCTATGAGGAAAGGTTGGAGGAGATGGATATGCTTAACCTGGAGAAACAATGATTGAAAGGCAGTTTGATCGAACAAAGACTCTGTATTGGTTGGAATTCAAACACAGGTCTTTCATAATGAATGTAGAGATTGGGCCATAGAGTGACCAATGCTGGAAATTTTGATTGGGGCCTTAAATAATTTCTCTTGATTTTTTTCAAAATTAAATATTGCATGTTAAGGAATGCCATCCAAATTTCTTCATGAGTGGCCCCTCAATTCCCTCACTACTGTGTTTCCATAGAAACATTTTTCTATAAAAAACTAGACTTCTTTTTATTTAACTTTTCCTCCATACAATGAGGTTTGTTTCTGACAGGAAGAAAAATAAAATACCCAAAGCAGGTGACAACCAATGAAAATAAAATTGTCTTTGGGAAAGTAAACATGGTACATCTTTTGTTTCCCCAGGTAATTGGAAATGTATGGGTGCCTTCTCCAGGTGATTTAACTTGTAAACCAACTTTGTCATTTATTTATGCATTTGGATATCATACACATCTCACCAACTGCAGGGGAAGATGTTCCTGCTGATCCAGAGTGTTGGGGAGAAAGCAGTTACTGTTGTGGTGCCACAGTAAGTGCTTTTCAGCAGATATGATAACCAAGTATGAGTCTGGTCTGTGAAATTCATATTTTACTAGTTCGCTTGTTCAAGTGTCAGAACAGCTTGGATATTTCCCATTTGTTTGTCCTTCTGTATAAATTAAATTTAGCAGATCTGTAAACCAAGGAGTAAAGCTTTGGAGCTTGGTTTCCAGGGGGTAATAAACCTGTGGCAAAGAGCATTTTCAGCATGCAAGCACTTTTTTTAAAAAAAGTACACACCTCTGCAGAAGTCTTATAAAATTCTATTACTACAAGGCTATCAAATTTAATCAGCCAGTTGATTTTTAGCCAAAAGACCTGCACTCCCTACATCTTAAAGTTGTCATAGTAATATGAAACAGGCTCTGGCTGTTTCCATTTTAGAAATCTTATTTTGATCACATAAATAAGTAAAGCAAAAGGGCTGCCTGAGTCAAGCCAGTATTTCCCCTCCATGTCTTACATTCAATCATCATGCTTCCCCCACCAGTACAAACTTGGACTGTTTCCCCATTTTTTCCCACAGCTTATATGTCATTGCAACTACATTAAGCATCCCCATTAGGAGAAATACTGCTCTTATTATTTGGAACATACTTTCTGCAAAGTGGGGGGGGGGGGAAACAGAAGTACTTCAGAGAATCATTAAGTAACAGGAACAAAAAGCACATTTATCTCCCTTGCAATTCCTCAGCAGTTGAGATATCATTAACTGTATTACATTTTGCTTTGGGGAAAAAAAGTTAAAGGCATTACTAGGGTTGGGGGAGGAATTTGATTCAGTTCATATTTAAAGGCACATTTACCTGATTTGCACTTTCTGAAACAATACACAAATTGAAACACAGCCATCCTCCAAACTTTGCACTCTGTGAATTATGCAATGCAGTTCTCCAACCAAGAAATGTGTGCAATAATGCATATACTAAGGTAAAGTGTGCATAATAATGCATACATTTGTGGAAAATTGCTCTGCAAAAATGTGTATATTAGGCAAAAATGCATACAAAAATGTGTATAGTAGAAGAAATTCAAACTGCTGATGAATTTTCATGAGGAATTTCTTTATAAAGAAAGCACAATGTGGTGTCTGGTGTGGAATGTGGAGAGCTGAATATAAGATCATAAAAAATGAGAAACTGAGAGAAAACAAAATTGACAAATTCATCATTTCTTATTAATGACCTCCAGAAAGGTTTCAATTAGAGTGGATCCGAAATACTCTAATCTGAATTTAAACACCTTTTACCGATCATCACCATTGCTTCGACAGCAGAGGCAAGAGACCCATTATCTTCCTGATGTTGTTGGACTCCAGCCAGTGTGGCAAATGGTCAAGGATGATGTTGTAGTCGAGCAACATCTGGAGGTCCACAGGTTCCCCACACCTGTTCTACAGGTTGCAAACTTCATTAGGCCACAAGAACATTTCTAGATGATCACTGTGACTGAAGATTAAGCCAGACTTATAAAGAGCCATTCACCTGACTGCCATGGTCAACGTGTGGAAAGGAGGAGTAGGATCGTATGCACTTTCCTACCTCATTCCCATCCTCAGCACTTGGCTGAACATTTGCACAATATAAGGGTTGGAGAACCTCGGGCCCAGGAGCTGAATGTAGCACTCCAGCCCACTTCATCTGGCCCCTGGAACTCTCCCCAGGCTATGCGCTTCATTGCCTTTTCTTCACATTCTGAGTGTTTTTGCCTGGCTGGAACGTGTTCTTGAACTCCGATAGTGCCCTTTGCTTGCCTAGATGGAAGATAGAATATGAGTTGAAAATTAGCCTATTATACAAAAGTAAAGTTTGAATCCATTGCTCTGTCCAGTTTTGCCTTTGGCTTTTCCCACCACTGGCATTTGGCTCTCGGAAGGTTGCCCAGAAGGGAATGTTGCCTTTGGTCTGAATTCACTAATAGGCAAAGAACCTTGCAGTTTAAGAATGTACCTATATCCCACAGATATTTCTATCAAGCTTTAAAAAGCAGGGAAATTGGGCAGCTATAGCGAATGCACCAGGGGAGCAGGAGACCTGACCTCCTCTCTGAGATATTGTACTGCCCTACAAATTTGTCAAAATACAAACACAATTTGGCTTGGTGTTTCACAGTCTAATCCACTTGCTGTGTAACTTGGAAGAATTTGGTAACGTGCCTCTGAAAATAAAAATAGGAACTACAATCATTCTGTTTCTTTGAGCTGACACGCACTATCACATATGGTATTAAACTAAATAACTGCACTGACTAAAGATTAGCACTAGTGCAGTGGAACTTCCCCCTTCCTCCTCCCAGGTGCACCCCATGCTATCTCCAAATCTGCTCCGGAGAGTTTGGGGAAAATCCACAACATATTTAAGAGGCATGTGGGGGGGGAGGAGAGGGAGAGAACATTCCATTGCACAATAAGAAATCCTTGTGCTGATGGAATCAGCAACTTAGCACTACGTTGAATACAATCCTGTGCCTTGGATCCTAACTTCCCTACATTAACACAGCAGAGTTTCTATTCACACGATAGGGCTTTCTGGCCTCTCCACTTTCTTTGGTCCTGGAGTCTGGAAGTCCCTTGGGAATTGTGTGGAATTTGGTACAGGTGGCTGCAGGTAAAGCAGAGGGATTAAAGGAATTTTTTCTCTCCTCTCATGAGCAGAAGAGCAACTTAGGATCCAAACTATTGTTACCTGTTGCAAGGCTCTTTGACTTCTAGAGGTGTCTGCACTGGAGATGTGTGCTTTTGCAAACTGTGGTTTTGAACAGATTGCTAGAGACTGATATCTTCCAAGATAGTGGCCTGCAAAGAATCCAGCATTCATCTGAATGGGTACCTAGACAAGAGGACTGATTTAAGTGTTGAGATCTTAGTTTTGTATCCCATGTTTCTACTTCTGAATGTTTGAAGAAGACTGTAAACCAAAGAAGGTATATAATTGCTGGATCATTTGAGGGGAAAAAGTTGCCTCGGAATCTCTGTTGTCACCAAGACTCTAATTTTATCCAGAAGTATAGAAAAAGAAAAAAAAGAGAAAGGCACACCAGGACAGTTATGTTAAATAGGTTATTTTTAATCTCCCCCTTCCAGTTCCATTGTTTTTGCTAGTGGATCAAATTAAAAATGAGAAATGATTATATTAACTTAAAGCTTATAGAACGGAACAGTGGCACTCTTTCATAATGCAATAAGAGAGAGACAAAGTTGAATATATGCCAAAAGAATTTCAAACACAATTGCTAAATTATGAAAGTAACCATTACTTAAGTCTATATAATTGCTGCTTTCTGGAAATAACAATTACTTAGGTAAATCTAATTAGAAGTTGCAATGTTTTGAAGAGACTGTTAAGGAAATGGCCATGGCCATGTATTAAGTTTTCTCCTTATCTAATCTTCCTAAGTTGTTTGGTAAGATTCATTTTCTTTTATGTTCACTGATTTCTATACAAATATTGCCAATGAATTCATTGTCATGAAATAGTAAAACCTGAACTACAATGTTCTGTCAGTGCACATATAAACAATGGTGATTTATTCTCCACAGCTAGAGGTACAGTACTTGACATAAGAGATGCCATCCTGGATCAGCACAGAAGGACACTCACAGTTCGATCCTATATATATCTACTCAACAGTAAGCCCCATTGAGTTAAATAAGGCTTAATCCCAGGTCACTCCCACTGAACTCAATAGTGCTTGCTACTGGGTAGGCATACATAGGATTAAACTCCTTTGTAGTCAGCAGTACCCAATTTCTGCTACTGCCAGTGTTGGTCTCTACATTATTTATTAAGATTATTTATTTATTTATTAAATTATTAAATTTAAATTTATTAAATTTATATCCCACCTTTCCTCCCAGAAGGAGCCCAGGGTGGCAAACAAAAATGCTAAAAGCACTCTAAAACATATTAAAACAACTCATCCTTAAAAAAAATCTTTAAAAACAACTTAAAAAGCAATTCCAACACAGATGCAGACTGGGATAAGGTCTCTACTTAAAAGGCTTGTGGAAAGAGGAAGGTCTTCAGTAGGTGGGTGCCGTAAAGATAACAGAAATGGTGCCTGTCTAATATTTAAGAGGAGTGAATTCCAACGGGCAGGTGCCACAACACCAAAGGTCCACTTCCTATATTGTGTGGAACAGACCTCCTGATAAGATGGTGTCTGCAGGAGGCCCTCACCTGCAGAGTGCAGTGATCGACTGAATATATAAGGGGTAAGATAATCGTTCAGGTATCCTGGTCCCAAGCTGCATAGGGCTTTGCACACCAAAACCAGAACCTTGCCCGGTATCTAATGGTCAGCCAGTGCAGTTCTTTCAGCAGCAGGGCAACATGTTAGTGATACTCTGCCCCAGTGAGCAGTCATACCACTGCATTTTGCACTAGCTGCAGTTTCTGGACCAACCTCAAGGGCAGCTCCACATAGAGCACATTATAGTAACCCAACCTGGAGGTGACTTGTGCATGGACAACAATGGTCAGGCTATTCTGCTCCAGAAACAGCTGCAACTGTCTTACCACTACTAGCCATTGAAGTCACCTGGGCCTCTAGTGATAAAGACGGATCCAGAAGCACCCCCAGACTATGAGCATCTGCTGTTTCAGAGGGAGTACAACCCCATCCAAAGCAGGCAATTGACCAATCATCCGAACTGGGAACTACCAACCCACAATGCCTCCATCTTGTTAGAATTTAGACTCAGTTTATTGGCCCTCATCTAACCAACCACTGGTCCATGGCTTGCATGGCCTCTCCCGATTCAGAAGTTGCAAAGAAATAGAACTGGGTATCATTAGTGTACTACTGACACCTCACCCTAAATCTCCTGATGACTGCTCTTAAGGGCTTCATATTTATTGATTGATTTGATTTATATCCCGCCCTTCCTCCTAGTAGGAGCCCAGGACGGCAAACAAAAGCACTAAAAACACATTACAACATCATAAAACCAGACTAAATTATATTAAAACAAAACATCATTAAAAAAAATTTTTTTAAAGCTTTACAAACATATTAAAAAGCAATTCCAACACAGACACAGACTGGGATAAGGTCTACTTAAAAGGCCTGTTGAAAGATGTTAAACAGCATTGGGAACAAGATGGTACACTGCAGCACCCCATAGCACAACTGACAGGGGGCAAAAAGACAATCACTCAATGTTATTCTCTGAAAATAACCCTTTGCCATCATGATGTTGAAAGAATTGCACTGGCTGCCTATATGTTACTTTGCCAAGTTTAAGGTTTCACTTTTAGTTTATAAAGCTGTAAACAACTCAGGACTAGAATATCTTTCAGACTGCCTTGCTTCCTATATAGTCCCTGTGCTTAATCGGTGAAACCTTGTCAGTTTTGCCACACATCCAGCATGTAGTTACCAGTGTCTATTCTCATAGTATTCTCCTTGATGACTAGACAGGCACCTATTATTCTATGCTTTAGACATCTGTGAAAACTCTTATTTTTACTCAAGCTATATCCACCTGAATTGTTGTTTTTAGACTGCAGCAGACATGATCTACAGTGGTTTTTTATTATGCTTTGCAATTTTGTTTTATGATTGATTTGATCTTATATATTTTATATACCACTTAGATATTAATCAGTTTATACATTCTTAATGTAAATAATATTAATAATAGTAATAATACTAAAAAAATATTAGATTTGTTCATCACTTGTTACCTGAAGGTTTCTAAGTGACTTACAGCATTATAGACAATATAGTTCTATTTTATTTTTTAATTTTGATACAGTTGTATCCCATCTTTCTTCCATCATAGAACCCAAGGTGGCATACCTGTTGTTCCTAGGTAGCCACCCATCCAGGCACTGATCAGATCCAGACCTGCTTAGCTTCAGCAATGTGGTGGCCTCATGTTCTTTCCGTTCCTTCAAGCAAGTTCCCAAGATGGCTCACAAAAGAAAAGAAGGGTGTTTGTATTCCCTCAGTTGTCTCATCGGTTCATAATTTTCTATAGCCTTACTTCAGAATAAATAAAAGTGGTGATCCAACCCTTGGAAAATTATGGTGTAGTCAGAGCTTGGAAAAGTTACTTTTTTGAACTATAACTCCCATCAGCCCAATCCAGTGGCCATGCTGGCTGGGGTTGATGGGAGTTGTAGTTTAAAAAAGTAACTTTCCCAAGCCCTGGGTGTAGTTCTTATTGAAGTGATAAAGCTATGCCTGCATTGTACTACTTCAGTCTGCAAGTGGAGGCTCATGTGATGGAATGTTCCCTCTTACAAAAAAATAAAAGAACTTCCTCCATATAAAACATCTGGTATCATTAAGCAGGTTTCTATCATAGCTTTCTAGAGATATACTACTTTTCTATGAGCAGAGATGTTTTATTTTTAAATCAAATAAGGTGGTGAATCAGTCTGACAGCCTTACCTGAAAGACCATCTTCCTCTCCGCTGCCCCATAAAGGCATTAAGATCAGGCTTTTTCACTGATAGGACCAGTGTTGTAGAATGCTCTCCCAGCTGAAATGTGAGAGGCCCCATCAGTATTGGCATTCCATTAGCTTGTGAAGATTCCCCTTATCTCCTGACTTGAACCTCCTGATTGAATTGTTTTCTTTGCTCTTTTAACTGTTATAAATATTATACTGTTTTAATGGACTGATTTTATTGTGCATTTGAATTACGGATGTTTTTAAAGCTTTGATGACATTGTTGTACTGTGTATTTTAATTATGTGTGGATATATAGTTCAGAATTGGTTTTACACTGCTAAACTGCTTAGAAGCCATTTTTGGCAAGTAAACTGTATATAAATTAATAAATAAAAACAGTATGCCTACTTCTAGCCTTGACTGATGATGTTCATTAAAAATACGTTTCACAAGCAATAAAATATTATCCTATTGTAGTAATACGAGGCTACGTTTTCTTCATACACATATCCTTGAAACAAACAGGGGAAAGGTAATGCTTCCTTTTGTTTAGGGCAGGGGTAGCCAATGTTGTGTCCTCCACCATCCCATATTAGAGCCATACAACAATGGAACCAATTACCTAGAGAGGTAGTGGGCTGTCCAACACTGGAGGCATTCAAGAGGCAGCTGGACAGCCATTTGTCGGGAATGCTTTGATTTGGATTCCTGCATTGAGCAGGGGGTTGGACTTGATGGCCTTATAGATCCCTTCCAACTCTACTATTCTATGATTCTGTGACCCTTGACTGTGCTAAGTGGTGCTGATGGGACTTGTAGTTCACAACATTTGGAGAGCACCAGACAGGCTATCCTTTTCCCTAAATTAATAATTACAAAAAATTACTAAACTAATAATTACAAAAAAAATAATCTTTGCAGTATAAAACTCCACCTAATCATGTACTAAGGAATATCCTACAACACTCATGAACTCCTGATGAGATAACAACCATAAATATACTTGAGAGATCACTTTGTCCCTTATATACCCAGTAGGTCACTGTGGTCTGTGGGAGAGCTTCTCCTTCAAGTTCCAAAGATCTCAGAAGCCCACTTCACAGTAACTCCCTGCTGAGATATGACAGGTATCTTCTGGAAACAATTGAAGACTTTTTTGTTCTGACAAGTCTTCCCAGCTGGATATATAGGTCTGTTCCATGGTTGTCTATTTGGATTTTTTTTTCTGCTGCTATTTTCTGTATTATTATAGACTGTTTTTAGCTGTTCCATTGTATTTTGTACATCACCTTGAGATGTGTGTGGAAAGTGAAGAACAACAACAACAATAAATAGAATCGGTTCTGACACCTAATCTGCTATTAAAAAATGCTGAGAAGTCCCTAGAGTAGAACAAGAATTACAAAGCCACTTCACGTGGGTTTCTGCTGTTGGAAGACCTCACTACTCGAAGAGGTTATTCACCTACAGGATCAGTGCCAAGATCATGGGTAATAAATTCAGTGAGATTTGAATGAGTGTTGCAATAAACTTTGAAAATCAACATCAAATGCAAATGAAAAGCCCTAGAGTGCTTCAGTAGCTGTGTACAGAAGGCATAACAAAACATATTGAGAATGTATAGAGTATTCACCAAGAAACCAAATGAAAAGAAAGGCTATTACCAAGGGAGGAAGAAATATTTGATTAGGATTTTTAAACAATAAATGTTAATATATTATATAGCTGAAAAGCAGCCTTTCAGGCAGTTTACAAAAATTGAAACATTTTTACAATAACAAGCTAAATGAAAGAACACTACATTAAAGCACGATAAAAAGATGGGCATCCAATTTAATTATTTGGTTATTTTTCATTTTTACCCCATCCTTCAATCATATTCCCAGGGCAATTTATAAAAAAATAAAGTGACTGAAATGAAAACACTTAAAGAAAAAGCTAAAAGCAGCATAAGAGTCAGCAGGCTTAAGAATGCATTTTAAAAGCATGGGGAGCATCTTTGCCACGGAAAGGAAATAAAGTTGATGCTAGGTGAACCTCTCCAGGGAGAGTGCTCCAGAACTGGGGCATCACCACCCAAAAGGCCCTCTCTCTGGTAGCCACGTACCTCACCTTCAGGAGGCCCTCTATTGAAGATTGTAATGTAGTGGTATGTGCATATGGAGACGGACAGTTTTTCAAGTGCCCTGGTCTTAAGCCATGACGGGCTTGAAAGGTCAAGCACTTTGAATTGGGCCCAAAAGCAGCCTAGGAGCCAGATGTAATAGGACATAGCACAGATGTAATAGGACATAGCTAACATTATTTATGACAACATGCATTCCAAAGATCCAGGGGAAATGACTACCCTTCAGTTTCTTCACACAGTCAAAGAATGATGAGAGAGAACTTTTTCAATGTATATTTATGAGAGCTTTCAGAATCCTATATCAATTATTTGAAACATTCAGAAACAGTTGCAGTGAAATAACAACCATTGTCATCTCATGGTCACTGCCATGCATTGTGAGCATTGGGTCACCCATTAAATCATTTACAATGCTATCCTGTCCCCTCAGATGCATGCCCCATTGAGCTCAATGGGTTTGGGTCAGTGCGTACAGGTTTACAGTCATAATAAAAGATGAAATCATTTCTATTCTTTTACTGCTATTTAATGGGAGCCAACCTTATTTGTGCCTGAGAATGTTGACACAATGGTTGGCAGCTGTGAAAGAGCAAATTCCATGTTGGAGATCAACAGAAAGGAAGAGAAAATAAAACTTGCCAATGTCATAATGCCTTTATACAAATCTATACAGTGCAACTGCATCTGAAATACTATGTATGGTTCTGGTCATCAAAGGGGCTACTGTATTTCTGGAAAATGTGCAGAAAGGGCCTGCAGTAATTTCCTTACAAGGAAAGGATACAAAGATGTTGTTTGGGGGTTATTTGGGGGAGGGGAAGCAAATACGTTAGAGGTGTATAAAAAGATGCATGATCTGGACAAATTCATGGAGGACAGGGCTATCAATGGCTACTAGCCATGATGGCTGTGCTCTGCCACCCTAGTCAGAGGCAGCATGCTTCTGAAAACCAGTTGCCGGAAGCCTCAGGAGGGGAGAGTGTTCTTGCAGTCGGGTCCTGCTTGCGGGCTTCCCCCGGGCACCTGGTTGGCCACTGTGAGAACAGGATGCTGGACTAGATGGGCCACTGGCCTGATCCAGCAGGCTCTTCTTATGTTCTTATGGACAAAGCAGATAGGGATGAGCTTTTCTCTGTTTTTTCATAATACTAGAACCTGGAGTCATCCAGTGAAGCCAAATGGTGGAAGATTCAGGACTGACAAAAAAAAGAACTTCTTTACCCAGTGCACAGTGAAACTATGGAATTTTCACGCATTAGATGTAGTTATGACCATCAATTTGGATGGCTGTAAAAGGTGGAGACGTCTATCAGTGGCTACTAGCCATGATGGCTATGTCCTCCTTTCATTGTTGGAGGCAATGTACCAGTTGCTGGGAATCAGTAGCCAATAGTCATCATGCTAGCTATATTGTCTGCAGTATCAGAGGCATTATCCTTCTGAATGCCGGTTTTTGGGGAACGTGAGCAGGAATGAACTACTGCACTTATGCCCTGCTTGTGAGCTTCCCAGTGTCATTCAGTTGGCCACTGTGTTAACAAAATATTGGACTAGATGGGCCTTTGGTCTGATCCAGAAGATTACACTAACTACAATGAATGATCCCAGGGCTTTCTTCAAAATTAACCACTTAAGCAGCTATTGATGCCTTAATAATACTGAAATAAAAATTTCACAGAAGTATTTAAAAAGGAAGCCTTCTGTCCTCATCAGTGTTTGCAGTGCATGCAACTAAAATCATTGGAAGGTATAAAAAAATTCAAAAAACTAATTATAGGATCAAAATAGTGTCACTGCTGCTGTAGTGGCACAAGGCACTTAGGGCAATGAATAAAAGACCCAGGAAAGCCAGTACACAAAAGTGCTTACAACTTCCAAAGCTTTCAAAAATCTTTACATAGCTTTTTCTAAAGGATTGCTTTTTTAAACAACAAAAAAGTACATCTCACATTTTTAGCTGATTAGGCTATGACTTGGACAATATTATTTTGAAGAATTTGCTCTTATTGATGCATCAGTGAAAACTTCTTAGAGGATTTTTATAAGCATCTCCATCTGCTTGTTTGTTTCTCTCTCCCCTCATTCCTTGATGATTTATTTGTTTGTTGCTACTCTGGCAAGTTATGCATACAAAGTATGAAGAGAGATCTAGCCATAATCTTTTCATGGGAGTTCAACTGAACATAGACTATTTACAGCTGTGGTGTTGATTTGCTATGGGAAAGATCAAGGAATATGAAGCTTGTGTTGGTTGGTTGATTGATTGATTCGTGAGGAATGGCATCCAATATTCTCTACCTTAGGCTGACTTCTCCAAGGGCAGATCTCTATTTTACTCTTATCTAAGGGACTTTTTCCTAGGGATTCAATGTGCTCATGCACACTCTGCAGGTGTGTGTAGTTATTATGGGTTGTATTCAGAGCTTGGAAAAGATACTTTTTTGAACTACAACTCCCATCAGCCCCAGCCAGCATGGCCACTGGATGGGGCTGGTGGGTGTTGTAGTTCAAAAAAGTAACTTTTCCAAGCTCTGGTTGTATTCTTCATGGGATTTTTTCCAGGAATTCAGTGTGCTCAGCCCTCCCTATCTGCCCCATGGCCTGATCTGTAGCCCCCCAAGAGGGCCAATCCTTCCTGTCCTGAAGAGAGGTCCACCTGCCCCTAGGGAAGCTGCTAGCAAATGAACAGTGACTGGCACCACACAGGATGAATCCTCCCATTGATCCTCCCATTGATAAGTAAGAGGATTCCATATTGTGTGGTACTGCTTCTTTGCAAGAGGGTTCCCTACATGAAGCTGCTGCGAAAGATTTGGATATCGCGTTATCTTGGGAAGGTCTGGCAGGAAGGAGAGGTCAGTTCGGAAAAGCGAATAAGCAGAGGGTGGCTAGCATCCAAAAGAGAAATCAAAAAAAGGGTCAAAGACCAAGATGCTGGAAAATAGGAACTTTTATTATAGATAAAGCCCAACACGTTTCAGCCTGTTATCTGCAGGCCTTCATCAGGGGATAATAGTTTATAAGATTGTAAGACCAGCAAATCGCTTTCTGTACTGTGTCAATATCCAATGTCTCAATCAGGTGCCTTCTTTTTCCACTTTCTCTTTCTTCCCATGCATGCATGCCCCTTTCTGCTTGATGTCCTCCCCCGCTAGTCCCAGATCAATCTGGGCTGCCCAACCCAACCCATAGAGATCTGGGGTATCTCAGCCCAACCTGGCCAAGGCCCAAATGCCTCTGAACAGGCCCAACTTGGCTTGGGCCTTGGCTGAATCTGGCCCTAGTGCTCATTCACACACTGCAGATGTTTGTAATTTCCATGGGTTGTGGTCAACTCAGTTTTACTCATTGTAGACCTATTGCAATTAATGAAACACAGGAAGCTGCCTTATACTGAATCAGACCATTGGTTCATCTAGCTCAATGTTGTCTACACTGACTGGCAGTGGCTCTCCAGAATTTCAGACAGGCATCTTGCCCAGGCCTACCTGGAGATGCTCAGGATTGAACCTGGGACCTTCTGCATGCAAAGCAGTTGCTCTACCAGTGAACTATGACCCTAAGGGAGTTCTGTTTATTAATTTCAATGGGTCTACTCTGAGTAGGATTAAGGTTTGGATCCAACCCATCTTCAGCTTACTTATTTGCACAACAGAGATTGGAATGCTTGGACATCGATCTGATCTTTGTAAAATTCAGTATGAGCTGATTGGACCCACACTTTCAAGAGTAATGTACAGATCAGAACTCGATTATCCACCAGCTTCTGCACTTCTAAAATGTTCTGATGGAACTTTCCGCACGCACACAAAAGTGTATTTTGGGAGAAACAAGCATATTAAAATACATATTTAAATACAGTTTTTCTGCTGATATCTAATTTGTAGATGAATGTGGAAATGGGACAAAACAGAATATGAGAAAGTGGCATGGACTGGAAATAGACTGAAGGCAAAATATATAAACTGAAGGCAAAATATGGCTATGACTGGTAGCCAATATGGGAACTTCCATGTTCAGACACAGTATTTTTCTGATTAATAGATTATGAAGATGAACAATGAAAATTGACATCTTTATCATCTTTTGCGTATATATGCTCCTGGTGACATCTCGCTGGCTGCTATTGGAAAGTGTTGGCCTAATATATGGACTTTCAGCCTTACAATTGCTGTATTCTTATATCCCAAGTTCTATGTTCTTATAAATCAGAGGGGTGAAAAACCTGTGGCCCTCCAGATGTTGCCACAACTCTCATCATCCAATGATGTCTACATGCTTACACAACAGAAATCCACATGGGCAATGGAAATATGTATGCATAGTGGGACTTATGGTTTCTTGTCTGTCCCCTCCAACTCCTCATGGGCCCTCCAAATCTTCTTTGGAGGATCACTCAGTGCTCTAGATCAGAATTGGGGTGTGCACAGGGAGATGGATGGGAGGAGAAGCACAACTGCATGTTCATGGCTTGTGCTATGTTGTATCTCACCCTTAGAGTCCAGCAACATCTGGAAGGCCACAGGTTATCCACTATGTAATAAAGGCATCTTGAAAACATTTTAGCACCTTGCAACAGTTTATTGCCAATGGTTGCAATAAATAATGAAGAATGCAACTTGCTTGTTTTGGGGATTTCTTCCTTTCCTCCCATTAGATATTAAAGTGCCAATTGAAATCCATCACGGCTCTCATCTAGACATGGGCAGTTCAAAAGATATAAACAGAATCAGGATTAAATGGAAGCCAGTCTGCATAGTGGAAGACCAAAAATCATGTTGTAGTTGAGAAAGGAAGTTCAGATGAATTGTCACTGCAGAATCATTCTAAAGAAAATATAAAGTTGCAAGGAAGATGCTCATTATGCAAAAAATGTGGAAACAGGAGCCTGAGGAGCAACAGAAGCATCATCTGCACTATCCATTTAAAGCAGTAGTATACCACTTTAAACAGTCATGGTTCCCCAAAGAATCTTGGGAATTGTAGTTTGTTAAGGATGCTGAGAGTTGTTAGGAGACCCTATTCCCCTCACAGAACTACAGTTCCCAGAGTTGTTTAACAATCATTACCAATTCCCAGGGTTTCCTAACAACTCTTAGCTATGAGTATTTAAAGTGGTTTAATACTGCTTTAAATGGATAGTGCAGATGGGGTGACAGTCTCAATCAAACAGGCAGTTATTAATTGGCCAACCTGTTTATACTACATGCTTGGCTGATCAGAACGGGAATTGCAATTTTCCAATTATTGTGGAGATCACTGATTTTTCTCTCTTCGTTATTATTTAAAAGAATCTGTTTTTGTTTTCTGGAACTGTGGCAACATTGTGGAACTCCAGGCTCCTAGCTCATGCCCACAACCCCTGATGTGAACAGGAACTAAGAGGAACTTACATATAGCAAAGTGAATTTGAATAATTGTACAGTGGTCTATCCCAGCTCTAGCTATGCGCAGTTAATCACACACAAGTGACCATGGATGTGCATGTCCAATCCACATCATAAGACACATCCAGCCAATCCATTGGGGCAAGTGGGATAAGCTGTGAAAATATGTCGTAATTGATGGTTTTCTCTTGAGTCCAACATTCATTGGGTGGCCTCAGAGCAATCAGCCTTACTTCATTCCCCAGATACAGCTATTGCAAATGTCAGTATGTGGTAGGAACCCACTGTTTGTCTCATTCCACTCTTATTCAAACCATAGCAACATCATGTTTACAATAGAATATATGGTCACTTGCAGGACAAAAATAGACATTCAGCTCATTTGAGCATTATATAATCTAAAAAGATCATGATCTGTCAAAAATAAAATGTGAAATAATTCACACTAAAATTCACACCTCTCTTTCCTTATTTTAGACTAACAACAACTGCAGAATGACATCTTCTTTTTAGGAGGTGCAGTTGAGCAAATTAAATGAAACCAATCTTCTTTTCATCAGCAGGACAAAAAGAGCAGTGGATATGAATCATTGAATTAATTCTTATTACTTTCAGGCAGGTTTACTTCAATTCAATAGCACACGAGAATTCCTAATGCATAAAACAAATTAGAAGAGTAATTCAATTGCTGTAGCATGTCCAAGCTTCCAAAATGATCTAAACATCTAAATATTTTCTGTTTTAGGCATTTTATAGGTCTTTCCTTGGAATTAAATGATGGAAAGAAGTTGATACAAATAGATTATTTTCATGGTGTGTAACAATTTGCAATGATTATTTGCCTTATTTTGAGTGGTAATACTTGTTTGCTAACATCATTTATACAGTACTCAAGCGATGTCAATGTGTTTCATACACCTTATCTTGAAAATCCTTACAATAACACTCTAACAGGCTATTACTATTAGGGCTGTGCAATTTTGTTCTCCATGTGTTTTTGTTATGAAAGACTTTCTTTTGTGATTCATTCTTCAAAGGCATGTATGTTTTGTTACTCATTCATTAATATTACATTAATTATGTTACTTATGTTTGTTCCCTCTTTTTTCTTTTTCTTTTTTAAAAATTGCTGCTCTTGTGGCAGAGGTAAGAGAAACTGATTTTGGCAGCAACTCCTAACAGCCACCATTTTATTGTCCCAGTATGATTTAGACATTGCATCTTTCTAGGTATTCTGGAAGAAAAATGGCTTTACCCCATTTTGCAGCTGCTATTCCCCCCCCCGAATGTATCAGAATGATGTAATGACTGATGCATTGAGGTAAAATTAAATAGTGGACACTATTTACAGTCACCAAAATGGCTCTGCCTCAATTTGTTATTCAACACATTCATTTCGGTGATCGGGGCCCCTTGAGGGCTGCTATTTTTTTGTCCCAAATGCCTGTTTCTACATAGCGCTCTGGAATGATGTTGTATGCGGGGTATTCTGGGGAAAAGAATATGGCAGTGAGGCCATAGAGAGATTTGCAGTTGCTACTGCCATCAGTTATAATGTAAGCCCCAATGAATCCTTCTAATGCCAGCACAATACCCATGGTATTCCCACCCAATGTGGGAAATAACCACATTGCTCACCTTTGTCACATGGTCTTCCCTATTCTGGTTACATAACCAAAGCCATTATCACATGTTCATCTTCTGGGTTAAATCAACATATATGTGTAGGGGGAATAGGGACAAGTGGACTAGTTCTTCCTTCCCTTGCCATGTACATCATCCTCCACAAGTTGGAGGATGACTATCTGTGGTGGTGAGTCTGCACTATTCATGAGGGCTCCCTGTGAATTCTAGAAGCCTGGAAAACCAGAGCCCTACATTGTGCTAGTAACTTCCACAAGTAGAGCAGGCTGCCCTTTGCAGATGGGCACCCTCCAACTCATGGAGGGCACAGGAAGGGGCGAACCAACTGTGAATATGGTGACTGAAGATAATCCATATGATTGGAGCCTCAAAGAAAAGACTACAAATTCTGAGCTCTTTAGTCTATCCTGTCTTTAAGTTATTATTTTATTAGTGTTGAACAAACTGAAGATGTGGGTGCTGTTGCCCTGGTTACCACTGAGTTTATACCACTTTATTACAGAAAAGGTCTTCATTTTAAATATTTATTCATTACTTTTCTCATAAAATTCATGCAGTTTTATACTATGTGGCCATAAAATGATCGTCATATTCTTTATACTCTCTCTCTCTCTCCCTCTGTGTGTATGTGTCTTTTTTCCTCTTTTCATGCTTTTGCTAAGCCTTCCTGGGTATGTGTATCCAACCTTGCCTGTTCTTTTGTGCCTATGAGTAATACACTAACACAGTCTCATTGGCAAAGCAAACTTTTTTTCATCAAAAGACTATGGTACAAAAACAACAAAATATTTAAGTTAAAATGAGCCAGAAGAGAAATGGAATGTCACTTTTTTTCTCGTATTGTAAGCCAAGGAATACATTTCCCCAGTACATGGTTGCCTTTAGAAAAATTTCTGAAGAAGCATTTAGATACTGACAAAGATAAATGGAAATAGTTTTGGTTTTGTGAAGCATTTTTTTCTTGCCAATCTGACGCATTTTCAGTGGCCTAAGTATTCTTTTTATCTCATGTTAATTATTAATCAAAAGTCATCTGTAGCTATAGCAGCTGCCACCAAAATGACATTTATTTTTATGCTTTTTATTGCATCTTTGGATCTTTTATCTTATTTTTTTTAAGAGGCTTGCTTCAGCCATATACTTTAGGTCCATGATCAATTGTGTGAGGATGGTAGCTAACTGTAAAAGTTAGTAAATCATACAATACAATCCTTATGACTGGGAATACAGGTGGGCCCCGCTTATACGGCAGGTTCCATTCCGGACCCCTGACGTAAAGCGGAAATCGCCGTAATGCGGAACCCCATTGAGTATAATGGGGCATGTCGCACGAAAATGCCACGAAGATGCAGCAAAATTGGCTTTAAAACGGGGAATGAAAGCCGCCGCATTAGCGGAACGCTGGTAAGTGGGGCCCTACTGTATTCCAAGGATTCAAAGGGCCTGACATCTAATACATACAAAATCTTTTGGTCAGTGACATAGGTGGAGATATCAGAATTAAAACTGTGATGGGAAAGGAAACTTATAATTTAAATAGATAGGGAAGACTGGGTAACACAATGCAATAAGCCACCGCACTTGACAATAGCAGATAAATATAAAGAATTGTCTCTGAAAACCATATATCATCAGTATCTGACACCCAGAAAAATACCATTGAAGAATCCAGGAACATCTTTAATGTGCTGGAGGGGGTGTCAAGGAACTGGCATGTATGTACATATGTAGAGAGAGTGTCAAAATTGCAAATTTTGGGCATCTGTAATTAAGGAGACTGAACAGATAACATATTGATACCACAATTAGCAATATTGGATTTATTTTTGAATGAAGATCTTGATATTAAAAATAAGTTGGTAAGGCTTTTTTGTTGGTAGCAGCAATGATTACTATTGCATGATTTTGGAAAGACCTTGAAGGAGCAAATATAGATTCTTGGTATAAAAAAGTTTGTAATATAGCTCTACTGGAAAAAACTAACAGATTATTTAAAGAGAGCATGAGGACAAAGTAAAGGCACTACTTCCAGAATTGTATGGTGTTATTAATTACATAAATTTACAAGATACAAGGATTCCCCTGCCAATGGCATACATGTGGATATGGTACTCTTATTAAATGATCCACCAAATGAATTTATAGGAATGATATTCAAGGATCTTGCAGGAGAAAAAAAAAGAATGGGAAAAGTATTACTGTATGAATGAAAATTGTATTGAGAATTTACTATGCATAATCAAAATTTAATCTTTATAAGCAATATGATTATGATCACATATATTATTTTATGCTATTTTGTTGGTTATGTTTATTTTGAAAATTAGTCAAGATTAATTTTTTGCAAATCCCTACAAACTAGGCCAAAACCACTTTCTTCCATTTTGCCTGGAGTAGTAGCTCCCAAACTTTTTTCCCCCATGGACCACATGAAAACAGATGAGGGTCTTGGCAGACCACTTAATGATTTTTCTGCCCTTTTCCTCCCAAACAAAACAGAGTTTTGTTTCTTTTTTTCTCCCAAACCTCGTGCAGATAATCTCATCCACATTTACTCAGAAGTAAGCCCCATCCAGATTAATGGTAGAAGTGCATAGGACTGCAGCCTTAGAAGCTTGAACCCATGCATCTTAAAAGAAGCCTGTGTTCTCTATGGCACAAGCAAATGATCTCCGCCATGCCCCCTCTATAATGAGTTTCCACCAGGCCGTGAAGACCTGGCTCTTCAGGCAGGCTTTTGGGGTGGGCTAGATTTTATTATCTTGTGTCCAGATTTTTAATGTTTATTGTATCTGTATGCTTATTTTGTACATCGCCCAGAGTGGCTGGATAGCCAGCCAGATGGGCGACTGAGAAATTCAATAAGTAAATAAATCATGCAGCTGATCCCATGCATATTTACTCAGAATTAAGCCTCACCAAGATCAATGGTAAATGTGCATAGGACTGCAGCCTTACTATGTGTAGGATTGCAACCTAAACTGGTTTGTCTTAAATATGCCACAGAGTACTGTTAACAAGGGACAGAATAAGCTTCCAACTCAAGGGGGAAAGTGTATCTCCACCACCTCACTCTGCCGGCTTGTTCACTTCTGCATCTTTTTTTCAAGAATATGGAGTAAGATGAAAAGATATTAAGTGAGCTAGGACCTAGGAGGCAAGGGTTCTGGATGACCTTAGGCCAGTCCCTGTCTCTCAGCCTAACCTACCTCACAGGGTTGTTGTAAGGATAAATTGGGGAAGGGGAGAACCTTGAGCTCCTTGGAGGAAACTTAAAAGCTAACATAAATGGGTATATAACAAGCAGAAACTTAGCAGGTGAATCCCCCCTCCTGAAGATTGAGACTGCAACCCTATGTTGCCTGAGAGTAAAGTAATATACTCTGTGTTTTCAATGAATTGTTTCTGTAATATTGCAGAATAGCTTTTAAGTGGAAGTATTATTCATGAAACAGTTGATTTTATGTTTGATCGCAGAATAGTAGGGTTTTTTTTAAGTGATACAGTTACAGAAGCCAGAAGGAGGAACTACCCCAGTTCAGTACCAGAAGCAGGAATGAACTATTGCAAGAAAGTCCACAGCATTGCTTCTGAGCGCACAGATGTTAATGCGATTGATTATCGATACAGGAAAGCATATCGGGTTTTTGGCGGTATTTCCAATGTGGATTTGTGAATGCGAAAATCCGTATCAGCTTGCAACATCGTATGGATGACAGTGAATTAATGAGGACACAAAGCAATAACATTGCAGATTATACAGTCGTATGGAAAGGTCCTTAGGGTGTGCTTAGGGTGCTGTCAGCCTCCCTTTAAATGCCTGTGTAACCCCTGCCAGAGCCTATGGGGCACTGGAAATGACTGGGGCAGAGCTGTTGATAGTCAAGTGGGTTGAGGTTAGAATCAGAAAGACCCTATTCAACTCATACTGAATGTGTACTGGGAGGAACTGGGTTGTGCTTGTTGTTTCCCACATGTTCAGCAGAGATGTGAAAAGAGCTTCAACATGAGGGGTGTTGTACCTGTGGACATCCAAGTGTTCTCGGTCTTAAACTCCCATCAGCCCCATGGCCAATGGTCAGGGCTGAGGAAAGGTGTATATTAAAAATTCCTGGGCCACATTCACAACATAGGTTTATTCCACTATTATCCAACTTTAAACAGTCATGGCTTCCCCCAAAAAATCCTGGGAAGTGTAATTTGTGAGAACTGTTAGGAGACCCCTAACCCCCTCACAGAGCTACCACTGCCAGAGTTCTCTAGGAGGAGGAATCGATTGTTAAACCACTCTGGCAAAAAGAGCACTGGAGTCAAATGCACAGACACAAAGGAAGGGGGCAAGGGGCAAGAGGGAAGGGATAGGAGGGATGAGGAGGGGAGGGCAGGTTTAATCATTTGCATGCTTTTTGAGTTCATTGGGATATAATCATGTAATCATGCTTAGGATGGGATAAAAATGACCTGGTGGATAGGCAGGGAGGAGATGAGATTGAGACACCCAATTATTTGTCTTTTTCGCAGTCCATGGTTTCCACAAAGCTCTCCTCCAACACCACATTTCCAATGAGTTGATTTTTCTCTTATCCATTTTTTTCACTGTCCAACTTTCATATGCATACATAGAGATCGGGAATACCATGGTCTGAATGATCCTGACTTTAGTGTTCAGTAATACATCTTTGCATTTGAGGATGTTTTCTAGTTCTCTCATAGCTGCCCTCCCCAGTCCTAGCCTTCTTCTGATTTCTTGACTATTGTCTCCCTTTTGGTTAATCACTGTGCCAAGGTACTGATAATCCTTGACAAGTTCAATGTCCTCATTGTCAACTTTAAAGTTACATAAATCTTCTGTTGTCATTACTTTAGTTTTCTTGACATTCAGCTGTAGTCCTGCTTTTGTGCTTTCCTCTTTAACTTTCATCAGCATTCGTTTCAAATCATTACTGGTTTCTGCTAGTAGTATGGTATCGTCTGCATATCTTATTGATATTTCTCCCTCCAGTTTTCACACCTCCTTCATTTTGGTCCAATCCCACTTTCCATATGATATGTTCTGCATATAGATTAAATAAATAGGGTGATAATATACACCTCTGTCTCACACGCTTTCAGGTTGGGAACCAATTGGTTTCTCCATATTCTGTCCTTATAGTAGCCTCTTGTCCAGAGTATAGGTTGCGCATCAGGACAATCAGATGCTGGGGCACCCCTATTTCTTTTAAAGCATTCCATAGTTTTTTATGATCTACACAGTCAAAGGCTTTGCTGTAATCGATAAAGCACAAGGTGATTTCCTTCTGAAATTCCTTGGTTCATTCCATTATGCAACGTATGTTTGCAATATGATCTCTGGTATGTCTTCCCTTTCTAAATCCAGTTTGGACATCTGACATTTCTCACTCCAAATATGGTAAGAGCCTTTGTTGTAGAATCCTGAGCATTACTTTCCTTGCATGGGATATTAAGGCAATAGTTCAATAATTACTGCATTCCCTGGGATCCCCTTTCTTTGGAATTGGGATATATATTGAACACTTCCAGTCTGTGGGCCTTTGTTTTCTTTTCCATATTGCTGACAATTTTTTGTCATAATTTGGACAGATTCAGTTTCAGTAACTTGTAACAACTCTATTGCTATGCTATCTGTTCCTGGTGATTTGTTTCTTCCAAGAGCAGCTTTCACCTCACATTCTAAAATTTCTGGTTCTTCATCATACAGTTCCTCCATGAATGAATCTGTCATCCTGTCATCTCTTTTATGTAGATCTTCAGTGTATTGCTTTCATCTTCCTTTTATTTCATCTCAATCAGTCATTGTGTTTCCCTGTTGATTATTCAACATACCTACTCTTGATTTGAATTTCCCTTTAATTTCTCAGAGTTGCTAGGAGATGCCCTGTTCCCCTCACAGAGCTTCAGTCAGAGTAGCTGACTGTTAAACCACTCTGGCCACTGGAACTCTGTTAGGGGAATAGGAGTCTCCTCTCAGACCCCTACATGAACTACACTTCCCTGGATTCTTTGGGATTTGACTATCTAAAGTGAAATAAAGGTCTGGCATAGGTGTGGCCCCCTGATTAGCCAAGCCAAGCAGCTGTGAGTCTGGCTTTTAGAACACTGACAGTTGGTTCTTACTGAGCATGCCCAAGCTTATCATTGACTTTAATGCTAAATTTATTAAATTAACACATTTCAACAAATTATGAACAAATTTCAATAAATTATGAGAACACTGACAGAAAAAGTCCAACAGGGGTCTGTATTTTTTCTCTCTTTTTACACTTTTGAACTCTCAATTCTCTCTGACTGTTTTGTGTGTTGTCATGAAAACTGAGAGGGTTGTTAAGCAAGTGTTTCTGAGTTCAGGACTATAAGTTTTGCAAGGTTTTATTTTGAAATGAACTTAATGGAAGCTTCAGAATGGCATGGGGGTGTATTTTCAATTTAACATTGTGGAACTTGAAAAACCCATGCTGGCTATAGTATACAGCCACTCTTGTGGCTGTATAATTTGTTTGCTTAAAGTATATAGTAAATGAGTTCTTGAGGTCAAGGTGAAGGTGAGCTTTTTCTTTTACCCCATCTATTGATGCCAATGATGTACAATTTTAATAATAAAAGTTTCTAGGTTTTCATGTATTACATTCAAGAGGGGTCTCCAGGAGAGTGAACAGGTTGAGATACATTAAAAGTTTAAATGTGATCTAGATAGTTAAGTGTGATCTATTCCATTTAAATGCTACAGGAGCTAGATGATACAGCATTTTAGTTTAAATATTTTAAAAGAGTAGATCAGAGACTGTTGGTGCTTGTAAATAAGAAGTTATTGACTTCAGGTAGCTGAAAGAAATTGTGGGGACCATGGAACATTTAGTGAAGACTAGAAGAAGAGTTAATAGAAATATTAAATGTCTCTGCACTGTTGGAAAATTGCAAGGAACATCCTGTTATCCCTACCAAGCTGAAATAAGGAAGCTAGCTTTGCTATGCTAGTAAGCATGTGTAGGTTGATAAAGACTATAAAATGCCAAAACTAGAGGTAATATAAGGTGTGTGTGTGTGTGTGTTATGTGCCTTCAAGTCAATTATGACTTATGCCAACCCTATGAATCAGCAACCTCCACTAGCAACTACTGTAAACCACTCTGTTCAGATCTTGTAAGTTCAGGTCTGTGGCTTCCTTTATGCAGTCAATCCACCTCTTGCTTGGCCTTCCTCTTTTTCTACTCCCTTCTGTTTTTCCCGGCATTATTGTCTTTTCTAGTGAATCATGTCTTCTCATTATATGTCCAAAGTATGATAACCTTTTAGCTTCTAGTGATAGTTCTGGCTTAATTTGTTCTAACACCCAATTATTTGTCTTTTTTGTGGTCCATGGTATCTGCAGAACTCTCCTTCAACACCACATTTCAAATGAGTTGATTTTTCTCTTATCCGCTTTTTCCACTGTCCAGCTATCACATCGGTACATAGAGATCAGAAATACTATGGACTGAATGATCCTGACTTTAGTGTTCAGTGATACATCTTTGCATTTGAGGATCTTTTCTAGTTCTCTCATAGCTGCCCTCCCCAGTCCTAGCCTTCTTCTGATTTCTTGACTGGTGATTTGTTTCTTCCAAGTATTTTAAGAGCAGCCTTCACCTCACATTCTAAAGTTTCTGGTTGAATGAATCTGTCATCCTTGCATCTCTTTTATAGAGTTCTTTAGTGTATTGCTTCCATCTTCCTTTTATTTTATCTTGGTCAGTCAATGTGTTCCCCTGTTGATTATTCAACATCTCTACTCTTGGTTTTAATTTCCCTTTGATTTCTCTAATCTTTTCCAATAGGGCTCTTGTTCTACCTTTTTTATTATCCTATTTCTGTACAGTAATTATTGCAGTAGTTCTCTTTGTCCCTATGTACTATTCCCTGTATTATTGCAGTTAGGGTTCTAACCGTGTTTCTATCTCCTTTTGCTTGCCTTCTATCTTTAACCATTTTAAAAGTTTTGTCAGTCATCCATTGAGGTCTTTCTTTCTTTTTAATTAGAGGTATTGTCTTTTTGCAGTCTTCCCTGATAATGTCTCTGACTTCACTCCATAGTTCTGGTCCTAGGCTATGGTCTGAAGGCACATGAGGCTAGCATCCTGGTCAGGTCTGGTAAGTGCCTGGATGGGAGACCACTTGGGAACCATATGTAAGCCACCTTGGGTTTCTATCATGAAAAGTAAGGTGGGATATAAATGTAAGAAATAAATAATAAATAGTTTTTCTGATTCTCTATCAACTAGGTTTAAAGCCTCAAATCTGTTCTTTATTTGATCTTCAAATTCTTCTGGGATGGTATTTAGGTTGTATTTTGGCATTATGATTGTTTTGTTGTTCTTCTTTACTCTGATTTTCAATATTACCAGTTCATGATCTGTGCTGCAGTCTGCTCCTGGTCTTGTTTTCACAGAAAATATGGAACTTCTCAATCTTCTGCTTCCAATTATATAATCGATTTGATTCCTATATTGAGCATTTAGTGATCACATGTACAGTCATCTTTTCAGTTGCTCAAAAAATGTGTTTGCAAGAAACAAATTATTAGCTTCACAGAATTCAATAAGTCTCTATCCTGCTTCATTTCTGTCTCCTAAGCTCCATTTCCCCACAATTTCTAGTTCTTCTCTGTTCCCTACTTTTGCATTCCAGTCCCCCATGATTATCAGAGCATCCTGTTTTGGTGTGTGATCACTTCTTCCTGTACTTCTGAATGAATTCTCTCTATTTCCTTTTCTTCTGAGTTTGCCATTGGAGCATAGACTTGTATGATGGTTATGTTGATAGGCTTCCCGTTACGTTTCATTGATATCACTCACTCAGACCTTGCATTATAGCTTTTAACTGCTTTTGCTACTTGTCACTATTAAAGCAACCCCGTTTCTTCTTAATTTATCATTTCCTGCATAAAATGTTGTGTAGTTGCCTAATTGAAAGTGTCCCATTTCTGTCCATTTTAATTCACTCATGCCAAGTATTGTAATATTGATACGTTCCATTTCTTGCTTGACAATTTCTAACTTTCCCTGATTCATGCTTCTCACATTCCATGTTCCTATTGTGTACATTGCACAAGTCCAGGCTCTCCTTTCACATCTGTGCGCATCAGCCTCTGGGCTTCCTTTTGGCTTTGACCCAGTTGTGTCATTAGTCATAGCACTACTCGTCCATTATTCTTCCCCAGTAGCTCGATGAGTGCCATCTGACCTGGGGGTCTCATCTTCCAGCACTATCTTGTGTTTCATTTCGGATAGGATATTAATAGGGTTTTCATGGTAGAAGTATTCAGAGGTGGTTTACCATTGCCTTCCTCTGAGTCTGAATGCATCATAGTCTAGTGTCTCAGCTTTGACCATTCCACTTTGGGTGACCCTGCTAAGAGTCTAGCCTCTTGATCTAGACTTCTGACACTCCGAAACTGCATAATCACATTAAGGTGTGCATCCTAGAGTGGGAATATAAGGTATAGCTTAAATAAAATCATTGATCTAGGTTTATACAGGTATAGATGATAGATAATCAATAAGAGAATAGATATAGCATGAGATAAGGCTTTAATAAAGTAGGTCATCTTGGGACAGTATGATTGACAGTAATGATCAGAAAAAGGCCCTTCACTGAAAAGAAGATGTGAGAGAAGGTAAAAACCAGAAGGTTTACCACAAAAAGAGGAACATTGGTGCAGTTTGTGATAAACAAACTACATAGACAGGGGTAGAGCCTTCCTAGAAGAGGGGTATGTTCTAAGGAGAGTAAGACCCAATCAGTATAGGACGATTAGCATGAAATTAATAGTTAATGAGTGGGGCAGAGGTTTACTGGAGGTGGAGAGGAGAGAGTATTTAAGAGGAAACCTGGGGACAGTTAAGGGCTGTTAGCCTACTCTGAAACCCAGAGGTGTGTCTTCCAGTTGGGGAAGGAGAGGTGGCCCAAGGATCCTTGTTGCCTTTTAGTGTTTGTGAGTATTAAGTTTACTTTGCTTGCTTGTGGAGAGTGAGTCCATGTGTTTGCTTCTATTTTTCCTGTTATCAATAAAAATCTTCTTTAGAACAGTCAGCCTCACTTTGGATTCCTGCTTTTGCTGGGTTTTAAGAAGGGAGGATATTTGCATATGGAGTGGATGCAGGGGTGGTAGTAGGAGTATAAGGGGACACACAGTATACAATCCCTATAGTCACCACTACTGGAACCAAATACATAAGTACTGGGACTGGATTTCTAGGTATAAGAACCAATAGACTAGTTTCTGTTGGTATCCTTGTGCTTGAAGGATCCCCCCCCCCCGAATATTACAACAATTGGATGAAGGTCATGTCTAATTCATTTACAATGAATGAGACAGATGTCTGTTCACCTCAAACACATCTTACATTTCAAGTATTATTATAAGACTTTAACAGTCAGAGCTTCCCCCAAAGAATCCTGGGAACTCTAGCTTGTTAGAGATTATGAGAGTTGTCGGGGAATCCCTATTCTCTTCATGGAGCTACAATTCCCATAGTGGTTTAATAATCAATCCCTCTTCCCAGAGAACTCTGTGAGGTGAATAGGGGTCTCCTAACAACTCTCATATATAGAGAGAGATGTGGCCAAAGTGAATTTTGGCTGCTTTCCACATTCAGTTGTTTCCATAAGATTTAAGAATAAACCTTATGATAAATTATGATATAGTGTCATTACCTCAGCACTGGGCCTTCCATTAGGAAGAATGAGGTGATTGCCTCAGGTGGCAAATGCTGGGAAGCGCTAGCAGTACCCCTGGCTATTCCTCACGAGCCCCCTCAAAACACACAAACATAACCATTCCCCAGTGATCTCTCTCAGCCTGTTCTGGGCCTACTAAACTGGCCTGCTACCTCAGATGCAGTGAAGGACACCATCCCAGCAACCGGTGAAATAATATTTAACCACCAGTCCAGTCAGTTTCTGTATGTGGAACGAGGAGAGAGTGCCATTTTGCCCTTCTCCTCAGGCAGCAAAATGCCTTATGGCAGCCTTGCATTACCTGCACTACTGTCTAATGAACTTGGCTCTTTGCATTTCATTTTGCTCTGATTAAAATATGACTGTTGTGTATTAATGTCTGAGCAGAGAAAAATTCAAGGAAACCTTTGCAATGACCCTCTGTCCCCTTCCTGGTTAAGAGGGGGAAAGGCATTAATAGATGGCTCTCTATGTTAATTCAAAACTGGTATGCTATAAAAAAAAAGCATCTGCAATTTCTTTCATGAGGAAAATATAAATGTTAACATTTTCTTTTAGAAGCCTAGCACATGCACAAGCATTTCAGGGATAATGGTAATAATTAATGGCAATGCTTCCAAAACAGAATGCTCATAAGCAACAGAAAGCCAACTTGGATCGGTTTTAGTATTAGTAATGGAAAATGCAAACGCTAAGGAGAAATGAGCAACTATTAAGTACATTCACTGAGAATCTTTCCAATGATCTATGGTATACTTTAGAACATAGGAAGCTGCCTTATATTGTATAACCCAGTGTAATCTACACCAGAAGGAGTCAGTGTGGTGTCCTCCAGATATTTCTTAAACACAGCTTTCATCATCCCTGAGCATTGGCCATGCTGGCTAGGGATGGGAGTTGGAGTGGAACAACATCTAGAGGGCACCACATTGGCTACCCCTGCTCTACACTTACTGACAGCACCTTTACAGGTTCTAAGCAAAGCTCTTTTCCATCTGGAGATGCAGAGGAATGAAACTGGGACATTTGCATGTGCTCTATCAGTGAGTTATGGCCTTTCTTCATGAAATAAATTCTAAAGATGTAGCCCCCCTTTTTTTCCTGGTACATAGGCTTGTCTGAAAATTGAACCCAGGACCATTCTCACCCAAAATAAGAATCATGCCTTTTTATTTGCCAAGTCCTTCAAGTTGTTTGTTGCAGTTTGATGGTTTTATATTGTCATATTATATTAGTATTTTGTTTTGTTGTGAATGTATTTGTTCAGGGTTTTCATTTTGATCTCAGTATCTTAAACTGTACAATGGAGAGCTTTTGCTTTTATCCTAAATAAATGAAATAAATATGGAGAAAAGGGTCCTTCGTGTACTCAGGCCTTAAGACATTTTTAAAAGTCAAAATCAACACTTTGAATTGTGCTGAAAAACACTCTGGAAGCCAATGAAACTCTTTCATCACAGGAATTACAGTGGATAAAAGTAGTATTTGCACTTGTAATGAAACAAAGTATCAGGTGCAGAATGAGAAAGCCTTGTTGCTGGCAAAGACTCGAGCTCCCCATCCCTCCAGTACGTGCTCCAGTGATCTTCACCTGCACTCTCTTCTATAACCTTCTTCAAGCACTGATAATTTTAGCTTCCAAGTTATTCCCTAGACTCTGATTTTCCTCCAGCTCTTTATGTTTCCTTGCAAGACTTGATAGATTTTTTCTCTTTCTTACACTCTCTGGCCTCAAGTCTTTCAACATTTCTCAGATGTCTCCAAAAGTTCCAGGATCCTAATTAAAACTGCGTATTGATGCACTAGTTAGTTTGGTTTAGTAGCCCATCAATAATGAAGGGATGGTGCTGCAATTCCAAGAGCTTTCTTTAAATTACTTCACATATGGTAACATTATGTTTTTTAAAAACCATATTTTAATTTAAAATTGCATTATACTTAGGCGATTCTTTGGTTACTGGCATAGTCTCAGTGGTTTCAGTGTTAATTTTAAGTCTGACTGACTTCCCCAGGATACATGGCCACAGAATCACTTTCTTATGGAACTGAAGTGGCTTAGCATATGACTTTATAGCATCTATGCGCACTGCTGGCTATATGATGTAGCATTAAACTGAAATTGTAGGAAGTGTTGACAGGAAGCGCAGAGACTGAATAGAACCAACCAGTTCCACTCCAGAAAATATTTGGCACACACTGCTCAGTTTCTGGAATTCATGCCAGGATCTGTTTCAGATTCTGATACTCCCAGAAATCTACCAATTTCCAGAGAGCTGAGTGATCAAGAAGCTTCAAGGGTACAATTTGCTTTACTGCATGTGTGCAGAAGCAAAACTTATCATTACATTACACCCACTTTGTCTTAAGCACATGCATAGTTGATGACATCCATCATGGACATCAGTACAGAGAGTGTGTATATGCATGCATAAAGGAAGAAGTAGTGTTTGACTGAGACACAGGATACTTGGTTCTAATATATCCTTATTCAGCCATGATGTCACTGAGTGACCTGCCTCTTTCTTACCCTACCCTACAGAGTTGTTGGATAAAATGGGAAGGAACCATGTACCTCCTGCAGGAAAGATGAGAGAAAATGTACTGAATATATGTGTGTTGATTCCTCCTGAATCCTTATTATCTTGAGACAGAACCTGCAGGATTCTAAATAAGTCCATTGTTCAGTGGTTTCACTCTCAATGGAACAAAACCACAGAGCCACTGAATTCTGTTTGAGGTCCCCCCACTTCTATTTATTTATTTACTTGGAAAGATTTAAATACCTCTTAATAAAAAAAGCGGTTTACATAAAATGGTATAAAATATTCATTAAAAACAGACTTTAAAATCATTAGACATAATAAAATTATAAAAATAAAGATCTAAACAGATTTTCAGATGGAATACATAATTAATGTACATAATAAAATTAGATGTCTGGATAGGCTTGCCTAAACAAAAATATTCTTAGTGGGCATTGAAAACAGTACACCAAGGTGCCTGCCTAATATATAGCCTGAGAGTTCCAGAGAATTACCTACTGCCGCACTAAAAGATCAACTTCTCCCAAGTGAAGGATAAATATTATGCAGCACTTGTAAAAGAGCCAGCTCCACAGATCGAAGAGGCCAAGTGGGCACATATGGGGCAAGGTGATACTTAAGTAAACTGGCGCCTAGTATTTGGTAGCAGCTATAAAGAAAAGGTACAGATTGTTTGGAATTTGACAAAACAATTCCTTTGAGACTTTTTCTTGAATACTGCAGTCAGGACATTAGATGGCATCTGCTGGGATCTGACCAGTTGTGGTAAACCTGTGATAGGACCTTCTTGCTGGTGGTTCCCTATTTGTGGAATGCCCTCCCTGATGAGGTGTGTCTATCTCCTTCATTATTAACTTTTAGATAGAAAAAGAATGAACTAATGAACAATGAACTTTAGGTGAAAACTGCAGAGTTTACTCAGTAATAAGGGGGAAAGCCCTGCAGACATAAAACACAATGTTTACATCCCTTCAGCTGTTGGGGTACCCATCCCTTCTAGGAGACAATGGACAGACCCCTTTTGAAGATGGAGTTGGCAGGCAGGCAGCACTGTCCTAGACTGATCTATGATGCATTCGCTCCCTGTCAGAGGCTTGCCCCATTTGAGGTACCTACTGACAGTGCTGTGATCGCTCTGTATTTATTTATTTATTTATTTTTAAAACTTATATACTGCCCGACCAGAGCTTGGAAAAGTTACTTTTTTGAACTACAACTCCCATCAGCCCCAGCAAGCATGGCCACTGGATTGGGCTGATGGGAGTTGTAGTTCAAAAAAGTAACTTTTCCAAGCTCTGCGCCCGACTAGCAATAGCTCTCTGAGCGGTGAACATAGATACAATAAAATACAATATAATACAAAAACATCAGTCTAAAATCAAATTTCACAATCTAAAAACAGCAAAGGCTAAAATCAAATTACAAACATTACAATCATTAACAAAAAATTAAAATGCCTCGGAATAGAGAAAGGTTTTAACCTGGCGCCAAAAGGATGATAGTGTCGGCGCCAGGCGAACCTCCTCGGGGAGACTATTCCATAGTTCGGGGGCCAGGGGGTTTGTATGATCCAGACCATCACCAACTGGTTCAAATGACTGAAGCAGGGATGAGAATTTGCTACATAAAGGTTGCATGTAAGCTCTCAGCTTAATTTCATGTGAGCCTGGTAGGAGAGAAGGGGAGAAAATGATGGGGGGGGGAAGTCAAATTGTATTTTGTTTTGTTTTATTTAGATGATTTATATGCTGCCCCTTACACAGACCACAGAGTGGTTTACAAAAACAAGTAGAGGAAATATATGCACCCATTTGTTTTAAAAAAAGTCCATTAAAAACACACACAAACCACTGTACGACAATTAGGAATAGCAGCAGCAAAAATAGATGGAGTGATGGAAGCGGGGGGAAGCCTTCAGCAAGAGATCAGTTAAGACCTCTGGTAAGAGTGATTTGTCCCTCCCCCAGAAGCTAGGCAAGGAAGGTGGAAGTTAAAAGAGAGAGGAAGACAAAGAAAATGGGTGGCCTTGCCCGCTCCTGGATCTGACCCACCCAACAGACTTCAGCTACTCCACCTGCCGGCATGTGTCTTGACAAGATTACCCCCAAAGAAATGTAAGATCTCTGCTGGATTAGGCAAATGGTCCATCTGGTTCAGCATCCTGTCCTCACAGTGGCCAACCAAATGCCCATGAGAAGCCCAGAAGCAGGACCTGAGTGCAATAGCACTCTCCCCTCCAGCGATTTCCATCAACTGTATCCAGAAGCATATTGCCACCAACAGTGGTAGTACAACATAGCCATCATGACTAGTAGCTCCTGGTAGCCTTGTCCTGCATGAATTTGTCTAATCCTCTTTTAAAGTTGATTCATACGGTCGCTATAAGTCATAATCGACTCGAAGGCACATAACAACAACTTTTAAAGCCATCCAAGTTGGTGGCCATCACTACTTTTTGTGGGAGTGAATTCCTCAGTTTAACTATACACTGTCACTGACTTTTGTCTGTCCTGAATGTAGCTCTCAACAGGAAAAAAAGCTTGATTATAGGAAATGAGCCACAACATATTCCTGCACTAAGGATGGGAGCAGATAATGATTTGTTGAGGCCTTACCATTATTCTCTTTTTTGTACCCAATTTCATTGTTGGCTCAGGCAAATTTTCCATGAACACAAATTATGGAGGGGCAAGGGAGATAAAGGATCATTTTATCTGAACCATTATTTAACAGGAAAGGGATGGATTTTCTGGCTCCAAGTAATTAATACAGATGTTGTTCTCTTGAATCAGTGATGTGTCCAATAAGACTCAAATAAATCATACTGTCTTGACACATGAAAACTATGCTGGCCATGAAAGCTAACGCTGGCTTCCAGTTTCCACTTGAAACTGTTCCTCTGGTCTCAGTGTGAGCAGTTTTAATGGTGTACTTTTCTAGTCCCAGTGTGAATTTAAGTGAAATTATTACCATGTATGTGTTTTTGAAAAAGTGGCATTGTTAATGCTTTCTAGGATCATTAAATGCTTCCTTAAAAATAATGCCTAATGGAATTTTCAAAGAAGCAGGCTGTTTGCAGATAGTTACGGAAAGCTTCTCTAAATCTTGGGGGAGGTTTTTTTGGAACAGTAAAGGTGATAAAATCAAATTGCTGAATATGGCTTTCTGAATTAACTTTAAGTTTTAAGTTCTAAGTCTGTCATTAAATCCATTGCCAATGCCTACCAGGCCAGATAATTGTGCCAACACCCAGGAATAATGATGCAACGTATTGTTATGGGACTGGGGGTTGAGATGGATGATGTCTATGAATCCCCTTTCTAACTTCTGACTTAGGATCTGCAAAGAAAGAAACCTTCTCTACTGGCTGGACTAGCTACATTCATAAATTAATGGATACAACCAAGTGTGTAAAGTTCCTTAATTAACAAGTATAAGGATCACCCAGGACAGCAATGTGGGCCATAACAATTCTTTCGGGAGTGAGGCTTTCCCCCACACACAAGGAAGCAGTTTGTATTTCTGTGTTAGAGTTAGTCTGAGGAACACTTGCTTGCTTGCTCTCTGTACCCCCAAAGCTATGGGCTCTGGGAGCAAGATCTGATGGACTGTTAATGCTGAGAACTGCTCCATCTTAGGCTCAAGTTGTAAATATGTGTAAATAAAAACCAAGCCCTGGGTAAATGCAGAAACCCCTGGAACTCTAGTACTATTCAGAGTTTTGGGTTGTGCACAACACTGGTGTCAGTAGGTGGGAGTTCAAATACAAGAGGATTCCCCAATGCCTTCAGAGATGGATGAGATAAAATCCCCAAGTGACTTTGCCTCTTGGTGCCCAGAGATGGCTTAATAGGGTGGAATCTAGCTCATAAGAAGAGCCTGCTGGATCAGGCCAGTGGCCCATCTAGTCCAGCATTCTGTTCTATGGTGGGTGCAGCCCCCGAGCAAGCTCCAGCAGTGAGGGTCATCCAGGGTCCTGTGAGTTTGGAGGGCAAAAGACACAGGGAGGGTTACCTGCCTTTGTTTGAGCCTCTGATTTATTCTGCACTTGGGGAGGGTAAACAAAGAGGAAGATTTCTTCCTGCCAACCTGTGTGGGCTAGGCCAGTTGATCTTGAATAAGAATCCGCCAGATGAAGACTTGCAGCAGGACTTTGATTTGCAGTTTGGACAGGAGATGAAGTGGACTGGGCCAAAGACATTTTCCAAGGCAGCAAGTGAGGGAAGGATGGCTACAGTCTCCTGTGTGCTGATGAGAAAGCAGATGTGTTCCTGGAAAGATGTCCCAAGATCCTTCATGCAGCAACAGGGATGAACTTGACTGGGAACTTCCTGAAGCTCCAAGACAAAGGTCCATGTGGGCACTGCATGGTGTGGGGGAGGGCGAGGGATGGAAAATTCAGTCAATTTCACTTCTCTCAGTTTCTCATTTTTCCAATCTTAAATTCAGTTCTCCATATTTCTGCAGCAATTTGTGATTTTTTTAAGAAAAAATCCTCATGAAAATTCTCCAGCATTTTAGTGCAAATGTCTCCTAATAAACAAACTTTTATACACACTTTTGACATGTTGACATTTTTGCAAGCAATTTCTCATCACACAATGCATTTTTGTATGTTATTTTCACACATATATTCATTTTTCTGCACTTTTCCCTAATATGTGCATTTTTGTAAACATTGTTTGGTTGGCGAACTGCATTGCAAAATTCAAATAAGTGCGAATTTCAGAGGATGGCTGTGTTTCAGTTCTCATATTGCTTTGAAAAGTGTGAATTTGATAGATTTGGCTTCAAATGCAAATTGAATCAAATTTCTCCCCCTTCCCTAGTGGGGGTTGTGCTTATGGGACTGTTTACTGATCTGCTATAGGAATTCTTTCTGAGAGATTTAGCATTGCCATTGAAATGCCTTTGATTTGTGGTCTTCGCTTGTTAGTAATGATGACAATTGTTTAATGACTTTTCAGGAATTATGCTAACAGCTTTTTGCAGTGAGGTTTTGATGTTTAATATTTGCAATACCATGTCTATTAGATTTTGTGTGTGTGCAACTGTTAAGGGGAGCAAGGAAAAATGTGTGTTTTTCAGGGCTGCTGTGCTGCAGTGGCACAAGGCAGGGCAAAGGAGTTCCGGTACTGAGACTGTAATCTGGTTTAGACATGTCAGAGACCCATCATTTTGGGCATGCCGAGTGTGGGGGACCGAGTAAGCAGTATGAATGCAGAACTGTGGCAGGGAGCTCAATGAAAGCAAAGGAAGACTTAAAGAGACTTAAAATGGACTGAAGATTTTCTGTTTTGTATTTGTGTTGTGTGGAAATGAGACTGTGCTATGAATATCTGTTTTGATTATGCATGTTTCAATGTCTTTATTTACCTGTACCTCTACAGGGAAAGCTATTACTCTGCTGTTTGTTTGCAGGTCTGGAACAGACCTTTTTCAGGGAAAGAGGCAGTGTTATGGGATTGGGGCTGAGATGGATGATGTCTATGAATCCCCTTTCCAGCCTCTGACTTGGGATCTGCAAAGGAAGAAACCTGCTCTACTGGTCAGACCAGTTCCATTCATAAGTTAAAGGATTCAGCCAAGACTGCCAAGTGCTTTCATTAACAAGTGTCAGGATCACCCATGAGAGCAACGTGGGCCATAAGAACACTTTCAGGAGAGAGCCCCCGCACACACACACACAAGGAAGCAGTTTATATTTCTGTGTTAGAGTTAATCTGAGGAAAGGCTGGGAACTGGGAAGAGACAGAGAGGCTTGCTTGCCCTCTGTACCCCCAAAGCTATGGGCTTTGGGGAGCAAGATCTGATGGATTGTTAATGCTGAGAACCTCTCCACCTTAGGCTCAAGTTGTGAATATGTGTACATAAAAACCAAGCTCTGGGTAAACACAGGAATCCCTAGAAGTCTCGCACAGCTCAGAGTTTGGGATAGTGACCAACAATATATTGAATTGGATTAAACGAGGGTCATAAGTAGAGATCTGCAATAAGCCAAACTACTGTCCAGTCTGGTCAGTGTCCGGAATAGCTGTCTGCCTTATCTCACCTCTAGTCAAGTTCTGGGATCAATTGTTTTAACTGCTTAACTGGTGGAACCCACAGCCTCTTCCCTATGAAGCTGCCTTGGATGGATGGATGGATGGATGGATGGATGGATGGATGGATGGATGGATGGATGCATGGATGGATGCATGGATGGATGGATGGATGGATGGATGCATGGATGGATGGATGGATGGATCAAAAATGTCCTATTGTGGTATGTTCTTATATGTAAACATAAGAACATATGAAGAGCATGCTGGAGCAGGCCAATGCCCCATTTAGTCCAGCATTAGTCCATTTAGCCCCATTTAGTCTATGGTAAGCCTGAAAGCAGGACCTGAGCACATCAGCATTCTCCCCTCTTGTGATTTCCAGCAGCTGGTATTCAGAGGCATACTGTCTCTGACAGCGGAGGTAGCACATATCCCATCATGGCAAGTAGCCATTCATAGCTTTATTGTCCATGAATTTGTCTAATTCTCTTTTAAAGCCATCCAAGTTGCTGGCCATCATTACTTCTTCTAAGAGTGAATTCCATAGTTTAACTATGCAATGCATGAAGAAGTACTTTCTTTTGTCTCTCCTGAATCTTCCAGCATTCATCTTCACTGGATATCCACAAGAGCTAGCATTATAACAGAGGGAGAACTTTTCTCTGTCTACTTTCTTCACACTCTGCATAATTTAATACACCTCTGTAAGTAAAGGCACAAATGCAACAATTTACACAAAACATCATGCAGGCACGGATCTTTCTATGTGGAGTACCATGTTTAAGGTTAAGGGATGGATTTGCGATATTGTTTAATTCTATGCTTGCTTCAAACTGATAAGCAAGAAGCATGATGGTTTGCTTTATATTGCTCTGTTTTCCCCAGACATTTAGAGACATTTAGAGAGCTGTATTGAAATGATTAAGGATCTTGGACCAGTTTTCGGTTGTCATGAGTTTAGGCATTCCAAGTGGTGTATTGTTATGTAATGTTACATGCAAAACAATTGTATTCATTTCAATTTTAATTTGGTGTTTGATTCCCAGTATCTTGTTCATCCCTGAACCTTTGGGAAGGGCAAGCTAAAAAACTAAATTAATAAATAACTACATATGTATAAACAACTATAAAGCACTCATTTACATATTAGAGCCAAATTAGGCCTTCCGAGTGTGATATTGTCCTGTGCCAATTGAACAACTGTGTGTGTGACCAAATGTATTAATAATCAAATTTCCTCTTCCTACAAAGGACTCCCCAAAGCATCTTTATTCTCTCTGCTCCTATTGGTAATGAACAAACACCAAAAAAACCTATTTCTTTCTGGGCAAAACCTTGCCCAACAAGAACATTTTATGATGATAACACTTAAGCCAGCACAATGTTGTGCTAATTGATCTGACATTGCAATAGCTCCTTGGCAGCCATTATGTTCTCAATAATGCATGTATCACATGTAATTAACAAACAGGATGTTAATGTAATCTGGCTATTGCCAGCCTCTGAGGCTTCAGTAAGTTGCTGCAGGTGTTAATATGGGTAACTCATATGGAAAGGTCTGACAGTAATTGGTACAAAATGGCTTAAGTGTGCAGACATTGAGATGGAAATTCTGTGCCTAGTTTCCTGGGAGAAAGCTCTATTGAACTCAGTCAGAATTATTTTTGTGTGTTTAAACACATTCACAGAGCCTTTCTGTATTCACACAATGGCTCACTTAGTCCTGCATTCGATGATGATGATGATGATAATGAATTAAATTTATGTTCTGCCCTTCTTCCCAAAGGAGCCCAGGATGGTAAGCACATCAACAAAACAATTTTAAAATATTCTAAAAACAGTTACAGTTAAAAACATTGCAAAAAACAGTTATATTTGAAAAAAACATTCCTCCATCCAATGATCTCTGGGTTGCCAGGAACAGTCTCCTTCAGCCCTCAAATGCCTGGGTAAATGGTGATGTTTTAAAAATTTCTCCTGAAGGTCAATTATGAGGGAGATAAATGAACTTTACTCGGGAGGGTATGCCACGAGTGGGGAACTGCCACTGAAATGATCCTGTCACAGCTCAGTGCTAACCGGGCAGGCCCCAGTGGTGACACCACCAACAAGGTCTCACCTTCCAATCAGAGATTTTCACAGTGGCCAACCAGATATTAATGAGAAGCCAACAAGCAGGCCCTGGCAATAGGAGTCTCCTGCTTGTGATCCTCAACAAGTGGTATTCAGGTATCCTGTGATACTGGAGGTAAAATAGCTACTAGTCATGATGGCTCTCTTTCCTCTAGTATCAGAGGCAGCATATACGCATATCTCCCATACACATGAACTGAGAGACTGGCACCATCTTCAAGCCATTCCAGACAGTCACTCTAGGGAGCAATCTCTCTGAAGAGATCACAGTAGCAAGGGATGGGTGAATCCTCTGAGCCTCCTCCTCCCCCCATTCTCCAAGTCCCTCCTGCACAAACACACAGTCAGAAAAACCTAGGGTATGTCCAGGGCCAAACCAATGATTTAGATTTATTCCAGTCCTGCAGCTTTCATCAGTCCTCATTTTTTTAACAAAATCAACACAACTATACACACAAAGTGAAGAAAAGGAATCAAAAGATTTCAGCCCAATAACATGCAAAGGTTATTCATTTCTACCACCTCATATCGCCCCCATAAAATAAATATGTTCACTTTTATTAAGTTTTTGCAACAAAGCCCACCGTCAATTTTAAAATTCACAAGGCATAAAGCTGACCAGCTATAATTTATAGCAGAGTTGTCTGTAAAATCTCTTGCTCTTCCAGGGACAAGAACTTTCCTATTATTTTAAAGTTCCTAATGAAATAATGATGAGGTATGTGGTACGTGTCCAAGAGCTATTGATTCCAAAAATATATCCTCTGCAGTTAGATTAGCTTGTCCAGTTAAGTACAGGCGACACTATACCTTACTGAAAGCAGTTTGGCAATGGTTTCCATTAAAGCCAAGATTGTGCCCCTAAACAATAATGCTAAAAGTTTAGGATTCCACCCTCCGCTCCCTTAGATATCTGAATTATAGCTGCCTTCAGGGTGCTATAAAGATAAAGAGCACAATCCAGGCAAATTAAGCGCTCAAACGCCCAATCAGCTCCATTGGGAGAATTTACCACGTGCTTAACTTGATGAAATGACTTGGCCCAAATCTGCTTTACTTTACATGGATCATGCCTTAATTAATTAATTTATTTATTTTGAATGTAAAGTAAAATGTTCAAATTATTCCAGGAACAAAACTTGATTTGCTGCCTAAAGAAACCATCACTTGCCAATGTTCTCAAATCACTGTTAACGTCCAGGAATTGGTTTGCCACATCATTACTGGTGGGCAGCCCTGTAGCCAGCCTTCCTTATTGGTGGTGGTGTGGAGCCATATTTCCAGATGGGGCATTTTTTGGGGGGAGGTGCATAGCACCAGCCAATCCCCCCCCTCACTGATGGAGAGGATGTGAGGGCCAAGCCAAGGTAAAGGAAAGGCAGTGACCTTCCTCTCACTCCTCTTCCATGCAGAGAGTGTGTTAACTATGGCTGCCTTCACACTGCACTTTATTCCGTTATTCTGATGATTTCTTACCTGGTAATTTGTGCATTATATTTGATCTTCACATGATGTACAAGCTAGTTCTGGAATTCTAGTGGAATATAGTGCAAGTTTAGTGCTACTTTTCATGATAAATAATACCAAAAATAATCTGTTTGCAAGCTTGGGAACCTGGAAAATCACAGGAGTTTTTTGCTAGCTGCAGCCACTCATATGATGACAAGCATCCCAACATGCAGTGCATTCCCACCCTTTAGGTGCACCCTTTTTTTTGCCTGACAAAAATTGTACCAGTATTCTGGTGTAGGTGCAGGTAGCAGCAGCATTTCTCCCACAAACCCCTGTGTCTATACAACTTAAATGCATATATGTATGTCAGATGCTAAAGGGAGAGGGGTTGCATGGCGACGGAATGAGATCTTAGACCTCCTACACAGTGGGAAACACAGTGTGCATGTGTATAATGGGTGAGAGATGAAAACAAGATGTCCACTGTAGCTGGGTGAAAGACAGTTACGCAAAATTGAAGGAACTGGATGAAGAACTCTCAGAACCGCTCTCTATTATCTCTGCAAAATCATGGAGGACTGGTGAAGTGCCGGATGACTGGAGGAGAACTAATGTCCCTATCTTCAGAAAGGGCAAAAAGGAGGAACTGGGGAACTACAGACCAGTCAGCCTAACATCAACCCCTGGAAAAACTCTGGAGCACATTATAAAGCAGTCAGTCTGTAAGCACTTTGAAAACAATTCAGTGATTACTAGGAGCCAACACAGATTTATGAAGAACAAATCCTGCCAAACTAATCTTATCTCATTTTTTGATCAGGTAACCTCCCTTGTAGACTGTGGGAATGCTGTGGACATAATATATCTTGACTTCAGCAAAGCTTTTGACAAAGTGCCCCATGATATTCTGATTAGCAAGTTAGCTAAGTGTGGGCTGGATGGAACAACTATCAGGTGGATCCACAGCTGGCACCAGAATCGTGCTCAAGGAGTGCTTATCAATGGTTCCTTCTCAAACTGGGTGGAAGTAACGAGTGGGGTACCACAGGGCTTGGTCCTGCGCCCAGTGCTCTTCAACATTTTTATTAATGACTTGGATGAGGAGGTACAGAGCATGCTTATCAAATTTGCAGATGATACAAAATTGGAGGGCATAGCTAATACCATGGAAGACAGAAACAAAATTCAAAGGGACCTTGATAGGCTGGAGCATTGGGCTGAAAACAACAGAACAAAATTCAGCAGGGATAAATGCAAAGTTCTACACTTAGGAAAAAGAAACCAAATGCACAGTTATAAGATGGAGGATACTTGGCTCAGCCATACGGCATGTGAGAAGGATCTTGGAATTGTCGTTGATCACAAGCTGAATATGAGTCAACAGTGTGATGTGGCTGCAAAAAGGGCAAACACTATATTAGGGTCCATTGACAGAAGTATAGTTTCCAAATTGCATGAAATTTATTTATTGATTTATTTATTATACTTGTATACGTCCCCATAGCCGAAGCTCTCTGGGCAGTTTACAGTAACTAAAAACAAATACAATTTAAAATACATGTCTTAAAAAACAATTTAAAATACAATTTAAAAATTTAAAACAATATAAAACACATGCTAAAATGCCTGGGAGAAGAGGAAAGTCTTGACCAGGCGCCGAAAAGATAACAGTGTTGGCGCCAGGCACACCTCGTCAGGCAAATCATTACATAATTTGGGGGCCACCACTGAGAAGGCCCTCTCCCTTGTTGCCACCCTCCGAGCTTCTCTTGGAGTAGGCACCCGGAGGAGGGCCTTTGATCTGGAACGTACGGGTGGATTCGAATCAGGAGAGGCGTTCCATCAGGTATTGTGGTCCCAAGCCGTGTAAGGCTTTATAGGTCAAAACCAGCACCTTGAATCGAGCTCGGAAACATAAAGGCAGCCAGTGCAAGCAGGCCAGAATTGGTTTTATATGTTCGGACCGTCTGGTCCCTGTTACCAATCTGGCTGCTGCATTTTGCACAAGCTGCAGTTTCTGAACCATCTTCAAAGGCAGCCCCACATAGAGTGCATTGCAGTAATCTAATTTAGAGGTTACCAGAGCATGGAAAACTGAAGCCAGGTTATCCCTGTCCAGATAGGGACATAGTTGGGCCACCAACCAAAGTTGGTAGAAGGCACTCCGTGCCACTGAGGCTACCTGAGCCTCAAGTGACAGACATGATTATAGGAGAAACCCCAAGCTACGAACCTGCTCTTTCAGGGGGAGTGCAACCCCATCCAGGACGGATTGGACATCCACCATCCGGTCAGAAGAACCACGCACTAGCAGCATCTCAGTCTTGTCTGGATTGAGCCTCAGTTTATTAGCCCTCATCCAGTCCATTGTCGCAGCCAGGCACCGGTTCAGCACATTGACAGCCTCACCTGAACAAGATGAAAAGGAGAAATAGAGCTGTGTGTCATCAGCATACTGATGGCAACGCACTCCAAAGCTCCGGATGACCGCACCCAACGGTTTCATGTAGATGTTGAACAGCATGGGGGACAGAACTGACCCCTGCGGAACCCCATACTGGAGAGTCCAGGGTGCCAAGCAATGTTCCCCAAGCACCACCTTCTGGAGGTGACCTGCCAAGTAGGAGCGGAACCACTGCAATGCAGTCCCTCCCACTCCCAACTCAGCCAGTCTCCCCAGAAGGATACCATGGTCAATGGTACTGAAAGCCTCTGAGAGATCAAGGAGAATCAACAGAGTCACACTCCCCCTGTCTCTCTCCTGACAAAGGTCATCATACAGGGCGACCAAGGCTGTTTCTGTGCCAAAACCAGGCCTCAAACCCGACTGAAATGGATCCAGATAATCGGTCTCATCCAAGAGTGTCTGGAGCTGGCCCGCAACCACTCGTTCAAGGACTTTGCCCAGGAATGGAACATTTGCTACTGGCCTATAGTTATTAAGATTTTCTGGGTCCATGGAGGGTCTCTTCAGGAGTGGCCTCACTACCGCCTCTTTCAGGCAGCCACGGACCACCCTGGCCCAGCCGGCTGTTCCATCCCTGCTACCTTTTATTAGCCAATAAGGACAAGGATCCAGCACAGAAGTGGTTGCACGAACCTGTCCAAGCACCTTGTCAACGTCCTCAAGATGCACCAACTGAAACTCATCCAAGAAATTGGGACAAGGCTATGCTCTGGATACCTCGCTTGATTCACCTGCTATAACATTGGAGTCTAAGTCCCGGCAGATGCTAAAGATTTTATCCTCGAAGTGCCTAGCAAATTCATTACAGCGGGCCTCAGATGGTTCTACCATGTCCCTGGGGCCAGAGTGTAATAGCCCCCGGACAATTCTGAAGAGCTCCGCTGGGCGGCAGATTGATGATTTGATAGTGGCAGCAAAATATTGTTTTTTGCTGCCCTTACTGCCCCTAAATACAGCTTACCATAGGCACCTACCAGTGTATAATTGCATCTACTAGGAGTTCATCTCCATCTGCACTCAACCCATCTCCAATATTGTTTCATCACTCTCAACTCTGGGGTATACCATGGAGCCGTACGAGCTCTACAGAGGAGAGGGCACTTAGGAGCAATCATGTCAACTGCCCGGGTCATTTCTGTATTCCACAGCTCGACCAGTGTTTTGACAGGAGCGCCAGCCCTATCAGCCAGAAAACTCCCAAGAGCCCTTTGGAAACCATCCGGATCCATTAGTCTCTGGGGGCGGACCAACTTAATAGGTCCCCCACCCTTGCAGAGGGGAAAAGCCACTGTAAGTCTAAACTTCAGCAAGCAGTGATCTGTCCATGACAGAGGGACTGATGTAAGGCCCCCCACATTCAGATCACCAACTTCATGTCCAGATGCAAAAACCAAATCTAGAGTATGCCCTGCTACATGTGTTGGGCCAATGGCATATTGGGACAGTCCCATGGTTGTCATGGAGACCATGGAATCCTGAGCCGCCCCGGATAAGGTGGCCTTGGCATGGATGTTGACATCCCCCAGAACCAACAGTCTGGGGGATCTCAACAATACACCCAAGACCACCTCCGTCAGCTCAGCTAGGGAGTCTGTTGGGCAGAGGGGTGGGCGGTACACCAACAGAATCCGCAGTCTGTCCTGCTGACCCAACATAAGGTGCAAACACTCCAGACTAGTAGTCACATGGACAGGGTGCTTGCAGAGGGAGATGGAACTCCTATAGACCACAGAAACCCCCCTCCCTGACCCTCAGGTCTACCCTGATGCTGGACCAGGTATCCTGGTTGGCATAGCTGGGAGAGACTGACTCCTCCCTGCTCACCCACCCTCTAGTATTAGTTCCCCTCTATTCAGCACTGGTTAGGCCTCATCTTGAATACTGCATCCAGTTCTGGTCTCTGCACTTGAAGAAGGATGCAGACAAACTGGAACAGGTTCAGAGGAAGGCAACAAGGATGATCAGGGGACTAGAAACCAAGTCCTATGAGGAGAGACTGAAAAAACTGGGCATGTTTAGCCTGGAGAAGAGAAGAGAAGACTGAGGGGAGATATGATAGCACTCTTCAAGTACATGAAAAGTTGTCACATAGAGGAGGGCCGGGACCTCTTCTCAATCATCTCAGAGTGCAGGACACGGAATAATGGGCTCAAGTTGCAGGAAGTCAGATTTCAACTGGACATCAGGAAAAACTTCCTAACTGTTAGAGCCACACGACAATGGAACCAATGACCTAGAGAGGTGGTGGGCTCTCCGACACTGGAGGCATTCAAGAGGCAGCTGGACAGCCATCTGTCAGGAATGCTTTGATTTGGATTCCTGCATTGAGGAGGGGGTTGGACTTGATGACCTTATAGGCCCCTTCCAACTCTACCATTCTATGATTTTATGATTCTATGAATAAAGAAAAACAGAAAATACAACACCATATAAACATATCTAGTAAACCATTCTGTCATAAGGCAGGCAAGGAAGCAAAACTACAGTGAGGACTAATACTATATAAGGACAAATAAAATACTAGGAATCAACCTGCTCTAGTGTTTTGTGTGCAATTGATCCAAAAATTGCTGACATAATAGAGGTGACTCTGGGTAAAAAAAAAACCTTCCCAAATTGCAGACAAATTGACATTGTGCTTCAACTCAGGGAGAGGGGAAAAACCCCAGATCACCCCACTTTGTCTCATTATTTGGCCCCCAAATAACACCACTATACACCCCTAGCATTTGTACATATTTAAATGCATATTTGCTCAAAAAGCACATTTTAAAATGTATTTTTGTTCAAAGTACACATTTGTAGCCACATTTTAAAACTTTTTAAAACCAGAACTGGGTTGGAAAATTTGGGAAGTGCAAAACTTCTAGAAAACTAAACCTGCAATCCTAACCACATGTACCTGGCAGTAAACCAATTAAATTCAATAGGATTTACCTCTGAGTAGACATGGTTACAATATGTGCAGTCCAGGAGATGTGGAGCTGGTCACTTTTTACCCCTCTACTCAAAATGTATACTCAAAATGTATACTTTTAGGACCCTCCCTGTCATTGTGATTGCAGTTTATTTTAAGCTGTTTTTAATATTGTAATCTAAAATGTTGTGACTCACCCTGTGACCTCAGGGTGCTGTAAATGACTTCATTTTTCTGCTGATCTTAAGATACCTTAAAGGTGTGTATTGTCAAAGCACAATATCACAAGCAATCCCCACAAAGCTGAAACATTTCATCAAATTGCATATGCAAAGTAATGGCAGGTTACAAAAGCCAGCTGGGAGTTTTCATATCATTACACTAAGGCACATCCATTTTAGCTGTTTAGGACTGGGGGCTAAGGCTTCAAAAGTAATTCACTGCTAGAATTGCCAAGCTATAGCCAAGGTTGTCTGCTTCTAGTTCTAGCGGATAGCTTGTGTTGACAGCAAGGTCAGTCTGACACCATGCTTTGTCACTGTGACACAGCTTGTCTGCCACATGAAATGTGTACAATGCGCTAGGGCTTTGGAGACTTAAACTAGATTCTGCATGGTTCATGCTCTTTGTTGGCGTAACAAGATCAGTATAAGATATTTGCTGGTATTATTCTATTTTTTCACTGTCATTGAGATATCTTTAAATGGCTAAGCATACCAGGGTTATCTACCCCAGGGTTATATACTCTTGACCCCTATAGATTTGAATGTGCACTTTGCATGGCATACATTTAGGTACTATTCACCAATATGGAGAACCATATATGTATTGATATAGGTAGTTATTGCACATACTCACATGCTTCAATCTTGCCTGGGGAACTAAATAGTTTGAGCTCCAAAAGCTAGAGCTCCAAAAGAAATGAGAGCATGTTAAACAAACAACCATCTTGCTCATGAATAACAATTTGGAAATATCCCACTCAGCCATGAGTAGGGATAGGGGAGAAATTCTATTCAGTTCGCATTTCAAGTAAACCTATCAGATCTGCACTTTCTGGAACAATATGAGAACCAAAGCTCAGCCAACCTTCGAAATTCGCTCTTATTTGAATTTTCCTATACAGTTTGCCAAACAATGTTTACAAAAATGCATATCTTAGGGGAATGTGTGAATAAAAATGAATATATGGCTGGAAATAACGTGCAATAAGACTTTATATGATGAGAACTCACGTGCAAAAATATGTACATTGGTCAAAACTGCCTACAAAAATGGGTTTATTCAGAGAAATTTGCCATAAACTACAGTTGTGCTAGATGTCCCCGAGGCTTCCTCTGGTCATTTTCCTATGGATACGTTTCTGCTTGTAAAGCCTGAGGATGTGGACAGGATTCTGGGAGAATCGAGGGCCACTACTTGTTCTCTTGACCTTTGCCCATCCTGGTTAATCAAATCTGCCAGAGTAGGTGTGGGTGACTGGTTGGCATATTTAATTAATACCTCATCCTAAACCGGTGCCTGGAGGCTGTGAAGGGCTGGATGTGGGCTAACAAACTGAAACTTAATCCAGACAAGACGGAAGTGTTGCTGGTCAAGAGGAAAACTGTGCCAGGGATAGGGTTGCAACCTATTCTGAATGGGGTTGCACTCCCCTTGAAGGAGCTGGTCTGCAGTTTGGGAGTCCTCCTGGATCCCACCCTGCTGCTTGAATATCAAATGGCTGCGGTAGCCAGGAGTGCTTTTGGCCAACTCAAACTGGTCTGCCAGCTGCGACTGTTCCTGGAAGCAGTTGACTTGGCCTCAGTGACACATGCACTGGTGACATCGAGGCTGGATTACTGTAACACACTGTATGTGGGGCTGCCTTTGAAAATGGTTTGGAAATTACAGTTGGTTCAAAATGCAGCAGCCAGAACATTAACTGGAGCATGGCGCAGGGAGCATATCACCCCTGTGGTTTATAATTTTATATGTATTTTGTATCTTATATCTGTTTAATTGTGGTAGCCTATGGCTCTGAACAATAAAGACTTCATTCATTCATTCAATTTTATGTATTTTAATTGCATTTCATGTATTTTAATTTATTTTAATGTTTTTGTGATCTTTATTGTGTACAATGTTATTATGTACATGTTCAATTTTATTGTAAACCACCCTGAGTGCCCTATTATAGGGCAGAAGGGAGGAACAGAAATATTTTAAAGTAAATAAATAAAATTGCTGAAGTTTCATGAGGATTTTTTTAAAAAATCACAAATTGCTGCAGAAATGTGGAGAATTGAATTTTAGATTAGAAAAATGAAAAACAGTGAGAACCGAAATCAACAGAAGTTTCCATCCTGAGCCATGAAGTACACTTCTCATACTTATATAGCTTGGACAAGTCACTATTTTCTCACACTAACCTACCTTGGAGAGTTACTGTAAAGGAAAAGTGTGATGAGATAACTGCATGTATGTAAACTGATCTTATTGATTATGTTGATCTAAATTTTCACTATCCTAAATGGGGATAGTGACTGATTCTTTCATTAGAGCTGTAGAAGAGAAATGGGGAACCTGTGGTCTTCTATATGTTTTTGGACTATAACTTCCATCATCCCTGATCACTGGCTATGCTTGCTGGCAGTTGGAGTCCAACAACATCTGGAGGGCCACAGGTTCCCCACATGAGGAATACACACACACACACACCATAAATTACCTGTAACAATTCATAGTACCTTCATACACAATTTTATTAGAGACTTAATTCTACATTTAATTCAAAAGGTATTATGAGAAGGCCTACACAATGCAGACTAAGTTGCAAGGTGATATAGTACTTAGACTGTGACGTCAAGACCAGGGAGACCTGGGTTCAAATCTTCACTTAACCATTATGCTTATAGGGTGACCTTGGGCCAGTCACTCTCTTAGGTTAATCCACCACACAGAGTTCTTGTGAGTAAGGATGAAATAGGAAGGTAGAATTGATGTCCTGAGCTCCTTGGAGGAAAAGTGGGATAAAAAATTACAAATATATATAAATTTAGGGAAACTATAAGATGTCAGCTTTGAGAGAATTTGGTAGATAAAGTATATAGCCATGACGATCAACACAATCTTCTGGTTTTTAGTGCTCTCAGAGAAAGGCCTAAATGGGCTCCTGCTGGGAGGAAGGGCAGGATATTAATCAATCAATCAATCAATCAATTAATATGTTCATCTGCAACTCTTCTGCAGCCCTTTATGTAGGCAGCCTTCACAGGTCATCTGACATTTCATGGACCTCACACAGACAAAGAAATAATTCTCAAAACCATGAGCCACAGATGAGGGGATGTGCACAGGAAAAAACATCTTCAGAATTCATTTCAGATAGTGAATCACTTCACTTTGGCACTTTGGACTGACCTCCTGTTTAGCTTCATTTTCTGAAGTTGTGAGTATCTTCCCCATTTACTATAATGGGGAAATCAACAAATGGCTATAATTTTTATATTTTTTTGACAGTATTTTATGAAATGTGCAGCATAATAGTCCTTTCTGATGGAATGACGCTGGCCAAATCTCAGACGAATAGATGACATCCTCCTCCCCCAAGTCTTTAGATTTTACATAAAAAGGGATGTTCTTTTTTTAAAAGAAGGGAAGTCCTGCCTTTTTTGTGATTTTGTGGGCAATTTGCATGAACGTAAGATATGATGCAAAGGGGCTTCTAGAGATATTTGCTGCATTTCAGAAAAAAAATAGGTGCAGGAATTCAATTTGCTGATAGGTCCCGAGTCAATTTGCCAAAACCAATAACATAACTACAATAACTTCTAGTATGTTACTTCAATGTTCTTCCCCAAAACATTTTGATTAGAAAGCCCTGGTAAAGTCATTTTCTGTGGGAACCCAGAAGAACCTCCTCTCTCTCCCTCTGCTTGCCATTTTCCTTTAATTGAGTGCTTGTCAGGGGTTAAAAATGTATCAAGACTGGACTTTCCCAAAACTGAAACTAGCCTTCTGAAGTAGGTCTGAAGCTTGGCACATCTTACTTTACCTTGGGCAGATTCAGACAAGAGCTGGTAACTTCGGAGGCAGTCCTAACATATCTGGAAGTCGAATATTTTGATGTGGTATTAGGCTTCATCAAAAGCAGAAATACAGCCCTTTTTAAAAAAGGATGCAAGCAGAGGGAACCTCCCTGTGACTTTGTCTTATGAGAAAAACCAGGTTCAAATTTGACCTTTCCAACATAATTATGAGCTTTGTCTTGGAAAGTTGTTTAACCATTTCTGTGCTTGCACCCTAAAAAGTGCAGAAATTGTAAGTCATCATTAATAGTCAACAACAGACAACTTTCTGGCCAAATATCATTCAAAGAAGACCTTCAATTACATATGAGAGGTTGGGACATATCTACATGACATCTATCACATGCATCATTCTGTGAGTTTCTTCATTCATTTTTTCTCGCTCTCACTCTGACTCTCTCTTTTGGTCACCCTGAATGCAGCATAACCCCAAATTTGACCTACATGGGGAATCTCTGGCTGTCCAGATGTTGGACTAAAACTCTCATCATCCCTGGCCATGCCTGAGCCTATTGAGCTGATTACTGAGTAGCTTATGGATGGCCACAGATTTCCCATCCCTGCTGTAGGCAGTAAGGCCATGATAAAATACTCAATGTGATGCCCTCAAGATGTTGCTGAACTCCAGCTCCCATTGTCCCTCACAACTGGCCTTGGTGACTAGACTGAGTTTTAGACCAACAATGTCTGAAAGGTACCTCACTGGTTACCCCTGCCTTAAACTATCCTAGGATTGTTAAAAAATCCTTTCTCTGCCTTGACTACTTTCATTATAGAATAGTTTTTCTTCTGAATTTATGTTGAATTTCTTTTCAGTATTTTGAATGTAATGGGAAATAAATATACAAAGTACTCCTTTGCCAAGCTTATTGCTGAATTGTAATTGGCAAATATGCCACTTGATTCAGTTCAAGAGCTGCTGATTGATATTCAATTCACTAACAGGCAAAAAAGCCTTGTGGTTTAAGAATGTACCTATAGCCAACAGATATTTCTATCAAACTTTAAAAAGCAGAGGAATTGGGCAGCTAGGGGAGCAGGAGACCTGACCTCCTCTCTGAGATACGGGCATGCAGTGCACCATGTGAATGAAGCTCGCGGACCATTGGTGGTCTACAGAGCACAGTTTGGGAATGCCTGCCATATAGGATTGTTACAAAGATGTTAAGATAGGTAGACAGTAAATACTATATATTAGTATTATTCATTATTGTTGCCATCTTCCTGGAAAAAAAGAGTTATCTGCAAATGGGATTAATATGGTAGAAATACCATACATTCATTCCAGACTCTGTTTAAAATCTCTTCCCTTTAAAAGTTTGTAATACTTCCAAGACGTAGGTCACATCGTTGCATGTTATATTGAGTTTATACCATGTAATACAACAATTTAAAAGGACTTATTAGAAACTGTATAAAATTAAAATTGCTCTATGCCTAGAGAGCAGGAGGGAAGCATATTTTTGCCTCAGCCAAGGAACCAAGGACCATTTGGAGGTTCCCTCTCCTGCCTCCCAGGAAGGACATAAATACAAGGCCTCCCTGGCTGTCCACACTTTCTGATCTGAAACAGTCCCATGGTGTCTTCTCCCAGGCTTTCATTGACCAGCGATGAGATGATTTGTAGAACAAAAGAAAAGGCACTCACCAACACCCCTTTGGCCACCAGAAAACTGAAGTAAGCGAGGGGGGGTCACAAACATTTTCTCCTGGGCATATTTCTTCCTGGGCTGATATGGTGAAATGATATTATCATGCTTCATTAGCACAGAAAGAATCCACACATGGATACCACAAGCTACTCACCTGAGCAACCTTCTGGAGGTGATGCCACTTTCAGAACTCTCTCAGTCTGAAGGATCTAGAAGGGATCCAGCATCTGAGATGAATTCTGGAGCTAGAGCCTGGAGTTCAGGAGCTAGAACCTGGAGTTCAGCAGAATTCTTGTAAAATAATTAATGATTTTGGCCTTTTCAGTATTTTTATTTTGAAATGACACATACCACTTCTTGCATATGTCAAATGACACATGATATAGCAATATTATTTATTTAGGTAATTTCTATCCAGTTTTCCCTTCAACTAGTCCATTAGAATAGGGTATAATATTCTTACGTTTGCTTTGCTTGTTATTGTTGGTTGGACTCATCACCTCCAGATTCCCAGCAGTGTTAAGTAATCACTTGAACTTTTATTGTTATCCAATATGTGCCTTATCATTCCTTGCCCTTTTTGATTACAGGGTGTTGATGATGAATGGACAGTCACCAAAGTCCAAGGGACAAATTTTGTTTAGCCATTTGTACACACAAACCTTATTGCCATCCACATGGCTGCACAAGTGAAGTGAATACCGTGGCCCCTGATCTCTAAAAATGTCACAGACAAAATTTAACAGAGTAGAACAGAATGTGGCTTCCTTGAAGATCACAGAGAAAATAAATAAGAAGAGAAATCAAATATGTTTAGAAGAAAATATGAAGAAAAATCAAATATGTTTAGAATGAGGGCAACATGCTTTAATGAGATTTAATTAATAATTGGCAGAGTAATCCTAAAAAGTTGAGATGACTGCAGTAGTCTCTACAGTTCTTTTTCATACAGAAATATAGAACATTTTCCTATTAACCCATATATAGGATTAGGAAAGGTACAATCCTAGAGCTCTTTGCAATGTTCAGGTAGCATTAAGACAAAAGCTGATTGTTTTTAATAAAAGCTGATGTTCACAATAGACCCTGAAGGAAAGCTTTCTTGATCAGCAGTTCCCTCATTCTCAGTTGGCTTTGTGACATTGTGAAGTTATTCTGTTTAATGTGTGGTCACTGATTGGCTAAGCCTAAAATGTCTGTTTCTACAAGGAAGATGACTTAATTATTTGTGATGACACTGCAACATAAGGAAAAACAATGAGTTGGATCCAGACTGGCTGGAAAGACAACTGGAATAAATGGCCACTTTTATTGGTGGTGAGGAGGCGGCAATACTTGCAGATTCTTCCTTCCCATTTCAGCCCTTTGCACCTCCCCAAAATTTGCTTTGGACTGTTGAGGGCCCTACCGAACAATGTGGAATGTGGTACTGACGGTTATAAGGGGAACTGGTGAAAAACACCTCCTTCGGCTTCCTCTAGCAGGAGCCTCCTCTGGATCTTGATTTCTTCTGCAAATGCAAGAAGCGTTTCTGTTTGCAGAAGGTCAAGTCTGCATCCAATCCAGAGGCAGTGAACAGTTAGTGAACAAGGTGAACAAGTGCTTTGTTTAGAGAATCTCTCTTAAAAAAAAGGAATCAATCATTTGTCCCCACCCCCCCAAAAAACCCAGGCAAACAATTTGTGTGCCCTTTTTTGAAAGTGTTGTATAGATATGCAGTCCTGTACTTTAACTGGCAACTTAAACTGAACTCATAGATAACTTTTCCCCCCAGTAAGGCTGACACTGTTAACCTACATTGTACTTCATAAAAGATTTTTTGCTGACAGACAATGTCTTCAGGTTCTTCCCCTCCCCCTTTCTTTAAGTACTACAAGGTAGAACCATTCTGGGATCCAATCCAAAAGGCATTAAGAGAAGCTTTGAAGCTTGGAGAGAGAAGGATGAATTCCATTTTACCTCTTATTCAGTCTCCATAACAAAGGAAAGAAATTAAACATTTCCTCAAAGTGTTTTCATACAGCTTAACCCCATTGCAAAGTCAACAGTTTGGACGTATTGCTATTCATCTAACTTCCTAATGTTGTAATGGCCCTACCCTATGCAAAAATCATCCTTTGGGTTTTTCTAGTCTCTCTGCTCTGATGTACAAATGTCCTTCCCATGACAATCTTTAAGATGTAAAGAAACTTTAAAATGTTATACAAGCTGGAGGAAGGATTTCTGAAGGAGCATTTCCCCAGTAGTTGCCACCTTGTTGCTCTAGGTCAGCGATTCCCAATGTGGGTGGTAGCGCCCCCCCTGGGGGGCATTACAGCCTTTCAGGGGGGCGTTGGCATGACTACAAACTTTAGGGGGACGTTTGGGTTCATTAGGGGGGCATTGACATTTGGGGGTCTGATGCAACAGTTGAAGCATTTAACTTTAATTTTATTTAATACACAAATCATTAATTTTTAAACTGTTTTGTCCCCAGTTAGAATGTATTTAATAGTCTGAGTTCATGGAAATAACACTATAAATAGTGTGTGCTCTTTAGTAAAGAAATTCTGAATAGCGGCCATTGTCATATCAAGGAATGGGGATATTACCCATGCCCCGACACTAGGTAATGTTCCAATGCTATCTTGAGGGATGTTGGAACCAATCACGAGAGAGTGTTTGATAAGCTGGGTGTTTTGGTGGAGGATCACGAGAGAGTGTTTGATAAGCTGGGTGTTTTGGTGGAGGGCACATTCTTCCAACAGATGAGTGCCGTGTGCAAACAGGTGACGCAGACAGTCAGTTATTCGCTGGTTTTCTTCAGGAATGGGACACACTCGCTACCTGTTGTTTCTGTGATGTTTAAATGAACTTGGTTAATGAAACAATGCCGGTAAACTGAATGAGTTTGTTGTTAAGTAACACAGTGTATTCTATTGGTTCATACTGTGTGGACTTAATTAGTTTTTGCTTATGTATGTATATTAATAAATAATACTAAGAAGTCAATGTGTAATCTAAGTGCCATAAAAAGGCATGATAAAAACGATCAGTAATAATCATTGAAAATACCTTTTATGCATTACTCATATTTTAAGGGAAGAATAGGAAGTGTAGTGAAAGCAGGGAGCTCTTCCCCATCTGCTCTCACTGTCCTAGGAGTCAATCCCCAGCCTTGGGCAATTGATCCCAGCAAATCCTGGTTTGCCAAGGTTGTGCACATCAACACCAACCCTGCAAGGTAGTACTGCCACCACCCTTCAACTGGTTAGCTACTCTGGGGTGAAGGGAACCCCAGAGCCCACTTAAACACCTGAGCCTCTCAGGACCAGAGTCTAGATACACTCCTGGCCCCTTCTGAAGTCTTAGGTAAAAATGTTTCTCTGTTACACGGTAGTTGTGGTCAAATGGCAAGGACTGAATTCAGGAACTGACCCCTCTCTCTGGAATAAACCCACATTGGTTTAAAGTAATTAAAGTTTATTAAAAAGAAAATAAGCAAAGCATAAAAAGGTTACAAAAAGCAAAAAGGTACACACAAATAATTTGTAGCAGCAAATTGAATCCTAAAACCATACACCCAAACGGGTAAGGTGTTTAGTAACAAAAGTAAAGGAAAGTTTCTTGGCACAAATCAAAATAACAAAACTATCTGCCTTAGCTATACTTACAAGAGCATAGGATCTTTCAATGGATGGCCTTCTTCCCCTCAGGGAGTTGCAAGTCAAGATGTAAATGGAGCCACAACAGACCATCACCATAGGCAAGGTGGTGCTCTGAAGTGGGACACAAACCCAGAGTTCTGAGCCTCCTCTTATGGAGGAAAATTCCCTCCCAGCCAGAGACAATTAACCAATTAACATTTTCATCAAAGGGATGAAACAATGATGTTCTCACAGCACCTGGTGCCTCCTCTTGGTTTCCCATAACAAAGCAAGGAGTTTTACAGCCTTGATGGAACCAGGCCCCTTCCACTGATAAGAAGGTGCAAAATCACTGTAAGCTGGTACAGCTGTGTTATAAAAATTGCCAAGTCACAGTGATGAAAGAACATCAAAGATTTAACTGCTTGCTAGCAAGCTAACAAGGAAGATGTCAAGGGGAAGAATTCCCCATAAGGCTTTGGGAGTTAGCCATTTTAACTGCAGGCCAGGGTAAGGCTGGCAAGCTGGCATGAAAGGAAGCATTGACATATACTTAATCTGAGGGGGCGTTGGGCACAAAAAGATTTTGCAAAGGGGCGGTGGGTCAAAAAAGGTTGGGTAATGTTGCTCTAGGTCTAAAAGTGATGCCCATTTGCGGGTTCCACTCATTTTTCTAATCTATGAGGTAAGATAAATCACTGCTTCTTATATGAATCCAGAGCTAGAAAAAGTCATGAGGTACATTTTGCCATCCTTCCTTCCCCCTGTAGTCCCTGAAAAGCTGCTCTGGAGGTAGGGCTATCCCTAACATTAGGCAGAGTGAGGTGTCTGTTTCCAGGCAACTGGTCTGGGGTATCACGAAAAGGACAGCAAATTTGTATTTAATTCGTTATTACTGAATTGTTACTCACAGTGAGAGGCCCTTATGGATCTTCTGCCTCAGGTGCCAAAAATAACAAAGCCAGTCTTGGGTATTATGCAGTTTGGCTGGCAATAAGTGTAGAGATGGGCAAAAACTTTTATTCAGTTTACATTTCAAGTCAAATCTATCAAATTCACAGTTTCTGAAACACAATAAGAACTGAAACACAGCCATCCTTTTAAATTCACACTTGTTCAAATTTTGCGATGCAGTTCGCCAGCCAAACAATGTTTATAGAAATGCATATCTTAGAGAAAGGGTGAATAAAAATGAATATATGAGTGAAAATAACATACAGAAATACATTATATGATGAGAAATTGCTTGCAAAAATGTGTACATTTGTTAAAACTGCCTATAAAATGTGTTTATTAGAAGAAATTCACACTAAAATGCTGGAAAATTTTCATGAGGATTTTTTAAAGAAAAAAATGCAAATTGCTGCAGAAGTGTGGAGAACTGAAATTATGATTGGCAAAATGAGAAACTGAGAAAACCAAAATTGACAGGTGTTTCCATCCCTAGTCAAGAGTGCCAACAAGATTTTCTGGCCGAAAAACCTCTGCAAAAGAGGGCACACATTTTCCTAAGTTTTGCATCATATGAAAATTTATGCAGATTCATGTCTTCTTTTCTGAGTAGGATGGGAGGTCCAAAATTAATGGGCCACAGAAAATGATAGATGCTGATAGGTGAAGCTCTTGCCATAATTGTAATTCCATGCTAGAAAAGGCTTAAAGTTTTGAATATCTACCTAATTTCCACTTTCTAAAACAATATGTGAACTACAACACAAACTTCAAAATTCACACCCCAAATTTTACAATGCAGCTCTCCAGCCAAGCAATTTGTATAAAAATGCATATAAAGTGTGCATAAAGGTGCATACTGTATTTTATTGAAAATAACATACAAAAATGCATCATATTAGGGGAAATTGCTCTGCAAAAATGTGTACATTGGACAAAGCTGCATACCAAAATGTGTATATTAGGAGAAATTCACACTAAATTCTCATGAGGACCTATTTTTAAAAAATAATTTCAAACTGATGTGGAAACCTAGAGAACTGGAATTAAAATTGGAAAAATGAGAAAACTGAAAGAGACAGATTCATCCATCCCTAGCCGCGGGGAAGGGCCATAGCTCAGTGGCAGAGCATCTGCTTTGCATGCAGAAGGTCCCAGGTTCAGTGTCTGGTATCTCCAGGCAGAATTGGGAAAGATTCCCTGTCTGAAACCATGGAGAGCCTTTCGAGTTGGTGTAGACTGTACTGAGCTAGATGGACCAATGGTCTGAATATGTTTCTATCCCTAGAGACACAAGAAACCTGCTCTTTCCCCAATGCCAACCCCAAACCATTCAAAGAATTCAGGTTACAAAGTTGTAAACCAGTTATGATACTATAGGTCTTTCATCAGTTGCAGTACTGCATTCAGTGCACCAGGTGTGCTATTTCTGAACATTTACTGAGTTTCCCAGTAAAATGTCTTGGGAACTCATGTATAGAGGGTTGGAGACTCTCCAAAACATCTGGAAGGTAGTGTGGAGTCATCAGGGATATTTGTCAAAAATCATCACTTCCCCACATCCTACAGCAGGAACATCCACTGGTTCTGGTTTCTAATTCATAGAAAGAGCACTCTGCATCAAATCCTCAATCTTTTTCAGCAGGGACTTCATGACTATGAACCCCCCTCCCATCTGAAATTCATCCGTTCCATTGGCGCTTTTGAGTGAGTCAGAGAAACACTTTTTTCCTGGCAAGCAATTGAACTATTGTTATGTTCGGAGTTATGCCATTTTAAATGCTTCCAGTTTTATGATGATCTCAACTCTTATTGATTAATTATTTTGATTTTGATTTTTTTTAAAATTGTAGGCTGCAACTCTTATTGAACTCAACAAAGTTTACTTTTTGGTAGACACTGATGGGAATGTGCTGTTAATACAATTATTGTGTCTTATGTTTTGAGCTTCTTTGGGGATGATAAAAAGTAAGCTGCTGGCAGAAACTGGCACAAACACTAAGCCAACCCTACAAAAAACATAACCAAAATATTATTTGGGGTGGTTTTTCTATCTCAAACAGTGTGCCAATAATGCTCCCAACCCAAACCAAGGGTGTGGTGTCAGAGTAAATCTGCTCCTCTGAATCAGTTTTTCTTTGGAGAAAAAAATGATATTTTAAAATCCCAATACATATTGCAATGCATTAACTATGGCTGGGACATAAAAACATTTTAATGGCAAAAATCATTCGATTTATTGGAATACTTTTTGTCTCAGACTAGTTTTCAAAAAGCAAACTCCTCAGGGCACTTAAACCCCAAATGGGTCAAATTTTGCTGGACATGTTTGATCCCAATGTGTTACATTGGCTGGGACAAAAAAGCATCCCACATGTAAAATTCAGTTGGTTTTCTCCAAATATTTTATTGTCCCACGTGTTTTTGTACAGAAAGAAAAATATACATAAGCTGCTAAAATGTGGGGGCATTGTTTAGTGTTGAGAAGGTATGAAGGAATTGGCTTTTGCTGTCCTGGTCTGTTAAAATGGACTTTGCTTTTTAGGTAATGCGGTGCATAATATGGGAATGTATGTTTTACTTGTCTTTGTTTAGGAAGGTATAGGGTTAACCTGCAGGGCTGGTGCCAGGCATGACTGTGCCCTTGGGACCTGCCCGCACATGCCACCTACCTCTGCTGCTGCGGTGAATGCTGGCCATGCTGTGCGTGCTTGCCTACCGTCAACCAAGAGGGGGGGCTTCCCTAAGGAGCTGATGCCTCTGCTACCATTTTAGTTGATGGCATGCATGCACGCTATGTGCGCATGTGTGCCTGCCATCAACCAAGATGACGGGAGGGGCATTAGTCCCTTAGGGAAGCCTCAGACATCATCTTGGTTGATGGCCAGCATGGCCAGCATTCACCACAATGGGAGAGGTATGTGGGACATGCAGGCAGCTGTCGTGGGCCTGTGAGGTTGTAGGGGGGGTGTCTGGGATCTCCCTGTCTATGATCCGTGGCAGGGTAGTGAGCTGGCACAGATGAAGGAACAGGAGCGCTACCCACCCACCCTAAGAAGGAGCCCCTCAGGGAGGTCCTCGGTCAGGGCCTGACCTGGGTGCCCTCTGGCACTGGCCCCATTAACCTGCTTGCATTACCTGGCCTGACTGATCACGTGACCTGGCTTGCAGACACAACTATCAAGGCAGTGTGTCCACCATTGTCTATGTGTGGAAAGGCATGTCCCAGTCTGGACCAATCATGACTTACTGTGGCCTACAGTAAGGGTCAAAGGGTGGGGCAGGACAGGACAAATGATTGACTAGGAGAGTCTTTATTAAGGATCAGCTATTCTGGAGTTGTTTTTTTAGAACAAGATGGTGATAAGGTGCCCGGGAGAGACAGGCAGACATTTGCTGAGTCTGGAAGGAAGGGTTCAAGAAACAAAGGCTGTTACTTAAAAATAAGATTCTCCTGTATGCCTGATATGTCTGGAACCATTTAGGCTAGGGAAAGAGGATTGCATTCATCCAGTTTTATTTTGGTTTCGCTCCAAAGGGGAACATTCTGATTTTTTTGTACATTGTCCAAAAGGATATTCTGGGTTTCCTGTAATTTTTCTGCATCACATGTGATGACATTTTTCTGTATTGCATTACTTTCTGCAAGTCTCATATTTTTCTTTCTGTTTTTAGTAAACTCTTTGTTTATAAACTTGGTGTGTTGTTCCTCTATTTTCACCACTCATGCCTGAAGCCATTGTATCACGTTGCCTCAAGAGGCTTTTGGGAGATGCAAAGAAGATTTTTATTCTTATTATTAGGCTGATTAGTAAGGGGCAGCATATAATCAAATCAAACAACCCTCCCAAATTAAGAGGGGGCATATTAATTTGGTGGCAGCATACCCTTAAAGGGGAGAAGGATGGGCAGATACCAGAGAGGTACGCTCTGTGTTGTGGCCACATCTCCCTTCCCCAGGCAGCCAGGGACCGAGGGTGACTGGTTGTGGCTATCACAGCAGGGTGACAATGTCCTTGAAGAACTACATTGCAGGTCTACTTATGTATGAAGTCTGCTGTGAAAGGTATACCAGGATGTAATTTTATCCCACAGGGCCTTGGGTTCCAGTTAATAGTAGTTCCCTCTCCTACAGAGCTGTAATGAAATCAAGGGGACTACGAGGTCTTGGAGAATGTTGTGCATCACCACTCCAAACTAGGGATGGGTCAGAAATTCACTCAGTTCACCTTTTAATCTAAAATTGCCTAATTAACACTTCTCAAACCAGTCTATGAACTGAAATGCTGCCTGGCTTTAAAATTTAATATTTTAAATTAATACAGGAGGGCCCCGCTTTACAGCGCTTTGCCTTTCGGTGTTCTGCTAATGCATAGGCTTTCAATTAGGGAAAGACGCCACTTTAAGGCGCTTGTTCTGCTTTTACGGTGGTTTCTGCTCATCACGTGCCATTTTTGCATCATTTTCGCGTGACACGCACCATTATCTTCAATGGGTTCCACTTTTTGGAGGTTTCCGCTTTTTGGCGGCAGTCCGGAACGGAACCTGCTGTATAAGTGGGGCCCGCCTGTAATTCACACTTCCTGAAATGATACAAAAACTGAAATGCAGGCTATCCTTTGAAACTCACACTTCTCCAAATTTTGTGATTCAATTCTCTGACCAAAACAATGTGTGCCAAATATATATATATATATATATATATATATATATTGGGGAAAACTGCACACAAAAATGTGTATATTAGTAAAAATAACATACACAAAACATTATTATTGTTGTTGTTGTTATTGTTATTTTTATTTATTTATTTATTTATTTCCCACCCTTATTCCAAGAAGGAGCCCAGGGTGGCAAACAAAAACACTAAAAGCACTTTAAAACATCTTGAAAACAAAATACTGTAAAACGTATTAAAACAAAATATCTGTAAAGACACATTAAAATAAAACATCTTAAAAACACGGGGAATGCAGTAATTATTGAACTATTCCCCTAATATCTCATGCAAGTAAAGTAATGCTCAAGATTCTACAACAAAGGCTCTTACCACATATGGAGCAAGAAATGCCAGATGTCCAAGCTGGATTTTGAAAGGGAAGAGGCACTAGAGATAATATCACAAACATACATTGGACAATGGAACGAACCAAGGAATTTAGAAGGAAATCACTCTGTGCTTTATAGATTATAGCAAAGCGTTTGATTGTGTAGATCATGAAAAATTATGGAATGCTTTAAAAGAAATAGGGGTGCCACAGCATCTGATTGTCCTGATGCGCAACCTATACTCTGGACAAGAGGATACTGTAAGGACAGAATATGGAGAAATCGATTGGTTTCAAGTCGGAAAGGGTGTGAGACAGGGGTGTATTTTATCACCCTATTTGTTTAATCTACAAGTACAACATATCATATGGAAAGCGGGATTGGACCAAGATGAAGGAGGTGTGAAAATTGGAGGGAGAAACATCAATAATTTAAGATATGCAGACGATATCATATTAGTAGCAGAAACCAGTAATGATTTGAAACGAATGCTGATGAAAGTTAACGAGGAAAGTACAAAAGCAGGACTACAGCTGAATGTCAAGAAGGCTAAAGTGATGAGAACAGATTTACGTAAATTTACAGTGACAATGAGGACATTGAACTTGTCAAGGATTATCAATATGTTGTAGCAAAAATACTACAGGTTCTCCCAGGTGGAGAATAATAACACACACACACACACACACATGGGTAAAATCGAGTTCAAGGCTCCTTTTTTTATTTACTGCAGTAAAGGCAAACCATACTTCACACAAGGGGTGAGGCATGAGAGAGCCCCGAGCCCCCAAAACCAGGGATTTTTGTACACTCTACAAAACAAGCTGGTTAATTTTACACCCATTGTTTGTTATGCTCTGCTTAATCAGTAGTCTAGTTACTCTTTTCCTAAAGTCCAACAGTTAATTCTTACTTTTGCAAACGCATGTTAAACAGTGGGTCACAGTCCGCTGACCATGCTCATTTCAAAATGCGAGCCTTAAACTTTTAAGCAAACAGACAGATACAAGCAGTATAGTCAATACTGTGACCTTTAGATTTTTCAACCTTACCTTGGCACAGTCATTAACCAAAATGGAGACCATAGTCAAGAAATCAGAAGAAGGCTAGGACTGGGGAGGGCAGCTATGAGAGAACTAGGAAAGATCCTCAAATGCAAAGATATATCACTGAACACCAAGTCAGGATCATTCATACCATGGTATTCCCAATCTCTATGTATGGATGTGAAAGTTGGACAATGAAAAAAAGTGGGTAAGAGAAAAATAAATTCAATTGAAATGTGGTGTTAGAGGAGAGCTTTGCACATACCACGGACTGCGAAAAAGACAAATAATTGGGTGTTAAAACAAATTAAACCAGAACTATCACTAGAAGCTAAAATGATGAAACCGAGGTTATCATACTTTGGACACATAATGAGAAGACATGGTTCACTAGAAGACAATAATACTGGGAAAAACAGAAGGGAGCAGAAAAAAAAGAAGGCCAAATAAGAGGTGGATTGATTCCATAAATGAAGCCACAGACCTGAACTTACAAGATCTGAACGGGGTGGCTCATGACATTGGAGGTCACTGATTCACAGGGTCACCATAAGTCATAATTGACTTGAAGGCACCTAACAGCAACAACAAAACCCTTTTATCTTTTAAGATAACAATATCTTTAAAAGTAATTCCTACACAGATGCAGACTGGGATAAGGTCTCTACTTAAAAGGCTTTTTGAAAGAGTAAGGTCTTCAGTGGGCACCAAAAAGATGGTACCTGTCTAATATTTAAAGGGAGGGAATTCCAAAGGGTAGGTGCCACAACAGTCAAGGTCTCTTTCTTATGTTGTGTGAAAGGGACCTCCTGTTAAAATGGTATCTGCAGGAGGCAATCACCTGCAGAGTGCAGTGATTGACTGGGTATATAAGGGGTAAGAAGATTTTTCAGGTATCCTGGTCTCAATCTGCATAGCGCTTTGAACACCAAAACTAGAACTTTGAATTAGAACCCTGTTTATTTATTTAAAACATTTCCTACCTGCTCATCATAACAAATGCAGTTCCAGAGCAGATTACAAGTTAAAATAAATCTAAATATATCACATATTACTAGAAACAAGGCTGATACTTGCAAGCGGCCAACAAAACATCATGACTGAAGAACACCATAAGCCTGGGAAAATAGCAAGGCAAATAGCAATCTGATATAGTAATGGTAACAGAATGGGTGCCAGTCATATTTCTTTGCATTATAATGCATTATGTTAGAGGAAATTACTCATCAAAATGTCTATATTAGAAGAAATGCAACAAAATGCATGCAATTTTTTCATGTGGACTTTAAATAAAATTCACAAACTGATGCAGAAATGGGGTGAACTACATTTAAGATTGAGAAAAGTGAAACGGCAATGGACAAATTCATTCATCCCTACCCCAAACTACTATTTCCAGGATACTCGGGGAACAAAGTCAGTTAAACTGATATAAAACTGCATTTAAGTTTATACTCTCTCTTTCTGTGTATATCATTTGTAACCTGATTTTCTTTTAAAAAGTGAACAAAGCCATAGACATTCTTTCTAAAAATACGTTGAATGGAAAAACAAATCAAAGCTACTAAAATCTATTAGGTACAAGTAGGGGATATAAGCATACAAGAAGGAAAGATAAGCTTCAACCCAAACTAAATCCAGGAAAATTTTTAAAAATAACAAAAAAGTATTAATGGAGCTTAAAGAGAGTAGGGCATCTGAAACTCTCTGGGAAGTGAGTTTCACAATTTTGGTGCCACAATGGAAAAGGCCCTGTTTCACATGCCAACTGATAATACCTATGAAAGTGTTGGATAACAGAACTTCTGATGTTAAGCATAGTGGACAGGCAGGTTCATATTGTAGGGTATTCTGACCCTATCATTGCATCTGTTTCTGATTTCCCCATGATGTGCATGTGTAGTCCTGTGCATATTAGTAAAGCTGCACATACAGTTCCACACATACAGTCACATCACTAAGCTTCTTTTTGCGGTGTTTTATCCATGTTTAAAAGTGCATGTAAACATTGGTAAAACACATCACAAAAATAATTTTGATGGAATTGTTTGTATAATGAGACAAAGATTGTTTTGTTTTGTTTTGCAATTATTAATCTGAACATGCAGATCAGACTTTTAGCTGGCAGAAGATACAAATGAAGTGATGGCCTGTAAAGCTGCTGCAAAATATACAAAATGCTGAAAGATTTCAAATGCATAGGATCCACATTGGAAACTAGGCTTGGTAATCTGAAACTCCAACAGTGAGAAACAGGAAGAGAACTGGTGTGGTATAGTGGTTAGATTGTTGGACTAGGACCAGGGAGACCAGGGTTCAAATCCCCACTCACCCATGAAACTGACTAGATGACCTTGGGCCAGTCTCTATATCTCAGCCTAGCCTACCTCACAGGGCTGTTTTGAGGATAACATGGGGATGGAAGAAACATGGACATCATCTTGAGCTCCTTGGAGGAAAGGAGGGTATAATTTTTTTAAAATAAAATGAGGAGGATTCTAGAACCATCCTATCTAAGACTCAGTAATATAGCAATAAGCTCTGGATAACTATAATCAAACACCAATGGTAACCAAGTCTTTCAAATCACAAATGATTCAGATATCACCTAAAGCTGAGGTTCGTGCAACAGTGGGTATTCTTGACTACCGTGAAGTATCAACATGGACAATTTATCTGCTTATTCTGTTGGAAACCGAGACATTTGAGTGCAGAAGTCACGTGCTGGATAATTAAGTCATTTCAGCAATTAATTAGAAATGTAGGAAGCTGCCTTATACTGATATAGACTATTTTCATTTCTTGTTTGATTATATATACACTGACTGGCTGCAGTTTCCCAGGGTTTCCAATTGGAGGTCTTCCCTAGCCCTATCTAGAGATGCTGGTGATGGAAACTGGGATCTTTTGCAAACAAAGCATCTGCTCTTCCACTGAGTTCCAGACTTTCCTGTCTTGCATCTGCTGAAACTATGTTTCTTTGACTAAAAAAAGCCACCTGCCTCCAGCTTAAGCATCATCCTCAGTGAAGTTATTGCCTTTCATTATGACAGCACATCCCAGTATTGGGAAGTTAAGTGAACTGTTAAATTGTCTCCGTGATGACTACATTGTAAGGTCAAGGAGGAGGGCCATGTAAGTCTCAGGAGGGTGAATGAACAGATGATAAATTACAAGGAAATAGGGAGTGTTATTAAAACTTGCAAAGAATGGAAGGCTATACGTTTCACAGCAGCTCAGTTTAAAAACATCCCCCCCTCCAGTGTGAAAGCAAAGTCTGTTCTTAGCCATGTTGAATGTAACATTGCTGATGTCTTGTCTAGCATAGATCTTGGAGCACATTCAAGGATAAAATCATTGCTTTAGGCTATTGTTAGCGGCTTCTTTCTCTTTTGTTGGCACAAATTCTGAATCTCCATTTGATATCTTCCAAAGAGGCTGAGCCCCGCTGCACACTGATTAAATACAATTGTTCAGTATAATAAAGGTGTCTTCACAGTTTACAAGTAGACCTAAAACACAAATCAAGACATACAGTAATTCAGCAACCACAGAATCAACCATGGATTTCAATGGACTCAAACACACACAGATCTGTCTTGGATTGTGGCCTGTGGTTGCACTCACTTGATCAGGAAGAGATCATAACTCAGTGGTAAAGCACAACCTTTGCATGCAGAAGGTCCCCAGTTCAATCCTTGGCAACTCCATTTGAAATTACTAGGTAGTGGGGGATGGAAAAGATCTAGGCTGGCCCTTTTATCAGGCAGAACAAGGCATTTGTCTCAGGCAGCAGTTGCTGAGGAATGGCAGTAAAGTGCTGGAGGACAGAGCTATGTGTCCCACATGTCCTTCCTTACACTCTGTTACGCTAATCCGCTACTCTCAGGTATAGTGGCGGACATTGCCCCATCATCAGTGTTGAAGTACGAATTGGGGGTACCATCTTGTTCATATCAGACAGCAAAATGTTTTGGACTGGCCCTAGAAAAGAACTCTGCCACAGATTCTGGAGAGCTGCTGCGCATCAGGGAAATCAATACTGCAAAAATGGTCATATACCTACATTCTTGTGGTATGAATATGTCCTGATTTTATTTCCTCTTGCAGGCTCTAAGCAGTAGTGTGGTGGCAAATTCAGAAGTGGAGGACCCCTTCATAATAGTTACAGCCATGCCCCCTTCTAAGATTATACAACTTTCTAAAATTAATCCGGCCAGGCTTGAATACTACTTTCTGCTTCTCTGTCAGTGTCACCATTTGGCTGTCCTTTCTCACTATCAGAAATATTGCTTGAATTATTGAATTCAGTGTCTACATGTTTATCTTCTGCTGCTACCAAACTGCTTGATGGTATAGATGGGATGCTATCATCAGGAATTTCTATCTCTTCTGCAGATAGCATCCCATCTATACCATCAAGCAGTTTGGTAGCAGCAGAAGATAAACATGTAGACACTGAATTCAGTAATTCAAGCAATATTTCTGATAGTGAGAAAGGACAGCCAAATGGTGACACTAACGGAGAAGTAGGAACTAGTAGGAACTCCTTTGACTCAGATTGGCTCCAATCAGCACGATTTCTCTTTCTTGCTGATTGGATCATAGGATGGTGGAGACATAGAGGCCCTGATGGGACCTGGCTCTCAAAAATGTAAGGGGCCTAAGACCCCCTAAGACCCTGGATGACTACGCACCTGGGGCTACTCCTCAGAATAAAAATTGAAGATTCATCCTAACCTATATATTAAGCATTTTGTTAGATTGAGTGTACCAGCTGCTCCTCAAGTTTGGAACACTTCAGGTGTATCAGTGCCATTATGAAATACATACTTCATAGAAGCACATGAATAAATGATATATTTGAATCTTACATATCCATTTTTTTAATGTTTTGATCCCATACACTGAAATTGGATTCCTGAGGTTGGACAGTCTACAGAAAAGCTGCACAGCTTGTGACCTATTAAGCACAGCCACTAACCATGGATGGTGGTCCATTAAGGTTTAATAAGCCTCTTCTTTTTTGTTCCCTACCTGACACTGCAAAAACAGGCACTGAGCAGGCCACAATACATGGCAGTGCGTTGAATACATATTGGACTTGCTGCAGTATAAGTCTTGAGACTTTGTGGGTCAGTATCTTTGTGGGATTTTTTTCAAGGATATGGAATGGGAATATATACAAGTGATTAAACACATACAGTACATAAAAACAGGATATGATTCAGCCTCATTAAACACTTATGGCTGATATTTTATGCAACTTTCCTGGATTTAAGTCCCCCTGAATGAGCTCATTTCTCAGTAGACTTGCATAGGAGTGCACTGGGAATATCTCAGTTTGAAATCAATATAACTGAAAGGTTACTTTGGTTGGACCATGCCTAGAAGCTCCAAACATGTACAATTCTGTGCACATTACAAGTGCTATTTAATTGTTAAATAAATTGTGGTGCTTTAAATGCAATACTTAAAAATGTTTGGAAATCTTATAAGGAGTAGCCATCCTTGAAGAAAGCACTGTAAAAATACTGTACATTATAGATTTAGCACAGGGTTTTTTTAAGGATATGAGATGTGCTCCTGGGGGCGGGAGAGAGGAGGAGGTTGTTGTTTAATTTTAGGGTGACTAAGAGAAAACAAATGTGAAATTAAGAGTCTTTCAACTGTGCAGTCATTACCAGCAATATATTTCCCTGTTGTTAAATACAGACTAGCATGCCGTGAGAGGACATTTTGGCAGCAGGAGCTTCCCACTGGTTATTCTTCACCCAATTAGAACCATTCATAGAAATCTATATGCATGAGTGAAGCTATAAAAAGAATAAAACAGCAGGGGCCAGAGAGAAACATAAACTTTATTTGCTTTTTACTATTCTACAAAGGAGACATCAAACTAAGATGTGGGCGGGTTTTTTTATGCATTTTATTATCATTAATGGTTTCACTATATATACATATGTAATCAACCGATCACTGTGTTCTGCAGTAGAGGACCACCTGCAGACACCATCTCATCAGGAGGTCTGTTCTGTAAGATGTAGGGATTGGGTCTTTAGGGTGGCTGCACCTATCCTTTGGAACGTCCTTCCATAACACATAAGACAAGCACAGTCTCTACTGTCTTTTGCATGCCTATTCAATATCTTCCTTTTCAAAGCAAGACTTTTAAGTGAAGATTCTTGTCCCAGGCTGTGGCCACATCCCCACCACATCCCCAGAGACCATTATCCCCCTTACAGAGCTCTAATTCCCAGAATTCTCTCAAAAGAGGGGCTGACTGTTAAACCACTCTGGCCACTGGAGCTCTGTCAGAATAACAATTTCCTAATAACACTCAGCACCCTTCACAAACTACCCTTCCCTGGATGCTTTGGGGGAAGCCATGACTGTTTAAAGTGGAATAATTGTCTGGTGTGGATGTAACCTGTATCTATATTGGCTAGGATTTTTTTAAAAAAAAATATTGTTGATTATAACACACACTACCTTCTCTTGTATTCCTTATTCTCATTGCATCTACCCATGTCAATTGGGTAAGGTTGAATCAATCACTCATGTCCTGTTACACCGTACATATTATAAGGACATTTGTTCCTTCAATTTTAAAAAAATTACCAGGTAGATCTGACTCATTTTATACCTCCTTTCTTCTCTCAGATTTGAGAAATGAAATAACTTTTAAAGTGGCAAAAATTTGTGTCTTAGCATGTACTATAAGGAATAGATGGTTAATGCATCTTAACGTTAGTATACTAGAGTTTATTTTATTTTATATATTTTTTATATATAAGATGTATAATTCAATCTGTTTATTTGTTTATATGCAATTCTTTTGCCTTTCTGCACTTAAATACTTGTATTTGTATGGCTGGTCATTGACCATAAACAATAAAATAAGTAAGTAATTACCTTTTCTCTTGTATAGACCCAGTCAATTTTTACAATCAGAGGAGGTCACATCTGGCTGATTGCTGACTAGTGACAACATTAAGCAGGCCTTTTCCACAGTAGCACCAACCCTCTGAAATACCCTCCCCCACACAGTCCAAGAGCTGTCAACTGTGACATGTTTTAGATGCCTATTCATAATTTCCCAGCCAGAGAATGGGGCTACAAATGTGGCTTTCAGCTCTGTATTATTTAAAGATGATAGCTACTTTGGTTGACATTGTTTGCATGGGGCTACACGAAATGTTTTCCATACTGAGTGATTCAGTTCACTTTGTTCATTAAAATCATTTGTTCTGTCCAGTTATCTTTTTTTAATTGATTCCATTAAGTGCCATTGTTTCTGCTGGTTTCTGCTTCCTCCTTCTGCTCTCTCTGTTAGTTAAATGGTTTAATCCAGCCAGTGATCATTGCATAACCAATCAGGTTTGGCAGCATAACAACAAGGTAATGTGAACATTTCAGCAAGGCGTGCTGAAAGATCGCTGACAAGGAGAATTTCCATTACTATTTGCCAAAAAAGTTTGTGAAGAACTTAGAGTGGTTTTGACTTAGCCCTAGTTTCCCACATGTAGAAACACACTGTAGGGCAGTGATGCCAAATGTTATAGACTTAATTTTTAAAAAATTAAGCCATCTCACCAATTTTTAACTACATATTCTAATTACAACTTGATATGTTCTTGGATTGTTACTACAGAGTGTTTTGTTACAATGTTCCATTACTGATTAAATCTACCTTGTTTGCTGAGATTCATCTTTTAATGCTTTGGATGAGATGATCAATGGACACTTCTATGTGCTGGCTCACCCATCAGTCATTTTGACTGTGGCATCAACTGATAGTTTACTTCTGCTAATGTTTCAAAGATTAATCACCACATATAAAGCTTGTGTATCACTTGATAGGAAGACAAAGTGCTATGCTTTTTCTCAGAATCAAGTGCTGAATAATGAAGTGAGGAGTGATCAGATTATGTCCATGCATGTAGACCAGTGATTCCCAACGTGGGCGGTAGCACCCCCTGGGGGGGCATTACAGCCTTTTAGGGGGGCATTGGCATGACTACAAACTTTAGGGGGGCGTTTGGGTTCATTAGGGGGGCGTTTGGGTTCATTAGGGGGCATTGGCATTTGGGGGTCTGATGCGACAGTTGAAGCATTTAAGTTTAATTTTATTTAATACACAAATCATTAATTTTTAAACTGTTTTGTCCCCAGTTAGAATGTATTTAATAGTCTCAATTCATGGAAATAACACTATAAATAGTGTGTGCTCTTTAGTAAAGAAATTCTGAATAGCGGCCATTGTCATATCAAGGAATGGGGATATTAGCCATGTCCCGGCACTAGGTAATGTTCCAATGCTGTCTTGAGGGATGTTGGAACCAATCACGAGAGAGTGTTTGATAAGCTGGGTGTTTTGGTGGAGGGCACATTCTTCCAACGGATGAGTGCCGTTGTCAGGCCCAGGTCGAGACTCAGGAATCAGACTGGTGGTTGAAAGCAATTCAGTTTTTATTAAAGTAATATCCAGACAAAGGCTGCGTCTCCTCATAAAGCAACGCAGAATTACAGGTCCTGCAGCATAGAAAGAAAGTTGACAGAACAAGGGGCTGTCTTCCCACCTGTCTCTTATGAGGGGCCCAAATGCGCGCGAAGCCTTTCGCTCCTCCTTAACGGACCCTCAGTCATCCCCCTACGTCCCCCCTCCTCTCTTGTCTTTTCAAATGTCTTCGCGTACGAGGCGACGGGGGAAGGACGGGCCCCTCCTCTTCTGAAGTCTCAGACTCCAGTATGGGGGAAAGCAGGGGGAAGTCAGGTTTTAAACTACCTTGCAGTTTTTCCTTGCTGGTCTCTGGGGAGGCGTGAGAACTTCAAAGGAAGGCTCTATGGAGCTTTCAAGGTTGCCGTTACTAAGCAACTCTATCTCTGGAATGTCCTCTTCTTTTCCTTCGCTCCACTCCATTGAAGAGGCGGCCCCCTCCCTTTCTGAATCTCCTTCTGAATACTCCGAAACCCAACTCTGCACCCTGACATCATCCCCTCTCCCATGCTGTGTTCCCCCCCCCGACTGGCTTGGGACGATGGGGAAACCGTTGATGAAAACGTTTTACCAAATCTGGAGTGTGCACATCTGTTTCAGCTTCCCACGATCTATCTGCTGGACCATACCCCTTCCAATGAATCAAGTACTGCAAATTATTATGTCTTATTCTGGAGTCCAGAATTTCCTCCACTTCAAACTCAGTTTGCTCATTTACTATGAGCGGAGCCCCTGGAGGCTCCTCTGGTCGTAAATCACTGGGAGGGGCTGCTTTCGTTAGCAGGGATCGATGAAACACAGGATGTATTTTAAACGTGTCTGGTAGCTTCAGTTGGTACGCCACGGGATTAATTTGGGCCTCTATTTCAAAAGGCCCCACCCTCTTGTCCTGCAATTTCCTGCATTTGCCTGGCATCTGAAGGAAACGGGTGGACAGCCATACCTGGTCTCCTGGTTGAAGGGGGGGGCTCCCTCCTGTGCAGATCAGCAACTCGCTTGTATTCCGTCTTGGCTTCGCTTATCTGCTGTTTCAACGTCTGTTGGACAGCCTGTAATTCACTCAGATAGTTCTCTGCGGCTGGTACCAGCACCCCCTCTGAGCTGCTCGGAAAGGCTTTAGGATGAAATCCATAATTAGTGAAGAACGGGGTTTGCTTAGTGCTGGAGTGCAAGGAGTTGTTGTAGGCAAACTCTGCAAAATGCAAACATGACACCCAGTCAGTCTGTTGGTAGGACACATAACAGCGTAAATATATTTCCAAAACGGCATTCAGGCATTCTGTCTGGCCGTCTGTCTGGGGATGGTGAGCTGAAGAAAGTTTTAGCTCCGTCTGCAATTGCTTCCACATGGCCGTCCAAAATTTAGATGTGAACTGAGTTCCTCGATCCGAGACCACGCTGTTTGGCAATCCATGCAACTGGTAGATTTCCTTGATGAATAGCTTGGCTGTTTCTTTTGCCTCTAATGCCCCTGAACAAGGGAGAAAATGCGCCATCTTGGTGAGCAAATCTACCACTACTAGGATGGCCGTCATTCCTTGTGACTTTGGTAGATCAGTTATAAAATCCATGGAAAGGTCCTTCCAGGGTTCGTTTGGGACAGGTAGCGGTTGTAACAGTCCTACTGGTTTTCCTGTCTGTGTTTTTGCCCGCATACACACAGAACAGGATTTTACATAGTCCTCAATATCCCTAAGCATTTTAGGCCATCAAAAGTCCTTGGCCACGTTCTGAATGGTTTTATAAATCCCAAAGTGCCCTGCGGTGATGGAGTCATGGCACTGACGTAGGACTCTGAGTCTTAATTCCCCTTCTGGCACATACCTGGCCGTTTTGAACCACAACAGGCCATCCCGCCAGTGGAAACTTACTTCTGGGTCTTGATCTTGTCTCACCTCCTGAATATATCGTTGCATGCCTGCATCTTCCTTCTGTGCCCTTTTGAGTTCTTCCTCCCATGAAGGCTGACATGATCCCAACGTTAATTTCTCTGGCGGGATCACGTACTGAGGCTGGTCCTCGGACTCGCTTCCTTTGAATTGTGGCTGTCTGGATAAGGCGTCTGCCCTCTGGTTTTTGGCTTGGGCGTGATAAGTGATTTTGAAGTTGAACCTAGTGAAGAACTGAGACCACCTTATCTGTCTCTGGTTCAGCTTTCTGGCTGTCTGTAGACTTTCCAGGTTCTTGTGGTCGGAGCGCACTTCAATCTGATGAGAGGCCCCCTCCAAGTATTGTCTCCAGTTTTCAAAAGAATCCTTGATGGCCAGCAATTCCTTCTCCCACACTGTGTAATTTTTTTCTGCAGGCTTTAACTTTCTAGAGAAGTATGCGCAGGGGTGCAGCTCCTTCCCTTCTTGGTTTGGTTGCAGAAGAACCCCCCTGATGGCAAAATCTGAAGCATCCGCCTCCACGACGAAAGGGCAGGTTGGATCGGCAAAGCGTAGAATGGGCTCAGTGGCAAATCTTCTCTTCAGCTCCTCAAAGGCGTTTGTAGCATTCTCTGTCCACTGAAATTTCTTCTTCCCCCTTAAACAGTCAGTCAGAGGGGCTGTTAATTTAGAAAACCCTGGGATGAACTTTCTGTAGTAATTGGCAAACCCTAGGAAATGTTGTACATCCTTTTTGGTGCCAGGTTGGCCCCAGTCCAATATGCAGCTCACTTTCGTTGGGTCCATCTCCACCCCCCCCACTGAGATTCGATACCCCAGGAAGTCCAAAGACTTGAGGTCAAATCCACATTTCTCTAGCTTAGCATACAGATGATTCTCTCTCAGCCTCCCCAGTACAGTTTTCACATGCTGATCATGATCTTCTTGATTCTTTGAGAACACCAGGATATCATCTAAGTAACAGATTACATACGTGTCCAACAGGTCTCTAAACACATTGTTCATGAACTTCTGAAACACGCCTGGACTCCCACAAAGTCCCAACGGCATGACCAGGTACTCAAACTGTCCGTAAGGGGTCAAAAATCCTGTTTTCCATTCATCTCCCTCCTTCATTCTGATCAGATTGTACGCTCCTCTCAAATCCAGCTTCGTGAAGATTTTTGCTGAGCGCAGTCGGTCTAGCAGCTCTGAGATCAGGGGCAGCGGGTAACTGTTAGGGATGGTGATCTGGTTCAATGCGCGATAGTCGTTACACGGCCTGAGCTCCCCCTTCTTCACAAACAACAGGGGTGCTCCAGCAGGGGACTGTGAGGGACGTATGAAGCCTCGCCTCAGGTTCTTTTCCAGGAATTCCTTCAGGGGCCCCCTCTCAGTCTCTGTAAGAGAGTAAATTCTCCCCGATGGAATACTGGCTCCTGGCACGAGATCAATCGCACAGTCATAAGGGCGGTGGTGGGTAGAGTCTCTGCTTCTTTTTCATCAAATACATCTTTGAATTCTTCATACTTCAGCGGAAGGCTCACTTGCTCAATCTCTTGCACTGCCCCTGCTAAGGTGTTCTTGATCCCTTCAGGTTGGCAGTTCTCCTGACAATACTGTGAGGTGAACCACACCACTGCCTCCTTCCAACTTATTTTGGGTTCGTGCTTGGCTAGCCAGGGCATTCCCAGAATGACCTCAAAGCTCGAGAGATCTGATACGTATAGCAAAATGAACTCTTCATGCCCAGGAATTTGAAGCTTCAATTCCTCCGTGGCTTGTGTCACCCCTCCTGACTTCAGGGGTCTCCCATCGATGGTCTCCACAGATAAGGGAGCGTCCAGTTTCCACCTGGAAATTCCATGACGTTTGACTAGCTTTGCATCAATAAAATTTGTGGAGGCTCCACTGTCAATTAATGCAGTAGAATTAAACACCACTCCTCGGTAAGTTGTAATCCGAATAGGTAGGACCAACACTCCTTTTGAGGGAGGTTGGATTGTTGGAGGGCCTTTATACAACGCTGCCCCCAGTCCACCGGCCTGCACGTGGACTGGGTGTTCTAGTTTCCCGACGGCTCGGCTTTCCCCCCTTTCAGTCCACAATCTCTGGCCATATGGCCTGGTTTTGAGCAATAAAAGCACAAACGTTCTCGGCGTCATCTTTCTTTTTCTTCTTCTGACAGTCTTGGCCTAGCCCCTCCCTGTCCCTCAGTTGCATTACCTGCCATCCCTGCAGTGGAAAGGGCCTTGCTGTGGGATGCCGAGGCTGAGTATCTCGGGACCTCCTGTTTCTTTTCCAGGCGCCTTCCTTCCATCCGGTGATCTATCTGTAGGCATAGCCGAATTAGCCCTGGCAGGTCAGTGGGGGGGTGGTCCCGGCCAACTCATCCAGGATCTCGGCATTTAATCCACTTCGGTACATAAACATCAAGGCTGCATCATTATAACCAGTTTCCTGGGACAAAATCTTAAAAGCGTTAGTGTACTCGGAAACAGTTCCTTTTGCTAGTTTTAGCGCGCCTAGCTGTCGCGCTACTGTTTCAGCTCGTTGCGGGTCTTGAAACATCTCGGTCATCTCTTGTATGAATCCTCTGTATCTTCCGAGGAGGGCATCCTTTCTCACCAGATACAGAGTCACCCATTTTCCAGCTTCTCGCTCCAGGAGGCTGATCACGAAGGCCACTTTAGCCCCATCACCCGGAAATTCTGCATTCCTGACATCCAAGTATAACTCACATTGAGCCACGAAAGTTGCCAACTGATCACTCTGTCCCGCATACTTTGGGGGTAATCCAATGGGAACCTTCACCGCAGCGGCTGGAGGGGCTGTTTGCAGTCGATCGACCTGAGCTTTCAAGGCCTGATTATCCGTTTTCAGCGCCTTGACTGCTGTCAGCAAGGTTTGAACATCCGCCTGCAAATCAGCCACATTAGTCCTCAAGAGTCTCACTTCTTCCGTCTCAGAAGTGGGATTCGTTCCCCCCTCCGCTCTCTTTGACATCTTGGCACGGTCAAGTGAAGAGAGCGCTGAGGGTGATTTAGGTTGTTCTGTCAAGCTGTCAGGCCCAGGTCGAGACTCAGGAATCAGACTGGTAGTTGAAAGCAATTCAGTTTTTATTAAAGTAATATCCAGACAAAGGCTGCGTCTCCTCATAAAGCAACGCAGAGTTACAGGTCCTGCGGCATAGAAAGAAAGTTGACAGAACAAGGGGCTGTCTTCCCGCCTGTCTCTTATGAGGGGCCCAGATGCACACAAAGCCTTTCGCTCCTCCTTAACGGACCCTCAGTCATCCCCCTACGTCCCCCCCTCCTCTCTTGTCTTTTCAAATGTCTTTGCGTACGAGGTAATGGGGGAAGGACGGGCCCCTCCTCTTCTGAAGTCTCAGACTCCAGTATGGGGGAAAGGGGGGGAAGTCAGGTTTTAAACTACCTTGTGGTTTTTCCTTGCTGGTCTCTGGCTTGGGAAGCCCTCCCTCTTCCCCCCTCTGTTCTGAACTTCGGAGAAGGGGAGGCGTGAGAACTTCAAAGGAAGGCTCTATGGAGCTTTCAAGGTTGCCGTTACTAAGCAACTCTATCTCTGGAATGTCCTCTTCTCCTTCGCTCCACTCCATTGAAGAGGCGGCCCCCTCCCTTTCTGAATCTCCTTCTGAATACTCCGAACCCCAACTCTGCACCCCGACAGCCGTGTGCAAACGGGTGACGCAGACAGTCAGTTATTTGCTGGTTTTCTTCAGGAATGGGACACACTCGCTACCCGTTGTTTCTGTGATGTTTATATGAACTTGTTTAACGAAACAATGCCGGTAAACTGAATGAGTTTGATGTTAAGTAACACAGTGTATTCTATTGGTTCATACTGTGTGGACTTAATTAGTTTTTGCTTATGTATGCATATTAAGAAATAATACTAAGAATTCAATGTGTAATTTAAGTGCAATAAAAAGGCATGATAAAAACGATCAGTAATAATCATTGAAAATACCTTTTATGCATTACTCATATTTTAAGGGAAGAATAGGAAGCATTGGCATATACTTAATCTGAGGGGGGCGTTGCACACAAAAAGATTTTGCAAAGGGGCGTTGGGTCAAAAAAGGTTGGGTAATGTTGATGTAGACTAACCAGCCCTACATTAATATGTTGCAGCAAGAAAAATGGCTTGCAGCATACCAGAGAAAATAGCCAGAGTTGCTGATAGGATATTACCCATCTTTTATATAGTACATGAGCAATTCAAGCTTGTGCAGGTTAACTTGTAAGTAAGTGCTGCTGAATTCAATGGGACTTGTCCCAAAGTGTGCATAGGATTGTGGCCTTTGCAAAGTACTTCCCAAGTGATTGCGCTGTATTCCCTCACACATCAGCTTTTTGAGGTAGATAATTAGCATTCCTGTTTTACATATGAGTACATTAAAAATGAAGGAATAGGAACTGTGCAATGACTTGCAATGAGTTAGGAACTTGAAACCATCTCTCCATCAACTTGTCTAGCTGCTCAACTAATCAGGAAAATTAAATTATGTGGGTAGCAATATCTTTGTAATCAGGGGAATATATTTCCATTGTAATCCAGCAGTTTGTTGGCATGCCCAGTGATCTATGGACAAGAAGACAAAAGCCCCACATCTTTTCCATCCCACTAATTGTAACCCTATGAACACACAGAAATTCTTACATTTTAGAACAGCAGTCCCCAACCTAGTGCCCTCTAGATGTTTTGGGGTATGACAGTACTGATCTTTGATCAAAATAAATTTATTCATTCACTGGACTATGACTCCCACCAGTGCCAGCCACCATAGCCAATAATCAGGGTTCATGGGAATTGTAGTCCAAAGCATCTGGAGGGTACCAGGTTGGGGAAGGCTGTCTTAGGAAGAGAGAGCATGTCTCAATGGTAGAATTATATTTCTCACTCTGAAATTACATTTAATCTTACATTCAGTCTGGATTCTTTAACACACACATATACCCCGCCAAAAAAAAGGGCCTTAAAAGGTGAGACTAGAAAGCGTCTTGGAGAACTGTTGGTGGGGGGGGCGCAGATCACGGAAGGGGAGTGGAGGGGCAGCTGAGGGGCCTCCTGTAGCTCCAGGGGCCGTCAGGCCAGTGCCCCACCTGGCCACCCTTTAGAACTGGCCCTGAAGATAGGTATCTGACAGCCATGATACATCTGTTTCATTTTTAAACATTTCAGTGGGCTGGCATAATATTGCTGTAAAGCAGTTCTTCCATCTTTAAAATATATTTCCTGTTAGTTTCCCCCCCCCCATTCCTGTCATCTGTAACATCACCTTTCCTTCTCCTTACAGTATTTCAGTCATCCTTGAAGAAGACAGTGTGTGCACATCCTATCCAGTGCCTCTTGGTGATAATGTGACCAGTCAAATGTTGTCAAATTGTGCTATTAAAAGCCCTTACATGACATGTTAGAATGGGGGTGTTACACCCCGTTCTTTCTTTAGTCTATGCATCACATTCATTATTTCCCTATAGGTGTGTGTGTGTATGTTTTCCTGGACATGTTCTGGGGATGCTGCCAAAATGTAAAAAGAGCAAATGTTGGTGTTGCATACTTCTTTGTGCACTCGTGCGACAAGCAGGATTTTCTTCCCAACTTAAAAGGCTATTTGAAAGTTCACGTGAAAGATGGTAATATTGGTTTGACAATGGACTGGTATTCAGATTTACCCAAATGGCTGTGGAGTTGACAGTTGCCTAAGTCTTGCTTACATTCATAGTAAGCACTTTATTAGCACATGCTACTGTGACCTGTCACTTCAGCTAAGTTCGGATGGTGTCAGGAAAATGGATGCTAGCTAAGGAATCTGCATCTCAGACTAGAAGGTAGGTGGAATTCCATGATCATTTTCTCAACATTTCTTTTTAACCCACGGCAGCCTGGGTAGGCTGTGAATCTGAGTACAGGAAGAGCATGCATGGAGAGGTTGCCTGACCCTTTCCCATTCCCAACCTGGCTTTCAGCTATTTTGTGAACCACCCAGACAGCTTTGGCTATTGGGCAACATAGAAATAGAAATGTAGCAGGTAAATAAGTGAGATGGAATGTCTTCATATCGTCCTTGTATCTTTCATCCATGGATGAAATCAGCACTTAGTGAAATCAGTATTGAGCTGAAAAACTAATAAGCCTATTAATTAACCAAAGATCCTCCGTGGCGCAGAGTGGTAAGAGGCTGTAACGCAGCAGAAGCTCCGCTCATGGCCGGAGTTCGATTCCAATGGAAGGAGGAAGTCGAATCTCCAGTAAAAGGGGTCGAGGTCCACTCAGCCTTCCATCCATCCGTGGTCGGTAAAATGAGTACCCGGCATACGCTGGGGGATAAAGAAAGACCAGGGAAGGAACTGGCAAACCTATCCCATATATACGATCTGCCTAGTAAACGTCGCAAGATGTCACCCTAAGAGTCGGAAATGACTCGGACTATAAGTGCGGGGACACCTTTACCTTTTTTATTAATTAACTGACCCCAATGAATAGCTCTGATGACCTAACAGCATAGTGTGTGGGCAGGGCCTAGGTCAGTGACAGAGTACACACTTTGTAGGGGAAGAGGTCCCAGGTTCAGTTACGAAACCAAACTGGAATTCCCTGGGGAAAATATTGATATATTGCCATCAGCATGCATGCAGCAACATTATGAGCTGGGACATAAAACAGATGAGCTTCTTCCAAATGCTGTTGGTGAACGCTCATAAATACCACAAGAATTCTGAGTTGAACCAGATGGAGTTCGCCTATCACTAATTGGAATATATGACAAATCATCAGCTTTATCCGCTCATATGAAGCTGCCTTATACTGACTCAGACCATTGGTCCATCTAGCACAGTACTGTCTACACTGGCTAGCAGTGGCTTTCCAGGGGTTCAGACCTACCTAGAGATGCTGCAAATTGAACCTGGGACTTTCTGCATGCAAAGCAGATGCTCTTCCACTGAGCTATGGCCCAGTGGTAAATATTTGCACAAGTTAAATGAACGACTTGCATAGCCTGCTTTGTCATGCCACTTTTCAATTAGACACTAGATATACAGTATATCAGGTGTGAGATGTAGATGAATATATTTATAGATATATATCACTAGACATTTATTATGTCATTGCCCCTGAACACCCTTTCCAGCATTGTGGAGCCAGATTTGCTCCTTTGTACATCAGTGAGCTAAGGGCAATGAAACAGGCTGGACAGCTAGAGCACAAGTGGCAAAAATGTGCTGTGAGGCTGATCAGGCATGAGTAAAACATCATTACTGTGCCTACAGTGCAGCTGTGAGGGCAGCGAAGAAGGCCTACTTCTCTGCAACCATCGCATCCTCAAGTAGTCGACCAGCGGAGCTTTTCCATATTATCAGGGGTCTGTTGACATCAACTCCAAGAAATTGAGTTTTGGACTCTTCAGAGGCTCATTGTGAATTGTTTGCAAGGCACTTTGAGGGTAAAGTTGCTTGTTTCCCTAGCAATCTTGATGCCCCCTCCACATCTACCGTAACTGCCAATGAGGTGTCCAGTGCAACGTCTGCTGCAACTTCTTGGGAACGGTTTCAGTTGATGCAGCCTGATGACGTGGACAAGGTGCTTTCAACTATGCAGCCAGCAATGTGTCCTCTCGACCCTTGCCCTTCTTGGCTTATTAAAGCTTGCCAAGGAGGTTTGACCAAGTGGATTCAGGGTGTGGTCAATGCATCATTGTGGGAGGGAGTGTTACCAGCCATCCTGAAAGAGGTGGTGATTTGACAGCTCTTGAAAAAGCCCACCCAGGACCCATTGCTTTGTGACAACTGCTGCCCAGTCACAAATACCCACTGCTGTGGCGCAGCAATTGCAAGTACTGTTGGATGGAACAGATATAGGTGTAAGATGGCGGCTTAGGTGGAGGAGCTTGCGTCTGGAGCTCTGCCGTTTATCTATTTTTAACAGCTTTTTAACATCTATTTTTAACATCTTTTTTTTTAACATCGTGGGCTTTTATGGGAGTATGTGGGCGGATGAATGTTTTTTGGTGTTACCCACTTCTCCTCTGCCCTGGGAAACTTGGAGCAGTGATTATGTTGCATTGTGGACGAAAGCGGCTGAATCTGGAACCGGGAGCCTCAGAAATTGAAGCCGGGGATGAGCGAGGCCTCATACCTTCTTTGCTGCACGTCCTGCTGTGGCCTGTGCCTTCTGCTGCCGTTGTTGCGGCTGTGCTCTCTGCCGCGGCTTGTGTGGGTCCTGTCTGCTGTCGCCTACTGACGTCGCCTCTGTCGTTTCTGTTGCTGCTGTGGTCTGTGTTCTTTGTTGCCGCCTCCGCCATCGCTGCTGCCGTGCTTTTCGTTCCCGCCGTTGCTGGGCTCCGCTTTCTTCCTTGCTGTGGCTTGGGCCGCTTTTGCCGCTCGTCGGGGCTGCGGCTGGTCATTGCTGGGCGGCTTGTTTCCGCTCTGCCGCCGCTGCGGCCTGCGGCGCTTCTTGCCGCGGTTTGTGCTTTTCCATCGCCGCCACCGCGGCTGTGCCCTCTGCTGCTGCTGCTGTTGCTGCGCTTCGTCTCCTGTCGTGACTTGTGCTCTGTTGCCGCTGTGGCTTTTCTTTCTGCTGCAGTTGGTGTTTCCTTGCCGCTGTTCGGCCTGTGTTTTTCCGTCCCCGCCATTACGGTCTATGCTTCCCATCGGCGGCCCATGCCTCCTCGCCACCACTATCATCTGGACTCCTCGAGGGTGGCGTTTTTCGTGGGAAGAAGAGAGTTCTTGGAGCCGGTGTCTGCGTGCACAGAGTGCAGGACTATGTTTGACGTGTGGGTCTGAATTGGATGAGTGGGTGTGTATATGAGTGTGTGTTGTGAGTGAGTGTGTATGTTTGTATTTATAAGTTGTTTGCACATATAAGTGTTTGTATATATAAGTTTTATTATGTGCTTCGGAAGGAGGTTTTTCCATCAAGCGGGGGGACTTGAGGGGGCCCCAATTACCGTAGTAACGGGCAGAGGGAGGTATGGCGTTGTGAGAAGGATGTGCCAGGTAAGGGGAACGCGGCCCAGACGTGTGGTAGCTGTGCTGGGTTCCGGTCCTTCTCACACCCGCAGGGTCGTTGGTTGTCCTCTCAGCCAACTCTCAGATCTCCAGTTGGTGCTCTTAAATGCCAGATCGGTATATAATAAAACCTCCCTCGTCCACGATTTGATTGTGGACGAGGCAGCCGATCTGGCATGTATAACCGAGACCTGGGTGGGTGAGCAGGGAGGAGTTAGTCTCTCCCAGCTCTGCCCACCGGGGTACTTGGTCCAGCATCATGGTAGATCTGAGGGTCGGGGAGGTGGGGTTGCTGTCATCTATAAGAGTTCCATCTCACTCACCAAGCACCATGACCATACAGTTACCGGTCTGGAGTGTTTGCACCTTGTGCTGGGCCAGAGAGACAGGCTGGGAATCCTTTTGGTGTACCGCCCACCTTGCTGCCCAATGGCTTCCCTAACTGAGCTGACGGAAGTGGTCTCGGAGGTATTGCTGAGATCCCCCAGACTATTAGTACTGGGGGATGTCAACATCCATGCCGAGGCAACTTTGTCCGGGGCAGCTCAGGACTTCATGGCCGCCATGACAACCATGGGGCTGTCTCAATATGTTAGTGGTCCAACACGTGTGTCGGGGCATACTCTAGATCTTATATTTGCTACTGGACATGGGGATAGTGATCTGGAAGTGGGGAGTCTTACATCTCTCCCTTTGTCATGGACAGATCACTGCTTGTTGAAGTTTAGACTGTCAGTAGCCTTTCCCCTCTGCAAGGGTGGGGGACCTATTAAATTGGTCTGCCCCCGGAGACTAATGAATCCTGAAGGTTTTCAAAGGGCTCTGGGGGATTTTCCGGCTGATAGGACTGGCGCTCCTGGTGAAGCCCTGTCTGATCTGTGGAATGTGGAGATGACCCGGGCTGTTGACACGATCGCTCCTGCACGCCCTCTCCTGTGTAGAGCTCATACAGCTCCTTGGTATACTCCAGAGCTGAGAGCGATGAAACAAGATAGGAGGTGGCTTGAGCGGAGATGGAGACGAACTCCCGATGGATGCAATTATGCGCTGGTTTGTGCTTCTACCAAGCTGTATGTAGGAGCGGTGAGGGCGGTGAAAAAACAACATTTCGCTGCCACTATTAAGTCATCTCTTTGCCGCCCAGCGGAGCTTTTTAGAGTTGTCCGAGGGCTACTCCATCCAGGCCTTCAGGAGACGGTAGAATCATCGGTGGCCCACTGTAATAGGTTTGCTGAGCACTTCCAGCATAAGATCTCATGCATCCGCCGGGACTTAGACTCCCAATTTATAGCAGTTGATCCTAATGAGGTGTCCGGAGCACAGTCTTGTCATGTTTTATTGGATGAGTTCCAGTTGGTTCAGCTCGAGGACGTGGACAAGGTACTTGGACAGGTACGTGCAACCACTTCGATACTGGATCCTTGCCCCTCCTGGCTAATAAAAACTAGCAAGGAGGGAACAGCTGGCTGGGCCAAGGAAGTGATAAATGCCTCTTTACGAGAGGGAGTGGTCCCTGGCTGTCTGAAAGAGGCGGTGGTGAGACCACTTCTGAAAAAACCTTCCTTGGACCCAGAAAATTTCAGCAGCTACAGACCAGTAGCGCATGTTCCATTCCTGGGCAAGATCTTGGAACGAGTGGTTGCGGGCCAGCTCCAGGCGCTATTGGATGAAACCAATTATCTAGATCCATTTCAATCGGGTTTTAGGCCTGGTTTTGGCACTGAGACGGCCTTGGTCGCCCTGTTTGATGACCTATGTCAGGAGAGAGACAGAGGGAGTGTAACTCTGTTGATTCTCCTTGATCTCTCAGCGGCTTTTGATACCATCGACCACGGTATCCTTCTGGAGAGGCTCGCGGAGTTGGGAGTTGGAGGTACTGCTTGGCAGTGGTTCCACTCCTACTTGGCGGGCCATCTCCAGAAGGTAGTGCTTGGGGAACATTGCTCGACACCATGGGCCCCCCAGTGTGAGGTCCCGCAGGGGTCGGTTTTGTCTCCCATGCTTTTTAACATCTACATGAAGCCGTTGGGAGCGGTCATCAGGAGTTTTGGAGTGCGTTGTCATCAGTACGCTGATGACACGCAGCTCCACTTCTCCTTTTCATCTTCTTCAGATGAGGCGGTCGATGTGCTGAACCATTGCCTGGCCGTGACAATGGACTGGATGAGAGCTAACAAACTGAGGCTTAATCCTGACAAGACTGAGATGCTGTTGGTGGATGGTTTCTCTGATTGGATGGTGGATACATACCCTGTCCTGGATGGGGTTACACTCCCCCTAAAGGAGCAGGTTCGTAGTCTGGGAGTCTTTTTAGACTCTTCCCTTTCACTTGAGGCTCAAGTAGCCTCAGTGGCACGGAATGCATTCTACCAACTTCAGTTGGTAGCCCAGCTACGTCCCTACTTGAGTAAGGAGGACCTTACATCAGTTGTTCATGCTCTGGTAACCTCGCGTTTGGACTACTGCAACGCGCTCTACGTAGGGCTGCCTTTGCGGCGGCCAGATTGTTAACAAGGACCAAGCGGTCCGAGCATATAACACCTGTTCTGGCTCGCCTGCACCGGCTACCAATATGCTTCCGGGCCAGATTCAAAGTGTTGGTATTAACCTATAAAGCCTTATACGGCGTGGGACCACGATACTTGTCGGAACGCCTCTCCCGATACGAACCGGCCCGTACTCTACGTTCTACTATGAAGGCCCTCCTCCGGGTTCTGACTCATAGGGAAGCCCGGAGGGTGGTGACAAGATCTAGGGCGTTCTCAGTGGTGGCCCCCGAACTGTGGAATAGTGTTCCCGAGGAGGTGCGCTTGGCGCCGACATGGTTATCCTTTCGGTGCCAAGTTAAAACCTTCCTCTTTTCTGAGGCATATTAATTTAAGTTAACTTAATTTTAAAATCTGCTGTGATTGATTTTAGATTATTTTATTTTATATGTTTTTGTTGTATTATACTATGTGATTTTATTGTATTTCTTGTGTTCACCGCCCAGAGAGCTATTGCTAGTCAGGAGGTATAAAAGTCTAATAAATAATAATAATAAATAATAATAATAATTACCTTGACCCATTCCAGTCTGAGTTCAGGCCTGGTTATGGGACTGAATTGGCCTTGGTTGCCCTGATGGATGACTTTATTGGGAGAAGGATAGGGGGAGTGTTACCCCCTTTTTCTTACTTGATCTCTCGGCGTCCTTTGATACTATTGACAATGGTATCCTTCTGGGCTGACTTGGTGAGATGGGTATTGGAGGCACTGTTATCCAGGGGTTCCAATCCTATCTCCCGGGTAGTTTTGAGAGAATACCATTGGGCAATTGTCTTTCAGCCCCTTGGCAGTTATGCCCTGGAGTGCCGCAGGGTACCATCTTGTCCTCCATGCTGTTTAACATCTATATGAAGCCCTTGGGAGCTGTCATCAGGAGAGTTGGGGTGAGGTGTCAGCAGTATGCTGACAATACCCAGCTCTATTTCTCTGTAACATCTGAACTGGAAAAGGCCGTGCAAGCCCTGGACCACTGCCTGGACTTGGTGGTGGGCTGGATGAGGGCCAATAATCTTGGTGGTTCCCGAGTTCAGATAAATGGTCAGTTATTTGCTTTGGAAGGCGTCGTACTTCCTCTAAAAGAGCAGGTCCATAGTCTTGGGGGTGCTTCTGGATCTATCTTTGTTGCTAGAGGCCCAGGTGACCTCAGTGGCTAGGAATGCCTTTTACCAGCTTTGGCTGGTAAGACAGCTATGGCCGTTTCTGGACCAGGATAGCCTGATGACTGTTGTCCATGCACTGGTAACCTCCAAGCTGGATTACTGTAATGTGCCTTGTAGTGGTGAGTGGGCTTGCATGTTCCAATGAACCTTGTGAGCGATGCTGTCGGAAGTCATGTACTCCCAGCAGGGTCACCCATGGCGGTAAGGTCAAGGGAGAGGAACCAGACAAAGAATGATCCAAGAAAGTCCTCAACAGCAGAACAGGCAGAGGATAACAATGTGTATGTTACAACAGTTGTGAAGGCGGATGAAGGCTGCTGCAGATAAAAGACTTCCAATCATCGTGATATCCATGCCATTGGATCAAAGCCTTTTTCTGTCAAGATTGTGTGTTGATCATTGTGCACCGATCTCCCCACATAAAACAAATTCACGCACAGGCATCTTCCAAGCAAAGACCTTGTCTTGGAGGACAATCTTGCTCGGCCACGAGTGATCGCCAATGAATTAATGTGGGGCTACCCTTGCAGTTGGTCTGGAAGCTGCAGCTGGTGCAAAATGCAGTGGCAAAACTGCTTACTGCAGCAGGGTATCGCCAGCATGTCACCCCACTGCTGAAAGAATTGCACTGGCTACCTATTAGCTACCTGGCTTAGTTCAAGTTTCTAGTTTTGGTGTACAAAGCCCTATACAGCTTGGGACCAGGATACCTGAAAGACTGTCTTACCCCTTATATACCCAGTCGATCACTGTGGTCTGCAGATGAGGGCCTCCTGCAGATACCATCTTATCAGTAGGTCCATTCTGTACAACATAGGAAATGGACCTTTAGTTTGGCAGCACCTTCCCTTTGGAATTCCCTCCCCTTAATTTTAGGCAGGTGCCATCTTTGTTATCTTTTTGGCACCTACTGGAGACCTTTCTCTTTCAACAAGCCTTTTAAGTAGAGACTTTATCCCAGTCCATGTCTGTGTTGGAATTGCTTTTTAATATTTTTTTAAATTTTTTTAAAAAAATGTTTTTAAAGCTTTTTAACATGTTTTTAAAGATGTTTTGTTTTAATATATTTTTAATGGTTGTTTCATTTTAATATATTTTAAAGTCTGTTTTTATGATGTTTTAAAGTGTTTTTAGTGCTTTTGTTTGCAGCCCTGGGCTCCTACTGGGAGAAAGGGTGGGATATAAATCTAATAAATAAATAAATACATACATACATACATACATACATAAAATCTCAGCACCTTAACAAACCACAGTTCCCAAGATTCTTTGAGGGAAGGCATAACTGTTAGTGGTATTATACTGCATTAAATGTCAGGTGCAAATGTGGCCTTAGTGAAACTCTGGTGACCCTGGGCTATGAGAGAATGTTTATCACATAATTATTCATATCCTCCCACATCTAAATTTTGGAATGTTACATGCACACACACCCATTTCTTTTCTTTACTGTTATCTCAATGCTCTCTAGAACCATTAGTCATCTGTTGCTCTCAATATTGCATTTTATCTGGATTCATTTGGCCCTTCATAACTGTGGAGGATTTTTAGCTGAATTCCAACTCTGAGCTTCAGACTCCTAGTCAATCAGAGTAACTCTTGGCAGGATGAATAGTGCTTTTAGCTGTGCTCTGCCAGCCTTCACATCATACTGGGCTGGAGTATAGCTTACAAGTTTGTTTTCTACCCGATATTAATACATTAATTGGGTGCACACACACAAAAAGACGAAGATGTAAAACCACAACCTTCTTATCTAAGTGCTCCTGTTAAATGAGGCCTCCAATTGCAGAAACCTGTCAAGATATTTTAGATGGATTTGTGAATTTGATGTGATTTATTTGCATGATGAAGTGGAAATTGTATGATTAGAAATCGCAGCATGGTTTCTTCAACCTGCTCACAACGGAATGTACAGATACAGAAACATTTCCTCTCTTACATACACACATACACAGCATATACGGCTAAGTATCCACTTCTGGAGATGTTTTTTGCGCTTTGTTAAAAGTTTCATAGAAGTTTCTTACTGTTATATCTCTAGAGAACGGTCAATATATGTGGCACTTTACTAAGCAACAGAGGGATATGGAGAGCTTGGCCACTGTGACCCACACATTGGTAACCTCCAGACTGGACTACTGTAATATGGCACTGTAATGTGGAGCTGGAATTAAGGTTGGTTTGGAGGCTACAGCAGGTGCAGAACGCAGCAGCTGGACTGCTGAGTGCGACATCTGGCCCTGTACCCCTAACACCTGTGCTGAAAGAGCTGCACTGGCTGCCAGTTTGCTACTGAGCCTGCTTTAAGGCTTCGATTTTGACAATTATTGGTTTTAAATGTTTTTATGTTGCTGTACAAAATGTGTCACTTTTAAACACTGTTTAAATTGCTGTATACTACCCTGGTGTTTTGCAAGAGGGCAGTATATAAATACTTTTATAAAATAAATAAATAGATTGGAGCCCTGAGAAAATTTGGACTAGGTTACCTGAAAGTACGCCTTCCCCCGTATAGACCTGTTAAATCATTTCGATCTTGGGAGGATGGTCTGGTGGCCATGCCATGCCATGCAGAACTCCATCTTGCATTCCCTGCTACTGTGACTACTTGGGGGAACCAATTTCCCCCTACAATACAATGGACACCAATGCTGATAAGTTTCCATGATCTATTAAGAAGTTACTTTTTGCCCAGGCATTGTCCGACCACTAATGCCAGTTTTCAGCACTGCTGTGTTTTATCATTATAGTTTTATTGCATTGATATGTTTTAATCCACAGTTGTAAATTGCATTGGGATTTTTAATTTGAAAAACGGTTTAGATTTTTTAAAAAATAAACAAACATACACTAACAAGACCAGTCCTTGCCCTGAGGACCGTTTCAATTTTCTGAACAGAGGAGAGATTATAAAGGGAGGAGAGCAAACGAAGGAAAGGGAGAAGCAAGGGTAATATGGATGAATGTGAGAAAATACATTTACACATTGGTAGGATTCAGTTAGGTGGAGATGAGTCCTAAAGAATTAATCCCAAGCCTGCATGGAAACTGCAGGGTTTGAGAAAGAATTTGAAGGAGGAGGAGGAAGAAGTGGTGTCAAGTAGGTGTTGAGGTTCCCAGGAGTACTAAGCATAAAGGAAAGCAAACTCAAATGAGCAAGAGTTGTTAAAAACAGCAGGAGATGCCTTGCAGAATGGTGAGAGGGCATGAGAAACAGACAGGGATGAAGTAACCCAAGCACTCAGTATGGTGCAGGGAACTTTGCCAGCCAAACTGTCTACCTCCTCTGTTGGCGGCACGGGGTGGGGGGTGGGGCAGTATGCTTTTGAATACCAGTTGCTGTAAACCGCAGGAGGGGAAAGTGCTCTTTTGCTCAGGTCCTGCTTGCGGACTTCCCACAGGCATCTGGTTGGCCACTGTGAGAGCAGGAAGCAGGACTAGATGGACCACTGCCTGATCCAGCAGGCTCTTCTTATGTTCTTAACTGAGATGGGTCTGTATGAGTTCATCCATCCCTACAGGAACATTCTGTTGAAACCTGTTCAGATATGGTGCTTTAGGCTGTTACCATGGTGACTACTATGGTTTGATGGGTGACAAATATGGATACATCATTCTAGTATGCTTCCAAAATGTGGGTGGACAGAAATCCCAAAAAATAAATGTCATTGCAGTTTGTATTCAGAGTTAGGGAAGTGTGGAATCTCCCTTCCCTCACAATGCCACATTTTTTCATAGACTTTTTTTTTTGCTTGCTTGCTTTAAGACTAGTGACATTTCTAGGGTCCATACTTTCTGAATTACAAATATACATAGCATTGCATCAGGGGTGGGAGGTGGGAGGTGGGAGGTGGGCTTCAGTCTGATGTTTAAGCTTGGATTGATCTCTTTCTGCTCTCCAAAGTCAAGTCAATAACTTGGTATTATATGATTGAATCTCATCATGATTTACATGACTTTATAAAGGTTCCTGTAAGGACAACCCTGACCTTTATAAGGTTCCAGCACAGGAGTAATCAATATGATATCCTCCAGACATTGTTGGACTCCAATTCTCATCACCCAGCAGCATGGGCAGTGGGCATGGATGATGGGAACTGTAGTCCAACAACATATGGGACTACTCCTGTTCCCATAGATGCGCTTTCTGTAGTTTAGGTGTTATAAAGACATTCAATTTAATTTAACTTCCATTTATACTATCAAAATGCATCTCTGAAGGTGACCGGGGGTGGAATTGCACCTGTTTCCACTTCCTTGGTTCATAAAGAGCTATGTACTAGAACCTGGAGCTCCAAGGAAGCTATTGCTTCAGTGAAGATTCAGATCAGACTGAGAGCTTACATAGCTGGGGGCTCTACCCATACCTGCCTCCCAGTCAGGTTCTAATCCAGATAGATGCTTACATAGGTTTCCCCCTGCTTTCAAGTTGACTCAGGTACTTCTGACAGGGTACTTCTCCAGTGACTCTGAAGTTCTTCCCTGTATCAACACATCCTCCATTCTTATGGTCCTGGGCAAGATGAGGGCATGTCCAAGAGGCAGCAAAGAACCCAGGAAACTGATGTGGAGGCCTCTGGTCTTAAGGCTGGAATGTTTGAGTCTGAAGGCTCTTGAAAGTAGATGTTAACAGGGAAACCACGCTGCTTCTCCTCCAAGGAGTCCCTAGTTTCCAGGTTAATTCAAAAATGAACCTTGAGGATCAGCTATCTCTTGCCCTGCCTCCTTCATGGTCACTGGGAGGTTTTACAAACCTGTTCATGTGTACAGTTGTATGGAGAATCAGGGACCTTCAGTCACATGGACAACCCAAGGCATATACAGTTGAGTTCCATATATATTTTTCTGCTGAATGGAGAACAGGAGTGTGGTCAGCATTCACAATCTTGTTTCCCACTCCATATAGTCTGTGGAATTCCATCCCCTTGAATATTAGGCAGGCGCCATCTCTGCTATCTTTTCGGCGCCTTTTGAAGACTTTCCTCTTTCAACAAGTCTTTAAGTTGAGACCTATCCCAGTCTGCATCTGTGTTAGAATTGCTTGTTCATATGGTTTTTTAAATAATATTTTAACCCTTTTTAAAAAAGATGTTTTCAAGCTTTTTTAAAAAAATGTTTTTAACATTGTTTTGTTTTAATGTGTTTTAAGGTCTGTTCTTATGATGTTTTAAAGTGTTTTTAGCGCTTCTGTTTGCTGCCCTGGGCTCCTGCTGGGAGGAAGGGCGGGATATAAATAAATAAATAAATAAATAAATAAATAAATAAATAAATAAATAAATAAATAAATAAATAAATAACAGAACTTGAATGTGTGAACAGAATGTGAATGTGTGAACAGAGCTTTTGTATTTTGGACTGTTTGCCTGTTATATGTAAGGAGATAATACACAGATTTCTGGATTATTTCTTGATGGTGCTCTTTTTGGTCAAGCCAAATAATAATATTTTTTACCAACCAACAACTATAGATCTATCTATATCTATTTGTAAAAAGTGGCTCTATATGCCTTTGCAGCAGGACATATACGACATTTTTTCTATGCATGTGGTGGGTTGTTTTAATGATCAGTGATTGAATTGGTTGGATTTATTTTATATTCTCTCTGTATAACAGATCATAATTTTTCTTGTGTCTAAAAGTCTGCGGAGCAAATAACTTATCTATCTAAACTGGTTCTTATGTGTTGGCAGGAGATGAGGCACATCAAATGTGTATCTCAGCTACTAACTATGGTGCAAAACAAAGCAAAACACTAAAGCAGAACTTGAAATGTTTTGCTCTTAGTTTTCAAGAACCCTCACATTACAGCACAATCCTATGCAGGAGTGTCCCTTGAATTCAGTGGGACTTACCCCTAAGTTACTGTCCACAGGGCTGACGCTTTCATCAATGAGACTGCTCCAGATGGAAACCAGAGCTTGGAAAAGTTATTTTTTTGAACTACAACTCCCATCAGCCCAATCCAGTCGCCATGCTGGTTGGGGCTGATGGGAGTTGTAGTTTAAAAAAGTAACGTTTCCAAGCTCTGACAGAAACGACAATCCTATAAATCAGGGATGGGGAACCTCAGGCCCAGGGGAGGAATGCTGCCCTCCAGGCCTCTCTACCTGGCCCTTGGGATTCTCTCCATGCACACACCTTCTCCCCAGGCCATATACCCTACTGGCACTGCTTTGCACCCTCCTTCTATGGATTTGCCTGGCTAGAAAGTATCTTGGAACTCTGAGAATGTTTCTTCCCTGCCTGGAAGGAGGATAAGGAGGCATTTGTTGCTCCACCCACTTTTGTTCCTGGTCATGCCCACCACTCAACTGTGGCTGCCAGAAGATTGCCTATATGGCAATGCAACCCTATGGGTGGAAAAGATTCCCTACACCTGCTACTTTACATGCTTCCCTGAGAATGTGTATAATTGAACTCAGTGGGACTGAGTTCTGAGTAGGCACACTGTGAATGACTTTAAGGCTGCAGCACTGGTGAATTGGCAAGCTACGCTTTTTGGTTTACTACAAAGCCACACTCTTTCCCCTTTTCTCTTGCCGGTGTGGATGTTTCAAAAGAAGCTAAGGGGGTGATAGAAAGCGTAGCTGAAAACTCAACACTGATTCATTGCATAAGTGCCAATCTGTTGAAAACCATCCAAGATGTTATTCAAGTGTCCTAGAATGTTTAGACAATCAGCAAAGTCTCTGTGCTTCTAAAACATACCATTTAAAGGAGTCTGCTTTTGATTATGGAAAAAGTGTACCTATATAAATAAGTACTTGGAGGAGTGTTTTTAAAAAAAATAAAAACTTTATACAGAAAATTTTTTAAAATGACAATGCTGAGGTCAATGTTTGGGGAGGGGGAGGGGCCTGAGTGCCCTATTATTTCCCAGAAACCTTTTTTGAAGAGTTGTTATAACATTGTAGTAAGAGTGTGACGTAACCCATCACAAAGAATCAAGGCCAGTCAATTTGGCATTTTTTAATTTTCTTCTCTTTTTTCATTATATGCACATCTTTAGCAAATTGTTGCTTCTGTAAAGGAGGTATAGCTAGACATATGTGTACATATGTGCTCCTCCTTTCTTCTTCTTCATCCCACCTTAGGAGTGGAAACATATTTCCTTTGTTTCTCTCTCTCTCCTGCAGAGATGATAGAGGAAGCACAGCACTGTGCATCTTCAACTCTTGTTATCTAGAATGGGGATCATTTCTATCAAACTCCAGTGAAAGAAGGAACTCTCGGCTTGATGTGATGTGCTCTTTTACCATCTTCTTGCCATCCTCTGGGGCCAGAAGGTTTTGACCATCCAAAATATATTTTATTGCAGCTGTTACCAGTTTGGATGTGTCATTTGTTCACGGTTAGGGCACCAGCAACAGTTTGGGATTCATTCCCCATCCTCTGGCAAATGACTTGTATTAAAATCTACCAATTTTTTGGTAAACCAATTAGAGACTGTTTTGGTATTAAGTGGTACTGCAGTTCTGCAGAAGCACAAAAAAAAGCAGTGTAATTTAACTGTCTAAGAATGTCAGCTTTTAAAACACATTTCAAGTCCTTATGGATTTGAAGATATTGTCAAAAAGTGTGTGGCAATGCCTGATCAAATGTCAGAAGTGAGAGGAGTTGCTGAATGAAACAATCAGACAAAGGAACGCATGGAGATGGGAGAGGGAGAGAATGGCAAAGAGAGGGAGGGAAAATCTATTTTGTTTCAGTTATATTCTTCTGGAAGCTGCCCTGTGACAGCTGATCAGACATTGAAAGGTGAGGTATACATTTCAGAAATAAAATAAAATAAATCATTGTCTTGGTAGAGAGACCTAATGGAAATAAATAGCCGTAAAAGTATGGAGTGAGGCAGTGATGCACAGACCAAGCCGTAAATGAAACATAAACATTAAGGAAGGAACTAAGTTGCCTATAGTATAACCAAGCAATCCAGTCCCCCCTTATGCTGGGCTGGAAGGGTTAGATTATGTGGAGGTTCCCTCCTCCACCCACCTCTTCCAACTAAGCCAGCGTCCTGCCACCCACTGCTGACAAAGTGACACCAGCATCACTTTGTCAGTGTGACACTCCCCCTCCTGCCTGCTGACATGTGGGCAGGCCAGAGTGTTGTCAACGGAATGCTCACCAGTGGTAGCCAGGGGGGTGTTCTAGAGGTGTGGAAGGGATCAGCCGGTTTGGGTACCACTAAGCTTAATCATCCTGCCCCCCCTTCCACCAAAGTCATTGTGAGTAGCAGGACTGTGAATGCAGCAGTCGGCAAAGCCCCACTGGCAGGGGGATATTAGGATTGCACCCCAAGCTGGCAGTTCTGCCCCCTTTCCATGGTCCATACAAGACAACCATGAAAACTTGGAAAGGTGAAGAAGAAAGTTCTTGGTCTCATATCAAATTCCATCTTCTGCCTCATTGGGAGCCGTGGCGACTGGTAGCTCCATGCCAGTGGGGCAGTGGAATTGGCTCTGGGATTTAGTCTGAACTTTCAGGACAAGTTTAGACTAAAACTTGGCATGGATTCTACTGCCCCACTGACATGCAGCCATCAGCCGGCACTGCTTGGGCGGGTGTGCTTTTCTCACAATTCATGGCAGATGCCACTGATCTTTGGTGGAGATCCATTTGTATGATTTGGCTCACAGCACATTGCTCTCTTCCACTGCCATTTGTAAACATTTAAATCCTTGCTTTGGTTGAGCAGGTAACAAAGTCATCAAAACTCAAAGGCGAAACCAGGAGCAGGAGAATGTTTTGGACTGTCGGGTTTTGTAAAGGATCAAATTCTTCAAAATGGCTTCTCTTGCTGAATATGAAGCTGTGGATGGGTATTAATTAAGCCTGTTTTTCTTATCCCTCTCTCCTTCATTGTGGGAAGGGAAAAAACTGATTAGACTGGGGCTGACAGATGCACTGTAAAGGAACGCACCATCAAGGCAGCAGATGCTGGTCAAGCCCAGCTTGCAACTAAAAGAAACACAATAAAAGTGAGTTAATGAATTAAGTGATGAACTCTGAGGCTTCTCAGTGCCTCTAAGGTCTGTACTGTGCCCTTCAAACTGAAGGAATGGGGCTCAGGAGTGCTGTATAAGGCAAGCACTGTAGCCAATTTCAGAAAGGAAGGAACCAAGATGAGCAGCGTCATAAAATAAAAGGGATTGCCAGCCTTCCTTACTAACTAGCATTAGAAGGAAATCTTCAGTGGCTCATATCCTCAAACCTTATGGAAAAGCTGTGGTAAACATAACAAATCAAAGATGAAAGGAATCTTAAAGGGGGAGAGCGAGAGCGAGCGAGAGCATGAGTGGAATGGAAGAACTCACCTGGCGCTTGGAGAGGGGAAGACAATTGTCATGGATATCAAGCTACTTAGATATCATTATTGAAATTCTTGATCTTAAATGTTATGTTCAGGGTCGGTTCTAAAGGGCGCCCAGGTTAGGCACTGGCCCAATGGCCGCTGGAGCTACAGGGGGCCCCTCAGCCACCCCTCCACTCCCTTTCTGTGATCCGCGCCCCCCCATGTCTCCCCACATGCCCCACTTACCTGTCTGCTGTCTTTTACCGTTTACCTTAATGAAGATGGCGGCCACGGTTTCCCTAAGATACTGAAGCCCCTGCCGCCATCTTAGTTGATGGCAGAGATGCACGTGCATAGTACTCATGCGTGCCATCAACAAAGACGGTGGTGGAGGCTTCATCCCCTTAGGGAAACCACGGCCGCCATCTTGGTTAATGGCAATAGTAAAAGACAGGAGACAGGTAGGCGGGGGGGCTGCATGCTCATGCGAACGCGAATGCCCACACACGTCGGGGCCCAGAGCAAGCTGATGCCCAAGGGCCCCGGCATTCCTGGAGCCGGCCCTGGTTATGTTTTATGCTATACTCTACCAGAGTAGAAGGGTGTGGTGCCATTTGGAGGGTAGACTGTTCTGGATGAGGTAACGCATCCTCCTTGAAGAGCTAGTTTCATAGTTTGGGGATGCTCTTTGTTGTACAGGCTTAAAGGGCCAAATCCAAATGCTGCAGCTCTACTGGCACAACAGACCTCTGTGAATGCAACAGAACTTCAACCACATTCACACCATATATTTATTCTGCTATCATTCCACTTTCAACAGTCATAGCTTCCCCCAAAGAAAGCTGGGAAGTGTCGTTTGTGACAGGTGCTGAGAGCGGTTAGGAGAACCCTGTTCCACTCATAGAGCTACAATTTCTACAGTTCTCTGGGAAGATGGTGACTGTTAAGCCACTCTGGCAATAAACAGGAGTCTCCTAACAGTTCTCAGCACCCTTTGCAAACTAATCTTCTTAGGCTTCTTTGGGGTAAGCTATGATCGTTTAAAATGGAATAATTGTGGAACAAATGTATAATGTGAATGTGGCCTTCCTCTCCCTGCTGCTCCAGCCACCTGCATACCCTCAAAATCAGGAGGACCCCCCAGAACAGATCTGGGGAAGGGCTTATAGGGAGGAGGGAAAACAGAAGTCCCATTGCACCAGGAGAACTATACATGCAGAGCATTGGATACAACCCAACGTGGCCCCTGTGACGCAGAGCACCTTTTTCCTGCTTAGGCTGGAATCACAGAGCCATGATCCTTCCTTAACAGAGAGAGGCTGACTTATGTGATCTGTGCCCTGGTAAATTGCCTTTTGGATTATTGCAATTTACTTTGGTTTGCCTTTGAGAATTGTCCAGAAACTTCAGTTGGTGCAAAAAGTGGCTGGTAACATCCTAACAGAATGAACATTATGAACTTATAAGGCCAGTCCTTCATCTTCACTGGGTCCTGGTCTGTTTCCAGGCCCAACTCAAAGTGCTGGTTTTTACATTTAGAGTCCTTCATGGTTTGGGACCTCAGTATCAGAAGGATCACCTTTCCCCACTGGTACCTAGCTGAACCCTAATAAAATTGTCTGAGAGCCTTCTCCAAGTGCCCCCCCTAGTTTGTTATGACCACAGTTCAGCCACAAAGCTCACTGGGTGGCCTTGGACCAATCACTATTCTACTACATAGGGTGTTTTGTGATTGGAGAACCATATCTGCCTCCTTGAGGTCTTCAGATGAAAGGCAGGATAGAAATAAAATAAATAAAGGGGCAAATCCAGGACCTTCTACATGCCAAGCATCTGCTTACCACTGTTATAGCTGCTCAATGCAAATCATTCACTCTGCTATATCAGTTGCAATTTGGAGTTATTTATACAACAGATGTTCTGAGAGATTTAGATGTTACAGAGAACCTAGAAATGTGTTGAGATCAGAAAAGTCATCTTTGCTACACTCAGAGATAATCTGAGGCAAGAAATGATATGACTGGATTTCCTTTCAGAATTCATTTAGTTCCAGCTATATGAAACCAAATGATTAAATCTGTATGGTATTCCCAGAATGGAAGATTTATTTTTAAAAGGTCAGAGATCCTTATCTGAAATGCTTATTAGAGTGAGATGTTTTGTCATGATTCAGACAGAGATGGTGGGGAAAAGTTTAAGCTTTTGACTCAAATTTTATTCTTCTCAAATGCCTTAAGCATGTATATCTTTCTGTCAAGTCAAACGTTTGAATGGAAAGCTGTCATCTAGTGAAAATAAGGATGGATGAGTCTGTCAATTTCATTTTTCAATTCTTAAGTTCAGGTCACTACATTTCTGCATTAGTTTGCTGCTTTTAAAAAAGTTCTAATGAAAATTTGCCAGCGTTTTAGAATGTGTTTCTCCTAATATGCACACATTGTATGCAATTTTGCTTAAAATGCACCTTTTTTTGCAATCGATTTTCCCTAATAAAATGCATGTTGTGTGCTATTTTCTTGAATATATGCATTTGTTGCATGTTTTCTCCTAATTTACACATCGTTGTACACATATTTTGGTTATAGAACTAATTCAGAGGAGTGTACATTTCAAGGAATAGCTGTGTTTCAATTCACATATTGCTTCAGGAAGGGCAAATTAGGTAGCTAACTTCTCTTCCATCCCTAAGTTGAAAACCGTGGAAACAGGGCAATCTTTCTTTCCAACCTCAAATTCCCCATTTTTTAGGCATACGTTCCATCAGAAGATAAGTTTTCAATAGAGTTCTGAGCCCCCCAAATCAGACTGGAGGAGCCCACAGGTATTTAGGAGGAGTCTTAGTAAGGAGAAACATGGGTGATGCCACCCCAATTTCAGTGTTCACGGATAGAGGGAAGTATAGCCATGGGGTGGTGGTGAACTACCATAGAAGACGAGGGCAAGGCTATCTATGCCTTGTTCCTTGCTCCCATTCCTCTCATGGATGGGTTCCTCATTGCTCATCTGCTGTGCCCACTGGCCTGTGTGTTGTTGTTTAGTGCCAGATCAGTACACAATAAAACCGCACTCATACATGATTTGATTGTGGATGAAGGTGCCAGTTTGGTGTGCATTACCACCTGCATAGGTGAGCTGGGAGGAGTTGATCTGACCCAGCTTTGCCCACCTGGATACTAGGTGCAACACCAGCACAGGCTGCAGGGGCAAGGGGGAGGAGTTGCTGTGGTCTACAGAACTTCCATTTTTGTAACCAGGAAACTCCTCTGTCTTGGAGCTGGCTATGAGGGCCTGCATCTGGTGTCAGGCAAAGGAGACAGTAAACTAGGGTCGCACAACATAGGATATATGTGTTCCAAAATATTCTTCTTTGGTAAACTGCGTGAAACAACAGAGGGTATTTGTTCTTTTTCAGTACAATAATGCTGAGTTAAAATATTTATGCCATATATTTTGTACTCATTAGCCTTAGAAAATAATATATCTCCCATGATATCATTTGTAGCTCTCTGCTAACAGAAATCTAAGCAGACCTTACCTCAAGAAATAGTGACATTCTTAGATTCCTTGGCTTTCTTTGAAAAGAAAAGAGAAAAACTACTAGAATGTTGCCTAATTCAGCTAATGGGAACTCAGCGAACTAGGAAGATAGGGTTAATGTCTCCTGTAATAAAATTTATATGAAAATTGGAATACTTTTAGGGGAAACGATTTAACCTTTCAAGATCATGTTGAGATATCCAGCTGCTGAAACACATTCCATAGTAGAAAAATGTAGTCTACTATTTCTCCATTGTGTCAGGAGGCATATTTGAAATCAGCTTGTAGAAATCTCAGTGAGGTGCTAATAAATGATTTAAATCATTTTCAAACAGTGATGAGTCCTTGAGCCATTCTGGGGTACCAGAAACAACAGCTTAGTGCTAAATATGTCCCTTGTAAACCAAGTTCTTCCTTCTGAACTGTCCCCTAGCTACTGCTTGGAACTGTACTGTTGGACTGAGTGAGAAATCCCCTTCCTAGATAGGTTATGTCAGCTGGCCCCAAGCTGGTGCTCAGAAGCCATTTCTGATGGGGTTTTTTTGCATTATGATTATTATACTATACTATAATAGTATTGCAATACTATTACTAGTATTGAGCTGCATTAGTTTATTTTAAAAAAACAGTAGTTTTGTTTTCTTCTTATTGATATGCTATAGTGGTTCATGATACGATTTCATGGATGGAAATGTTATTTTGTTTTCATAATTTGTTATTGTTGTTAGCTGTTTTGAGCTCCATGCTGTTGCTGGCAAAGCAGCATACAAATATTAAATGAAAATCAAATGCTGAGAAAATTATGTACTCTCACTAGCAAGAGGATGCCAGGTTATTTTGCTGATCCAGGGGTTTTCCTAGAAATCAACAGGTTGCAAGGTAGCGTATGCTAAGTTATCCAGGGTAAGTTGCATGGGAATCGTTTATTCACTGGGAATGGGATCCATTGACCGGTGCTGGTTCACAAGCATTCCATCAGCCTAACAGGCTTACATAGATGGGAGTTCATTCTGAATCTTCTAGGTGCAGCTTTTGACATCTGTGATTTTTTTCACTTTGAAAAAAATATTGATATCGATATTTCCTTTAAAATATCAATAGTTTGAAGGAAGTATTGATATTTTAAAGGAAGTATTGATAATTCTTACAATCAATGTTTTAGAAGCAGATTTTTTTAAAAAAAGTCCATTTTCAAAAATAGCCGCATAAATTCACTGCATTAAAATGCGATCCTCAGCAATTCAGGAAAATTCAGTACCAAACCCAAATTGGGTGGAATTCTAGAACATCCCTATTATTCACTAACATCACTAACAGTGATGATGTGAGAGTTCATCTGAACTTCAGAATCAAAACCAGGAAGTTCAGAGGACCTGAGTCTTTCACACAGGACTTTCACGCCCCCCACACACACACATGCCAAGCACTTAAAATCTAAACACTCCAAAGAGGAATCTTGCATCGTCTTGCCTAGTCAGGGGGAAGGAGAGGATTTTTCCATCTCCCTCTGTCTTTCCCTCTGCCGCTACCCAATGTAAGAAACACTGAGTATGATGGATTCTGGGAGGGTATTTCATGATTTGAGCAGAACTCCCAGACACCACTACAGAAGGGATAGAATTCTTGAAAAATCTACGTCCTTGACCTCCGACTTCTTTCTCCCTCCACTCCATTCTTCTCCACCGACGCCCATTTTTTAACAATTGTTTTCTCTACTCCACCCGTCTCGCTCTCCACCTCTTCCCTTGTTGCCTCCTGAACACCCACAGAGCACAAGGGAAGAGCAATGCTGTGTAGAAGCCCAGTTTGAGGCACATGATTTTCATCCACAAATTAGAGTAGAAGACTTCCCCTACTCCACCCCCAGTAACACCCAAAAGTAATGCTGGAAACATTACAATTACTCATCAAAAGTAATAAAATTACTCCTCATTCTATTATAATGAAGATGTAAAGAAATTACCCACTTGTTCCTCAAAAAAGTAATAAATTACATGGAATTCATTTTTTGTAACTAATTACTTCCAAGCTCTGCTCCAGCCTATCCTTAGCATCAGTTTTCCCCCCACCCATTTTCTCCATTTGTTGGGCATTTCATTAGTGGGTAAATTTTATCACAAACCAGTCAAAAACACAGTTCTCATTTAGACACACAATAGTTTTGGGGCAATTCATGCCATTCACGCCAGTATTTTCAGTGTAAACCAATGGTCATTTTCCTGATTCTACTAGGATCCCATTTTACCCCCTTTTGAAGTTACCGTTGAAATGGAGCCTTTTCACTCCTTCAGCACAGCAGTTCAAGCAAAAGTAAACAGAAACTACTTAGCAGCATTCCATTGATCAGAAACAACCTAAACTGGAAGTACATAGCAAGTTTCCCATTCAAAGGGAGCATCTGTATTGTCATTTACAATGACGTTTGTCCATGAAAGCCAAATGCTGGCTGAGATATTATCTATGCTGAATTGCCATTAAGCATTTGAAAACTGCTGTGCACTGCTAGAGGTGTCCTTTAGAAAAGCAGGTGAAACAGCAAACTTCAGTTGTGTAAGACTTTGCTACGATGCCTGTGGGACTTGCTTAGGCTGAATAATGAATCTAAAGTTCCTTCCTGAGCTTCATCTACTTGACAATGACAAGAGAAATCAGGATGGGATATTTCTTTGTGACACCCCACTAGTCACACTGAATTATTCAGATTGGCAGCCCTCAATGAGCACAGAACTCTTAAAGGTGCCATAAAGGACTCAGAGCACCTTAACTACTACTGAAACTCTTCCATATTAGTGAAGGAGGAAGTGCAATTTCCCTCTTTTAAGATGTCAAGTGCTTTCTTGAAGTCATCTAAAGTCACAAGGCAACCATCATTGCTTCTTTTGAGAGCTTGCATAATTAAGAGTAGACACAGAGCCAGCTGATGCTCATAAGTATGTGCGAATAATCCTTTGCAATGATTAAACTAATAATAATGTATAGCCTTATGCTTTCGTAAGGCAAAAAATGTAGACAAACAATGCCTGCAGGTGTTAGACCGAGAATGCATTAACAGATGGGTGATTAATTAAACACAAATTAGAAGATTAAATGTAAGTGGAGGATGCTGTGACACTTTTGAATTATAAAGTAGCTGAAACAACTTCTCTGTGAACTTCCCAGGGACTTTATGCTTTTAAAATTATTGCGATAAGATTGCTGTGTCGTTATTGGACAGACTTTTATCACTAAGATCTTTTGATATGCGCAGTTTTATGTAGTGAAATCATAGAGATTAAAAATAAGACATTATTATTTAATGAGATCTCAACAATCACACCTTTAGAGTATTGCTTTACGTTGCATTGTGTTGCAAACAGTTTCATGCATAGTATGAAGGTTTATCACTGGCATTTGGTCTTCTATCTAAGGGGCTGATTTTTTTTTTTACAGGATACGCTCAGGACTTTTCCATACATTGCATGTTTATTTTCAGATGAGCGCCTAACATATTTCCAGCGGGCAAGGGAATGAGCGAGCGGGCAAGGGAATGAGCGAGGGAGGTGGCGGAGGGCAAGCGAGTGCACAAACAGGCAGGGGGAGGGCAAGCGGGCAAAGGGGGATGAGTGAGAGAGGTGGCAGAGAGCGAGCGAGGGAACAGGCAGGGGGAGAGCAAGCAGGCAGGGGGAGGGGGAGCAGGAAAGGGGGGATGAGCGAGGGAGGCGGTGGAGGGCAAGTGGGCAGCTTCCTCCCTGCAATCCACAGCAGGGAGCCTGCCGCGGAAGGGGATCACTACTCCCCCACCATAACGAGGGCAAGTGAGCGAGCAAGCGGGGGGAGAGGGAGATGCATGGAAAAGCGGAACATCGATCAGTTTCAGGGGCCAAGCGCTGTCAGCTGGAGCTCCCCACACTACAGCTGATTGATGTTCCGCTTTTTGGCAGTATTTGCTTTTCGGTGGGGGTCTGGTCCCTAACCTGCCGTATAATTGGGGCCCTACTGTACAAGGAGAACAGCTGAATAAGGGAAGATAAGGGAGGAAATGTATACATGACAAGAGACTGAGAAAGAGGAAGAGGAGAAAAAAGAGAGAGAGGAGAGAAAATATTGTACTGTATATAAAACAAAACAAGCTGAGTGGAGTCTTGTGATGAAAGAGGGCAATTGAACTCTTTGAGTAAGTTTTCCCCCAGAGATCACTTGGGCTTCTGAAGACTCCTGGGGTCAGAGGCAAGGATGGAATTGACCCAAGCATTTTAAGTTAGGGGGTTTGGCTGTTTTATTTTGAATTAGCAGAATGCTGAGATATTAACTAATTAATTTTATTAATTAATTACATTTTTAATGGTGCTATAAAATATATATTGTGATATTAAATTTTGTGTTTATAGTTTTTGTAACCTGCCCTGGGAACTTAGGACTAAGGGTGTGACAGAAGTCAGAAAATAAATAATGTCATTTTTTAAAAGCAGCATTAGGTGGCATAGATTGTGTGTGTGTGTGTGTGTGTGTGTGTGTGTGTGTGTGTGTGTGTGTCCACCAACGCCTGGAGGGCTGCAGGGTCCCCAGCCGTGCCCACTGGTCCAACTCTGACTATAGCTTAGGATGGCTACTTAGAGATCACCAAAAAAAGAGAACAAAACACAACACAGATTTGCATAACGTTTACATATGCTCATTTGTATGCATATATGTGAATATATAAACAATTCCTGTAATTTAAGTGTATATTTAAATTAAATATTTCTCACTGTAGCAGGGAAGGCTGTGACCAGGTGACCTGTGTACCTGCTCATTTGGCTATCTAGGTACACACCAAGGAACAATTTCAAGACCTCTGCTCTTCTTATAAGGTTCTTTATCTTTAACCTGGACTTGGACCACTCCTATAAATAAGGGGGTCCCTCAAATAGAGGAATATCTTCTCATAGCTCTTCAAAGAAAAGGCAGTTCTCTGCAAAATAGCACATGGCTATATTAGAGAGTCACAGCCATTTCCTTCATTTAATTGCCACCTCCCAGATGTCACCTGGCTGGTCCAAAAATAATATGGTCAACAGCTATGACTGCATGGACTGGGGAGATTAGATTTTGTAGAAATCTGATCCTAAATATATTTTGTGTCAGAAGTGGCCTGTCACATACATCTGCTATCACTCAGCCATTGCTGCTTAGGAAATCCCTCTTGATAAATAAATACACATATGAACTCTCCCAAGTGCTTTGAAACACAAAGGGATCAAGTACAATGTCTCCCATAAGGACCCTGGATAATAGCTTTAAGTATGCAAGCTTTCCGTGTGGTAAGCATGAGCAGCAAAGCAAGTATAACCAATGCCATTAGTTGTGCTATATTTCATAACTGATCAGTTATTTATTTAGTCAGCACTTTTTTTTGCAAGTCAAGCCAAAATGGCTATATTTATGTGCTATATACTACTCAATGCTATTGACTTTAGATAGACAGCAGCAGTCAATATGTTGCACAAATGTTTTGGTTTTACAAGTGCCAGTGGCCACTAGCTCAAATGGCTTAAAAAAAGATTAAATGAATTCATGAAATTAGGAGTTTGATAGATATGTGAACAGTAAGTAAGAGACAGTATACCTCCAAACAGAAAAAGAGTCAGATAAAGAGTCAAGAGTCAGTGTGGTATACTGGTTAGAGTATTGGACTAGGACCTAGGAGACCAGGGTTCAAATCCGCACTCGGGCATGAAGCCCACTTAGTGACCTTGGGTCAGTCTCTATCTCTCAGACTAACCTACCTCACAGGGTTGTTGTGAGAATAAAATGGGGTGGGGAGAAGCATATACGCTATCTTGAGCTCCTTAGAGAAAAGGTTGGATATAAATGTAATAAATAAAATGAAACAAATGAAAATATGAACAGCTATTGAGATACGGTGTATCTCCAAATGCCAAATGTTGTGGACAAATAGCAAGGGAAGGCAGTCAGCTTACTTGAGAGCTTTTAGCCCTATGTATGACCTTCTCAGACGCATCTGGACAGCTGGTGTTAGAAACAGAATACTACATGAAACTTGGCCTGATCCAGTGAAACAGTTATTGTATTCTTATGAGTGGAATGATTGTTCCTGTGGATCCATCTGCATAGATTGTCTGTATAGGCAGTGTTGAGGAACAAATAATAGGAACTTCCCTAAAACAGGGATGGGGAACCTATAGCCTTCCAGTTGTTTGCTTGTACTACCTTTGGACCAGCCAGAAGAACTCTGGGACCTGGTCAATACATTAAGGGAGGGAATGTGACTCTCCAATCAGGTGCATCTGAATAGGTCCCTCTGAAAAATCCAGTGCGTAAGACAGAGCAAGTGCACAATAAAAGCCTCATCTGGAAGAGCCCCCTAAATCTGCTCACTCAGCACTTTCTCTGATTGAGGGTGGATTTCTCATTATCACAGTCACCCTAAAATCACTTAAATGATCCTAAAAACAACAACAACAACAGTCTGCATAGTAAGATGACCCTTGAAGAGTTAAATATTAGAACATTGTATTATGGACTAGAATTAGAGTGCACCCCTTGGATTTTCCTTTGCTCTGCTTATCAGTTTCAGTTTAAATTGTGTCTTCTACCCAGCCAGCAATAAGGAAACATGCTTGTTTGCCTGCAGTAAGAAGTAAGAGTTTGTTTATACTGCTGTTATTATGATTAGAGTAGAATTGGGTGCTTATTGCTAAAGGGTGAAATAAAGAAATAAAGTGATCTGAAAAAATATCTAGCCCACATTACTGTTTTAAAGCCCTCACTATACTCACAATCATAGTGGCTATTTTTTCCTTCTTTTTCTTGAATACTTTATGGCAAAGGATGAAAACAGCCTTGGAGGAATAGAAACACTGATGTGTACACTATAGTTAGCTGATTGGCTGGCCATCTAGGCTGTAATTCAAGCCTAATTTCTGATTTTCCCCAATGTGTGCAGCTCAGCATGAAGGCTTTTTCAGGATTTCTGGACAGAAACATCAATCCAACACCCAGTGTTTTGTTTTTTTAACAAAACAATTGCTTTCCACAATTCATTTCCAATCAGTTTCTGTTTCCTGACTCCTAACTGAGCAAAGCAGAAGGTGCTGTCTCAGCTGGTCCACAGGAGAGGAGATACAAGCAAGCCAGTGTACTGTTCTCAGCACCACTCTCCCTAAATGCTTGACTACAGGGTATTCATATGTTACTCTGTACCCAGGTACAAGCCCCCTGTACCTAGGTTCAGTTACTCTTGAGAAAGATTGAGAAATCACCACAGGTACTGGTCCCATATAATATACGTACATCCCATATAATAGTTTATTGTCAAAACCAGTTGGTCATTGCAGAACATTTTTTAAAAAAAAATAAAATCAGTATTCGTTTCCTACATAATAAAAGCAGTGATACCTATGTAAGCCCTGCCCAATTGCTTTAAAAATAGGATTGGAGCAGGAGAGAGTGACACAATCTTTGCTATGTTCACTCAAGTCTCATTAGTTTACAGCACAATCCTAACCATGTCTATTCAAAAGTAAGTCCTATTGAATTCAATGGGGCTTACTCCAGGTATGTGGGAATAGCATTGCAGCTTTACTCCCAGAAAAGCAAGTATTAGATTAAAGCTTCATACTGGGAAGGTTTTCAAAACATTGCCCTCTTCAACAGTCCAGGGACATTTAAATTTGTTTGACTCCTTCACAGAAGAGGAAAAAAAATACTTTTGGTACCGCTGAAAGCTATATACATACTCAATTTATGAGATTTTCAAATAAACAGGAAAAAACAAGTTTTCTACCTTTGCAATTGGGTCTAGGTACTGCCTGGAGGCCCAGAAATCCCTAGTCAATCACAACCCTGACTTCACTTATTGGTTACAAACCTGAAAGGGTGGGGTTAGAGCAACCAGCTAAGAGATCATTTTACAGAAGTTGCGGAGAGGGGCTTGACTTTTTGGTGTATATCTCGAGAACCAGATCACCTAGAAACTTTTTTTAAAATGAAAGCTAAGAGTCCAGAGATTAAGCTGACTCACCCAGAGACCCAGAGAGGACCCCAAAAATCCAGAGTGTCTGGGCAAAACCCTGTGGGGGGACAGCTTCTGAGGGCTCACACTGTAATTCTAAAAATGTCTACTCAGAAGTAGGGATAGGGGAGAATATCTGACAATATCAAACCTGGTACCGGATCCCAACTGAATTCTCTAGTTTGCTATCCCTTCGGAGTGGCACCAATCTGTTGCAGCTTGCTGCTGCTGTAATCGGCATGGATTTTGCGGCTGCAACTGCAATCAGCAAGATTTTTTTTTAATTCTCCCCCTATTTAAAACATTTTTGTAATTAAGATGTTGCATCAACCACAGGATTTCCATTTGTCCATTGTATATTACCAAACAATTTATTATTATTGCAATATAATGCAAAAAAATGGCTATATATGCCTTCAGTGTTAATGAGGGGAGAGAGACTCAGTTGCCATCAAGGGAGGCTGTTTCCACCTGCCTTGCCCCACCCTCCAGCCTTCAAATGCAGCTTCTTTCAGAGGATTTTCTGGCCTTTTGGTTGGGGGACGGGGGACGGGGGACGGGGGACGGGGGACGGGGGACGGGGGACGGGGGACGGGGGACGGGGGACGGGGGACGGGGGACGGGGGACGGGGGACGGGGGACGGGGGACGGGGGACGGGGGACGGGGGACGGGGGACGGGGGACGGGGGAGCTGCCTGCCTTACTCGGAAGTTGTGTGGATGGAATAATTGAGGAGGTGGGTGGATAAGAAATTTAAAATGCATGTGTAACAGAGTATTGGAGATTAGTACAGCAGTCAAAGTTCTTCCTTGCCAAGGTGTCCCACCATCATTCAACTGTTAAACATAAACAACTTAGTATTTGGTTTTCTTTAATAGCATTATATCTCTGTCTCCATAAGTAACAGTATAACATTCATCCCTGGCTGGGTCAGTGTGTTTACTTCAAAGCAGAAAGATATTCTTTATACCTATTTTGAATACTTCATATAGTAGGTAAATAATGAAAGTAATGTAGCTTCCAGGCTCCTGTAACCTGAAATTCCTGATGATTATCACAATTGCATCGGCAACTGGCAATGAGCCATCCCACATCTGATCTGAGTAAAAACTATCTTACTCATATAGGGTATGTTAAGGCTTCTGTTCCTGCTGTGACTGAGTCCTACAGTGCTATGTGCTGTATGTGAAAAAGTGGTGGTGCATGTTTTTCAGATCAATTTTCCACACAATTCCCTTTCCCTGTGGTTAATTATTATTATGTATATTTTTTTGGACACAAGACCTTTTTTTCTCTCCCTATGTGCCTGGGATGCAACTGTACTCATCTGCTGTAAAAACATTGAAAGGGTATATAAAATGTACCTTTACAGTAAGGTATGAATTCTGAAATGTAACATTTTTATTTCAAAGCAATTTTATTTTTTGAGATTTATAACTCTGGAATTATTGTACACAAGTCATTACATGGATAACTGTCATTGTTAGCCTTCCATTCCTTCCCATTACCCTTATGTAGCTGCACAGAGACAGCTTCCAAGGGAGCAAAGGCTATGTCAGGGAGAGAAGGGGAGGATCACTCTGATGTTTCTGCAGAGCTGGAGGAGGAAATGGACCAGGAGGCTTTAGATGAACATAATGAACCATCCACACCAGCAGCAATACCCACACCCCAAGAGAGACCACAGCAAGTGAGGACGGAAGAGACTGAAGCAGCAACATCACCACCTCATGACACCCACCAAGGGGAGGGTGTAGCACTGAATCCTGCAGTTCTGGACATGCTGAAGCACATTACCAGCAACCTCGCAGAGATGAGGGAGAAACGTAAGGGTTTTTTTCTTTCTGCTCCCCTGTCCCTAATATAACTAACCTCAATACTCAATACTATATATCATCATATGATACTATATATCATCAACTCATTTGAAATGTGGTGTTGGAGGAAAGCTTTGCGCATACCATGGGCCATGAAAAAGACAAATAATTGGGTGTCAGAACAAATTAAACCAGAACTGTCACTAGAAGCTAAAATGATGAAGCTGAGGTTATCATACTTTGGACACATAATGAGAAGACATGGTTCACTAGAAAAGACAATAATGCTGGGAAAAACAGAAGGGAGTAGAAAAAGAGGAAGACCAAACAAGAGATGGATTGATTCCATAAAGGAAGCCACAGACCTGAACTTACAAGATCTGAACAGGGTGGTTCATAACAGATGCGATTGGAGGTTGCTGATTCATAGGGTCACCATAAGTCGTAATCAACTTGAAGGCATATAACAGCAACCCTTTGAAAGTCACTCTATATATTCTACAGATTTGAGACAATGTGTTTTTCTGTTTTCTGATTTTCTGTGTGGCTTGCTTTCATGTTTGGTTTTTATGGGCATCACAGTAAAGGGCACATCAACAAAACATGTTATATATCTAATATATCTTACACCTAACATCTTTTTAATCCATGTTACCTTCAATGTTTCACACTATTGCCCTCACTTGACCAAACTACATAGAAGCAATGTTGTACACTAAATGTTATAAAAAATTATTTAGCCCCCTAAGTGATGGTCTTGCTCTATAAATCAAGGGCCTAATTACTAGTATATTTGTTCCAAAAAGTTAGGGATTAGAAGCACCTTATCCAAATTTAAGTTGAATTATTATGATTGCAGTGCTATAAAATTTGTGTTTATGTAACTATAGCTACAAGTCATATATTCTGCTGTGTGATGCACCAATGACTTTCAGATTAATGCATTTTACTTTGACAGCTCTTTTCTTTTAACAGAGCAACATCTTGTTATTGAAATCAGTGTGGTCCACGATATGCTGGATAAGATGAGGGAAGACATAGACCAGCTGCAACTTCACTTTTAATTTTTGTATCCAAAAAAAATATTTCTGTTTACATTCCTTTTTATACAACTTTATATATTCATATAAACTCCATTTTTATAATAATTGTCATGTGAAAGGTTACTTTTTAATTTATATTTATTTGTTGCACTAAAATTCTTCAGGGAAAAGAAAAATGTGTTAGTTTACTATTGCAATTTTATTTTTATACATGTAATTAAAAGTGTTACAGACACAAGTGTCAATTTCTTTTCATAACTGTTATATTTCCCTTTTTAATTTCTAAATCTTTGTATGCATTATAAATAAAAATATTATTCTGTTTCTGCACACATCTTGTGAATTTCTTACTATATTACATAACAGATTTGGATCTCTAAAATTTTACAGTAAATTCCCACCACCAAAATACCATGTGGAACACTGTGATCATTCATTCATGGCAGCTACCTAAAAATTACGCAGTGTTTCTCCCACCACCAAAAAACCACGTGGAACACTGTGATGTGGTCATTCATTCACAGCAGCTACCTAAAAATTACACAATGTTTTCCCCCTCCACCAAAAAAACATGTGGAACACTGTAATCATTCATTCACATCAGTGACCTAAAAATTACGCAATGTTTTTTCCACCGCCAAAAAACCATGTAGAACACTGTGATCTGATCATTCATTCATGGCAGCAACCTAAAAATTATGCAATGTTTTTCCCCTCCACCAAAAAACCATGTGGAACACTGTGATCATTCACATAAGCAACCTAAAAATTACATGACGTTTTTCTCCACCACCAAAAAACTACGTGCAATGCTGTCATTTATATAAGTATCTACTAAAACAATTACATAATGTTTGCAACCTGGAAAAAAAAACCCTGTGGATCGAATCACCCCAAAAAGCATGCAGCAGATTGAATCAGCAAGCACCAGAGAAAGCAAAGCAAAGAAAAGATGGACTATCGAAATGCATGTGGATCGGCACCATGCAGCGAACCCCATACCGGGCTAAGTTCAAGGTTCTAGTTCTGGTGTACAAAGCCCTATATAGCTTGGGATCATGATACCTGAAAGACCATCTTACCCCTTATATACCCGGTCAATCACTGTGCTCTGCAGGTGAGGACCTCCTGCAGATACCATCTTATTAGGAGGTCAGTTCTGAACAACATAGGAAATGGACCTTTAGCGTGGTGGCATCTACCCTGTGGAATTCCCTCCCCTTAAATATTAGGCAGGCGCCATCTCTGTTATCTTTTCAGCACCTATTGAAGACTTTCCTCTTTCAACAAGCCTTTTAAGTTGAGACCTATCCCAGTCTGCGTCTGTGTTGGAATTACTTTTAATATGTTTTTTTAAAAAACCTTTTCCCTCCTAAAAAATATGTTTTAACCCTTTTTATTTAAGATGTTTTTAAAGCTTTTTTAAATAATGTTTTTAAAGTTGTTTTAATATATTTTAAGGTCTGTTTTATGATCTTTTAAAGTCTTTTTACTGCTTTTGTTTGCCACCCTGGGCTCCTACTGGGAGGAAGGGCGGGATATAAATTAAATAATAAATAAATAAATCCCTACTCAGAAGTAGGTCCCACTTCCTTCAATGGGGCTTACTCACAGGTAAGTGGAGTTAGGAATGCCTAAAAAAGCAATACCTATCAGGGAAGTTAATGTTAGGCATGGATTGTCTAAATTGTTAGCTTTTTGAAAAAAATTAAGCTTGGTTTACATTCACAATGCAATCCTAACCATGCTTACTCTAAAGTAAATCCCATTCAGTTCAGTGGGACTTACTGCCAAGTAAGATGAGTTAGGATTCCAGCCCCATTAGGGTTGCCTGGTTCTTGGCCTGATCCTGATCCTGTATCTTTAGGAGAAGAGAAAGTCAGCCATGTGCAGGTGTTCTTGCAACACAGTAATGAAAAAAACCACAAGGTGGAATTCTCCCTGCCCCCTCCACAACTTTTAAATATACAGAAGACCTCTTGGAGGCCAGGCCTGGCAAACAAGAGGTCTTCTGTATCTTTAAAAGTTGTGTAGGGGGAAGAAAGAATTCCACCTTGTGTTTTTTCTCATTACAGGGTTGCAAGAACACCTGCACTTAGCTGACTTTCTCTTCTCCTGAAGATACAGAATCAGTCTCATGCCAATAACCTGGCAACCCTAAGCCCCATAGAAGAAATAGTTTGGGGGGGCAGAGAAAGGGAGGAAAGAGTTTGTCTATGTCTCTGCTCACAGTACAATCCTAGCCATGTTTACTCAGAAGTAAATCCCACTGAACTCAGTGGGACTTACTCCCAGGTAAGTGGGGTTGGGATAGGATTGCAGCATCACTTTGAGGGGAATGCAGGATGAGGTGAAAGGACAGCAGAGAGGTAATGAAGAGAAAAAAGCTGGGGGGAACCCTATGACGCTGAAGCAGAACATGTGTGGCCCCTGTGAGCTCAGACAAGTGAAAATTGCTATCTTAAGAGAAGGTAGATGGATGTATCAGTAGTTTAGTAAAGGAGGTGGGGAGAAAGACTAGGAAGCTGAACTCATGGTGCAATCCTAGCCATGTTTACTCAGACGTAAGTGCCACTGAGTTTAATGGAGCCTAGTCCTGAAGTGAAAGTGGACATTGACTTTAATATCTAAATTCAATTCTTTCCTTTAAATACTAAGTGATTTATCAATAAATATAAAATTTATAATAAGTCTGTTAAATATTCAATGTGTCATCATGCGACTCTTCTTGTTGCTTGCTACGGAGTAACACAGTTACTCTTCAGGACTGTGCCACAAATAGATTCCAAAAAGTCTGCTTTAAACTTGCTCCAAGCCCATGGCATGTAATGAATAATAGCTGCAGTCACAACTGCAATAATAAAATAACTTAATGGCTAGGTAATACATTGCTCAGAAATGTGATAGAAACTTTGGGTAATAGTTATTCCTTGTGTCTTAACAACATAATCCCAAGCAGGTTTACTCAAAAGTAATTTTCACTGTTCAATGGAACTTACTCTTAAGTAAATGTGCAAAGGATTGTAGCCTTAATTTTATTTAATGCCAGTAGTATAGAAAGACCACCTGCTGTCCAAATGATTGATGATGGCCTCTGACCCTGACCTCCCTCTGACCTCCCCTAGCCTCCACTTTTCCCAGCCCCCAGCCCTTACCCCTTCCAAATGACATCACCAGTCTCAGCCCCTGTCTGTGGACCTAGGGGGGCTATGATTTATGGCCCCCTGACCTTCCCCTGACCTCCCACCCACCCTCCCCTCAGCCCTTTGAAAATGGACCATGAAGGGGTCCATTTCCAACCCTTCCCCTTCAGATGGCCCCACTGTTGCATTGGGAACCATCAGGCCAAGGTTTTGAACCAATCAGGAAAGGGGGCGGTCAGAGCTGGCATTTTGCATGCCCAGGCTCGTTCTGTGCCTTGAACACATCCCCCGGCCAGTATTGCATGGCCAGGCTTGTTCTGAGCTTTGAACACATCCCCCGGCCAGTATTGCATGCCCAGGCTTGTTCTGAGCTTTGAACACAATCTGAGTTTTGAATATGGAAGCAGCCAGCACTCCTAAGAGTCCTGAGGAATTAACCAAGCAGCCAACTGTAGACATGGAAGCAGCCAGCACTCCTAAGAGTCCTGAGGAATTATCCAACCAGCCATCAGTAGAGGGCCCTAACCCTCGAAAGTGCTATATTAGCACGAGTTCTGATGAAGATGATGGTTTTCCACATGCTAAATTGCTAAAAGAGGAAGCGATTGAGGTCAACAAAAGTTGGATCAGCATGTTGGAGACGATTGCCTCAGATAATGCTGTAATGCCGGTAAGCTTTTATTTGGAAAACAAATGATTGGGGAGGTGTAAAAATAAAGGTTGCAAAAATGTCCTTAATTTTCTAGGGAGCTTCAACAACTGAAAACTCTGCTGAAGTTTATCCACCACCATCAGCTCTCTGGAAATTGGCATCTATAGGAAGCATTCAAATGCAGGTTTGTGGAGCTATTATTTCCATGATGTAGTATAAAACCAAAGAAAGGTCTGTGTATGATTTTTCTAAATTATTATTATTATTATTTTAGGATTCTGCAGATCTGACCTCAAATCAGCCCAGCCCCCTCATCCTTGGAAGCATACACGGCATTCAAGTGGGTGAAACGGACAATATTTTACCAAGAAAACGTAGGAGAGCAATGAAAGGGATTGTCAGGACAATTGTGTATGCCATTTTAAAGCACTATTTAAGGCAACACATGTGGGAGGAATGCACGGGATGCATCATTGATGCCAGTGATGTTCCTATATTAATGTATATATGGTAAGTGTTGGTTGTTTAGAAGATACATGGTAAGTGGAGTGAAAGAGGAGGGGGAGTGAATGGGCAGTAGAATGCTAGATGATTGGCTGAGTGTTTAAAATGGCTGAACGTATAAAAGGAAGAGAGACAGTGGATGTGAGGTGGACGTGTGTGGACATTGGTGAACTGAGTGGGTTGCTTGGTGGGGTTTAGAGAGTTGTTTGCCAGGAGAGAGTGGAGAAGGAGGGGGGTGGAGTTCAGATTAGTATTGAGTAAAACCATATGCTTATGTGCCTTAAGAAGAAATCTTGTTAATCTTGTTAGCTTTGTTATCTTTAATAAATACTTAATTTGGTTTACCAAAGGCCTCATCCTTGGCTGGGGTTTCACAGAAGGGAGGGTAAGGTAATGACCAAGGCTGAAGGGGAACAGTAACAAATGGTGGCAGAGGTGAAGAGAATAACAATACCAGTATTCAGAGTCTCTGGGAATACTAGTATTAGGACGTGACTGGTGGTTGCCTAGCAGGGGGATCTGTTGAGATCTGTGCTAGAGCGGGGAGAGAAAAAATAAAATAAAGGACAGTCCGGACTGGTGGAGTCCCTGGTGGTGCCTAGAGACAGGCAGTAACCACGAGCAGGTAGGAACCTGACAGGGAGAGCCAGGGAAGGGCGTCACAATGCCCCTGGACAAAGTTCCCATGAGTGTCTTTTCTGGACACAAAATGACCTCTCTAGGAAGTTACGTTTTATTAGTAGCAAAATCTGCTTTAAAGCGTACTCCATGTTGTTATCTTAACAGCCTACAGCTTGAATTGTCTTGTTCTAACACAAGAAACTGTTAATGAGGTATTAAATCTCGTGACCAAGGTAGCCCGTTCCCAGGACACTGTGAAAATTGTCGATCAGATCCTGAAGAGCACTGATCAGTCATTTTTAAAACATGTTGAAAGTGTCATCAGAAACAGGGGTTATAGAAGTTTTTTCAGCTCTCAATTTTAGAGGACGAAATCTGTCCTCTCTAGAAAATTGAGAATGCGTGCTGCATGTTGTTATCTTAACAGCTTGAATTGTCTTGTTCTAGCACAAGATGTTAAAGATGTTGAACAATAAAGTTTATATTATAAAAACCTGGTGTGTTTAAAGTCTGTTTTAAAGCATGGGAATTATAGTTTAAACAGAAAACATCCTGTCAAAATGATTGATGACCCCCACTGGCCCCTTCCTCCCCCTCCCCTCCCCTAGCCTCCTCCCGTCCCCTAGCCTCCTCCCCACCATTCCCCCACCCCTAGCCCTTACCCCAACCCTTATCCCCACAACCCATAAAGCCATACAGTGATATCCAATCCTAAGGCGGCATTCCTTTGTTCATTACGTTTAAATAGAAAACAATAAATAAAATACATAGGTTCCCAACGCTCTGTATCAGATATTATATTGAGTGTGATACTATAAGCCAGAATGGTTGCTAAAACAGTTTCCCAAGGCAGTCTTTTTTGAACCCTGCATTGGGGTGCTAAAACAGCTCTGTTTAAAAGCATGGGAATTATACAGAAAACATTACATGGTAGCAGGCAGTAGACAGTCTACATGCGTGAAACCCCCCCCCAAAGCTACCCAACCTCTATCCCTCCTTTACAGCCTTTGTTTTAAAAGTCAGGAATGTAGGTATATATAATCAATCAGACCCATGTATCATTTAAAAACAAGCAGTCACAACCTATATAAAATATATAGATACTCATTGAGGCTGAAACATATCTGTTTAATCTTGTAAAGCAGTTATCCATGTTATTTTGTAAAAACGTGTGGAATTTCCAAAGCAGCCTAGGAAATGCTGCTCTACAAAGTTTGGAAGAACAAATGGTCCCAACCACAACTTAAGGTAAAATAATTAAATAAATAAATTCCATACCATAAGCCAATCGCCATGCTTAGGCGTGCATACAAAATGGGCTGGTTATATATATATGAGCGTACACAGTGTTCAGTTAGCCTTGTTATCCCAGAGATGTGGGGAATCTCAGCAGCCCTCCAACATGTTCTGCCTGGCCCTCAGGAATATTCCCAGGCCATGCCCATCACAGGCCCACCTCCAAACCCTCCTGAAGTGCTTTTGTGTCCTTGAACTGTGATGACACCTGTTGCTTAAGTGGACTGGAGAGATGGGAAAGTGCAGAAACCTTTGATTTTTGCATAGCTGGAATGGAGCCACGCCTACTTTTTGCCCCTGGCCCTGTCCCCCTCTGGCATGTAGTCCCCGGAATGTTGCCTGCAAGGGAAGGCTATCCTTGGGCTGAACAATCTTCCCCAGCCCAGTATAAGTACACATGAAGGGTGGGCTATAAAACTTTTTAATATTAAAAGAGCAATCAAATAAATCCCAGCTGAGTTACACCTACAATTGTGAGGTGTGTGAAGAGATGATGATCACGAGGCCTCCACAGCTATGGGCTGTGGACTGCCTGTGACATCACAAAACCACATGGCCGCTGAGAGGATATAAAAGTGGGCCAAGTGGAAAGCAAAAAGCATTGCCTGGTATTCTTTCACTTGGAGGCGAATTACTATACTTTTCTTCCTTGGTCTTTTAAAACCTACTGAAATCAATAGTAATTTAAATTCTGTTGTGTGCTTTATATTTCCTCCTAAAGGTCAAGAGTAGATTTGCCAGGTTCTTGGCCTGATCCTGATCCTGTATCTGTAGGAGAAGAGAAAGCAGCCAAGTGCAGGTGTTCTTGCAACTCTGTAATGAGAAAAACCACAAGGTAGAATTCTTTCTTCCACCTACACAACTTTTAAAGATACAGAAGACCTCTTGGTTGTCACGCCCAGCCTCCAAGAGGTCTTCTGTATCTTTAACAGTTGTGCAGGGGGAAGGGAAAATTCCACTTTGTGGTTTTTCTCATTACAGTGTTGCAAGAACACCTGCACTTGGCTGACTTTCTCTTCTCCTAAAGATACAGGATCAGGATCAGGCCAAGAACCTGGCAACCCTAGTCAAGAGAGATAAATAGAGACAGTACTCTTCCAATAATTTGATGGCATAGGTCAGCAGTGACACATGAGGGGGGAGGAAGAATGGCAGTGGCAATGAGATGGCAAGGGTGGGGGTACTTTCGTGGAAGACAACAGCAGCTTGCAGGTGTGCTCCAGGATATCAGTACCACCAACACTGAACTTGCAGGCACATTGCCACATCCTCATTCAATGAGTGGCAATGCTGCAATTACTGGGAGAATACTGCTGTTGCAGAATCTGGGATCTGTCCTATATTTTACTAGAACTCCAAGAGCCACCAATTTCACCAGCTGTAAAAGACATACATCCAGTATGAAAGAACATGGTGTTTCTGAGAAGTTGCTGAGCACAGGGTTATCAGAACTGAGATGAGCTTACAGTCTTTCCACACATAGATCTATTCCTAGTTTCCACAAGTACTCTTAATTTCAGTTGTCAAATTTCCAAACGGGTGTGTGTCCTTTCGTTGCTCTTGCTAAACAACAGGAAGCCAGAAGCTCTTGCCAATTGATTATAAATCTCCCATGGACCTACCAACAGATTACAGTCTACCTTCTAGCCACCCCTGCACTAAATCATTTGTATGGACACAGATCTACCTTCCAGGGTTGTTGTAGCATGGTTCAAATGACTGCTTGCAAGAATGAAACTACAACGGCAGAGGTAAGACTCTTCAAAACATTGCCAAAGAAGGCATTCTCAAAAAAGCAATGCCACCTTTCTAGGTGAAGAAAAGAATTGTGGATTTGCTCATCTCTGTGCAGCTCTCACCTTCTGCATTAAGTGTCATGCATCAAAATTAGACACATCTGATGGTCAAACACATAATGGCTGCCTCCATTAGAAACTACTACTGGAAGCAGTTGCATCACATGGCTTTATGGGAACACAAACCTTCCTTGTAGGGTTGTAATACTCTAGATCAGGATGGTTAGACTTCAGGCTTTTGGTATTGAATTTATTATTATTATTACAAAAACCCAGGATCCACCAACCAGAGCAAGCCACAAAATATATACACTTAAAATTACATAATTCTTAGGCCAGGGATTTGTTTTGAGTTCTAGAATTGAATTCAGCTCACAGTATTTCCACACAAAAATCCACTCCTGATTACCAACCGCTAGCTTTCTTCTTTTCAGCCGTATGGGGGGAGGTCATTTTCTTGTTTTCATTGTGAAACAGTTAAGGAGTCTGAAATACTCACTGATCTTCTGCAAGTCACCCAATACATTTCGATCTACTTTCTGCCCACCCTGCATTTAAAGTGCTATCCAAAAGCTAAACATTATGATACAGTTAATAAAAAGAGATACTGATGATCATTTGATACTGAGCTGCAAACCTTTCCACAGAAAAACCATAAAAACAACAGCCCAGAGCTTTTGTTGCAGCCCCCTCCTCCGTAAAACATTTTCATATATTTTAATATATTTAGGTCTGCACTTACACAGATTTATCTATGAGTAAATCCTATTGACCTCTATAGGACTTACATCTCAGTAGACATATATCGAATTGTTCCATGAATGCTTGCATCAAAGAAAACCATAATACTTTAAGAATAACAGGCAATGAAAAATGCAATATTTTAATTGCTATAATTATGATAGTTACAGAAATTGTATTTTCTTTTTAAAAGCTGGTGTTTTGATTTTAAAAATGTAAGAATCTGCAGGAAAAATGAAAAGAGCAAAACTACGTTCCCCTTTCTGCCAAAACTCTTTCTATTGAATGTAAGCCTTGACATGAAAAAGTTTCAGGAAGTATAACTGACCCAGCATGCCTTGCCTTGTTACCAGTAAAAGGGAATTGCTTCAATGGCACATTTAATAAGTGTCATGGAAGCCATTTTCTTTTCCTGGCAGCAAATATGTATATAATGGGGACTGTACACTTGTTGAATGTACAGCTCAACTACTTGTGTACCAGGTACATAGACTGTACACTCATTGAATGTAACATGTCAACACGGCAGTGCATTGTAATGTGCTCTTACTCTGTTTCTAAACTTTTTTATTGGTGCTGTCATGACAAAAGATTAAAATTGAATTTTTGAGAAAAGAAGTTCCATACTAGTTTTTAACTTCTCAGTTATAGCATAATTTATTTTGTTTTACATCTTTTGGTATTCCCTTCTTCACTGTATCCTTAATACCCTTTTTTCTTTTGAAGCAAAAAATATGCCAGTCATTTAATTCCTGCTGTTCATACTAAATTGTCTGTTAACCTGATGTTTACATAGCCCATTATATGTTAACACACTCTCTGCATGAAGGAGGAGTAATGGGGAAGGTCACTGTCTTCTTCTTCCCCTTGGGTTGGACACAATGGACTTTCAGGCCCCTTCCAATTCTCTTATTCTATGATTCTATGACCTGACCCTCACATCCTCTCCACCAGTGAGTGGAGGAGGGTGCCTGTGATGCTCCTGTATTTTGATGACTATAAATATGGTAAGTGCAGGTTTATTAAGTGATATATGGTAAGTGATTGAGTGAGAGGGGGGAGTACATGGGCTGGAATACTGGAGAATGCTGTATGATGATTGGCTGAGCGTTTGAGTGGCTGAAGGTATAAATGAGAGGATGACAGTTGGTTCAGGGTTCTGTTTGGCAGGGGGAGTTGTTGGCGGTTGGTTGTGGAGTGTGGATTGGAGTTGGTTGTGGGTTGGATTATATTTGTCTGGTATTTAGGCAGAATATATAAGACTGGAAACATAAAGAGTGACACTATATGAAACCATATGCTTGTTGAACATTCCTAAAGTAATCTTGTTATTTCCCGGTGTTATCAAATAAATACTTTTATTGGTTTACCAAAAGCCTGATCCTCGGCTGGGGATGCACAGACCAGAAGAGAGGGCAGGGTAATTACCAAGGCTGGAGGGAAACAGTATAAAATATATGGTGGCAGCAGTGAAGGGAGATATTATAACATCGTCAAGTATCCAGAGAACCCAGGTTTGTATGCTTTATAGACAAAGATACAACGGGGTTGTGGACAGCAAGGGCACCCAGACACAAAGTAACAAGCCATAGGGAGACTAAGGCGAAGTCTCTGGCAGTATTGTTTACAGGGAGTGACTGGTGGTGCTTGTGACGCCCTTCCCTGGCTCTCCCTGTCAGGTTCCTACCTGCTTGTGGCTATTACCTTTCACTAGGCACCACCAGGGACTCCACCAGTCCGGACTGTCCTTTTTTATGGTTTCTCTCTCCGCTCTAGCACAGATCTCACTAGATCCCTCTGCTAGGCAGCACCACCAGTCACGTCCTATAACCAATGTTCCCAGAGACTTTGCCTGAGCCTCTCTCTATCTGGTTACTTTTGTGACTCCGTGTTTATGCTATTCCCAACCGCTTTGTATCTATATAGATAACTCATATAACTCTGGGTTGCGCTGGATACTTGTAATGTTATTATTCTTCTCTTCACCGCTGCCACCATTTGTTACTGTTTCCCTTCAGCCTTGGTAATTACCTTGCCCTCCCTTCTGGTCTGTATATTCCCCAGCCAAGGATCAGGCCTTCAGTAAACCAAAATAGTATTTATTAAATATCAGAAATAACAAGATTACTTTTATAATGGTACATAAGCATATGGTTTCATCTATTCCTGTGATACTTGTCTTATTATTAACTAGAACTCCAATTCCCTCTTTCTCCACACTCTCCTAACATCCACCACCAAACACCTTCTTCCTCTCACATCCACCAACTAACACCCACCGACTAACATCCACCCAGATTCAACTGTCATTCTTCCATTTATACTCCCAGCCATTCAAACGCTCAGCCAATCATCCAACATTCTACTGCTCATCTACTCCCCCCTCCTCTTTCGCTCCACTTACCATATATCTTCTATACAAACAGCACTTACCATATTTACATTAATACAGGAACATCACAGTGCTGCCTAGCAGTGGGATCTTGTGAGATCTGTGCTAGGGTGAGCTAAAGAAAAAATAAAAAGATACAGAGGTCTTCTGTATCTTTAAAAGTTGTGCACGGGGAAGGGAGAATTTCACCTTGTATTTATTCCCGTTACAGTTTGCAAGAAAACCTGCACTTGGCTGAATTTTCTCTTCTCTTAAAGATACAGAATCATTCTCAGGCCCTGAGCCTGGCAACCCTACTTCCAAACCATATTTTAATCTTTGAAGGAGAGGAAGATTTTGCTCACAAGGCGCAGCTATTTGGGGATATTAATCAGAAGTTGATATGTGGGCTTGTTCACTGTATATATGTTTTTTTAAAGTTCATTAAGCATTCTTCAGAATAACAATTTAGTGTATGCATTTTACTTTCAAGAGCTGACACCAAAAATAATGAGATTGTTAGACGTTTTCTGAGACTCTATGAAATCCTCCACAAAAATAAGCCCCAGGAATGGCTTTTCAGCAATTTTGTTAGTAGTTGCTTTCCATTAATCAGCAGAATGCAAAATGCTGTTTCAAAATCACAAACCATAAATATATATAAAGCAGTGTATTAATTTCTGTTACTTTAGCCTCACCACTCAGAGAAAAAATTATAAGGCTGAGATAATATATAAAAAGAGTGTTCTAGTGTGTAAGCCATAGAACAGTTCTGTAACTATGAAGAACAAATCTGACAACTCTCATTTCCATCTCTCCAGTACCACATATTCCTGATTTTTTGCATGTTTGAAACTTTAGGTTATTTCATATTCTCAGCATAACCAGCTTCTGTTAATCTATGTTTGTTTAATATCACAAATAGTGACTGTTTTGCTTGACATCACAAACAGTGAAGCAACTTAAATGGAATTCTAGTCTCTGTCCTGAAGAATAGTTGGCAAACCTTTTCCACATCAACCTATCACCCAAGGAACCTATACACATCTATAATGGAACCTCATCATCTTGTAGGGGTCTTTATATGAAAACTCAGTTTATGTGGGACACTTGCCTGACCTGTTGGGTTTCACCACTGCCCCACTGGAAATGAGAGTGTAGCTTAAAATATGTTCCACATATTATGGTCCCAGACCAAGAATCTGTGGAGGGACAGTTCTTTGCCAATGACAGCCAAGGAGATGGACTCGCTTCCTGGTCCATCCCTTGTAGAACCACATTCATCAGAGCTTGCATCTCTTTCCCTGAACCTTTATGAGATACCTTTGCCACCAGACTCCAGTGACTGGTCCACAAACTCCTCAGAGAATCAGGAGAGCCCTGAGAAGATGTCCCAACAGCTGGAAAACCTAGGGCCTAAAAGAATCTAATGGCTGACAAGGAAGGCACAAGACCTTTAACTGGCCAGATGAAGCATTTAAAGTAATAGGGCCTAGACCAGACAGGCTATCAAGGTTTGTCAGTTGCTCAAGAACGCTGCTGAAACCACTTATATGTTCTGCCCCAGCTGCAGAGTCACTAACCATGGTCCTGAAACCTGCACATAAATACCTTTTCTAAGCAGGTGCTCCTTCCTGGGGCTTCTTGTCTGCCTGTAACCCTGGGGCTGCTGATCTCCCTGCTTGGGTCATTACCCATAATCTGTGGTGATGGCTATTTCCTGGGTCAGGACACCATATTGCAGAGGAACACTGGTAGTGGTGGATAAATTGCATTTCAGGGACATTTGCTTGCCATTACTGATCTTTTCATTGAGGAACCCATGATTCTGAAGGACCTCAGCATTTCCTGGAACACTGGAATTCATAAGAACATAAGAACATAAGAAGAGCCTGCTGGATCAGGCCAGTGGCCCATCTAGTCCAGCATCCTGTTCTCACAGTGGCCAACCAGGGGCCTGGGGGAAGCCCGCAAGCAGGACCCGAGTGCAAGAACACTCTCCCCTCCTGAGGCTTCCGGCAACTGGTTTTCAGAAGCATGCTGCCTCTGACTAGGGTGGCACAGCACAGCCATCACAGCTAGTAGCCATTGATAGCCCTGTCCTCCATGAATTTGTCTAATCTTCTTTTAAAGCCGTCCAAGCTGGTGGCCATTACTGCATCTTGTGGGAGCAAATTCCATAGTTTAACTATGCGCTGAGTAAAGAAGTACTTCCTTTTGTCTGTCCTGAATCTTCCAACATTCAGCTTCTTTGAATGTCCACGAGTTCTAGTATTATGAGAGAGGGAGAAGAACTTTTCTCTATCCACTTTCTCAATGCCATGCATCATTTTATACACTTCTATCATGTCTCCTCTGACCCGCCTTTTCTCTAAACTAAAAAGCCCCAAATGCTGCAACCTTTCCTCGTAAGGGAGTCGCTCCATCCCCTTGATCATTGTGGTTGCCCTCTTCTGAACCTTTTCCAACTCTCTAATATCCTTTTTGAGATGAGGCGACCAGAACTGTACACAGTATTCCAAATGCGGCCGCACCATAGATTTATACAACGGCATTATGATATCGGCTGTTTTATTTTCAATACCTTTCCTAATTATCGCTAGCATGGAATTTGCCTTTTTCACAGCTGCCGCACACTGGGTCGACATTTTCATCGTGCTGTCCACTACAACCCCGAGGTCTCTCTCCTGGTCGGTCACCGCCAGTTCAGACCCCATGAGCGTATATGTGAAATTCAGATTTTTTGCTCCAATATGCATAATTTTACACTTGTTTATATTGAATTGCATTTGCCATTTTTCCGCCCATTCACTCAGTTTGGAGAGATCTTTTTGGAGCTCTTCACAATCCCTTTTTGTTTTAACAACCCTGAACAATTTAGTGTTGTCAGCAAACTTGGCCACTTCACTGCTCACTCCTAATTCTAGGTCATTAATGAACAAGTTGAAAAGTACAGGTCCCAATACCGATCCTTGAGGGACTCCACTTTCTACAGCCCTCCATTGGGAGAACTGTCCGTTTATTCCTACTCTCTGCTTTCTGCTTCTTAACCAATTCCTTATCCACAAGAGGACCTCTCCTCTTATTCCATGACTGCTAAGCTTCCTCAGAAGTCTTTGGTGAGGTACCTTGTCAAACGCTTTTTGAAAGTCTAAGTACACTATGTCCACTGGATCACCACTATCTATATGCTTGTTGACACTCTCAAAGAATTCTAATAGGTTACTGAGACAGGACTTTCCCTTGCAGAAGCCATGCTGGCTCTGCTTCAGCAAGGCTTGTTCTTCTATGTGCTTAGTTAATCTAGCTTTAATAATACTTTCTACCAGTTTTCCAGAGACAGAAGTTAAGCTAACTGGCCTGTAATTTCTGGGATCCCCTCTGGATCCCTTTTTGAATATTGGCGTTACATTTGCCACTTTCCAGTCCTCAGGCATGGAGGAGGACCCAAGGGACAAGTTACATATTTTAGTTAGCAGATCAGCAATTTCACCTTTGAGTTCTTTGAGAACTCTCGGGTGGATGCCATCCGGGACCGGTGATTTGTCAGTTTTTATATTGTCCATTAAGCTTAGAACTTCCTCTCTCGTTACCACTATTTGTCTCAGTTCCTCAGAATCCCTTCCTGCAAATGTTAGTTCAGGTTCAGGGATCTGCCCTATATCTTCCACTGTGAAGACAGATGCAAAGAATTCATTTAGCTTCTCTGCAATCTCCTTATCGTTCTTTAGTACACCTTTGACTCCCTTATCATCCAAGGGTCCAATTGTCTCCCTAGATGGTCTCCTGCTTTGAATGTATTTATAGAATTTTTTGTTGTTGGTTTTTATGTTCTTAGCAATGTGCTCCTCAAATTCTTTTTTAGCATCCCTTATTGTCTTCTTGCATTTCTTTTGCCAGAGTTTGTGTTCTTTTTTATTTTCTTCATTCGGACAAGACTTCCATTTTCTGAAGGAAGACTTTTTGCCTCTAAGAGCTTCCTTGACTTTGCTCGTTAACCATGCTGGCATCTTCTTGGCCCTGGCGGTACCTTTTCTGATCTGCGGTATGCGCTCCAGTTGAGCTTCTAATATAGTGTTTTTAAACAACTTCCAAGCATTTTCGAGTGATGTGACCCTCTGGACTTTGCTTTTCAGCTTTCTTTTTACCAATCCCCTCATTTTTGTGAAGTTTCCTCTTTTGAAGTCAAATTTTATTTATTTATTTATTTTATTTCATTTTTAAACCGCCCATAGCGAATAGCTCTCTGGGCGGTGTACAAAAGATTAAAAGTACAGAAATACAAAATATCACAATAAATAAACTGAAACAAAGAGATTTAAAATTGTAACATTAAACGCATTAAAATGCCTGGGAGCATAGCCAGGTCTTAACCTGGCGCCGAAAAGATAGAAGCGTCGGCGCCAGGCGTATTTCTTCGGGGAGGCTATTCCACAATTCAGGGGCCACTACAGAAAAGGCCCTAGATCGAGTAACTGTCCTCCGGGCTTCCCGATGGGTTGGTACCCGGAGGAGGGCCTTAGACGCTGAGCGAAGTGACCGGGTCGGTTCATAGCGGGAGAGGCGTTCCACAAGATACTGCGGTCCCACGCCGTGTAAGGCTTTATAGGTCAAAACCAGCACCTTGAATCTGGCTCGGAAGCAAATAGGTAGCCAGTGCAAACGGGCCAGAACAGGTGTTATATGCGCTGACCGGCTGGTCCTCGTCAGCAGTCTGGCTGCTGCGTTTTGCACTAGAGCTTCTGAACTGTCTTCAAGGGCAGCCCTACGTAGAGCGCATTATAGTAATCCAACCTAGAAGTTACCAGAGCATGAACAACTGAGGCGAGGTCATCCCTGTCCAGATAGGGGCGTAGCTGGGCTACCAACAGAAGGTGGTAGAATGCATTCCTTGCCACCGTGGCCACTTGCACCTCCAGAGACAAGGAAGGATCAAAAAAACCCCAAGACTACGAACCTGTTCCTTCAAGGGGAGTGTAACCCCATCTAGAACAGGGTAAGCATCCACCATCTGGGCAGGGAAGGCATTCACCAACAGTGTCTCAGTCTTGTCTGGATTGAGTCTCAGTTTATTAGCTCTCATCCAGTCCATTATCGCGGTCAGGCAGTGATTCAGCACATCCACAGACTCACATGCAGAAGAAGAAAAGGAGAAATAGAGCTGCGTGTCATCAGCGTACTGGTGGCAACGCACTCCAAAACTCCTGATGACGGCACCCAGAGGCTGCATGTAGATGTTAAAAAGCATGGGGGACAAAACCGACCCCTGAGGGACTCCACAATGGAGAGTCCAAGGAGTCGAGCAATGTTCCCCAAGTACTACCTTCTGGTGACGATCCGCCAAGTAGGAGCGGAACCACTGCCAAGCAGTGCCTCCAACTCCCAACTCCGCGAGTCTCCCCAGAAGGATACCATGGTCGATGGTATCAAATGCTGCTGAGAGATCAAGGAGAATCAACAGAGTCACACTCCCTCTGTCCCTCTCCCGACAAAGGTCATCATACAGGGCGACCAAGGCTGTTTCAGTGCCAAAACCAGGCCTAAAACCGGATTGAAACGGATCCGGAAACGGATTGAAATGTGACCGTGTTGGATTTTCTTGGCAATTGGCCATTTACATGTATGTTTAATTTAATAGCACTGTGGTCACTGCTCCCAATCGGTTCAACAACACTTACATCTCGCACCAGGTCCCGGTCCCCACTGAGGATTAAGTCCAGGGTTGCCGTCCCTCTGGTCGGTTCCATGACCAACTGGTCTAGGGAATAGTCATTTAGAATATCTAGAAACTTTGCTTCTTTGTCATGACTGGAACACATATGCGGCCAGTCTATGTTCGGGTAGTTGAAGTCACCCATTACTACCACATTTTCTAGTTTGGATGCTTCCTCAATTTCATATCTCATCTCAAGGTCTCCCTGAGCATTTTGATCAGGGGGACGATAGATCGTTCCCAGTATTAAGTCCCTCCTGGGGCATGGTATCACCACCCACAACAATTCTGTGGAGGAGTCTGCCTCTTTTGGGGTTTCGAGCTTGCTGGATTCAATGCCTTCTTTCACGTATAGAGCGACTCCGCCACCAATACGTCCTTCCCTGTCCTTCCGATATAGTTTATATCCAGGGATAACCGTATCCCACTGGTTTTCTTCATTCCACCAGGTCTCCGTTATGCTCACTACATCAATGCTCTCCTCTAAGACCAAGCACTCCAGTTCTCCCATCTTGGTTCGGAGGCTCCTAGCATTAGCGTACAGGCACTTGTAAGCAGCGTCTCTCTTCAAGTGTCTTTGGCACTTGTGGTTTGGCCTGTGGTAATTTTGCTCTTCTGAATTTATATCCTGTGCCCCTGCTCTCACAATGCCTACTTCTAGGCCTACCCCTTTTAAAATTTCATCATTTCTTTGGTTTTTATCCCAGGGGGGAGGTTTATTCCGAACTGGACCTTTCTCAGCTCCTGTCGGGTTTCCCCCCTCAGTCAGTTTAAAAGCCGCTCTGCTACCTTTTTAATTTTAAGTGCCAGCAGTCTGGTTCCATTCTGGTTCAAGTGGAGCCCGTCCCTTTTGTACAGGCCCGGTTTGTCCCAAAATGTTCCCTAGTGCCTAACAAATCTAAACCCTTCCACCTGACACCATCATCTCATCCACGCATTAAGACTGCAAAGCTGGGCCTGTCTGGCTGGTCCTGCGTGTGGAACCGGTAGCATTTCAGAGAAAGCCACCTTGGAGGTCCTGGCTTTCAGCATCCTACCTAGCAACCTAAATTTTGCTTCCAGGACCTCACGGCTGCATTTCCCCATGTCGTTGGTGCCAACGTGCACCACGACCACTGACTCCTCCCCAGCACTGTCTACCAAACTATCTAAACGATGGGCGATATCCACAACCTTCGCACCAGGCAGGCAAAACACCTTGAAAAAGATAGAAGATAGGAATGTGGAACAGTGGTTAATTTTAATTTACATTTGGTTTCTGAAAAATGTGTTCAATATACCATGACTTGTAGAGGGAAGAGTGCTTTCGCATCCAGGTCCTGCTTGCAGGCTTCCCATAGGCATCTGGTTGGCCACTATGAGAATGGAATGCTGGACATGGGTCTGATATAGCAGGCTGTTCTTATGCCTTTATGACTTACCTTTGTTATCGGTGCTGTACACATCTGTTGACTCCTGAATATTCACACGAAGAATTCATGTCAGATTAGTCAAATTTCTTAAAGGTTCACTGTCTGCACACAATTTTTTCCACCTTCCCAGAAATAAACTTGTATAGTATTTTGTGAAATCATAAAAAAAAAAGTCTGAAAAAGTCAAAAGTGGAGATGACCACTTTTACTACCCTACCTACAGTATATTGCTGGTCAAACTGAACGAGATTTGCTTCATGTCTGACACGTTTATAATTCTAGCATCAACCCTAATCTCTGGCATTGGTTGATGATGTCAGCTTCTTCCTTTTGAAATGATAAAGTTTAAGTTTAAGCCATTTCTTGGATCTCTGTGTTGTTCCTGTAGGCAGTAATGAATTTTCTGCATAATTTCCTGTCCCCAAACGAAAAATCAGAGGTTAGATAGAACCAAGACTGTTCACATTACATCATGTATATCAGCACAGACTCGCAAGATCATACTTCACTGCAGAATCCAGGAAACTGTTTTAAAGACTTACAAAACTTTGCCAGCCTAACCAGTCTTCAAATGCAGCCAGGTACCTGAGGGTCTGCATAATCATCATCCCCTTCAAGAATTTCTCATACATAGCTGTGCTGAAACATCCTACAACCTCCGCAATTTTGTTAGTTTGTCACTTGATGGGCAACAAAATACAACTCTGGTCAATCAAATGTACCTTGCTCTAATTATTGTTACGGCTCTGCTGTGTAGCAAACACATCTGTGATGAAACAATGCCATGAAAAATAAAGTAAAAAAAAATCTTTAATAATAATAATAATTTAATTTGTGGGTCGCCTATCTGGCCAACATTTAAAACATTTAAGATCAATATAAAAGCATCTAGAATGTTTAAAAGCCACAAAGCACAATAAAACATTACAAATGCACTGAAAAACAGTTGTAACCAAATCATGTGTCTGGGTAGGCCCATTGAAATGGAAAAAAATTCAGCAGGCATCTAAAACAGTATAGGGAAGGCAACTGTCTAATGTCAACAGGCAGGGAATTCCAAAGCACAGGTAAATCAGTATAAGCAGCAAGTTTAAAGTGACAGCAGTAATCTACAGAATAGCTTGTCATGATTGCAGGTACAGCACTTGTCTTAGGGTCTCCTGTGTGCGTGTTTACTTGATGCCATGGAGCACAGTGATCAAGCCCGGATCAGGGTATATTCATTCATCTGCTCCCAAAGTTCATCCTTTATCACATAAGAGTTCGTTTGAAGAGATCTAAATGAAAGTCTGTCCTGTTATTTGCTTTGGAGAGGGTGAGGGATTTTTTCCCCCTATCATGACAAAAAAAAAAAAGCCATTACATGAAATGGAGAAAATGATACTTCTTATGCTGGAGCTCCCTTCACTGAGCTCCTGATACAGTTCTGATCACTGTGGGATACTACATTTCTCCACAATTTTCCAGCACAGGCGTTTATAGAGAACACCTACTATTGCTCTGCCACAAGTTACATTTTGTACCTTTTAAAAAAAAACTTTAAAAAGCACGTTAGCACATACTGTCCCCCTTCCCCTCCTTTTGATGGCTTCTGCAAAAATGTCTTGAAACTTTCCTAGCTGATTGTATTTGATACTCTCAACACTGCTTTCTTCTTTTTCTATAAAACATTTTCATCTCCACTAGCAACAAAACTGACTTTTTTTCCTTCTCTCACAATACTGTAACCCAGAGTTATTCAATGAAGCTGTATGGCTGGCGATTTAGGACAGAAAAAAAGAAACTGCTTCTATCGCTGTCTATCACTCCCTCCTTCCTATTACAGCCTTTGCATGCCCTAAAAAGCCTCTCTGCAGAGTCAGGGACCCCCATTTTGGGGGCAGGGGTGGTGCCAAAGTGGGCAAGTCCCCCAAATTAGGAGCTTGCCCCACCTGGTATGTTTTACCCACCTAGAAATATACTTTTCCCCTTCTGTGCTCCCCCCATTTGTGTGTATGTGTGTGTGTGTGCTCCTGCTGCTCTTTGAGTGATTCCTCTCTTTATTGCAGAATCCTGCAGCATAACTCACAGTGTTCAGATGGCCATCCTGATTTTCCAGAAGGACTTTAGAAGGAAGTGTGGCAGTGCCGGGAGGAAGAAAACAGATTGGCCATATGAGTGAGTCTTCAAGCTGCACAGTCTTTGGATTCAACCCATCATCAAAATCATCACCATTTGTAATGTTTGAATATTTGAAGTTACTCTTGATATTTCAAATGAGAGCTGTGGCATAAAACACCCTTTTTCCTCGGTGACTGACTGTGGTCTTTGTGTACGTAGATGACTCTCTCACAGTGGTCAATGCATTTTTGAAAAAACAAAACAGTCCTCAACAACTTGTGACCTGCCAATCTGAATTCAGCTCAACAGCTGCATGCACTCTTCTCGTAGGTCAGGGTTGGGGAACCTCCGGTCGCTGGGCCAACCATGGCCACCCAGGGGGTTCCAATTTATCCAGTGAGGCCATTTTCTCCAAACCACACCCACCCACCCATATCTGATGACACTAGTGAGTGTGGCTGTTTGAAGGTGCACTCCTATTTGTCTGATTGGAGCATGCCTTTAATCCCCTCCAACCTTCTCCTTCAGACTGCAGAGGTCTGAAGGAGAAGTGTGGAGGAGGGCGGACTTAAAAGCAAACTCCCATCTTCCCATCAGCTGATTCCCTCTCCACATTTCTTCTTCAGACCACAAACATCTGAAGGAGAAACTTGGAGGGGTGATTTGAGAGTGCATTCCCATCTGCCCATCAGCTGTTTAGCCTATCTGAACGTACCTTCAGTCCCCTCCAAGCTTCACCATCAGACCACAACAATCTCACAGTGAAGCATGGAGAAGTCATTTGAAAGCATGCTGTGATCTGCCCATCAGCTGATAGGCAGATGAGAGCGTGCCTTCAACCCTCTCCACAACTGAAAACCCTACAGTTTGCTTTGAAGTCCTGAAAAGTGAAGCATCACCTGATGTTACTGTGATGTCAGGTGATCGACAGGTGAGCTGCCCCACGCACCTGTCAAGATTGGTCTGCCATGGAAGATCTGGCCTTCTGGCCAAAAACAGTTCCCCAACCCTGTCTTAGGGGTTTCATAATCCTCTTGTCTTCATACTGCCTGCTTGGGAATGCAAAAGCAAAGATGTTCGTAAGCTTCAGATAAGACACAATACATGGCTGGTAAGATGCATTCAGTTGTGTGAGTCATAGGCGTCCTGTCTATTCCAGATTGTACCACTGAAAAAGGTCATCAATGAAGACAATGTACTGTGCAGAAAGCAAGTCTTCAGTTACAATATTCTGGGCACAAGCCAAATTACAACTGAAAATTCTGGTATATATCTGGTTGAATATTAAAAAAAAACTTGGATTCTTATAAACTGTCAGGAGAACTTATGCTTTAGTGGGGTATCGCTATCTTTAGTTTCTAAACAGTGTCACCAAAATTAAGAGTTTTAAATGTCATAATTTGCCTGAACCTTTATAAAATGTGTGCCTATATGCTTTGTGCAAATAATCTATCTTTGCCTCTTCTTCTATTGCAATTTTCATCTTCACTCTCCTCCACTTGAACAAGAGAGACAATTTGATGGAAGACTGTTTTAATGAGAGCTGAGAGGTTTGTGGAAATTCTGCCTGGTTAGTTGGTTAACTTTTTGGAAAATATAAATAAAAATTAACAAGCATGGAAAGCCCTGGGAACTTAATTAAAGTAAGTAGGAAAATTCACTAACAGGCAAAAACCTTGCGGTTTAAGAATGTATGTATAGCCAACAGATATTTCTATCAAACTGTAAAAAAGAGGGAAAGAGGGGACAGGGGAGGTAGGGGAAAAGAAGGACAGGTTTGATCATTTGCATGCTTATTGGGTTCAGTGGGATTTACTCCTGTGCAATCATGCTTAGGATAAGTGAAACTAACCTGGGGGAGGGGGAGGGGAAGGGAAGGGAAGGGGAGGGGGGAGGGAAGGGAAGGGGAGGGGGGAGGGGGAGGGAAGGGGAGGGGGAGGGGGGAGGGGGAGGGAAGGGGAGGGGGGAGGGGGAGGGAAGGGGAGGGGGGAGGGGGAGGGGAGGGGAGGGGGAAGGGGGAGGGGGGAGGGAAGGGGGGGAGGGGGAGGGGAGGAGGGAAGGGGAGAAAATTGGGTAGGTAGCCACAGAGCAGAAGGAAAGCCCCTTTCCTTTCCTTTCCTTTCCAAAAGGAAAACATTGTGAACAGTATTATGTTTTGGGGGGTTTCTCCCACTTTTTAATGCTACAGCAGACACATGTAGTCTCCCACCCAAATTTAAACCAAAGCTGTCCCTCGCCACATCCACACCAGACATTTATTCCACTTTAAACAGTCATGGCTTGCCCCAAAGAATCCTGGGAAGTGTAGTTAGTGAAGGGTGCTGAAAGTTGTTAGGAGATGCCCTGTTCCCCTCACAGAGCTACAATCACCAGAATTCTCTGGGAAAAGGGGCTGACTGTTAAACCACTCTTTCCACTGGAGCTCTGTCAAAATTTAAAAGATGTTTTTAAGTTGTTTGCTTTAATATGTTTTAAATTCTTTTATTTTAAAGATGTTTTAAAGTGCTTTTAGTGTTTTTGTTTGCTGCCCTGGGCTCCTTCTGGGAGGAAGGGCAGGATATAAATTTCATAATAAATTAATAAATAAATAGTAGTTGTAGCAAGGCCCAGGCAGACCTTTGCCTTGGCTCTAACTACGTTTTCAACCCTATTCAACTGCCTCACTGTGTCCCCCCCCCCGTCTTACATTGACATCCTGTCATTCTTTCATCAAGGAACTCAAGGCAGCGTATATGTGGTTCCCAACTGGTCTCCCATCCAGATATAGACCAGATACAGACCTGCTTAGCTTCAGTAAGGTGATGACCTCATGTGACTTCAGACCATACCCTGGTCTAGAATTGTTATACTGGTGACTTAGGTAAAGCTACATTGACCATTGTAATGTATGGTGTGGTGCCTGCATTTGTCCAAGCAAGTGTCTTGAGCAGAGCTTGGAAAAGTTACTTTTTTGAACTACAACCCCCACCAGCCCAATCCAGTGACTATGCTGGCTGGGGCTGATGGGAGTTGTAGTTCAAAAAAGTAACTTTGCCAAGCTCTGGTCTTGAGACACTATGTGGAGACAATACTGCTTTAAAGGACGTGAGACTGGGGATGCAGGCCAATAGCAATCTATGTGCAAAATACTTATTCCCAGTTGCAAAGGCTTATTCTCTGTGTCAGACGTTTGTGACACCTCAAAAGCCAGATGACAAAACTATCAACAAGATGTGGCCACTCAGAGAATGCATAAACAAAACAACTTTAACGCAAAACAGTTTGTGAAGGGAAAGACCATACAGCAGGCTGCAGCTTGTAATGCAAAATAGAAAATAAAAGCACAATGCCTTTCAGCTAACTCAGGGAGTTCCCGGTATGGAAAGCCAGGAGAGGCAATATTACACACACACCAAAAATGGAAAGAATTGTGCACAACAGCATGTAAGCCCACTACCTTCAGCTGTGATACAGTCTCTCCAGTTTCATTGTTGGAGGTAGCACAGAGAAGAACCAGCTTCTAATTTTGTGGCAGAGCTGCACCATTTGGCAGAATTATATGAACTTGGCCAGGTGACCCTGTGACTTTGCAAATGCTGTTGACTGCAATTCCCATCATCCCTGACCACTGCCTGTGCTGACAGACTGAGGGTAATGAGAGCTGGAGTCCAACAACATCTGAATGGACACAGACTATGATATAGACAAATGCTAATACTTCTGGAGATGTTTCAAAAGTCTAAAACATTTTTTGTTAAGCTAACCTTTATCACATGACCCAGGTGATGTGACAAGTAGCAGTGGAACATATCAGGGTTGCTTTCAGGTATATAAATGGGGCTTCTGCAGTGTCTCAGCTACCGCTCAAATACTGTCTACTCCAGTGTTCCCAGTGTTGGCAGACTACTTAATGGTTTTTCTGCTTTTTTGTAGCAATTGTAATGCTAGATGTTGCATGATTTTAATTGTATTTTTGTTGCTTCTTTTATTTGTATATATTGTTGTGCGTCTCCCCCAGTCTCCGAGCGTTGAGATTTCGGGGGTCCCTGCTCCCCTCCAGGGTTTGGTTTCCTTTGGGAAGAAGGTCAGAGGAGACTGCGGTGTCTTTATGAAATATGGTTTATTTATTTACACACATTCCAACATGAGCTCAAGGATGGAAGGGGTTCAATGTATCAGCAGTCCAATACCCAGCTCTTCCATCTGGGTTGCAGGAGGCACCCCAAAGGCCATGGTGCAGAGAGCCAGTCTCTCTGCCTGCCTGCCTCCCAGTTCTGAGCAATTCTCTAGACACACATTAACTAAACACAACTTCTGCTAGCTGCAGGAGTAGGGGGGGAGGCTCTCCTGTAGAGTTTTCATGATAAAAGGGGTCTTCCTGGCCCATTCTCTGTTGCTAGGCAACTGATCGGCCCATTATCTTACCTGGCCAATCTATTTGGTTAACAAAAGACTCATTTGACCAGCACAGAGTTCCTCATTCCAAGGCACAGGATTCCAAATCAGAGGCTGGAAAGGTGACCCACAGGAATCATCCATTCCAACCCCCATGCTCATAACAATATTGTATTCTGTAGAATTCAAATTGTAACACAATAAATTACAATATAAGAAACAAGAAAGCAATAAAATACAATGAAAAATCAATATGAATACTCAATGAAAAGGATGTGCCATTTCCTGTCTTCAACCACAAATCCACACACACAACACAGACCACCTGAATAAAGCTTGTGAACCACCTGTGGTCCATGGACCACAGTTTGGGAACTCCTGGTTGACTCTGATTGGCAATTGTTCTCTAGGGCCTCAGCAGAAGTTTTTCTCTCTATTACTATCCTGTGTTCTTTTAATGAGAGGTGCTAGGTATGGACTTTCTGCATGTGCGGCAGTTCATGAATTTAGAATGGCTGTAGCCTCATTAGGATATCTGCCACATAAGAACCATTGATATGATTCATGCCTGATGGTCTTTTTGAAAACAAAGGCAGATGTGGATAAGTGTGTGACATCAGGTTTATCAGACTGATTGCTTTTCAACATGGATTTAGCAACATGCAAAGAGTTAGCAATGCTTTAAATTTCAGTTCTTAATTTAGAGAACATGTCAGGTTTTTTAAAACAATTGGCACTCTGAACATTTTGTGCTGCCAACTTCCATCAGCCTCTTGTGTGCAGCTGTCAGTGCCAGACAGAGTCAGCAGAAGAGTTGGTTAAATCTTTCTGTGCCAGCTGTGCAAAGTTTTATATTGAGCCGTTATGAGACTTGGCATGGGTTTTCAACTTCGCTCTCTGGCTCACTAACCCCTGCAGATAGATGGCACAAGACGGCAGCACAAAGGTGCAACATGAAATGCATATGATTTTGATAATCTTATGGGAATTAAATTCCCATGAAAGGTCAACAGAAGCAGGACCTTCCACTTTTGTACTGAATTTCACTTTAAGGAAAAACAACCAGAGAAAAACAAATCTAAGAAACATAATGATTCTTACTGAAATTTGGCACCCATGATAGTAGACACCACATCTGCTTCAGCAATTTATAAGGATAAGGACCATGATTTTGGAGAACTCATGCTTAAAAGTGAGTGATGAGCCTGTTGGATGCCTGTCTGTGTGATGAAGCAGTTGTGTGAATACTTCACACCACTCTCAGATTCCATCTTTTCCGGGACAACCAGTCATTTGAAGTCTCTTGATGTGTGGCATCACACAAGATAATGCTGGGAGTCTGTCCTCAATAACTAATTAATGTGATGCTGCAATGAACCACTGCCTACTTTCAAAAGAAAAGAATGTCAAGTTCTGAGAGCTTGGGTGATCTGTTTTATTAGAATCACAACCACAGGCAGTTGATGCCAAACATTTCCCTAACAGATTATGAATGTTGTTACTCCATTTATTTTTATTGAATTTATTGAACCGTCTAGGCAATTGAATACTGCACAGCCGTAGCTGACACTTGTGGGTTGTCATATGATGAAGGCTAGTGATTGCTTGTAATGAATGGACATCTTTCAGAGTGTTGTTTCTGGGTTTTCACAGAACAGTGTATGTAGTGAACTGAGAGAACGAAGAGATAAAGCTTCCTTATGCTGAGAGTAGTGGCAACTACCTGTATATTTGACCTTTGCTCAGGTTGGATAACAGTCTGTTGTGTCGTTTTGTCTGCTTTTGTGGATGTCTTGAAAAATCAAGTACTTGTGTCAGCATGTCATTTGCCTAATGCATTTGAGCCTCTCTTTGCTAACTTAAGTATTCTCACTTCAGGGGAAATGCAAGCATACAAAATGCTTTGATCTGCATTCTGAACATCTTCCAGTTATTCACTGAGGCACTGTTTTCACATAGAATCTCTAGTGTGTTTGTGCTGTTTTTGTTTGAATGTTTCCAAACAGCCTCACAAACCTGAAAGCAATAATAGCATCTTGGCACAAGACCATTTTAGACAAGGCTGTGAAATACACTCCCACTTATCTGGAAGTAAGCACCACTGAATTCATTAGGACTTACATCTGAGTAGACATGGTTAGGATTGTGCTGTTTAAATGTGAGTCCCTTTCAAATGCCTTAAATTGGAGCACACTGCTTTCAGGACTAGAAGAGTCAGATACAGAAAAAGAATTCTTAGATATCTTTGTAAACCTACGTAGAGAAAGCATGTTCCCTGGGGACCCCTGGCTCAGAGGCCTTTTCTCTCTTGGCTTTTTGGACTCACCTAGATGTCTCCAATGATTAATACACTCAAACAGATTTTGAAAAGTTTTACAAACCATTATAGAATTTAGAATATAATTCTAAGCTTGCAGCAATAATAAAGAAAATTACCGTTATCTGACAAAATGAGAATATAAGTCTGGTGGACAAACAAATAAATAGGTTATAATTTCAAACATATCAGGAGTGGGGAATCCCTGGCCCACAAGGTAGAACTGGCCTGCAGTCGGATTACTGCCCCTCTGGGTCCCATCCAGCCCATCAACTGTTTAGCTGGAAGCAGCTAAGCTGCAGCTACAAGTAAAAGAACTTTGATACTGATATTGCAATTGCAGCTTCTTCTTCTGCAAAAAGATTGAAGCAGAGGGATAAATGTCTCAGCCGAGAAGAAAACTTGGGATCTTTGCATGTTTAAAAAGTCATCTGTGCATTTTACAATTGCATGCATGTAATTTTTGTGATGAAATAGTGTTTTGAAATTTGATGTTTGAATAGCTGTAAGGCAAGAGTTGCAATTCAGCTGTGCATTGATGTTATTTGCATTCTTCTGCTGGGACTACTAAGTTGTTTTTGCCTTTTGCCCAGTCAGGAAAAATAAAGAGTGTTGGACATGGTTGGGTTTGTTTGTTTTTTACTTCTCCTCCTTCAAACTTTGTAAAAAAAATCTATGGAGAAAATGGAAGATGAAATTTGAGAGGAGTTACTAAAAATTAAAATATGTGCCTCTGTATTCATGCAAATCTCTCTCTGTGTGTGTGTTAAGGGTGTGTGATTGTGTGTGGGTCGAATCCCTCACTCTGGCCTGCCTACCACTAGAATGCTGCCCCTAGAAGATTTGCACCAGGGCTATGCTGCCCCTGGCTGGACGAATGGCTCTCCTAATTATATTTGGCCTTTCTGAAAAGTTTCAAGATGGCTATGAAAGAAAAATAAATACAAAGAGATAGATGAAAATACAGTCAAGATACAATAAAATAACTAAAGCTTCATTACTTAAAAGAAGAAAAAGAGCAGCAAAAGAGAAAACCATAAGAACAGTAGTAAAAACCTATCAAACAAAGCTCACTTAAAGCACCTTGGACAGCTCCTTGAAAGTTCAGACTAAAACCTGGAGTGGATTCCATTCCCCTCCACAGCTTCTGGGGTGATCATCTTAAGCATGCATGCATGCTGATTTGCCCCCCAAACTGCTGAATAACACCCACCATCTAGTTTCTAGTGTTCCAGCAGAGCTGGCCTTTCCCACCCTGAACCACCACCATAAAGCTATATAAAAACCATCTTGCCTTGAGTGGAGGAAAGAGCTAGGTTTATTTCATTTATGTTGTGTAGCTTACCTTTGCTGTTTTATTGCATAGTATTTAATATCTCTGTGTACACTGCTTGGTGAGGCTTGCTAGCACAAAACACGAAGAAGGGCCCCTCACAAATTTAAGTCAACTTGTAGGGCATGGATTCTCTTCACATGTCTCAGCTCAAGATAAGCCCTGAGTACAGCCCTCAACCGCTCTGCCTACTGGGGACCCTTCATTTGCAATGCTATTCTACCACTATGAAATTCAAAAGCTGAAAATAAAAATTGAGCTAATATATAAGGCAGTGCCTGACCTCTAGTGTTTTTCATTCTCTCAAATCAAGGCAACATAAATCTTCTGTGCCCAAAGCTATAACAGTGGAGGAAATTGCTCAATCATTAAAATTCTGTATTTTTAGCCTTGTACTCTGGGGCATTTCTGTATTTTGTAAAAGATTTTTAAAAAGAAGCAGAAATAGAATTTCAAAGCCAGGTTTTATTCATCACTCCCTTATTAAATATCTCTGGTGTCCTTTAACAAGTATGATAGCATAAGTTATAAACCATGCTACCCTAAAGCTTTCATTCTTGAGAGGGCCCTATGGGAGGCCAATTCAAAAGGTACAGCATGTAGAAATTCATTTGGTTTAATGGGAGATTCCTGGGAAAACTACCTGAGCTAAATATTCATGTTTGTCATTAGGTTACACATGTGGACTGGAAAACAACAACCTGGATATAAATATTGTAGGGGGTTTAATGAACAATATTGGGACTTAAGCATACTCTTCCATGCAACAACAACTTCATAAAAACTTGGGCAGAGGGTTGGACTCAATGGCCTTATAGGCCTCTTCCAACTCTATCATTCTATGATTCTTTGCACAATAACATGTGGGAAAGGCAAGATGACAAGGTGAAGATTGCATAAGAGTGCCTTCCCCCTCCAGCAGACAGATGTTACCAATAGATTTTGCAAGTTTGTTTCCTGCTATTCTTGGTTTCCTTTTGACATTGGAAATTTTGCTGATGGCACTTTTCCCCATTGATTTAAGAAAGAAGGAAAGAAAGAATGTCCCAGTGGAACGAGAAGCTTCTTTCCTTAGGTCACAGGTGGGAAGGGAGGTAGATGAATCAGAATGTCAGTTTCTTTATTACAGCTCACTTGTTCCCTTTATGTCAAACTGGAGACATCTATGTGAAGGTACTGAGATTTCTAAAGGGATTGTCTTAAATTTACTGCTCCAAAGCTTAATGTGAAGAAGTATGTGGAGAACCGAATGTGAAGAATTATAAGGGACAAGGTTTTTTTTAAGTGTGCAGTTGGACACAAAATGTGGAATTGGAAAAAAATGTGCATTTGGAAAACTGATAATGTGTAGTTTGAAAAATGGGGGTGGGAAATAAGAAACATTAGGTGCATGTGTTTATCAAGCACTTAAATAACATGCAGTGTCACAGACAGAAATTATATTCACTAATAGACAAAAAAACTTGCAGTTTAAGAACATATCTATAGCCCACAGATATTTCTATCAAACGTTAAAAGGCAGGGAAAATGGGCAGCTATAGAGAATGCACCAGGGGAGCAGGAGACCTGACCTCCTCTCTGAGCTTTGTACTGCCCTACAAATTTGTCAAAATGCAAACACAATTTGGGTTGGTCTTTCACAGTCTAATCAACTTGCTGTGTAGCTTGGAAGAATTTGATAATATGTGCCTGTGAGCACATAGTGAGTAGTGGCAACAGCTGCCATCTCCAAAGATGGAGAATTACATTTTTGTATGTTTCTTTGTGTTCTTACTTTGCTTTTTTCCTGTGTTACTACTGTTTCTACAGAGAATCTAACCTAGAAAATTTTGTTTCCCTCGTTATTCATCCTAGAAATCTGTGTGAAATGTATTTTTATTAACTTCAAAGCCTTTCTAGTAGTCAGTGTCATATGATGGTGAAGACAGCCTTTTGTGTTTCAAATTGGTTATGTTCTATTTCTATTTTGGGTGCATTAACAGTTGAATCTGAAACTGCAGTTTGATTTAAAATCAGACTGATTACAATATGTTGCTACTTCAGCAATGACTCTAGCTATTGGAAAAAACAAACTTGGCCTGCCCAAGATGCATGTTTTCAGCCTGCTATGTTTAAACCACTTCATTTAAGGAAAGGTGCGCATGGTCAATTAAAAATATACAGCACACCTAGAATTTTGCTAGACTATATTTCACCTCCCACTGTTTTATCTTGTGCAAACTGAGACATTCCTGATGTCCACTGGAGACAATTCTGCAAAATTGTGAGTGCTATTATTCCACAATTGTTTTTGGAGTTTTTTAGTGTATATTTTGCAAACTGTTGCTCTGCTTCACGTATTCACAGAAACAGAAGTAAAAGAAAATGATTTACTATAGGAAACTTCACTAAAATTGCAAAGTAAATCAAACATATTTGAAGTGACTATCTGAACTACATCAAAATGGAAATGGACTGCCTTCAAGTCAATTTCATGGTAAGCAGTATTCAGAGGGGGTTTACCATTGCCTTCCTCTGAGCCTGAGAGGCAGTGACTGGCCCAAGGTCACCCAATGAGCTTCATGGCAGTGTGGGGATTCAAACCTTGGTCTCCCAGGTCATAGATCAACACCTTAACCACTACACCACACAGGCTCTATATCAACTATATCTTAATATTGTTGCTTCCTCCCTGCATTTTGACAAATTTGTAGGGCAATACAATATCTCAGAGAGGAGGTCAGGTCTCCTGCTCCTCTAGTGCATTCGGTATAGCTGCCCAGCTTCCCTGCTTTTTAAAGTTTGATAGAAATATTTGTGGGCTATAGGTACGTTCTTCAACCATAAGGTTTTTTTGCTTATTTGTGAATTTCTCTACTTTTTAATCTGGGAGATAAGAAATGGGATCCTGTGCAAGGTTGCTGAAAATAAATTGATCATTTGCATGCTTATTGAGTTCAATGGGATTTACTCCCATGCAATCATGGTTAGGATAGTTAAAACTGACGATGGGGGTGGAGGAGGGGAGGAGAGAGGAGAGGAAGGAGGGGGAGGGGAAGGAGAGGATTGGAAGAGGAAATCCAAAGGAAGGAAGAGGGAAGGGGCAAAAGGGAGGTGATGGGAATTAGGAGGAGGAGATGGCAGGTTTAGTCATTTGTATGCTTATTGTGTTCAATGGGATTTACTCCTGTGCAATCATTCTCAAGATAGGTAAAACTGACCATGGGGGGAGGGGGAGGGAGGGGAGGAAGGGGCAAAGGAAGGGAGAGGTAAAGGGTAAGAGGGACAGGATAAGAGGGAGGAGGAAGGGAGGTTGGTGTGTGCGGTATTGCGTGAAAGCACACGTTACTTTTGAGAGTAAAAGGTGGTCAAGAAATCCATAGACAAAGAACTTGGTTAAGAGTCTTTACTTAGACATTAAGGCTTGTAGCATACAAGCAGCTTCATCCCCCCCCCTTTCGGTAGAACATCACTCTCCAAAAGCAAAAGTAAGACAGACACAAACAGAAGGCTGTTGGAACTTTTCCCAGCCGATATCTCCCTGGTTGCCATGACTACACTACTGGCCTTGGTGTCCATTCCCAGGCCAGACACAGCTGATAACACTCCTTCCTCCAGACTTCTTGAAACTTTCAGACCTGATGAAAAACAACCTGTGGTAGTAATGCCTAATGGGTCAACAGTTTGATCACTTGCATGCTTTTTCAGTTCAGTGGGATTTACTCCTGTGCAATCATGCACAGGAAATGTGAAATTGACCTGGGAGAGGGGCAGGGGGAGGAATAGGGCAAAAAGGGGAGGGGAAGGGAGGGGGAGGGGAGGAGATTGGGTGGGTGGGCACTGGGCAGAGGGAAAGCCCCTTTCCTTTCCAAAAGGAAAACATTGTGAACAGTGTCATTGTTTTTCAGGGTTTTCCGCACATTTTTATTTTAGCAGGCACATATAGCCTCCCATCCAATTTTAAACCAAAGCAGTTCCTGGCCACATCCACACCAGACTGTTATTTCACTTTAGACAGTCATGACTTCTACCAAATAATCCTGGGAAGTGTAGTTAGTGAAGGGTGCTGAGAGTTACTAGGAGACACACTGTTCCCCTCACAGAGCTTCAATCAGAGCAGCTGACTGCTAAACCAGGCTGGCCACTGGAGCTCTTTCAAGGGAATAGAAGTCTCCTCTCAGCACCCTTTACAAATGACACTTCCCAGGATTCTTTGGGAGAAGCCATGACTGTCTCAAGTGAAATAAAGGCCTGGCATGGATGGGGCCCCTTGATTAGCCAAGCCAAGCAGCTGTGAGTTTGGCTTTTAGAACTCTGACAGTTGGTTCTTACTGAGCATGCCCAACATTATCACCGAGTTCAATGGACAATTTCTTAAATTAATTAAAAATCAGCCAGGCATTTTTTTAACTTTTAAACTGCAGAAGATGAAGGCCAGAGTTTGGTGCAAGGTCAGTAATAGGAATACAGGTATTCTGTTAACATGGCTGATTTTTAATTAATTTCAACAAATTATGCGAACGCTGAGAAAAAAAGTCTAAAAAGGGTCTTTCTCTTTTTACACTTTGAACTCTCGATTCTCTCTGACTGTTTTGTGTGTCACCATGAAAATTTAGAGGGTTGTTAAGCAAGCTTTTCTGAGTTCAGGACTATAAGTTTTGTAAGGTTTTGTTTTGATATGAACTTATGGGAAGCATCAGAATGGTATGGGGGTATTTTCAATTTAACATTGAGGAATGTGAAAAATCCACACTGGCTATAGTATACAGCCACTCTCATGGCTGTATAGTAAGGATAGAATGCATTCCCTTTCCATACTTAAACTGCTTAAACCATACTAAAACACTTTCTTCTTTTTAGCTGGAACCTCCTCCTCTTCACCTTCATTGGGTGAGGTAATGCTTTATTGCTTCCTTTTAAATACCATTTACCTTCATGCCCACATGTGGGTTATTTTTGACCCCTGGTACACTTTTCATTGTGTAATTTACACATGAGTGGACCTACAGGGTTGTCCTTCTAGGACATTGTCACAACCTGTCACCCGTACAACATCCCCAAATGTCAGCCAGTTACGACTTACCATTTTCCTTCTGTAAACAAAGAAACCCCATTGGGGTCCAACAATACCTGAGTTCACACAATACACTTGGAGAAGGGACCAATGTATACTGCTCAGAAAAAGTCTACCTCCCCTGAATAAGTGGGGGGGGGTTGGCTCAAGGTGCTTTGGTAATGTCAAGCATACTTGTAGTGACAAAAAAAGTCTCTGGGGTAGACAGTGATTGGAAATCTCACTGGGGTTGAAATATACCAAAGTCATAAAACATAGAATAGTAGAGTTGGAAGGGGCCTCCCAATGGAGGAGGGAGTAGCACACTTGTGCCTGTGTTCCCCCCCCAGCCCCAATCAGATCTTTTTATACTCCATATATAGATTCCTGAATAGGGCTACAGTTTATCTGAAAACCTAGAATTTGAAATTACATTCAAATAGGGAAGGAGGGGAGAGTGATTTGCCCATTGCATATAAAACCAATATGGAATTTATTTATTATTTATTTATTTATTAATTAATTACATGTTTATACCGCCCCATAGCCAAAGCTCTCTGGGTGGTTTACAACATAAAAACAATATACCAGTACATTTGGTACAATTGATAGTAAAAGAAAACGAATATATCACATTTTAAATAAACATAACTGAACAATAGATTGCTAGCAATATGGATATTCCCCAGAGCTTGGAAGTAACTCGTTATTTTTAACGAGTTACTTGTAATTTGTTACAATTTTAAATGAGTGGGTAATTCCATTACATTTGGCAAGTAACAGAACGACTAGTAATTTCCCTACTTTTCAGCTGCAACTTTAACGTTTCCACGTTAGGTTGGACGTTACTTGGGGGCGGGAACAAGGGGAAGTCAGCTCCTGGCTGTGATTGGTTAACACAAGACATGTGCCTCACACTGATTGGACCTCTGTGCAGACTCTCTCTTCCCTCGTGATCTGTGTTAGGAGGCACGAGGGAAGAGGTGAATAGGCAGGGCCTGCTATCGTCTGAGAGGAAAAAATGGACACCAGAGGAAAAAGCCAGGGCAAGGACAACGGAGGAGAAGGCAGCAGCAGAATGGCGAAGAGCTGTGGAGGTGAGTGATGATGATTTGTGTGTGTGTGTGTGTGTGTGTGCTCCCCCGCGGCACCGTCTGCCCCCCATCCCCCCGGCACCTGCCCCCCACAGCACCGTCTGCCCCTTCACTGTCTCTCCTTGCCTCGCTGCCGTCCCCTCCATCAATCACAAGGCACTTCTGAAACTTCGGCCTACATCAGAGTTTGGAAAAGTTACTTTTTTGAACTACAACTCCCATCAGCCCTAGGCAACATGGCCACTGGATTAGGCTGATGAGAGCTGTAGTTCAAAAAAGTAACTTTTCCAAGCTCTGGCCTACTTCTCTTCCTTCCCCCCCTTTTTGAACTCTTCCCCTTGTTCCCATGCATACCTGTGTGCTGTATTTATCCAGACAGAGCACTCCTGCCTTTTAAAATGCTGGCTAGCTTTTTATTGTATATTTATTTGAACTCCATCTTTCTTTTTATTTGTATTTTTGTCCTGTTTAATCACAAGACTGAACTGTATGTGGGACAAAAACTGTCTCAGTAATAATAATAATAATAAAAAAATAAAAAATCATTAGGCGTATAATAAATGGCTTAAGGCTGATTTTTTGTTCTTGGCAGAGATGAGGTGAGAAGTAGGGTCCTTGCAGCTCCTCCTCTCAGTCCCCCAGCTCTCAAACTCATGTTCTGTGAGAAAGAGAGAGATTCCCAGTCCCAGAGAAAGACAACTCCTGTAAACCCCATTCTCTCCAACAGCATCCCCAGGCGGGGTACCTGTGAAGATCACCTCTTGTTGAAAAAAATTCATTTATTGCAGCTGAATATCTGGGCAATGTAAAATTAAAATGTTTAACTGATTAATCCTCTCCCTTTCAATAAACTGATCAATTACATTTCAATTGATTTGCTTATCACCAACACTTCCAATCTATGAGAATTTCCAGAATATAATAATTAAAAGGAGTGCAAGACAATGAAGAATTCAATACAGAAGCTCTAGGTCACACAGTTAAAAAAAAATCAAGGCTGATCTTTGTTATTGTTTCATGCATTCCCCAGTACAGTAACACACAAAATTACTCTAAAAACAATAAACAAGTGTCTCATATCAAAACTCATTCTTACCAATAAAAATAGGCCCCACTGATTAATCAACTCTCCTTTTAGTTAATTAATCTGCTGAAAATTAAAGCTTGTAGCCCTAGAGTTGGTTTTTTTTAAAAAAAAAAAATCATTTGACCAGGAAGACAAGTACCGTTCAGTTCGCATACAGTGAATTTCAGAGTTGAGATTAATCTGTTCTCATCACAGCCCAGGCTTGTGTATTTATGTGCAAGCCCTTTCTTGACATTGCCATGTGGTGACCAAAGCAAGGAGGAGAGAAGTCTCAGGCTGTGTGGTGCACTCGCTGCAACACAATTGCTGTCTAGAAAAGAATGTGCAGGTGCAAAAAGCAGAAGCTCAAGTAAGCTTCAATAAGATGAACAGCGCCAAAGCTGCACAGGCTGCAATAGGCAATGTTGAGGGGTTTCATCATTACTGCTTTTTAGGAAGTGAAGGTCAACCACTGTCAGTGCCGCCCTGGGCTCCTACTGCGAGGAAGGGCGGGATATATATATATATATATATATATATATATATATACAGAAAGAAAGAAAGGAGAGATGTAAAGGGGAGTATTTCTTTAGATGTTACCCTACTTTCCATTTTTGTTTTCTATTTGCTTCTAGCCCTATTCTGTCACTCTCCAGTACACATGAAGAAGGGGCAGTGAGGGCAACTCCCAAACCTGGGTGTTGCGCCTCCAAGTTAGTTACTTAGAACTAGGTATGCCTTTCCTATCTACGATGTATTTTTATAAATGAAATAGTTTTTCTTATTTTACTAAGTCTTAAGTCTCAGTGATCTCAGTGCAGGGTAAAAGCCTGCCACAAACGCACACATTGGCACACACAAGCATCATAGACTGTTGACAATCTCTGCTAATATCTATACAAATGTACATAACATGCATCACCTGAACTCACATGATCTAGAGTTACCTTAGATCTTGCAAGATTTGCAAATGAGAAGCAATAGGGTTTTATATTAGTTCTGATTGTCTATTGGGCTATCATAGGTTATATGTTTTTTTCATTTTCTATGGCATAAACTCCAACTTCATTGGAATTTATGTGATGTGTTCTAATCATTTGAATTTGGCTAATGAATGCTTTATTCTTTCATCAGAACTTTAGCAGCAGTACTAAAATATTAATAAAAAAGAAAAGGGAAAGAAAAAATACTTTACATACATCATTCAGCTGTATTGCTAATTATAGATATAGATGTAAAAGATAAACGGCATTTTGTCAAAAGTATTTTTGTCTACATTTTATACCTCATTCTTGGTTTTCCAAGCTTGGCATGGAATGCTTCTCATACAGAATTAATTTGAAATGCTGCATATTTATTATCATAATCATCATATTCAAAATAAAAAATATATGTACCGCCTTCAAGTTGATTCCAACTTATGGTGACCCTATGAATAGGGTTTTCATGAGGCTGAGAGGCAGTGACTGGCCCAAGGTCACCCAGTGAGCTTCATGGCTATGTGGGGATTTGAACGCTAGTCTCATTTTGTTCTCACAACAACCCTGTGAGATAGTAGGTTAGACTGGCCCAGGCAGGGTTATTCACTATCTACCTGTGTGAGTTTCTGCAAGACCTGCTCCCTGCATTTCTGGCTAATTTCCACCTGGCCTGGAAGGGTGGGGCCCTGTCTCTCTCCAGCTACAAAAGCAGTAACTGCTGAAGGGGCCAAAGACCATCTACCTGTGTGAGTTTCTGCAAGACCTGCTCCCTGCATTTCTGGCTGATTTCCACCTGGCCTGGAAGGGTGGGGCCCTGTCTCTCTCCAGCTACAAAAGCAGCAACTGCTGAACAGGCCAGAGACCATCTACCTGTGTGAGTTTCTGCAAGACCTGCTCCCTGCATTTCTGGCTGATTTCCACCTGGCCTGGAAGGGTGGGGCCCTGTTTCTCTCCAGCTACAAAAGCAGTAACTGCTGAAGGGGCCAAAGACCATCTACCTGTGTGAGTTTCTGCAAGACCTGCTTCCTGCATTTCTGGCTAATTTCCACCTGGCCTGGAAGGGTGGGGCCCTGTCTCTCTCCAGCTACAAAAGCAGCAACTGCTGAAGGGGCCAAAGACCATCTACCTGTGTGAGTTTCTGCAAGACCTGCTTCCTGCATTTCTGGCTAATTTCCACCTGGCCTGGAAGGGTGGGGCCCTGTCTCTCTCCAGCTACAAAAGCAGTAACTGCTGAAGGGGCCAGAGACCATCTACCTGTGTGAGTTTCTGCAAGACCTGCTCCCTGCATTTCTGGCTAATTTCCACCTGGCCTGGAGGGGTGGGGCCCTGTTCCTCTCCAGCTACAAAAGCAGCAACTGCTGAAGGGGCCAAAGACCATCTACCTGTGTGAGTTTCTGCAAGACCTGCTCCCTGCATTTCTGGCTAATTTCCACCTGGCCTGGAAGGGTGGGGCCCTGTCTCTCTCCAGCTACAAAAACAGCAACTGTTGAAGGGGCCAGAGACCGTGTGTGTGTGTATGTGCGCGTGAACCTGCTGCTTGGGATGTCTATAGACTACTGGGGTTAGTTGTTTTTTAGTTGTTTTGGGGGTCAAGATTTAATTTTGGAGATTCATTTTTGCTGTTATTTGGACTACAGCATATTTTTGTTAGACACTGTTGTGAAGTGTGTGGGGATTGCTTAATTGTATATTTATTGAGATGTTTTCATTAGTTTGTTGTTTATTATTATTGTTTGGCTACTTATATACTGTGTATATTTATATTTCTTTGTTGTATTATTTCTCTGTTGTACACCGCCCAGAGAGCTATGCTAGTCGGGCGGTATAGAAATTTAACAAATAAATTTAACAAATAAATAATAAATAAATAAATAAACGCTAGTCTCATTTTGTTCTCACAACAACCCTGTGAGATAGTAGGTTAGACTGGCCCAGGCAGGGTTATTCAGTGAGCAAAAATGATGCAAATAGGATCTCTTTTAATTGTGCTATCGACCTGCTTACTTCCACTCTGACTGGGGCATCTTGCAGCATGGGGAAGAGATGGGGGCACATCACAGCTGAAGTTCACCCATATAGGAGCATTATCTCTTGTTTATTACAGAGACGCCTGTTGCAGGTTTTGCTGCTGAGAGCAGCAGTCAGTTAGTGCGGCCACTTGAGTCACAGCTTGTTGATCCTGAGGAGGCAAAACTAGAAAGTGAGGTTCAGAAAGGAGGCCCTGTGCACGAGGAGGAGGAGGACATGAAGCAGTGCCAGTTGCCCACAGCCACATCTGCAGAACAGCAAGTACCATGGTTTGGCTTTGAGAAAGCTTGTACATTTGTGAGCCAGAGTGGGGAAAATGTTGTTGTACGATGCAATTGCTGCCTTCCAAGGATCAAAAATCTGAGATCACCTGTTTCCTCCTCATCCAATGTGAAGCAACATTTTGAGGTAAGCCTTTGTCATGCTGGTCCTCAAAGAGTGTCCATTGTCTATTTATGTTTAAATTGTGAAGTTCCTCTTCCATTTTTTCTTGGATTCATGCTTTGTTCTTCTTCCTCAGAGGGCACACCCTGAGAAGCTGAGAGCAATTGAAGAAGCAATAAAGGCAAGGAGACATGGCCTTCCTGAACCAGTGCATGACACCCCTCCTCCCAAAATGCTGAAGCAGCAGCAGACAACCCTTGAGAGGTGGGGATCTGGCAGGGAGTCTGTCACCCAGAGCAATCTCAACAGGAGAATCATTGATTTCATTGTAGAGGAGACATTACCACTTCAGACTGTGGACAAACCATCATTCATTAATCTGGTTTGCATTGGACTCCCCAAAGATCTCACCATCATATGTGCCAAGACTCTGAGAGACAGAATTGAGAAGAGAGCATGCCACATGAGAGAAACTCTTGCAAACCGAATGGGTGCTGTGGCATATATAGCAACCACTGCAGATTGTTGGACCAATGGCAAGAAGAGTTACTTTGGGGTAACAGCCCACTGGATCAACCCAACTACCCTGAAACGTGAGGTCGGGGCCTTGGCTTGTAAGCGTCTGAAGGGGCGCCATACATACGATGTCCTTTCAAAAGCACTGCATGATGTACATGTGCAGTACAGGATCCACAACAAAGTTATGTGCACTACTACAGACAATGGCTCCAACTTTGTGAAAGCATTCAGAGTTTTCATGGCCAAAGAACCAGTGGAAGCTGCAGGCACCAGTGACGATGATGGTGATAACCAGGAGGAGGAGGAGGCTGAGGTGGAGTTTGTGCCTATCTGTGAGATCCTGGACACAGGACCTGAGGCAGAGGAAGAAGCTGCAGACTCAGGAGAGGATTTTGTTTTACCACCACACCAGAGATGTGCTAGCCACACCCTCAACCTTGTGGCAACACAAGACATAGAGGCCATGCTTTCTGACTCCTCCAAAAGTAGTCTTCTTGGTCCTTTCAAGAAACAGTTTTGTTCCTTGATGGGAAAGTGCAGCAAGTTGTGGTCCAAGCAGAACCAGTCAGCCCAGATTGCTGGGTATATCCATGTGCAATGTGGTGTGTATCTGAAGGTATAGACCAGGTGGAATTCCACCTTTGATGCGTTGAAGCAACTACATGAGCTCCTGTCAACTGTGCCACTAAAAATGCATGCCATAATGGACCACTGCTCCTTGTCCAGGATCACAGCTGCTGAGATTGAAGTGGTATAGGAATACACAGAGATTATGGAGCCACTAGCCCAGTCCCTAGATATCCTGCAATGGGAGAACGGCATGTTCATGGGGTATTTGCTACCAACGCTCTGCAATCTGGACCGCAAGTTAGAAGGACTGGAAAACAAACCTGAGAGGTACACATACTGTTTTCAGCTGCTGAGAGGTGTGCGCAAAGCCCTAAGAAAGCGGTTTGCAGCTATCTGGGAGGACAAGAGGCTTCTTCTGGCAGCCTGCCTACACCCTTGCTTCAAACTAGATTGGCTGGAATCGTGTCAGGCCACCACTCATACCAACAAGTAAGAACATTAGGGAAGCCCTTTGGGTGGATTACTCCAAGGGAAATGGTGTCTCAAGGGAGGCATCAGAGGGCTTAAGGTGGTAGGCAGGGGCTGGGCCTTTTCTTCCTGGAGCTCCTCATCACAACCTTGGGTCGCTGCAGGTAATCCTTAAGGGTCTGCTGTGCTGCCCCATGAGTGTGGTGACTTGGTCACCTTCCTACCTTCCATGTCATCATCCACAGGCTCAGGCTGGACCCTGAACCAGGGGACATGACAAGCATCAGGAAATGAAGAGCAGATGATGGTTTCCTAACATATATGTGTTAACATATCCTCTCTCTTTCTTAGATACACAATGGAAGCCTTGTTGAAAGCTGAAATAAAGATGGGTGTACTTAATGAGGACAGTGATCAGTCTTCAGATAAAGACCAGGAAGGAGATGACTTAGACGATGACTTCTTTAACTTTCTGCCCCAGGGCAAGAAGTCAGCAGTGGACACTGCTGAGGAGGAAGTGGTAAGGTACCTGAGGTCTCCCAGCAGGGAAGTGTCATCACTCCATGGCTTTCCACGTGTGCTGCGGTGTTTTGCAGCACAACACAGGCATGCCTTCAAGCGCCGCAGTAGAACGCCTGTTCAGTACTGGTGGCAACATAATGACTGTAAAAAGACATTTCTTGTCTGACATGCTCTTTGAGCATCTTGTTCTTTTGAGACATAACAGAAACATATTATAAAAGCATTTCAAGTGTAAAATTTGATTTCAAGAGTTGGGGTATCATCATTGCTTGGGGGGATGTGAGATTCTGTTATGCCGTTATGTTAATCTTCAAGTGTTGGGGTATCTTCATTGCTTGGGGGGATGTGAGATTCTGTTATGCCATTATGTTAATCTTATGGATATTTTTTTTATTCTACTACCCCCTGTGTGTGTGTTTATTTTTAATATTGTTTTAGGCTTCTTAGATGTGCAGCAGCCAAGGCCAGCACCTTGTAGGAGTTTTTTTTTTAAAGTAACTGAAATGTAATTGTAGTGATTACTTTTGAGAAAAAGTAAAGTAATCAGTTACTTTCAGAACAATCGTAATTGTAACGGTAATTACTACTTTTTTGGGCCAAGTAATTGTAACTGTAATTTATTACTTTTTAAAAGTAATCTTCCAAGCTCTAGAATTCCCATTGTACATAAGTTCATGTAACTGCAGTTTCAGGCATTCTTTCCTTAATGACTTATTTCTTTCTTCTATTCTCTGTCCTCTCAGTGTTGTATCCCCACTTGGGGCAGAAGCCTCTCTCAATCTACCCCCCTTTCCCCATCACACAAATACTTGCCTGTTACCAGATTGTAAGCTTTGCCCCCAACTATTTATATATTTACATTTTAATGCTATTTTTCACATTTTTGCTAGAAATCACATGGTTGAAAGGCCCAAAGGAATCTCTGTTAATAATCTGAGAATATTATTCATTATTTTATTTATTTTATTCATTGATTTATATCCTGTCCTTCCTCCCAGCAGGAGCCCAGGGAGGCAAACAGAAACACTAAAAACACTTTAAAACATCATAAAAGTAGACCTTAAAATACATTAAAATAAAACAACATTAAAAACATTTTAAAAGCTTTAAAAACATCTTTAAAAAAAGGTTAAAACATATTATAAAAGAAACACATATTATTATTTATATACCAGATATACACAAAATGCAATCAATAATTAAAACATCAAAATTATGACATGAAAAAAGTATAACAAAGCAGCATAGTATCATGGTTGTTGAATTCCCAATCCAATTCATGGCCCAAATGCCCAGAAGGGCAAATTATACAGTCACATGTTACCAAATTTTTCCAAGCCACACAGGAAGTGGATTGGACTGTGAAAGACCAACCTAAATTGTGTTTGCATTTTTACAAATTTGTAGGGCAGCACAATATCTCCTAGATTTCTCTCTTGCTTCCTCTGTGAATTGGCACTTCTCTCGATTTTCTTCTTCTCATATGTGTGTCTCTTTTATAAATGAGCACAAGCATTGAGTCTAGTTGTTTCCTAGTGATCTGGATTGAGATTCAAGAGAGGGAAGACTCATTATTTGATCTGATCTTGGTCCCAGGGCCAGTTCAAGATGGGCTTAAATGAACTTTACTAGATGAAGATTTTGCTTTTTATTGGCCAGCCCTGGGATTTTCCAGGGAAATAATTAAGGCATCAATATAACAACAACGATACTACTACATTATTACTGTTATTAACTCCACTTTTAGAATACAAAGAGCCAGCTTATGTCAACAACCAGTAAAATCACAATATCGAAGGCTGGGTATGCACCATACGCTTAAAAGCACATGATTTCTCCAAAAGAATCCTGGAAACTATCTTTTGTTAATGGTGCTGGGAATTGTATCTCCCAGCATTCTTTGGGGAAAGTCATGTGCTTTAAATGTATTATGTACATACAAATGCACTTGTCTAAAAGCAGGTCAGATCAAGAAAATATTAAAGAGCATAAGAAAACACAGCCAAGGAAGGATAGGAACAATGAACACAATGGTATAATCTTGTCCTCCAGATGCTCACCCTGACAAATTGGTCTTGGCCAGTTCCCATCGTGATCTGACCCTGAAGACATCACAGGTGAGGGCATTCTGTAAGCAAGTTGCCACTCCAAACAATAGCTATTCTTAGGACAAGCCAACTTTACTGCTTGTTTGTTTGTTTATTGGTATACGGTCACAGACCCATTCAAATAAAATAAAATAATCAATAAAACATCAATATAGCTGAAATACAGAAATGTAAAAGTACAGCATAAAAATAACAGTTAAGAAAAAAAGAATTCTCTTACGACTCCTTTGGGCAGAAAAGAGGAACTTGGCCACTGTCTCTTTTGTAAACTTGTTAGAATCAGCCAGAAAGTATTTCAGAAACCAGTCCAAAGACCTACCAGGAAAGTTCCTCATAATAGGGCCAAGTAATCTATTACATTCCTCCCTATAGAAGTTACATACAAAAAAACCATGATCCAATGATTCAACTTCATCTCCACAGGAACACAGCATTTCCACATAAGGAGAACCTTGGTACCGCATTTCCAAAAGAGCAGAAGAGAGACAATTAAACCTGACTCTGGAAAATACATGGCGATATTTAGGGATAGTCAAATTCTCCAAATAATTAGCATATTTGGGAAACTGAAAACTCAAACCAAAATGAATAGGGGAGCACATTTTACATGCATTTGATACAGAAAATTGAAAATTAATGTCCTTTATTCTTTGCTCTAAAATGAATTTAGCAGTCCTAAAGGGTTGTGTGTGAATAAAATCAAAAGAAAAACCTAATAAATGCAGTTTAACAGTAAAAGATTTAAACCAGGAACTGGTATAAACATATTTTGAAAGAAGGCTTAGATATCCTAAAGAGGATCTCTGAACACAACCTTAAGCCAATATCTAAAAAGCAAGGTACCATGCAGCACATTCAATGGAAACAAGGCTGGCCGCCAATCATAAACCTGGAATGAAGATCTCAGGAATTTTGAAAGGACACTTTCCACAACTGGATTAAATCTTTGAATCCAGATCGGAACACCATGCAATAACTGGGGCAAAGTTTTAGCCTTATATACCTGGATGGCCGCAGGAATATATTGGGCCCCCTTTGTACAAAAAAGGCTAAAGACTGCCTTGGTAGTATTCTGAGCTACCTTTACTGTTTGTTTTCTGTGGGTAGCCCAGGAAAGAGTAGAAAAAAAGTAATACCCAAGTATTTAAATTGTTTGATTTGATCTATATGTTGCCCCTCAATTATCCACTTCAACTTTACTGCAGATCCCCCAAAGAGCCTAATGCCAGGGAGGTTTGTTGTTTCATAATGAAGCAGTGATGGGGTGGAGGGCTCAGAGGTTTCATGAGCACCAGGTAGGGATGGGTGAGAATTTTGATTCAGTTTGCATTTCAAGCAGAATTTATCAAATTTGCACTTTCTGAAACTATATGAGAACCGAAACACAGCCATCCTTCAAAATTCACATTTATTAGAATTTTGGGATACAGTTCGCCAACTATACAATAATGACAAAAATGCATAAAAGGGGAAGTGTGCATAAAAATGACATGTACAAAGGCATGATATGATGAGAAATGGCTTGCAAAAATATGTACCTTTGTCAAAACTGCCTACACAACTGCCTATTTGGAGAAATTTGCACTAAAATGGTGGAGAATTTTCATGAGGATTTTTTTTAAAAAAAATCGCAGATTGCTGCAGAAATGTAGACTAAATTTAACATTAGAAAAGTGAGAAACTGACAGAACCGAAATTGACAGATCTTCCCATCCCTAGCACCAGGATAAGGCTTTATGTGTGTCATTGCACCCATAGACAGCTGCCTAAATACAGTATTGTCTCCATTTCTGGCAATGCCTCGCCATGGTTTCAGTCTCTGAAAGGTATTCTCAGCCTAGACCTTGTAGGGCTTTAAAGTTTGAAACTCAGCCCATAAACAGTATAGCTATATTTATTTGTTCTGGATATTTCAAGTAAATTTGCATATTGCAATTTGCCTTTGAATGGAAAACAGCGGTCCTAACTAAAATGACTTTTTTTCTACCCTAGGGCTTGCAGAAAACAAGGCTCTTTGGGGGGGGCGGAGAAGCACTGACAACTTCTACTTTGATTTTTAAAAATGTAAATGGTAAATTATTGAAAAAGTGCTTTTACAATGCAACAAAAGAATGATTATGCTTTGGAGGAATAGGAAGAGTACAAGATGAGCCATAATCAAACCTTGTTTTTTGTGGTACTGATTCTATAATCCCTATGCATCAGAGATAGCAGATGGCTTTCTTCCTAGTTTAGATTGTCCTGCATTCATTTTAATTTTTAGGATTCTGTGAGCTTGTCTAGAAGGAATTGAGTTATATCGTGTATCATTTCTGGACCCCTTCCAAACTCCTACCTACTCTGTGTGGTCTCTTGCCATCTGTGAATGAAAGATTGGCATTTGCCTCTTATGGCCACTGGAGTACTCTCAAACAGCTTGGGCCAGGAGGAGATATTTACTACTACTACTACTACTACTACTACTACTACTACTACTACTATTGCTGCTGCTGCTGCTGCTGATATGTGGAAGTTGGCTACAAGTGGCTGTGATTTGTTGTCTGGTACTCTTGAATTCTGGACAATTTGTTTTAAAACAGTCCTGTTCCTGAAATCTAATCGAGTTGTGGAAAAGCGAAAATCATACTGGCTGGATCCAAAGAACCATGAATGGAAGGAAAACAATTGCTGGTGATTTGATATTATTGGTGTTGTTGTTGTTATGTTCAGTAGTAGCTCTTGCACAAATGGAAGTCCAGCTTTGGCTTAGTTTCTCTTTTCTTGTGTAAAATTTAGCAGAGAGGGTAAAATAGCCTTTGTAGTTCTTTTCCTATAAACACACAATTATACACAATCGGCTTTTTGGACAAGTGGCTGGGCATGACAAAGAAAAGAGCTTTCTACGCCACCTGGTGAATGAATCAGACGTAATAAAGAACTGGCCCTACCATTAGGCATGATGACATAGCCGTCCTTGAGGCAACGTATTTGGGAATCCTTACAGGCAATGAATTGTCAATCATAAGGGGTTTTTTATTATATTTTTATTATTTGGGCTGCTGCTAGGATTTTGTGCCTCAGGCACCAAAATATCTTGGGCCATCTTTGTACTTAAATACCATCAGATGACTGAGAAAGGTTGGTTTCCAGAAATATTTCCATGTAATAGTCTTCTCAATGTCTCTGCTTGCAGAAACAGTAGCATAAGCCCAGAAATGAGAGAGTAAGTGCCTCCAGGAAGCAGGTATTAATGTATGTAGAGTCTTGAAGCTATTTTGGGGTATCTTATTTAAAGTTCTCTGACTGTGCCATATTGTACAGCCACAAGAGTGGCTGTATACTCTAGCCAGCATGGATGTTTTGCATTCTGCAGTGTTAAATGGAAAATACCCCCCATGCCATTCTGCTGCTTCCCATAAGCTCATTTCAACCCCACAAAACTTGTAGTCCTGGACTCAGACGCGCTTGCTTAACAACCCTCTATGTTTTAACATATACACAAAACAGAGAGAATCGAGAGTTCAAAGTGTAAAACAAGAGAGAAAAAATCCAGACCTCCGTTGGACCTTTTTCTGTCAGTGGTCTCATAATTTATTGAAATGAATTAAAAATCAGCCATGTTCACAGAGTACCTGTACTCCTGTTACTGACCTTGCCCCATACTCTGACCTTCACTTCCTACAGTTTAAAAGTTAAAAAAAATGCATGGCTGATTTTTAATTAATATAAAAATTTAACACTGGACTCTATGATAGCACAGGCATGCTCAGTAAGAACCAATTGTCAGTGTTCTCAAATCCAGATACACAGCTGTTTGACTAATCAGGGGGCCACACCCACACCAGACCTTTATTCCACATTAAACAATGGCTTCCCCCACGAATCCTGGGAAGCGTAGTTTGTAAAGGGTGCTGAGAGTTGTTAGAAGACTCCGATTCCACTGACAGAGCTCCAGTGGCCAGACTGGTTTAACAGTCAGCTGCTGTGATTGAAGCTCTGTGAGGGGAACAGGGCATCTCCTACAACTCTCAGCACCCTTCACTAACTAACTACCTACAATTCCCAGAATTCTTTGGGGGAAGCCATGACTGTCTAAAGTTAAATAAAGGTCTGGTGTGGATGTGGCCAGGGACAGCTTTGGTTTCAATTTGAGTGGTAGACTACATGTGCCTGCTGTAGAATAAAAAGGTGGGGAAAACCCTGAAAAACAATGACACTGTTCACAATGTTTTCCTTTTGGAAAGGAAAGGGGCTTTCCCTCTGTCCGGTGCCCACCCACCCAATCTTCTCCCCTCCATCCCCATCTCCCTCCCTGCCCCTCCTCCAGGTCAGTTTCACCTATCCTAAGCATGATTATACAGGAATAAATCCCACTAAACTCAAAAAGCATGTAAATGATCAAACCTGCCCTCTTCCCTCCTATTGCCTCCCTCTTGCTCCTTCCCTCCTCTTCCTTTGCCCCTCCTTCCCCTCTCTTCCTCCTTTCCTCTCCTCTCTCCTCCTCCCCGCTGGTCAGTTTTACCTATCGAAACATGATTGCACAAGAGTAATCCCACTGAACTCAATACACATGGAAATGATCAGACCTGTCTTTCCCCTTCCCTTCCCTCCCCCTCTCCTTCCTCCTCCCCTCCTTCCCATCTCCTCTCCCTTCCTCCTCCCTTCTTCCTCCCCTCTCCCTCCCCTCTCCCTCTTTCTTTTTCCTCCTTCCTCCCTCCCTCTGTCATGTTCAGTTTCACCTATCCTAAGCATGTTTGCAGGGGAATAAATCCCACTGAACTCAATAAGCATGTAAATTATCAAACCTGCCCTCCTCCTCCCCTTCCATCCCACCTGCTCTCCTCCCCCTGCCCTCCTTCCTCCTCCTCCCCCATGGTCAGTTTACCTTTCCTAAGCATGATAACAAGGGAGTAAATCTCATTGAATTCAATAAGCATGCAAATGATGAGTCCATTCTCAGCAAACTTGCACAGAATCCCATTTCTTACCTCCTAGATTAAAAAACAGAGAAATTCACCAATAGGCAAAAAAACCCTTGCACATGAAGAACAAACCTATACCCCACATATATTTCTATCAAACTTTTAAATGTGGGGAAATTGGGCAGGTATAAATCCATCAGGGGAGCAGGAGACCTGACATCCTCTCGGAGATATTGTATTGCCTACAATTTGTAAAAATGCAAACAGAATTTGGGTTGGCCGTTCACAGTCCAATCCACTTCCTGTGTAGCTTGGAAGAATTTGGTTACTTCCTTCATATGCACAGTGGTTGGCTCATGCAGTCCCCAAGACCTGGCTGGGCCCAGACTTCACCATAGGTCCCAACAAACCCCTTGCTGTCCTTGCAGCAACACAAGTTGTAGACTTGTAGAGAGCCTTTGAAATGAAAGAGGAACTCTGATGAATTGCCTAAGATGAGAAAGAATACCTGTCTAATTATGAGAAACATCTTGAGAAGGAGTCTATTGAGAAATCTAATTAATTCAGTTCTGTGATAATGTTGTTTAAGAAAGAAGCAGAGAGGTGTAACTACTGTATGTTCTGCTGCATGGGAGGTCTGGATCTTCTGTTGATGTGCAGAGGCATAACAATCTGCCAAGCAGGAGAGACAAAGAAATAGGTCTTAGGCCCAAGCAGAAAACTGATTAGCCTGTCTCTCCAGTTTGCTGGGGGAACAGAGAACACCCCACATAGTATGATTGGCAGGCATGCAGATAAGATGAAGAAAGATGCTTTCACCTTATCGTTATTAAAAATTGAAAGGTCCCCCTGAGCTTTACCAAGAAAATCTGCAAACGTAAAAGAATGATGATCAGGCTTAAGAAAAAGATATAACTCTTCAGGGAGTGCTGTCAATATTGGAATATTACCAAGACAATGTACTTTGATGTAAACAAGGACAACATCTGGAACACATGCAGGACTTGTTGGGGAAAGACTGTTCAATCTTGGCCCCAAGAGCTATATTGTCTGAAGGTGAGGGGATCAAGCTTGATACAATGAAGACAGTCAAGGGATGATTGAGAATATGTCAAAATAAGCATATTTCATTTGGTGTTTTATGGTATCATTTATTTATGATTCTCTTGAGTAAAAAAATTATCAAGCATCCTGAATGAATTTGCTATGTGCTTTCAGTGGAACTCATTTGACTTTTTTTAAAACAACAGCAGCAGTGGTTCTTATCAGCCTGACATGAAATTCACCTATGGTGCAGAGAATCAACACAAAGGATTTCATACTCCAGAATCCCCACACTGGCATTTTGTCCATCAATTGCAGACAAAAATCTCTTACAGTGAAAGCAGCAGGGACCTTGCTGCCCTTTGTAGCCTTTGTAAAATTATTTGTCATTTTAATTTCTCCCCATGGGAGCTTTCTTGTGATGAGGGCACATTATCAGAACCCAGCAAAATGGGCAACTGCTTTATCACATAGACTCCTCCCAACCTGATAATTACTGTACAGCAGGGATTCTCATTTGAATGGCAGCCCAATGTCCATTCTGGATGGAACCTAGTTAGGTACTCCTGAAATATTGCCATCAACCAGCCAAAGACAGTTTGGTCCCAGAGGCAGAAACATCTGACAATTAAAGGTGTTTCTGAAATTCTTCATATCTGAATTTCTGCCCAGATTTTGGAGTTCCCAGTTACCCTGTCCTGACTTTAAGTGAAATCGGTCCATTAGAAATCCTCCACTAACCAATTTCATATTTCCAGATTTGGAACAGAAACAGAACACTGTGCACCTGCTGTTTGCCTCTGCTTCCATTTCCTTCAGTTTATTTGTGGTTTTCTCCTCTTCTCCATTACTATGGGGGATGCCCATGTGTGCACAGATCAGAACTAGGCCAAGACATTTTTTTGCCTGTGCTAAAAGAGCTACACTGGTTCCCAGTTTGTTTCCGAGTGCAATTCAAGGTGCTGGTTGTAACTTCTAAAGCCCTAAATAGTTTGGGATCTAGTATCTGTTTGCCTGCCCTTCCCACATTAGTCATGCCCATCGCATGACAGCCCAAGAAGAGGGCCTGTTGCGAGCTTCTGCTATATCTGTTATATCTGCTATATCTGAAGCCCAACTGGCAAACACATGCAACAGGGACTTCTCTGTCGTGGCCCTAGACTATGTAATGCTCTCTCCTATGAGGTAAGATCAGCCCCCTCTCTTCCCATTTTTTGACAGCTGCTGAAAACCCATCTTTCTGTTCAAGCATTTGGCTAAACTTTTACTTTGTGTTCTGATGTTTTTACAGATTTTAAGGATTTTATGGATTTTTTAGTATGTTTTGATTTTTAAATTTCCATTTGGTTTTTATGTACATTTTGTATTTACCTGTGTAATCTGCCTTCAGACCTGCACTCTGGGTGAGAGGCAGACAATAAAAATAAATTTATTGTTGTTGTTATTGCCTTAGGCAAAGGACAAAGATGGCATCCCTTCCCAATCCATGTGCACTAACTGACTGGCAGTTGCTTATTATTATTATTATTATTATTATTATTAGCCACTTGATACCCAAAGGTCAGAGCAACTTCCAACAATATTAAAAACAAAAACAAATATACTATAAAAACAAAACTATAAAACAACCACACTCCCATACTATAACACCAGTTCCCTGGGAAGAGGAATTGATTGTTAAACTACTCTGGGAATAGGGATCCCCTTAAAACTTTCAGCACCCTTCACAAGCTACAGTTCCCAGGATTTGTTGGGGACAGGCAAGACTGTTTAAAGTGGTATGATACTGCTTTAAATATATAGTGCAGATGGGCCCTATATTCTTCTTTTGTGATCCTGTCCAGCCCTCTTGTTTCTTATAGCTACTCCTGCATCTTCCTGGGTTTGCCACATGTGATATTCCAACTGATTGTGGTCATGCAGTGAACGCAATTCCATCACAACACTAGGTAGTCATTTAGATTTGGCCAAGGGATGACACTACATCGGACCATTCAGATTGAGGGCAACAAATATACAGTATATTCAAAGTGTGGGGGGGGGGAAGAGGAAGGTTTTCTTAGGCACTGCCAGAAATATTCCTAGGAACTCATGAGTAGTTTTTGCTCAGCTCTTCAAAATACCTGTACTGTAAAATTGCAAGCAGAACTCCCCTCTAGACCTTGAAAGATCAAGGTGTCATGCACCCTGTCAGTGCAGGCTTCGCACGACTGTGGAAATGAATGGTACATAATTATATTATATCCTATGAGGTTTGCTGCAGTAATAAAATTGCTGACCTTAACTTAGCCTGAGAAGTGAACCAAAGACCAAGCTGACATTACTTTAAAGATATATATATTCCCCTTGCACATGGAAACAGAGAACATTTGGAAGCATAAAATACATTTGTTTCTTTGCTGACTGTGTATATTCCATCAAAAAGGACCCAAATAAATTTAGCAATAGAAAGTCCAGAGTGTAGTTTTAGACTTAGTGTTCAGTTTCCTGCAACCATCATTGTTTCTGGATAATTAATACTGTGAATAGGGATGGGGGAGAAATTTGATTCAGTTTGCATTTAAACACAGCCATCCTTCAAAATTTGCACTACTTCAAATTTTGCAATGCAGTTCTTCAGCCAGGTTATCTGTAAAAAAATGCATATGCTACAGTAAAGTGGACATAAAAATGCATAGGGAAAATAGCATACAAAAATGCATTGTGTTAGGGGAAATTGCTTGCAAAACTGCATATAAAATGTTTGTTAGAAATTCTTACTAAAATGCTGATGAATTTGCATGAAATTTTTAAGAAAAATTGTTGCAGAAATGTATAGAACTGATTTTAAGATTGGGAAAATGTGAAACTTAAAAAACTGACTGCCAGATTTGTTCATCCCTAACAATGAATAATGTACACAAATACACATTGTGTCCTGTTGTACTTTGTTGGCTAACACGACTGCTACTGAACTTCCCAGCTTATAAGCAAATAAGCAAATGTTCACTCTGTGATCTTTCATTCTGGGAGGCCAAATAGATATTTGAGTTTCACAAGACTGTACATGCTCAGCTTTATGGAAATAGCTTATAGGGTTCAAGTCCTAAGAAAGGTGGATTCTGAACAAAACCAAAATGATACCTATGAATTCTCAGAGGGCACCTCTACACATGATAACTTTACATGCTCTTTCTTTGCTTTTCTCAGAGTAGGAGCATGAATCATAGCGTTTGAAGGGATCTCAAGAGTTGGAATGTATATACAGGATATCCACTACTACAGCATCTCTGATAGCTAGCTCTCCAGACTCTGCTTAAAGACCTTCCAAGGCGATTTGCTGTATTGTCAAACAGGTAATGGGGTCATGAAGTTCTTTCTAATGTTTAGTCAAAAGACCCTTTCTTGAAATTTGAGCCCACCAGCATGTGTTTTACCCTCTGAAGCAACAGAAAACACATTTTCCCATCATCTGTGACAGTTGGCCAGACATGATAAGTTGGCCTGCGAACAGCAACTATGTGGTGTTGGGGAAATAAAAAATCAACAGTACTTCTGCAATTGATTAGATTTTAGCTTCCATACTAGTCCCCCAGTCACCCATTTCAACACTGCTGAGGAATCCAAGGCTCAGAAGTAGGGAGGGGGTCAATCTGTCAATTTTGGTTTCTCTCAATTTCTTGTCTTTCCTATCTTAAGTTCAGTTATCCACATTTCCACATCAGTTTGTGATTTATTTATTTTTAAAAAAGACCTTTGTGAAAATTCATCTGCAATTTAGTGAGAATGTCTCCTAATAAACACATGTTTATTCAATTTGGTCTAATACACAATTTTTTGCAGTACATTTTCCCCTAATGAATGCATTTTCAAGGCTATATTCACTAATATATGCATTTTATGAACACTTTACCCAGCATATGCATATTTGGACATATTACTTGGCTGGAGAACTGCATTGCAAAATTCAAAGAAGAGCAAATTTTGAAGGATTGGCAGTGTTTCAGTTCGCATATTGTTTTGAAAAGTGTGGATTAGGTAGGTTCACCTTTAAATGCAGAATTTCTCCCCTTTATCTACTCAGGAGACATCACCATGGACCATGAGATCAAATGTCCATCATGGACTGTATTCAATCAACAGAGCAATCCAAATGCAGGGGAGCCAACAGAAGTGGGGCCAGAGGAGGAGGAGGAGCTGGCAGAAAGTCCCACAGGATCCACCCTCCTCCTCGGGAGCTGCTGGCCTGACTACACGCTGGCTCTGTCAGAAGTCATGTGCACAAGCTGGCCGGGAAGCACCAGCTCCCATGAACTAGCCTCCTGGGGAGTAAGCACTCCCCATATAGGGCTGTTACAATTTTTTACTTTTGGCCAGCGGAGTTTCCCAGTGGATCAGGACTCGGAGGAGAGCTCTAAATGTGAGGAGGATCTCACCCCTTCACAGTTCCATCCCCAAGAAGCCCCTAATGCCCCATTTTCATGGCTTCTGCCAGCCCTCCATCCATTGGCCTGGCCATCCCCAGTGGACCCCCGGCAGCACCAGTAGCCTCCTGTTGGCAGTGGCATGGCTCAGACGTGGCAAAGGTCTGCTGCCGGTGGTGCTGGGAGCCTGCCAGTTCAGCCAGAGGTCCGTGGCATCCAACTCCCCCAAGCCAGGCAAAAAGGTAAGTTGGATTGTGCCCTAAATCATACCCACTATAGACCCATAGAAATAAGACCATTGATTTCAGAGGGTGTGACTAAGTATGACTTAGTCAAATAAAAGCCTATTTATACATCCGACTCACCCAGATACACTTCTAGTAAACTATTTGAGATGTACCATTTTTGTTGTCATTAAAAAAATTAGTTTCTTTTCAGCAATGGACCATTGTCATTGGTAAACACATACAGGGTATCATGTTCAGTCCCTGGCATAGAAGGCCAACTCAGGGCATTTTGCTTCCTGAAGATGCTCCCCCCTTCTACTTAAGAAGCCAGTCAGACTGACAGTCAAATCTTACGTCAACACTGAACATGAGACAATGTCGTTCACCGCAGCAGAAAGCAGGAGGCTAGCTTAGGGAGTGAAGAGCAACTGGCAATGCGTTGTTGATTCAGGGCTGTGGCCAGACAGACTTCCAGCATGGTAAGAACCCAGATATGGCACTCTGCAGCACCTAGGAGAGTGGAGACATTTATAGCAGTGTCAAATTTATTGTGTGGACTCTGATCTGTTGGTGGTGGGGTGGGGATTTTCATGGGGTTTGGCTCTAGCTTAATGGCTGCCCACATCAGGAAAGAAGGCAGCTTCAAGATCCATGGTGAGAGATGGACTTTTTTTCTTTTTTTTCTTGTCTAGGACAACTCTGAAGGCGACTGCCTGCAATTGCACGGTATTTCTGTGTATATGTGTGCGTGTGTACTTTAAACTGTATTTTAAATTGTTGTAATGTACCCTTATGGAGAATGGTGGCTCATAAATTGGAATGATGATGTCGCACATACATCTCTGTTCCTTAACGCCTCACTGCTGTTCCCTAGCACCTGCTGCCTGAAGTGACCACCTCACCATGCCTAATGACAGGGCCGGCCCTGCTGATATTATCACTTGGAACAGGCTAAGACCTCTGCCTGAGATCCTCTGGAGTCAGTGGCAGTAAAAGCAAACAATACTGGGCTATATGCGGCCGCTTGATGTGCTTATTCATAGATGAGGATTTGCTTTCCTTTTGAGAATTACATGTATTTCTAGCCTTTTCATCTTATATAATTCTCTGGTGTTAGCGTAAGCACATCTTAGTGGTAGTGAGGGAGCCTGTAGTTCAGTATAGATGATTAATGGTGTGATTGCTGTTTACCCACTTGATGCCTGACATTTGAAATCATGTCCCTGTGTCATCTTCAAGAAGGAAAGTTATTTTATCGGTTTCCTGACATCTTCACTATGCTATCACTGTGAACGTTAACTCTGTGGACTTTTGCTCCAGGATTTGGTATTGCTGAATGCTACCAGGGGAGAAAATTACTCATATGTCTTGATTCCTTACAAAAGGATGCAAACTAGTATTCTTTCAACTTAGGGCCCCTCTGCACTATAAGTTAAAACCACATCTGACTACTTTAAAGAGTTTTCCATTCACCATTTTAGCAAGAAAAAGCCAGTGGCAAATACCCATGAGTGCACTACAACTGCTGTTTAAAGCAGTATAATAGGGCTTTAAATATATGCTGCTGATGGGACCCTAATGGCTGCATCCAAGTGTATGTCATAAACCATTTTCCTGGAATTAACAAGGAATGTTGTGCGGTTTTTAAAAATAGCAACATAGGGGGCCGCCTCACTGAGTCAGACCATTGGTCAATTCAGCTTAGTATTGTCTAGCTAACTGGCAGCAACGTTTGAGGCAAGGGGCACTCCCAGCCTTAGCTAGAGATGCCCGGGGACTAAACCTGGGACCTTCCGCATGCAAAGCAGATGCTTTACTACTGACCTACGGTCCCTTCCCTAAGGCTGCTTGCTTATTTGAATGAATTTGATTCATTTTGCTTATATTAAAATAAATGTCATAACTTCGGAAGATGTCACGTGTGTTGCAACTTGTGCTCTTTCTGAAATTCTAATCAGAATATTCTAAATAGGGCCGGTATCAGTCTCTATGAGGGCAATGTAGGCAATGTGCAATCTGCATCAGGACTAGGAATAGGCAAGAAATTTTGTTCAGTTCACATTTCAAGCCAAATTCATCAAATTCACACTTTCCGGAACAATATGAGAACCAAAACACAGCCATCCTTCAAAATTTGCACTGATTTGAATTGTGGAATGCAGATCACCAACCAAACAATGTTTACAAAAATGCATATGTTAGGGGAAAGCGTGCATAAAAATGAATATATGAGTGAAAATAAACATACAAAAATGCTTTACATGAGAAATTGCTTGCAAAAATGTGTACATTCGTCAAAACTGCCTACAAAAACGTGTTTATTAGGAGAAATCCACACTAAGATACTAAATAATTTTCGTGAAGATTTTATAAAAAAAAACCTTGCAAATTACTGCAGAAATATGAACTGAATTTAAGATTGGAGAAATGAGAAAATGAGAGAACTGACATTGACAGATCCTTCCATTCCTAATCCGGACATGATTATAGATCACATCAGGCTCCTCCAGGTGACAAGTTTATTGAGAATTCTTTTTTATTTGCTTGCACAAAGTTTACATGGTGTTTAGACTATGTTTGGTCTTTGTTTTGATTTGTTTCTGATTTATTTATTCTGATTTGTTCATTAATTCTGCTTCGTTTGTGGGGAAGTTCTATGACAATGGCATTCATCCTGAATTCATCCTGATTTGCTTGTGGGCTGTTTATATGTTTTCCCATCAATAATTCATGCATCCCACACTTTGAAGTGCATTTCCCCATCACTTTCCTACCTGAAAATATCAAATGGATTTGTTGAGCAGAGGCAACAGAGTACTTTAATCCACTTTAATTGTGCAAACCTAAATTTCCCCCTCTAAACTGTGAGACATTGGAGGCACCCATTGGCCAGTTCCTCCTAGAACTGTGGTTCAGCAGCCTAGAAACTGCATTTTGATGTGCTACAGCAAAAGGCAACTACAGCATTTCCCGAAGTGGCCTCAGGAAGCCCAAATATGGGACGTAAAGACAATAGGCCTCTTCCCAGTAGCTGGTATTCAATAGCATGCTGTCTTTGAACCTAGAGGAACTACTTCATTGGATACTACACCATATGAATACTAGATATGCGTACGTGTGTGTGTAGATATACATGGGGGGTGCTGATGTATTGGTTTGTCTTATTATCAGGCAGCTTTCTAAATTCCTGAGACTCCATGGTCCTAAAATGACACATGTTAGTCCCTGAAAGCAGCACTCCAGAATTTGTATTATGGTATTCATTAATAAGTAAGTACATATTTCCCCATATAATTGACAAATTTAAATGTTCTGCCCTCTTTCATAGTAATACTGTTTGTGTAGAAAGAGGAATGTCATGGATAGATTCATGTAGTTTGGATCTTTTTTCGAGAGGAAGGGCAGGACCACAAATTCCACAACAACAACATATCAGTGTTGTGACTGGTAAGACACAAGAGATGGGTTGAACTAGGGCCACATGTTATTCGTAATATCTGCAGGAGAACTGAGAAGAGCAGGAAGTTACCTTCAACCCTGGGTGAGCCAAACCCTGCCCATTCCAAGGGGCATGACAAGGCATAGCACCAAAGCCAGGGTTCTACCGTATGGTGAACAGGGAGGTGTTCCTGCCAACTGCCACCCAGGGCCCGCAAATCTGGGCAAGTTAGGCAGGTGAGCCTGAAGAATGATCCATATCCAGGCTAAGGACCCCACGACCCAGAGGAACTGGGCTCCGGAAACACCCGTCACCTTCAGAGGTGCCTAGGGGTGCTCACTCATTCCCTTATCTAACATTAACCGTTACCTTTCTGCCAACAATGTGACCAAATTAACCACATAACCAAATTAACCTGTTTAACTCCACAACCCCTACAACCCCAGAATCCAGTATAGAGGAGGTGAAAAAGCCAGGCAAAAAATTCCTACTCAGTCCTGGACTGGAAATCCTATACTGGAAGAGAAGGTGGGCTGGGTGGGTGCACAAAGCAGTCAAGGGCATGGCCAAGACCCATAAAGCCTGCACCCATGCCCCAGATGCAGGTGCTGGTGCGTAGGCATGCCAGGCAACCTCATCTCAGTCCTTCCCAGGCCAGCTGCAACAACTGTGTTGCGTGGTTGGCAGGAGTGGACCTGCGTCATTCAGAAAGAGAACATCACATTGTCAATTGCCATTTTAAGGTGTGCTTTCAGCCTTCTGAAACTTGCATGTGCAATGCAACTCTCTTCCTTTAAAAAAGATCAGTTGGGAATTAGCCTGCTTATGAGAATTATCACAGAAGAGGAAAAAGCAGGCTTTCAATCGCAGTTAATTAATGTAGATTTGAACTATGTTTCCAAGAAAAACAAGAATATTGTGCCTGAGTTAAATACCATATGTTTGTGACCTTAGCTATTCTACAGTCATATCAGGCATGTTCACCCATAGGTGAATTGGCCAAAAGACAACAGTCATCATTTGCACTACTGTGTGTGAAGTGCTCCAGAGTTACAGGGGACTTTGCTGGGATTAAAGATGCTGTTACATTTTCCTCATGTAAAATTACAAGATGAATTCAGGGGTTTGCTGCTTGGGTAAAATATCAGGGGAATCTTGAAGAAAGCAAAAAGGGTTTTAATAAGACTAGCAAAAATCTCTACACATCCCCAGCAGTTCCTGGGCAGGGGGAACCAATAATGTAAGTGTTGATATACTATGAGTGTCATCTGTCTTTTGCTAGAACTGCATGTCCTATTGGGAATCCACATAACGGTCAAAGCTTGTAAGTCCCCCGGCTAGAATTCCCAATACATTTTTGTTTGGAGTTTTGCTCAGGAATGGAATCTGAGAACTCTTGGGTAGAGAAAAAGAATATCACTAAGATCAGAAAGATTAAGCCCAGTGAGATTAAGCCAAGTCCTTTCTTCCAGTACCACCACCCTCCATTAAAAATATCACTGGAAAAAGGGACATGGACTGGTGGAAGGGATGACTGAATGGTGGATGGCCAGGCCTTGTGGCCCTCATCTTTACAGACTGCATTTATCTAAGCATGATCTGGAGCATCTTTTGTCATTGGGGTGCATGGAAATTACCATGTCCAATGCCTTCTGATTGAATAAATTGGACTACTTCCATGAACTTATCCTTTACCTGGGGTATGGGAGTTTGCAACACTTGTCTCCATTTATTCAATCATGAGGCATTAGAAACTGCAGTTCCCATGCATTGCAGTGACAATACCTGTGCAATTCCAATGCATCCCTGGCATCTCAGGAGAATCCAGACCTGAAGACTGAAGCTCCATTCAGATGTGGGTTTATTGTGTTAGTGTTCCTACTTTGAATGCTAGGTGCTTCTGTCCCAGTTTCTAACATTCCTTTTATGCTGCAATACCTTGTGCATTATGGAACTGTGACTTTTTGATCGATATACCACGATGTTGCACTAAACTTTGTTCACACTAGTGGCCATGTTGTGACACAACAACAAACGTCATTGGACATGTTGCCACTCTCCCATCTTTTCTGCACATGTGTGCTTCTGTTCCAGAGCTTGGAAAGGTTACTTTTTTGAACTACAACTCCCATCAGCCCCAGCCAGCATGGCCACTGGATTTGGCTGATGGGAGCTGTAGTTCAAAAAAGTAACTTTTCCAAGCTCTGTTCCCCCATAATTCACCGTGTGGTATCCCAAATTACTGCCCAAAATTTTGTTATGTGAGCAGTGGGGCATGATCCATAAAAATCCACAGGAAACTTATAGTGTAGTACCCCCGCAATATTCTGGGTTTCTGATTTTTTTTTCTGGAAACAACACAGAAATGAGCACTAAACTTCAGCTAGATTCTGCTATATTTCAGAAGTGGATTTAACATCCTGTGAAAATTCACATAAAACACAAAAATTGATAGATAAAGAAACTTTGGAAAGATGGAATAAGTACTGTCTGAATGCAACCTGAGACCCGCAAGGCTTCTCCTATTATCAGCCAGCTCTACCCACTCCCAGTCCATGCCCCTTCACAAGATTAGATATGTTTGGGAAGAGAGGCTTCTCACTGGGAAGACTGGCTGGTAGCAAACCTATTACACAGACCTCATTTCCACCCTTCCCCTCCCAAATTCTAAAACTTTGCCAGCATCACTAGATTAAACTAGTGAAATTTCTCAGGGGGATTCTGCACACGCTGAGTTGGAATCTAATGAACAGGCCCTAGAGCTAACGATGAAGCACGCATAATGGTGGCGGGGAGAAAATCTATTGTTATGGGTTTTATTTGCATGTAGCTGATGGGACAGGAAACTTGTCTAGAGGCAGATAGTAGTGATCGTTATTTTAAAAACAAAACAGGTGGCCTGGCTTTGTAAGTACCGAAGCCCACGCAGGGTACAATTTGTAAGAAAGGCTCCCCCACCCTCTTTTATTGCCTGCAAAGTGCCAGAAAAGTTTCAGGATGCTTCCAATGAGTCAGAGAAAAAGAAATAAAAAACAAACTTTTTTGCCTTAGAAGTGGCCCTGCTCCCCTTACCTTCCCAGAGTAATTCAGAAGCCACTTGCATGCTTTGGTAGAGAGATTTTTAGTGGTTTTGTCTGTCTCTTTCTAGAAAATGATTTTTTCCTCCTCTCTAGAATGTACCTTTTATTATTTCTTGCAGGGATTTGTGGTTGGGAGGACAATAGGATGAAAAAATGAAGGGTAAGCTGAAAGCAGACTATTGCATTCAAATGGCATAATCCTGAATTCAAGTACCGAATTATTTCATTTCTGGCATGTCTTAAGGGGCTATTTGTTTTGTGCAACATGGAGAGAAAAAGTTGCATAGGCATGCCGTCACACGCTGGAGAAGTAAAACATATTGTCAGGAGAAACTATTTAAAAGATGAGTACAAGTATTCATATACTGGAGAATTTTATATTGCTGGTAGAGAGAAAGGAAAACTGGGAAGAGGGCCATGAGGAAGCAGAAGCATTTTATCCTTCATATAATACCACTGAGCCAGGTTGAAATGAAGTTTCTCATATGCTTAACTACACTAGCCACCAGAGGTATAGTTGTCGGGGGTCTTTGGGGGAGGGTTTTAGACTTATGCTTTTGGGAGCAGGGTCTCACCAAGGCCCCTATGTCTCTAGCATCCTACAAGCCAATAAGCATAAAAGGGGAGTGTGTTAGCCACTGAGAAGAGTCTTCTAACGTGCTTCCTTGTCCTTTGCTACTGATTGGAGTCAATTAGAGTGAAAGGAGATGAGTCACCCACTGAGAAGACTCTCTTTAGTAGCTAACAACCTCCCCTTCCATGCTGATTGGCTCCTAAGGGGCAACTGTTGTTGAGGGAGAAGGCATTAACAAGGATCTCATTCTCAACCCACAGCAAAAAAAAAGTGGGTCATACCTGTGACTATCATGGAGGAACCCTGCACTTCCAAATTTGCCCTACACTACTGCTAGCCAATGAGTGATCAGAATGCTACACCTCTGAGCTACAGTAACGTCTCTCAAACAAACAACCACATACAGCCTCCAGCAGATTATATATGAGGGCCAAACTATACATTTCACTTAATGTGTTTTTTGTTTAATTAACTGCAGGCATAGGAGAACTGCAGGCATAGGAGATCCAACCATTTTCACAAGCACCGGGGAGATTTATCCCTCCCTGGCTGTGACCCTCCCAAAATTGCAACTGCCTGCTCACAGACATACAAAGCTTACTAAAAAGTTCCCGTTAGTGCCAATGGGACCATTTCCCCTAAACCTCATGGGGATGGCTTTAGAGGGAGGATCATGGCTAGGGTGTAAAGGAGTAAACCTCCCCCCTCCATGCTTGTAAAAAATAATACTTAATCACTCTCATGCCTATAATAGTTAAAGAAAAACAAGAGACAAAGCTGCATGCTCCACATTAAACATAACATGTAATATGGCCCTAAAATAAGATCATGTTACTGTAAGGGTTTCAACTCAATGCCCCCTTGACCCTTCCCAATGATGGCAAGTATTACTTTCCTGATTGACGGCACCTTTGTCTCATTTTGCATTTAAATTGGTATTGACTGGAAGGCAGTGATTCCATTAAAAATGGGAGACAGAAGCCGTATTTTGGGAGTTGATATAAAGACATTTGGTAAGGATGACACTACTAAGCAAATTATAGACAAAGACAGATTCTTTTCGTGGGAAGGTTATTCTAAGAACCTGAAATGGATGTGTTAAGAGGCTAAGAGAGAAAGGTGCTAGATCCCAAGCCTCTTAAAATAGTTATATTAGCCATCGATAAAATTGCATCTTCTTCTAGTGGTTCATTGTTGTTAGTCAAATTAAACCATGTGTTTTGCAGCGAACTTCCTATGATCAAAAAGATCTCATTTAATCCTTCAAGTAGATGATTCGTTTGACTTATTCACCTTCCTCTCTGGAAATTGTTAACAAATTAGCTTCTTCAGATTCACTTGAGGTTATATTGGCTCCATTATCTATTTAGATAAAATGTAACTCACCAGACCAAACCCATCCCTCCAGGCACATATGGTAACCTACCAAGTGTTTGATCACCCACATGTTGTTTGCAGCTCCACATGGCCAGTTCCAGTCAGGCAGCAAAAATGAGAGCCCCAAGTGGACTCTCAGGCTAGACAGAGTGACAAGGTGCCTTCTATCCAGGCTAATGCTATGGAGGATCTTGGGATCTGCCATCTAGGATCTGGAACCCATACCTGCCTTTCTCCATCTTTCTTGGCCCATTGCCTTCTTTTGGTAATGGGAGATTGTCATGAATCAGGACACCTGCCTCTGACCTTGGAGAATTACTGAAAGTCAGATTATAGTGGGTAGTGTCAGACTAGAGCAGGGGTTGCCAACCTTTTTGGACCAGAGAGCTCATTTCAAATTGTGAGAGAGTGCTAGGGGCACCAGTCACAAAATGGCTGCCATGGGGAAATGGCATAACACAAAATTAGAGAGCAATCATAGCAAAGTTTTTTCCATAATTATATTTCCATACTATAAAAGGCTTCACCACTTAATTTCTGTTAAGGGCCCAAGAACCCTGATTTTCCCAAATGCCAACCTTAAACAAAAGCTTAGGCTGCCATCCATTACCCACATACCTGGAAGTAAGCCCCGTCAAACACAAAGAAACATACGTCTGAATAAACAGATAAACCATTGTACTGTAAGTTAACTATAGAGTGAACTCTTAATGAGTCCCAGGTCTTTAGCCTGCAAAGATATAGACATGCCTAAGCCTCTGTGCAAAGTTTTCACATTTGCCTTTTTGGGGGAGGGTGATTCTTTAACATTCACCCACACTTAGTAGTAGTATTGACAGAAAATAATTTCTAGCACTACCTGATCACAGGCAAACTCAGCAATAGGAAAGATGCTGCCTGGTTGCTGGGGGAAAAGGAAGGGCAAGCTATAGAGATTCCAAGGAATAGAAAAGAAGACAGAAGCAGGAAAAGCACACTAAAACCATAGCTCTTTAGGTTCCCAGGGATTCCTATTGCCTGGTGTCCAAACAGCTTACTTATCAGTTGCAGCTCTTTGGCTAATAACACCGATGGGCAGGAGAGCCAGTCTGGCTCATTTCACAGAAATGGCTTAGAAGGATACACACACACTTCTTTCTAGACTTTTTTTTAAAAAGAAAGCTCAGATTCTGGGCCACCTGCTGGGGGTACCCACTGAAGGCCTTCATGGGTGCCATGGCACCTGCAGGCAATGGGTTTTCAGGAGCTAAAGACCAGGGATTCATTAAGTGTGCCTCCAAAGTTTTCTCAAAGTTTGGTGACCCCACCTTACTCAATCATCTTTCATTCAAGAATCATGGTGTAGCTGCATTGTGAATGGGTATGTTTATCATGCAAGCGGTTCAGCAAAAGCAATGGTTATTAACATATAAAATTCTAAAAAAAAATCGTAGTAAGTCTGGAAGGAGATTTAACCAAGGCAATCTAAAAAGCAGTAGCTCATACTCTTTAAAAGTGGAATATTTGCATTTAACCCAGTTTACCCTATCTGAAGCTGATGTGACATCCAGGGTGTCACTTTGGGGCTAAGAATATTACACTATTAAGAGCAACATTTCTACCGACCACACTTTGACATCCATCATATCCATGAAATTGATATGCAGTTTATGTAGAGTGTATCCATTAAATCTGCAGAAATGGCACAGGCTGCTTCTAATGTGGCTTCCCAAGTAAAACACATCTCCCATCTAGGCATTAAAATAAGGGTTGGAAACCAAGATACCCTTTTTTAAAAGGGTTTCTTGCCTTCTGGTTTTCAAATATCAGATGACTCGTAGCTGATGAGGTTGGCTAAAACCTTATGTTTTCTTCCTGAGTATTGTTCTTCTTTCAGATTGCCAATACTTTCTCTTTCTTTTCCTCTCCCTTTAACATAACCAATATAAACCAATTTATGTTTAATCACTTGGGTACTGCTGCAGTCATGTTTCAGGCTCCTTATCCGAGCAGCAGTGTGATTTTTAAACATATTGTGAGGTGGGTAGGCAGATTAAACCTTTGATTCTATTAAGGTTCAATTCTCATTAGCAGCTCAAGGAGGGTGTGTGTGGACTGACCGCCATTGTGCAGCCCAAACCACAGCATCCAGTCTGCTTCCTGACTCCTAACAGAGCAGAGCAGAGGGAGCTGTCTCAGTTGATCTTCAGGTGAGGACATATAAGCAAGCCAGCTTTCAGAGAGCGAGCAAACAGAGTGAGCGAACAGGGAGGGCAAACAGGAGTTTGACAAAGGAGCTGTAGTGAGGAAAGGAAAAAGGCCAAGAGGGCTCTGAAGCCATGTGCTCTAAGCTGTGTGCTCTGAAGGGCTCCATAGCAGCTTGATTGGAAGGGGCGTGGCATGATAGCTATTGGCTGAAGGGCGTGGCCTGAGAACTGCTGAGAGCAACAAGCAGCAGCTGTGTGTGCTGGGACTCTCAGTCTGCTTCCTGACTCCTAACAGAGCAGAGCAGAGGGAGCTGTCTCAGTTGATCTACAGGTGAGGACATATAAGCAAGCCAGCTTTCAGAGAGCGAGTGAACAGGGAAAGCAAACAGGAGTTTGACAAAGGAGTTCCACAGGGGAGGTCAAGGGGGAGGTCCCTAAAAAAAACCCCCCAAACAAATTAGTAATTCTCCTTGTGCAGTGCACTGCATACCAGTGAGACTCTCAAGTTGACCCTGAAGTAGGACAGGACAAAGCACAGGCCACTCCAAAACAAGTAGTTAGAAAGAAACAAAAGGTAGAAGAGAGTATGAACGGGAAGGATTCTCCAGTGGTTGTGACCTGCAAGGTGTGTGCTATGTTTGTTTTCATGCCTGAGAACAACATGGCGTACACATGCAACAAGTGCAAGCTCATGGCACTGTTGGAAGAAAAGGTGAGAGGTCTGGAACGGAGGGTGGCCAAACGGAGGACTATAAGAGAAGATGAAGAGTTCTTAGACAGAACACTGGAACAACAGCAGCAAAGAGACGTGGAGGTGGAGAAGCAACAGCATGTGGTAGCAGAAGAGGAGACTGCTTTGGAGAGGAATAACGAAATGGAGGAAACTCCGTGGGAATGGGTGACAGTTAGGAGCAGAAGATCTAGAAGACACCCTTCACCAGTGGAGCTATGGAATCACTTTCAACCACTCAAGAAGGAGACTAGAAGACAGCCTGTGGTGGAAGAATTACAGGAGATCCCGTGTGACAACGAACAAGAGGCTGAAGCTCAATCAAGCAGGAATAATGAAACCACACCCCACAACAAGATGAGAAGAGTAGTAGTAGTGGGAGACTCCCTACTGTGTGGGATCGAAACCCAAGTATGCCGAGAAGATCCATGGACTCGCCAGCCATGCTACCAGGAGGATGGATTAGAGATGTGACGGAAAGGTTGCCATCACTCATGAAGCCCACCAACAATTATCCCTTTCTTCTCATCCATGCGGGAACAAATGATACTGCCAAACGGAGCTATGAAGAAATCACATCCGACTTTGAAGCTCTGGGAAGGAAACTCAAGGACTTTGGGGCCCAGATAGTTTTTTCATCCATTCTTCCAGTACTTAGAAGAGGAGTAGAAAGGGAAAGAAAAATACTCCGTGTGAATGAATGGCTATGCAGGTGGTGCAGACATGAGAGATTTGGATTCTGGGACCATGGGCTATGGTTCCTGGAAGATGGACTGCTGGCAAGTGATGGGTTGCATCTCACAAGGACTGGGAAGAATGTGTTTGGCCACAGCATGGAGAAGTTCATCAGGAGGGATTTAAACTGAATCCTAAAGGGGAGGGAGATGTAAACTTGGTGGTAACGACTGATGAAGGCTTATGCACAGTAGCAGGACCAGAGAGGTCGGCTGTAATACGGCCCAGTAACAGCCCTCAGAAAAATGTAGTCAGGAAGCCAAGCCATAAATCACATGGTCTTCAATGTCTGTATACTAATGCTCAAAGCATGGGAAACAAGAAGGACAAACTTGAACTCTTAATACAGGAGGGCAATTACGACTTGATAGGTATAACTGAAACTTGGTGGGATGACTCCCATGACTGGAATACAGCAATTGAAGGATACAACTTGTTCAAGAAGAACAGAAGCAATAAAAAAGGAGGTGGAGTCGCACTATATGTTAAAAATATATATCCCTGCACAGAAATACAGGAAGATGAGCTTGGTAGCTCCACCGAGAGTATCTGGATTAAAATAAAAGGGGCAAGTAATAAAAGGAATGTGGTGCTTGGAGTCTACTACCAACCACCCACTCAAGGAGAAGGTGAGAATGTAACTTTTGAAAAGCAAATTGCCAATATTTCGAGGAGGCATGATGTAGTCGTAATGGGGGATTTCAATTATCCCGATATCTGTTGGGAGTCAAATTCTGCCAAACACGGCCCCTACAAGAAATTTCTGACTTGTGTTGCATATAACTTCCTCCTACAGAAAGTGGAGGAAGCAACCAGAGGATCAGCTATCCTGGACTTGATTCTAACCAAGAGAGATGATTTGGTGGATGAAGTGGCAGTTATGGGAACTCTGGGGGGAAAGTGACCACACCATACTTGAATTCTTGATTTTAACAAGCGAAAGCTGAGAGTAGCCATACGTGCACCCTGGACTTCAGGAAAGCTGATTTTAATAAACTCAGAACAATTGTAAGTACAGTTCCATGGCAAGCCACCCTAATGAGAAAAGGAGTCCAAGATGGGTGGGAGTTTCTAAAAAAGGAAATTCTAAAAGCGCAATGGCAAGCAATGGCAAGCAATTCCAACAAGGAAAAAAAAAGGGGAGGAAGAGCAGAAGAAGCCAATGTGGCTTCACAAAAAGCTTAGAGATAACCTGAAAACAAAAAAGGACACATACAGGAAGTGGAAAGAAGGCCAGGCCACAAAAGAAGAGTACAGACAGGTATCACAGAATTGCCAGGATGGTGTCAGGAAGGCTAAACCTGAGAATGAGCTGAGGTTAGCGAGGGATGCTAAAAGCAACAAAAAAGCTTTCTTCAGGTACATCCATAGTAAAAGACAGAGAAAAATGGTGGCACAGCTACTCAATGAGGATGGCAAAATGATAACAGATGACAAAGAAAGGAAGAAGTGCTCAATTCCTACTTTGGCTCAGTCTTCTCCCAAAAAAGGGTCTATGACCCTCCCGGGAAACATGAAGTAGAAGGGGCAAGATTGGAGCTTGAGACTGATAGACAAATGGTCAACAAATACCTAATCACTTTGAATGAATTCAAATCTCCAGGGCCCGATAAACTGCATCCTAGAGTATTGAAGGAACTGGCTGAAGAACTCTCAGAACCACTCTCTATTATCTTTGCGAAATCGTGGAGGACTGTTGAAGTGCCGGATGACTGGAGGAGAGCTAATGTTGTCCCTATGTTCAAAAAGGGAAAGAAGGAAAAACCGGGAAACTACAGACCAGTCAGCCTAACATCAATCCCTGGAAAAATTCTGGAGCAGATTATAAAGCAATCAATCTGTAAGCCCCTTGAAATGCCGTGATTACTAGGAGCCAACATGGATTTATGAAGAACAAATCTTGCCAAGCTAACCTCATCTCATTTTTTGATCGGGTAACCTCCCTTGGAGACTGTGGAAATGCTGTGGACATAATATATCTTGACTTCAGCAAAGCTTTTGACAAAGTGCCCCATGATATTCTGATTAGCAAGCTAGCTAAATGTGGGCTGGATGAAACAACTATCAGATGGATCCACAGTTGACTCCAGAATCATACTCAAAGAGTGCTTATCAATGCTTCCTTCTCAAACTGGGCGGAAGTAACGAGTGGGATACCACAGGGCTCGGTCCTGGACCCAGTGCTCTTTAACATTTTTATTAATGACTTGGATGAGGAGGTACAAAGTATGCTTATCAGATTTGCAGATGATACAAAGTTGGGGGGCATAGCTAATACCGTGGAAGACAGAAAGAGAATTCAAAGGGACCTTGATAGGCTAGGGCATTCGGCTGAAAACAACAGAATGAAATTCAGCAGGGATAAATGCAAAGTTCTACACTTAGGAAAAAGAAACCAAATGCACAGTTATAAGATGGGGGATACTTGGCTTAGCCATACGACATGTGAGAAGGATCTTGGAATTGTCATTGATCACAAGCTGAATATGAGTCAACAGTGTGATGTGGCTGCAAAAAAGGCAAACGCTATATTAGGCAGAAGTATATTATACAGAAGTATAGTTTCCAAATCGCGTGAAGTACTAGTTCCCCTCTATTTGGCACTGGTTAGGCCTCATCTTGAATACTGCATCCAGTTCTGGTCTCCGCACTTCAAGAAGGATGCAGACAAACTGGAACGGGTTCAGAGGAGGGCAACGAAGATGATCAGGGGACTGGAAACAAAGCCCTATGAGGAGAGACTGAAAGAACTGGGCATGTTTAGCCTGGAGAAGAGAAGACTGAGGGGAGATATGATAGCACTCTTCAAGTACATGAAAGGTTGTCACATAGAGGAGGGCCGGGATCTCTTCTCGATCGTCCCAGAGTGCAGGACATGGTATAATGGGCTCAAGTTAATCCGTATTTTTAATTTTTGTCGTATTGTGTTTTTGTAGTGTTTTTTTGTTGTTTGTTTGTATATGTTTTTATGATTTTTATTATGATATATTGTATTTTATCTTGTTTGTTCACCGCCCTGAGAGCTATTCTGCTAAGGGCGGTATATAAATTGAAATAATAAATAATAAATAATAATAAGTTGCAGGAAGCCAGATTTCGACTGGACATCAGGAAAAACTTCCTAACTGTTAGAGCCATACAACAATGGAACCAATGACCTACAGAGGTAGTGGGCTCTCCGAAATTGGAAAGTAGGAGGGAAACCCTTAAGCCGAGGGAGGGGGGACCCAAAAGCGATGCTATAATAATTCAGTAATAGGCAAAAAACCTTGCGGTTTAATAATGTACCTATAGCTAACAGATATTTCTATCAAACTTTAAAAAGCAGGGAAATTGGGCAGATATAGTGTGGTGTAGTGGTTAGAGTGTTGGTCTATGACCTGGAAAACCAGGGTTCAAATTCCCACATAGCAATGAAGCTCACTGGGTAACCTTGGGCCAGTCACTGCCTCTCAGCCTTAGAGGAAGGCAATGGTAAACCACCTCTGAATACCGCTTACCATGAAAACCCTATTCATAGGGTCGCCATAAGTCTCTAGGATGCACACTTTAACGTGGTGAGGGTGCTTGAGAGTGTTGAAGAAGCTAAGAGCAATGCTGTCAGGAGTCTAGACCAAGAGGCTAGACCAGAGCTTGGAAAAGTTACTTTTTTGAACTACAACTCCCATCAGCCCCAGCCAGCATGGCCACTGATGGTAGTTCAAAAAAGTAACTTTTCCAAGCTCTGGGCTAAACTCCTATCAGGGGCACCCGAGGCGGAATGGTCAAAGCTGAAACACCAGACTAAGATGCATCCAAACTCAGAAGAAGGCAATGGTAAACCACCTCTGAATATCTCTTACCACGAAAACCCTATGAACAGAGTATCAAACATGCAACATGAACTTACAAGATCTGAACAGGGTGGTTTACAACAGATGCAGTTGGAGGTCACTGATTCATAGGGTCACCATAAGTCGTAGTCGACTTGAAGGCACATAACAAGAAGTAATTTAGGGTTTTAAACATTAATGTGAGCACCTTTAATTGGACCCAGAATTATGTTGCTGCCCCCCCACTTTTTCCAAAGTTCAGAGGTGAACATCAGCCAAAATGGCATCATCTACACACAATAGGAAGGTATCACCACCTGTCATAACACCAAAACTTATCACCATCCAATGAAGCTGAAGGTTGCAAGTAGGTATGGGGGACAAATTCAATTTAGTTTGCATTTAAAGCTGAGTGTATCAGATTTGCACTTTCTGAAACAAAATGTCAAGAAGCCTCCAGTGAATTCCTTCCAAAGGAAACCAAACCTGGGAAAGCGCTGCATATGTGGAACTTCTCACTGCCTTGAGGAATGAGTGCAACAATATGTACACATCAAATGTAAAGTGAAGACACAATTAATATAGTATGCAAATATATGTATCATACAGGCACATTCATCAAGGAGGCACAGCTCTCTACTGAGTACACATTATGTGACAAACCTTGCTTTGCCACTGCATAATGTGTGAAGTAGCCCTAAGTGTGATGGACAAAACAAAGTGTTAGGTTTCATAGAAGGTAAAATGAATGCTGCAAGGTTCGTAATTCAGGAAGATTCAGGACAGACAAAAGAAAGTTCTTCTTCACACAGTTCATAGTTAAACTATGGAATTCACTTCCACAGGAGGCAGTGATGGCTGCCCACTTGAATGACTTTAAAAGAGACAAATTCATGGAGGATGAATGGCTACTCACCAGTGGCTACTCACCATGACAGCTATATTCTCCTTCCATTGTTGGAGGCAGTATGCCTCTGATACAAGTTGCTGGGAATCACATGGGGAGAGCGCTGTTGTGCTCAGATCCTGCTAGTGGGCTTCCTATAGATATCTGGTTGGCAACTGTAAGAACAGGATGCTGGACTAGATGGACACATTGGCCTGATTCAGCAGGGCTCTTCTTAAGTTCTTATTGAGGAAGAAAAGAATTCTGGGTATCTGTAAGATTGGTTCTGTATGTGAATAAGGATAAGAGTGGGGAATGTGTAGAGTATGAGAAAAAGACTGATAAGAATTGTTTTCGAACAGGATGTCTTTGCAGTTTCTGGTGATCAAAAGAATGCCTTTGTAGTTTCTGGTTTCTGATTAATTGCTGGCCTTGTAATGTCTTGCCTGAATAACCCACTTATTCACAATAGTCTTTAGCAATGCCTTAGCAACATGTAGAGCTAAGAAAGCTCTCCCCCTTTTCTTTGGTATACTAAGTTCCTGAATCCTGCCTGGGGGCAGGAATCTTCTGTAGCTTTCTCCAGAAGCTGTTGTCTAAAATAAAATTCTTCTGGTGTAGACACAGAGTGTGGTTGTTTTCCATGAAATCTTCAAGACACTTGGGAGAAATCCAAGTTTTGCAAAAGTATAAAAATGTACTTTTAAAAAACATACACACAAAAACAGCCCAGTGAGAACTAAGCATGCTCAGTGGCCATGCAATTATGACTGGTTCTTGGGTGGGAGGAAGGAAAACCAGATGGGAGAGGAAATTGAATGGAGTGTCATGGAGTGAGGGCATGGCTGACTGACCAGAACTGTGAACAGGAGCACTCCTCACTGCTATATTTACTGCCGTTCTCACTTGTAAGATTCTTTTCTTCTTTGTATACCATATCCTCTAGGATGCATACCTTAATGTGGGGAGGGGTTTGAGAGTGTTGAAAAAGCTAAGAGCAATGCCATCAGGACTCTAGACCAAGAGGCTAAACTCCTAGCAGAGGCACCCATGGAGAAATGCTCAAAGCTGAAACACCAGACTAAGATGCATCCAAACTCAGAGGAAGACAATGGTAAACCACCTCTGAATATCTCTTACCACGAAAACCCAATGAACAGAGTATCCAAAATGCAACACAAGATAGTGCTGGAGGATGAGACCCCTAGGTCAGAAGGCACTCACTGAGCTACTGGGGAAGAACAAAGGAGAACTACGAGTAGAACAGTGACTAATGAAGCAGCTGGGTCAAAGCCGAAAGGAAGCCCAGAGGCTGATGTGCACAGATGCGAAAGGAGAGTCCAGAATTGTACAACGCACACAATAGGAACATGGAATGAGAGAAGCATGAGCCAGAGAAAGTTAGAAATTGTCAAGCAAGAAATGGAATGTATCAACACTACAATACTTGGAGTGAGCGAACTAAAATGGACGGGAATGGGACATTTCCAATCAGGCAACTACAAAATATTTTATGCAGAAAATGAGAAATTAAGAAGAAATGGGGTTGCTTTAACAGCGAGAAGTGATGTAGCAAGAGCAATTCGGAGCTACAATGCAAGGTCTGAGTGCGTTATATCAATGAGATTAAACGGGAAACCTATCAACATAACCATCATCCAAGTCTATGCTCTGACAGCAAACGCAGAAGAAGAGGAATTGGAGAGATTTTACGCAGAAGTACAGGAAGAAATTGATCACACACCAAAACAAGATGTGCCGATAGTCATGGGGGACTGGAATGCAAAAGTAGGGCACAGAGAAGAATTAGGAATTGTGGGGAAATGGGGCCTAGGAGACAGAAATGAAGCAGGAGAAAGACTTATTGAATTCTGTGAAGCCAATAATTTGTTTCTTGCGAGCACATTTTTTCATCAACCAAAAAGACGACTGTACATGTGGACATCACCAAATGGTCAATATAGGAATCAAATTGATTATTAGCAGATAATAATAATATTAGCAGAAGATGGAGAAGTTCCATACTTTCTGCAAAAACAAGACCGGGAGCAGACTGCGGTACAGATCATGAACTGGCTGTATCGAAAATCAGAGTAAAGCTAAAGAAGAACAACAAAGCAATCATAATGCCAAAACACAATTTAAATAACATCCCAGAAGCATATAAAGATCAAATAAGGAACAGGTTTGAGGCTTTAAACTTAGTTGGCAGAGAACCAGAAGAACTATGGAATGAAGTCAGGGACATTATCAGGGAAGAATGCAAAAAGACAATACCTCTAGTTAAAAAGAGAGAAAGACCTCAATGGATGACTGATGAAACTCTTAAAATGGTTAAAGAGAGAAGGAAAGCAAAAGCAAAAGGAGACAGAAACACAGTCAGAACCCTAAATGCAACAATACAGTGACTAGTACGTAGGGACAAGGAGAATATTACAATAGTTATTGTACAGAATTAGAAGAGGACAACAAAAAGGGTAGAACAAGAGCCCTGTTCCAAAAGATTAGAGGAATGAAAGGGAAATTTAAACCACAAGTAGAGATGTTGAATAATCAACAGGGGAACACACTGACTGACCAAGATGAAATAAAGGAAGATGGAAGCAATACACTAAAGAACTCTATAAAAGAGATGCCAGGATGACAGATTCGGTCATGGAGGAACCGCATGAGGAAGAATGAGAAATTTTCGAATGCGAGGTGAAAGCTGCTCTTAAAATACTTGGAAGAAACAAATCACCAGAAATAGATGGCATACTAATAGAGTTGCTACAAGCTACTGAGACTGAATCAGTCCAAAATTTGACAAAAATCTGTCAAGAAATATGGAAAACTAAACAATGGCCCATAGACTGGAAACATTCCATATACATCCCAATTCCAAAGAAAGGGGATCCCAGGGAATGCAGTAATTATTGAACTATTGCCTTAATATCCCATGCAAGTAAAGTAATGTTCATGTTTCTACAACAGAGGCTCTTACCATATATGGAGTGAGAAATGCCAGATGTCCAAGCTGGATTTAGAAAGGGAAGAGGCACCAGAGATCATATCACAAACATACTCTGGATAATGGAACGGACCAAGGAATTTCAGAAGAAAATCACCCTGTGCTTTATAGATTACAGCAAAGCCTTTGACTGTGTAGATCATGAAAAACTATGGAACGCTTTAAAAGAAATGGGGGTGCCACAGCATCTGATTGTCCTGATACACAACCTATACTCTGGACAAGAGGCTACTGTAAGGACAGAATATGGAGAAACTGATTGGTTCCCCATCGGAAAGGGTGTGAGAGAGGGGTGTATTTTATCACCCTATTTATTTAATCTATATGCAGAACATATCATATGGAAAGCAGGATTGGACCAAGATGAAGGAGGTGTGAAAACTGGAGGAAGAAATATCAATAAATTAAGATATGCAGAAGATACCACACTACTAGCAGAAACCAGTAATGATTTGAAACAAATGCTGATGAAAGTTAAAGAGGAAAGCACAAAAGCAGGACTACAGCTGAATATCAATAAGACTAAAGTAATGACAAGAGGAGATTTATGTAACTTTAAAGTTGACAATGAGGACATTGAACTTGTGAAGGATTATCAATACCTTGGCACAGTCATTAACCAAAATGGAAACAATAGTCAAGAAATCAGAAGAAGGCTAGGACTGGGGAGGGCAGCTGTGAGAGAACTAGAAAAGCTCCTCAAATGCAAAGATGTATCACTGAACATTAAAGTCAGGATCATTCAGACTATAGTATTTCCGATCTCTATGTATGGATGTGAAAGTTGGACAATGAAAAAAATGGATAAGAGAAAAATCAACTCATTTGAAATGTGGTGTTGGAGGAGAGCTTTGCGGATACCATGGACTGTGAAACAGACAAATAATTGGGTGTTAGAACAAATTAAACCAGAACTGTCACTAGAAGCTAAAATGATGAAACTGAGGTTATCATACTTTGGACACATAATGAGAAGACATGATTCATTAGAAAAGATAATAATGCTGGGAAAGACAGAAGGGAGTAGAAAAAGAGGAAGGCCAAACTAGAGATGGATTGATTCCATAAAGAAAGCCACAGACCTGAACTTACAAAATCTGAACAGGGTGGTTCATGACAGATGCTCTTGGAGGTCGCTGATTCATAGGGTCGCCATAAGTCATAATTGACCTGGAGGCACATAACAACAACAACATACCAGGCCATAGTTGCATGTACAGCTAGCAAACTGCAACATTTTGTGTTAGGTTTAATAGCTATGTGGCATCTAAAAGTTGAAGCTGTTAGCAGAAACCAGCTTTCCAATTAAAAGGTAAAGGTGTCCCCACACTTGTAGTGCGAGTATTTTCTGACTCTTAGGGTGATGTCTTCCGACGTTTACTTGGCAGACCGTATATATGGGGTGGGATTGCCAGTTCCTTCCCCGGCCTTTCTTTACCCCCCAGCATATGCCGGGTACTCATTTTACCGACCACGGATGGATGGAAGTCTGAGTGGACCTCGACCCCTTTTACCGGAGGTTCGACTTCCTCCTTCCATTGGAATCGAACTCCAGCCATGAGCAGAGCTTTCGGCTGCGTTACCGCAGCTTACCACTCTGCGCCATGGAGGATCTTTCCAACTAGCAGTAAGATTTATCACCTTCATCTTGCATGGATCAAGAAATAAAGAAGGCACAGAAGCAAACATTTTTCATTTGCAAGGAAGTTAAAAGGAAAATGATGGAACTTCTACTGTCATTTCTCATAATGGCAAAAATGCATTCTGTTTTAAACATTACTAGCCATTAGCAGGAACTTGCAAGAAGATTTTGAGTCATCTTTTTTCCCTTGCTGTTTTAGTCCCATATCTATTTTTTAGATTTCTGTCCAGCCCTATTCTGAAGGCTTAAAATGCATTATGTTACAAAATGCAGGATAAGAATAAATGGAGGATATATAAATCTAGATTTTAATTAAAATCCCAGCCAGTGGCCAGCAAAGACGCATACATTTTTGCATAGCCACCAACAGTCTGAATAGCTTTTGTAGTCCTTTCAGAAAGTGTTTTCTGGTTCACCATTAAGCAGGTAATGTTATGATTCGGCATTGGTGTAGCTGTCCCATTCAATTCTTCCACCTCAGAATGCAGGCTGGTAGTCAAGTAGCTTCCTTTTTAAAAGCTCTCGTGTCAAACTTCCTTGCATGTGGAAAAAGTATTTTCTGGGGATCAAAGGTCATGGAGGCTTGGGCTGTCAATCACCACACCTGATTCTAGACCTGGAGCTCATGGTCTGCAGTTCAGAGTCCATGATATTAAGTCTGGAGTTGGAGCCAGTGCTTGAGGTGGAGTGGGATGCTGTTCTCAGTAGCAGCCAATGGAGTAGGGTGGGACAGTATGACTCACCTGTCTATCTCACGTGGAGGTCGCTGCCAGTAATGGAAAGGGAAAGTGGGGAGCAGGTTGGTGCAGTGCAGGCACAGTGGCAGAGTCTATCCTATGGAGCATTGAAGAGCGCTGATTTTTTAAAAAAAATTATTAAAGCAGAGCAGTGGAGTGTTGTTTTTTTAGAGTTAAAAGCTTTATTTAAGTATTTTAAAGAATGGTCTTGCTGCTCTGCTTGAAGGGGGGGGGATCCCCCAGAGCTCTTCAACACTTCTCAGGCAATATTAAGAATAGCCTTTTGAAGAATGTCTCCTTTAAACACACCAGAAAAGGCCAATGTGAAGCTGCAAATGGTTTTTAAAAATGTACAAGCAAGAGTATACAACACTCAACCACATCTTAAGCATTGTAAGTAGAGAAGCTGCAAGAGACAGACCCCTACTCCCTCCCCCTCACCAATATGAATCCAATAAAATTTTATTGAGTAGATAGTCACTTTAATTATTGTTCTGTACTGCTTTATATATATATATATATATATATATATATATATATATATATATATATATATATATATATATATATGACTAAGACAGTTAAGACATCACCACAGATCTCAATACTCGTACCATTACATCTATACAAAACCTTACAAGTAGGAAACTTCTTAAAGAGGAAACTGCTGATCTCCTTGTTAATCCAAATCCCACCCCTGGAAGGTTTTACATGCTGCCTAAAATCCACAAAGCCAACAATCCTGGTTGCCCAATTGTCTCAGGTAACAACACAGCTACTGAAAGGATTTCTCTGTACATTGACTTAAATTTACAAAACATGGTGCAAAACCTCCATCATTTATCCGCTGGAGATAAAATGGCGGCGTAGAAAGAGGACGCTGTGTTTAGAGCTCCGTGTTTAGAGCTGCGTTTAGAGCTCCGCAGTTGTTTTTAACATCTTTTCTTGGAGCCCATATGGAGAAGAAAATGCTCTTACCTGTACTGCCGATAAGCACCTACGAAACCTGGTGACTGTGACTGTGACTGTGACGGTGTCGGTGGGAGCGTTAGAGGGAACAAAGAGGGTCTCTGGAGCACTGGGGGGCAACCGGGCAGCGTTGAGTTGTGTTCCTTTTGGGCGGTGGTGAGTCGAGCTTTCGTTGGTGGGGAGCGGGGCGAAGGACCGGTGCAGAGGAGTGGGAGCTACGGCTGTTACATCTTCCCTTCTGGACTGCGGCTTCTCACTGGACTGAGAAGCGCTGCTGTTGCCGTTCTCCCTTTGCCCGCAAAATCTAACTGGCCTGTACCGCCTACCACGGCTGCCAGCTCCTCCATCCACCCAGCCCAGCCAGCTAGCAAGGCTGAGACATTGGGAAACCCTCGTCGCCGCCGCCGCCGCTACCGGGCTCTTTCAAAGCCGGAGGAGGAGGCGTGTGGCTGCCTCGCTCCCTCGCTGCCCTCCTCCTGACCGTGGAGCCCCAATTAGCCTACAACGCCTACCATATGGCTGCTGGCCCCTCTGTCCACCATAGCCAGCTGAAGAGGAAGAACTTTTGCTGCTGCTGCCGCCGGGCCCTCATTAAGTCGGAAGAGGAGGAGGAGGAAGAGGAGATTGGTGGCGGATCTACATTGCGGCCACCTGTGGCACTGGCCTTAATCCAGTGGGTCTACTCTGTGTGGAACAGCATCGCCTCCCTTTTGTTGGAGGGCCTTTTGAAGAGACCTTGTGGCACCATTCAACTCCACCACTTTTTGTGAGGGAGGTTCAACGGCGGCGGAAGCTAACATCGGGGCATGTGCTATTCACAGGGGAGAGATGGGGAAAGGGTGGGAGGCCAATGTATACTGAGGCTGAGCGGCAGATGCTGGTGGAGAGCTAGGGGCAGGCCATGTCAGGTAAGAGGAACCAGAGAGAGATGTGTAATATCTGTCCCTCGTTCCAGGCCTGCCCGGAACCAACAGATAGCTGGGGGGTGCTTGGCTCCATGCTCCGGCCTTCGAGTGCTGCTGTGCAGTGCCAGGTCTGTCGCCCAAAAGACATCCCTCATCCATGATATGATACTGGATGAGGGCGCGGACCTGGCATGTATTACGGAAACCTGGCTGGATGAAGCTTCCACTCCTACTCTGGCTTCCATGTGCCCAGCTGGGTTTTCGTATGCACAGCAGCCGAGGGTTGGTAGTCGGGGAGGGGGAGTGGCGGTTATTTATCGAAGGTCCTTGGTTCTCACCAGACCCCCACTCTATGAGACCAAGGTGGCAGAGCTAGATGGTATCAGACAGCCAGTGTGGTGAAGTGGTTAAGGTGTTGGACTATGACCTGGGAGACCAGGATTAAAATCCCCATACAGCCATGAAGCTCACTAGGTGACCTTGGGCCAGTCACTGCTTCTCAGCCTCAGAGAAAGGCAATGGTAAACCCCCTCTGAATACCGCTTACCATGAAAATCCTATTCATAGGGTCGCCATAAGTCGGAATCGACTTGAAGGCAGTCCACTTCCTTCTTCAGATGGTATCAAATGGCCTGACTCGGTCTAAGGCAGATTCCTTTGTGCCTAAAAGGGGAAAGAGACCCAAGGGCCACAGTGACTCTCAAATTTATTTATGTATTTTATTTACAACATTTATATACCATTTTATTGTAAAAAACCTCAAAGCAATTTACAGAAAGAATTAAAACAGTAAAATTATTAGCAAAAACAGTTCAAGACAGGCATTTAAAAACATTCAAAATAATAAAACCAACAATGACTTAAAAATAGATAAAAAACATATTAGCTTTTACATTCCTGGGTAGGCTTGCCTAAACAAAAATGTGTTTGGCAGGTCCTGAAAAGAGTACAATGGAGGTGTCTGCCTAATGTCAATAGGCAAGGAGTTCCAAAGCATAGGTACTGCCACTCTGGGGAACTGATTTATTACAAGAGCAGAACAAGTACTATGTGGCACCTGCAACATGGAAAGCACATCCTGAACTTGGCCTGGTGGCAAATCAGCAACTAGTGCAGATTTAAGAGCACAGGTGTTATGCCTCACTCATGTCAGCAATCATGCCACAGCATTATGCACTAACTGCAGCCCCCAGATCAGGTTGTGCTGCATGGGGATTTCTGTGACCTTGGCTGACTGGCTACCAGGATTTTATTAGTTTTGGGTTTTGGTTAGGAACACTGACTGGTTGTGGTATGCTGAGTTTTCTGCCTTACTCATAGGAATCTCATAGTTGGTGTGGTATTGCATTTAGGAAATCATCACTGTCTTTTCTTTTTCTTTTTCTTTTTCTATTTGCATTTCAGTTACTTCTGACCTCACTCCCTTACATCCACAGAAGCAACAACAATGGTTCCATGTGGTCAGCTCAACCCCCATAAACCTGCTCATGATACACCGTGTTGGTTGCATGACAGTTTGTTTCTTGCCCAGTCGTACTAAAAGAAAAGTCACATATTGGGAAGTGTGGCTGCAATTGCTATTATTCCCAAGCTCCTGCCTGTGAAGTTAGACCAAAGAATTTGTGTTTTCTCTGTGTCAATTATTACTCACTGGAATTGGGTTGGCTGTCAAGGTGAGTTTATAGCAGCCCACAGGGTAGGCAGAAAAGGGTAGAGAATTCTCTTACTCTTATTCATTTCTCAAATCTCTTTCTGAAGTGAAGGGTCAAGTCTGTAAAGAAGTTTGGAGTAGCCATATTAAAAGGCAAGGGTAAGTCATTCCAGGCAGGGGGTTGCCAACCCTGCTTTGATATGGATATCGTTGCAGAGAATCCCTAGTCAAGCCTTACCAACACACAATCCTAACCATATCTACTCAGAGGTAAGTCCTATTGAGTTCTATGGGGTTTAGTCCCTTAGTAAGTGTGTTTAGAATTGCAGCCTTCAGGGGCTTCCATCTTTACTCCTGAGAGCTCCCATCTAACATCTCCATAACACTAAGCTCCCTTTTTCCTACAATGGGCTTCTGGTGACTGGCATAGCCTTAGGGTATTTAAACCTTTTTATTAGAAGCAAGTAGATTAAATGTTCCCTACCTAGGTCCCTAAACAGGTGAGAAGGAATGATCCTGTCACTTCAGCTGGACGTGGGAACTCCCTCACTTAGCTAATTTCCAATCAGAGAAATGTTTTTGTTTGAATGGTATGGTCCAAGCAACTATGGTTGATGCTTAATGTATCATGCCTTATGACATCACCAGGGGCCCCCTATGACATCACCCCATGACATCACCAGGGCCCACTCCATGATATCAATAGGTCCCACCCCTGTGACATCACTGCGGCCCACCCCGGAAATCTCAGGGTTTGGGATGTTTCTGACCTGGAAACCCTAAGACCAGTTATAGCTGGTCTATTAAATGTATTGGCCTAATTGGGGTTATAAAGGTTATAAAGGGTTATTACTCCCCCCACAAAAGCCCCTAGACCTATCTGTCTGCAATTTGGTGCATTAAAACACTCTGGAGGAGCTCCTGTGCCTGCAAATTTCATCTGCTTCAGCCAGCAGGGGAGAAAGGTATAGACATTTTAGATTCTCCGTAAGAGTGAACAGGGACCCAGAGCTTTGTTTTATCAGAAGAGCTCAAAACTTGGATTACAGATCAAAGATCTGAGAACAGAGTGACTCAGTAACAGATTGGAATGTTTTTAAAAGCACAGATCCAGATACAAGACAAAACCTGGGACCCATGCACAATCCTAATATATATGTAGTTTAACATATTTTCCCCCTAACCATAATGTCTAAAAAAAAGAGAGAATCCTGTTCAAATATAACACAATCTTTTGCTTTTTTCAGTACAGCTGTGTCTGATTTCTTTATTTATTTCATTTAGTGAACTACAGTCATTCCAATTTCAGCAAGGGTGATATTTCCAGCTTGCCCAAATGGTGATAACATGAGTCCATTGCACACATACCCTTTTCAAATAATGTAGTTCCACTGGATTTACATTCTGTATAAGGTAGAAAAGTCATTGCACAGTGGGGGAAATATTGTGTGAATCAATCCCAATGATTCACCATATTTGCGGTCTGAATGCATCCTCATGAGAGTTCATGTCTAACAATGCCCATTCTGTATTGTCTTCCATTTCTTTTGCCCTGAAGCTTATACTGCCCTTAGCAGTTAGATCAAGAAAAGCATATGTAAAGAACATTCAGACAGTGAACTGTGAACATTTTGAAAAACATTAAACACTTTAAAAAAAAAAACACCACCCACAATTATGTTGTTATAAAAGGATGTAACAGCCAGAACAGAAGGTTACAGATCACATAAACAGTAAATGAAAAATAAACGAATAACAGAAAAATGGATTATCACATAGGCATGGTGGGTGGTGGTCAGAACTTTGTTGTCCTTGTTCAAGTATAGACAAAAAGTTTGTCATTTTAACAAACTCCAACAATGCAAGACTTAACATGTGGATAAAATGCCAAGGATACAGATATAACCTTTTACATGTAGTTGCCTTAAACATAGATTAAAAGCATGGACCAGGAACTACTTGCCATGCTCCAGTGTTCATACACTTTTGCACTCCATGGGAAAAAGAGAGGCTATGTACATATAGCCATAAACACCCAGGCTCCCATGTTATCAGGAATGCTGTGCAATCAGGTTCCCTGTTTGTGTCATGACCTTATGTACATGCAGCTGTATGTGCATAGCCTCCTCTTTTTACATGAGGTGCTGAATGCCCAAACATTGTATGTACACTGAAGCATGTGATGTCAGGGGCAGGAACAGCAGACATGGATTTGCTCCACTCTCCATCTCTCAGCTGAGATGCTTAGAATTGTGGAACAATGATATTTCATATGGACATGAAGCAAACTACGAATCTGAGTCATGATTCATTGCCTAGTAATCAGACTGTGAGAGTTCAATTGACCTAGCTCTTTTTAGCATAGAAAAGTCATCACAAGAGTATCATACATGGTAATTTTAATGACTTCATCTCCCATGAAGATTATTCACTGACATGTACCCCTAAACACTCAATCAGGGAACCTCCATGCTTAGAGGAGACTCCCTGGTGCATACATTGCCTGTGTAACATGTGATAGGCACATGAACTAGACAACAAGAATGCAACAGTGGGGGCAGAGATAACTGGCAATTTTAGGATCAGGCACATGCTTCAGGATTGGGCCAGGGAACATTCTCAGGTCCCTGGTACATGAAAGCCTGTCTCTTTTGACCTTCTAGTGGGGCTACTAGAACAGCAGATGATTTTTTGCAGCAGTACTTTTGAGGCCTGCTTGTCTCATGCAACTGCCCTCACCATGTTTTTCAGAGCATTTACGGTGGAGGAAGAAGTTGCTGCCTCAAGGCAGGATTGCTCATTTAGGGCAATCATGTTTCTCAGGTGCTGATGAACAAGCTCATTTTAGGTTACCCAGGTCAAAAACTGATCAGCATCACAAAGGAAAGACTATTGTTTTGTTCCCATTAGGGTTAGCAGATCTCTGGTTTTTGCCCAGAGACTCTGATTTTTGGGGGTCCTCTCTGGGTCTCTGGGTGAGTCACCTTAATCTCTGGACTCTTAGCTTTCATTTAAAAAAGGTTTCTAGCGGATCTGGTTCAAATGATATAAACCAAAATGTCACACATGCACCCCGACAACTTCTGTTAGTACCGGGGTTATAATCCCTGCCCTTTCATGTTTTTAGCCTATAGGTGAAGTCAGGGTTGTGATTGACAAGATTTGTTGACCCCCAGGCAATACCTAAACCCTAAACAGTTTCCTTTTCCTGCTTGTCTCACATCAGGAATTCAGTAAAACACGTACAGTAGCTTTCAGCAGCACAAAGAATACTTTCTCTGTACAGTATTGGGACTTGCTATTGAGTAAAAATGCATAGGATTGCATCACAACAGAAGATCACAGCAGGATCTTGGTGGGCATACACAGTAAACAATTTTAGTTATAATTATAATAAAAGTGTACATGCAGGTATTTTTAATTACTTGCAAAAATGGCATATTATACATTTTATCTTTCAAATCATATTGAACAGGGGGTTTAAAATGTATACATGCTGCTGTGTTATATGTTTCTAATTAAGGAGACAAACAAGTTTAAATTTTACTGGACTGTTGAAGAGAACAGTTTATTTACCTTATTCATAACCTGCTTTGAAAACCTTCCCAATACAAAGCTTTTCTGGGAGTAAAGCTGCAATGCTAATTCCACATACCTGGGAGTTAAACCCAACGAATTCACTAGGACTTACTTTTGAGTAGACATGGTTAGGATTGTGCTGAAAATCAGTGGGACTTTTGAGTAAATATAGAAAAGGATTGTGCTGTAAATCTTTTTCTCCCCCTCCAATCCTTTTTATTTTTTTTAAGCAGTTAGGCAGGGCTTACTTTGGTGTCACTGCTTTCATTTGGCAGGAAACTAATACTTTTTTAAAAAAAATGTTCTGCAATGGCCAACTGGGTTTGACAATAAACTATAATATGGGAAATATGTATTTTTACATCTCCAGTGTGTGTGTATATGGAATATTTCCAACAACCTTGTGAGGCAGGGCTGGAAACCAAGACAGCTCACAGCAAGAAATAAAGCCACTTAAAATCCAATAAACATAAAACAAGTATAAAGCAGTTGTAAAACAGCGTAAAGTGGCATGAATCTGAATTTTGGATTGGGTGAGTGAAGTTCCTTATCACTGAATTGCAGTTCTGTACATGAGTAAGCTCCATTGAATACATTGTGACTTGCTTCTGAGTAAACATGCATAGGATTGCACTATAAATATATTTACAGGTTGTGTAAATAATAAACATCTTTGACATTCATGGTTATATAAATATTTTTTCATACTATATCTTGACATGTATCTGATTTCACATTATGATTGTAAATTATTATTTCCTCTACATTTTAAGTATGCCCTTCTTCCTTGGGGTGGTCATGGTCTCCCTCTGTTGTTTTCACACTGAGGTGCCCTGACTGGTTACTGGTTGTGGGATGCTGAGTTTTCTGTCTTACCCATAGGAATATTGTTGTGGTTGAGATGGTATTGCATTGAAGAAATCATCACTGTCTTTTGTTTTTGTTTTTCTATTTGCATTTCATTTGCCTCTGACCTTACTCTCTTACATCCATAGAAGCAACAACAGTGGTTCCATGTGGTCAGCTCAACCCTCTCAATCCCACGGATGATGCACCTTTGCATTATGGTTTGTTTCTTGCCCAATAGTGGTAAAAGAGAATTCACATATTGGGAAGTGTGGCTTCAATTGCTGTTGTTCCCAATCTACTGCCTGTGAAAGTAGACCAAACTATGTGTGTTTTCTCTCTGTCAATTATTACTCACTGGAATTGGGTTGGCTGTCAAAGTGAGTTTATAGCAGCCCACAGAGTAGGCAGGAAAGAGTAGAGAATCTTCATAACTTTTACTCATTTCTCAAACCTCTCTCTGCAGTGAAGGGACAAGTCTGTAAATAAATTTGAAGCAGCCATGTTAAAAGGCAGGGGCAAGTCATTCCAAGCAGGGGGTTGCCAACCCTGCTTTGATATGGATATCGTTGAAGAGGATCACTAGTCAAGCCTTACCAACAGCACAATCCTAACAATATCTACTCAGAAGCATGTCCTGTTGAGTTCTATGGGGCTTAGTCCCTTAGTAAGTGTGTTTAGAATTGCAGCCTTCAAGGTCATCCATCTTTACTCCTGGGTGCTCCCATCTAACATCTCCACAACAGTACGCTCCCTTCTTCCTACAATGGCCTTCTGGTGACTGGCTTGGCCTAAGGGCACTTAAACCCTTCTTGCCAGAAGCAGATAGGCTAGATTAAATGTTCCTTACCCAAGCTCTCTAAGCAGATGAGAAAGAATGATCCTGTCACTTCAGCTGGACCTGAAAACACCCTCATTTAGCTAAGTTTTCTATCTTAATTTCCAATCAGAGAATTTTTTCTCAGTGTTATGCTCTAAGCAACTGTGGTTGATGCTTCACGCATCATGCTTAATGACATCACTAGGGCCCACCCTATGACATCATTAGGGCCCATCCTATGACATCATTAGGGCCCACCCCATGACATCACTGTGCTCTGCCCCTGAAATCTCAGGGTTTGGGATGCTTCTGACCTGGCAACCCTAAGACCAGTTATGGCTGTTCAAATAAAGTATTGGCCTAATTGGGGTTATAAAGGAAATTGAATCCTTTTTACTCCCCCTACAAAAGCCCCTAGACCTATCTGTCTGCAATTAGGTGAGTTAATAAACTCTGGAGGAGGTCCTGTGCCTGCAAATTTCATCTGCTTCAGCCAGCAAGGAGAAAAAGGTAGAGTCATTTTAGATTCTCCGTAAGAGTGATCAGGAACCCAGAGCTTTGTTTTACCAGAGCAGCAGCTCAAAACTTGGATTACAGATCAAAGATCTGAGAACAGAGTGACTCAGAAACAGATTGGAATGTTTTTAAAAACACAGATCCAGAAACAAGACAAAACCTGGGACCCATGCACAATCCTAATATATATGTAGTTTAACATATTTTCCCCCTAACCATAATGTCTAAAAAAGAAATAATCCTGTTCAAATATGATAACACAATATTTTCCTCTTTTTGGTACAGCTGTGTCTGATTTCTTTCTTTATTTCGTTTAGTGAACTACAGTCATTCCAATTTCAGCAAGGGTGATATTTCCAGCTTGCCCAAATGGTGATAACATGAGTCCATTGCACACATACCCTTTTCAAATAATGTAGTTCCACTGGATTTACATTCTGTATAAGGTAGAAAAGTCATTGCACAGTGGGGGAAATATTGTGTGAATCAATCCCAATGATTCACCATATTTGCGGTCTGAATGCATCCTCATGAGAGTTCATGTCTAACAATGCCCATTCTGTATTATCTTCCATTTCTTTTGCCCTGAAGCTTATACTGCCCTTAGCAGTTAGATCAAGAAAAGCATATGTATGGAAAATTCAGACAGTGAATTGTGAACATTTTGAAAAACTATTTTTTTTAAAAAAAAACCCACAATTATGTTGTTATAAAAGGATGTAACAGCCAGAACAGAAGGTTACAGATCACATAAACAGTAAATGAAAAATTAAAGAATAACAGAAAAATTGATCATTACATAGGCACGGTGGGTGGGAGTCAGAAATTTGTTGTCCTTATTCAAGCATAGACATTTTAACAAACTCCAACAATGCAAAACTTAACATGTGGATAAAATTCCAAGGATACAGATATAACCTTTTACATGTAGTTGCCTTAAACATAGATTAAAAGCATGGACCAGGAACTACTTGCCATGCTCCAGTGTTCATACACTTTTGCACTCCATGGGAAAAAGAGAGGCTATGTACATATAGCCATAAACACCCAGGCTCCCATGTTATCAGGAATGCTGTGCAATCAGGTTCCCTGTTTGTGTCATGACCTTATGTACATGCAGCTGTATGTGCATAGCCTCCTCTTTTTACATGAGGTGCTGAATGCCCAAACATTGTATGTACACTGAAGCATGTGATGTCAGGGGCAGGAACAGCAGACATGGATTTGCTCCACTCTCCATCTCTCAGCTGAGATGCTTAGAATTGTGGAACAATGATATTTCATATGGACATGAAGCAAACTACAAATCTGAGTCATGATTCATTGCCTTGTAAACAGACTGTGAGAGTTCAATTGACCTAGCTCTTTTTAGCATAGAAAAGTCACCACAAGATTATCATGCCTCATCACTTTCACATGGTAATTTTAATGACTTCATCTCCCATGAAGATTATTCGCTGGCATGTACCCCTAAACACTCAGTCATGCTTAATGACATCACTAGGGCCCTATGGCACCACTAAGCTCTCTCATGACATCATTAGGGCACATTCCCATGACATCTCTAAGGCCTTCCCCATCTCAGGGTTTGGGATGCTTCTGACCAGGCAACCCTAGTTCCCATCCCCTGTTTTGAAAGTATGCCCACTTTGCCCCACAGCAATTTACAAAGATATTGTCCTGGTTATTTGTTTTCTCATAGCAATGCTCATTGCCTTACACATTTCCAGTTTGGATCAGTTACCAATAGGGATGGAAAGATCTGTCAATTTTGATTCTCTCAGTTTCTCATTTTCCCAGTCTTAAATTGAGTTTTGCAGCAATTTGTGAAATTTTACTTTTAAAAAATCCTCCTGAAAAATCTTCAGCATTTCAGCGAAACTTTCTCCTACTAATCACATTTTTGTTTGCAGTTTTGACTAATGTACACATTGTTACAAATGAAAACAGTTTTCTCCCATTTTTGTGGTGGGAATGTTCAAAAGGGGAACAGTTAAGTTCACCTAGGTGTTCCCCCTGAGCACCTTCGAGGGAGACGGGGGGGTCCTGAGACTTGCCACTCAGGGCTATGGGACCTGGGGGCAAGATAGGGACCACTTTTGAGGTTAACCTGTAATCATACACCTGCAGTTACGAAGGTCCTGGGGGTGGTTGTGCAGGAAGGTGTCCTACTCACCCTTTGGGTGTGGCCAGGGAAAGGGGGTAGGCTCTCCAACACTGGGGGCATTCAAGAGGCAGCTGGACAGCTACCTGTCAGGTATGCTTTAATTTGGATTCCTGCACTGAGCAGGGGGTTGGACCCGATGGTCTTATTGGCCCCTTCCAACTCTACTATTCTATGATTCTATACAATTGTATCCCATTTTCTGTTGGCAGGGGTTGTCACGCTGTTGGCTGCAAACTTTGCCTGTTGTGTTATAGTTTCCCCTTAACCCAATCTTATGGGGTCCATTTGGATCCCAGGTGCACTTTTCATTGTGCAATCTACACATAAATAGACCTACAGGAGTGTCCTTATAGGGCATTGTCACAAAGTTTAACCTTACAATGTCACCAAATTTCAGCCAGTTACCATTTACCATTTTCCTTCTGCGAAACCCCCCCAGCAAAAAGCCCCAAATTTCTGCCTTTTATTGTGTAATTTACACGTGAATAGACCTACAAGACTGTCCTTCTAGGACATTGTCACAAACTGTCTCCGTAGAAGGTACCCAAATTTCAACCAGTTATCACTTATTGTTTTCCTTCTGGAAACAATAAGAAACCAACAAAAACCTGCTTGGATCCAAAAATATCCCAGTTTACTCAATATCCGTGGAGGAGGAGCCAACGTATACTGCTCAGAAAAATTCTTCCTTCTCTGCATAACCGTTTTTTGGCTTAAGGTACTTGGGTAGTTTCAAGCACATTTGTGGTGATGGACAAAAAAGGTCTTTGGGGTGCAAAGTAACCCCATGCTTCCATTGGAATGCTCACTGGGGTCCAAATATGCCACTAAGTCAATTAGTGTGATTTTTTTTAACAGTCTGGATTAAGGTTAATAGTTTTCCCTTTGCAGGAGGTTTGTGTTTAAATGAAGTGGCTCCTAGTTCAACCCACACAACTGCAGCTTGTGCAAAATGCAGTGGCCAGATTGGTAACAGGGACCAGACGGTTCGAACATATAAAACCGATTCTGGTCTGCTTGCATTGGCTGCCTGTATGTTTCCGAGCTTGATTCAAAGTGCTGGTTTTAACCTATAAAGCCTTACACGGCTTGGGACCACAATACCTGATGGAACGCCTCTCCCGACACAAACCCACCTGTACACTACACTCAACATCAAAGGCCCTCCTCCAGGTGCCTACCCCGAAGGAAGCTCGGAGGATAGCAACAAGGAAAAGAGCTTTCTCAGTGGTGGCCCCCAAATTATGGAACGATCTTGACGAGGTGCGCCTGGAGCCAACACTGTTATCTTTTTGGCGCCAGGTCAAGACTTTCCTCTTCTCCTAGGCATTTTAGCATTTTTTTTTTTTTAAAATTTTTTTTAAGTGTTTCTAGATTTATATATTTGTATATTTGTTTTTAATGTTTTTAATTGTTGTAAACTGCCCAGAGAGCTTCGGCTGTGGGAGGGTATACAAATGTAATAAATTATTATTATTATTATCATCATTATTATTATTATTATTAATATTATGGAAACAAATAGGGCTGAAGAGAAAGTAAAGTGCAATATTGCCCCTAGATATTAATTGTGAGATGTTGCTGTTTAAATTGGTTTTCCACTAACTCCATGTACCATTTAAATATGTTTGCCATTCCTCACCTTTTGTTTGAGGTGGGGAGAGGATTCTTTCTTTTTGCCACCCAGGCATAATCGTGACCATATGTGCCTGTTTTCTTTATGAATAACAGAACCCAGATTGTCCATAAACATTCCATTGTGTGCCAGGGAAAGCAAATACAAGTCATTTAAGTCTTTCCAGATTATTGGCTTAAGCACAATGGGTTGTTACCCACTGACACATGGTTAGACCTACAGGGTTGTCCTTCTAGGACATTGTCACAAACTGTCACCTGTACAATGTACCCAGATTTCAGCCAGTTACCACATATTGTTTTCCTTCTGAAAAACAAAGACAAAACAAAACAAAATCTGCTGGAATCCAAAAACATCTGAAAGCAGGTCCAGTTCAGGCTTGTAGGGCACTTTATCACTAAAACTGCTAGATCAAAAGGCAAACCCTGAGCGTTAATGGAGTCATGAAAGGTGGGCAGACAGCCTGTCCAAATGTGATTTGCAAGATACATTAGCTTTCTGCAATAACATATTAAACATTTATCAATTGTAGGATCAATAAACCATCCATTTTGGGTGCTTAGATGTGTGAAAAACATGTCAGGATATGATGAATTGTCACTTTAAATGTAAACTTGTGCATAACAGCTTTAAACTCTTTGTGTATTTCTTACCCTAGTTCTACATGGTTGCCTTCCTCACTCTCAAGAGGCTTCAAGGATTACTTTGGTTATCCAAATATAAGAAGCTCTTGACTAAAACCTTCTACAACAAAAAATCCATGTACCATCATACAGAAGTTCACCTGAGACATGCTACCTGGCTCCTTACTCTCTACCCTTGGACAGGAAAAAAGGGTTCCAGTCTTTGGGAGTAAGGAAGGATATGCTATTCCAGAATAGAGATGGAGAAGAACTTTGTTTCAGCTTGTATTTTAATGTGAACCAACCTAGTTCAGGCTTCCCAAAAGGCTTTACACAAAACTGAAATCTAGCTGTCCTTCAACATTCACACTTCACTGAATTTTGTGATGTGTACAAAAATGCATATATTATGGGGAAGTCATGCTATTTGGGAAAAGTGTGGATAAAAATTCATTTATTGGGGGGAAATAACATATAAAAATGCGTATAAGAAATTGCTTTCCAAATGTGTATATTAAACAAAATTGCCTACAAAAGTGTGTGTATTAAGATAAATGTAAACATGTAATTGATGCAGAATTGCAGGGAATTGAATTGAATGTAAGACTGGAGGATGAGAAACAAAGAGAAATTAAAATTGGCTGATTTTGTCCATCCTCACCTCAGAGTAATTATTTTTGTGATGTTTGTGACTGTAAGCTGTTTTAAATTGTTTTTAAGGATGTGTTTTAACTGGTTTTAACACGCCCAGGGACCTCGGGGGAAAGGGCAGGTAATTAACAACAACAACAATATGCAGGCCAGGGGAAGTAGAAGCAGCCCCAGCCTTACTGTAGTGTAGATATCACTTTATCACTGCTTGCAAAGAACCCATTTGCAAAAGGGACAAAAATTGCTAAAAGGACAAAAACCCATTCGGTTGCATCCAATTAAATTTTAATCAGAGTAGACCCACTGAAATTAATAAACCTAAGCTAGTCCATAAATTTCAAAGGGGCTACACTGAGTAAAACTTAGTTGCCCCATCTCTGCTTCGCAGGTATATGTGGGACCAATTGAAACATGAAGCAGTGTGTGTGTAACAATTCACAAACTAGCAATTTAACTCCACCCAGGAACAGTTTGAAACAGCCCAAAGCATCGCGCAAGGGTACTCCTTGGAACTTGGCATCAATTTGGGGACAGAAACAAAGCTTTTGCAAAGATGTGTGATTGTCCATTCAAATGGTCATGAAATGTATGTGCATGTTTGCATGCACGCGTGGGTGTGCGCATGCACATGTGTACATGTGTCCATGCATGAAGGAATTCCTTGCCCATGCCTCAAGTGGTGCAGAATGGAGTCAGTGAGCAGGCTAATTTTGCTAGCCCTTCACCTGTAGCTCAGTTGAAACCAACGCTTGGTTGCTAATCAGGGCTGCAGGCAATGCTTCAAGTATGAGACATTGCTCTGTTTCTACACTGAAAGTATACAGGGAAGTAAACACTATTGTATTTGAGAAAACAGTGAACATTTATTGCAAAGAACAAAAATTAGAAGCAAACTAACAACCAGTTCACTTTGTAGTATTAAGATATCTTTTCTTGTTTGACAGAACAAGTATTACAGTGTTACCACAGTAACTCTTAGGACAAGCCTAACACCAGTGATGCTTCATGATCAGCTGCTATTCCGCTGTATGACAGCTGTCTCAGTGGTGCTCTTGCTTACTCCCAAGCATCAGTTTTTGTACCCCTACCGACTTTCTTTTTAGCACACTCAAAGTACAGCCTTTTATATATCTACTGAAAAGGCCTTCTGAGAGAGTGCAGCTACACAAAGACATCATTGATGTAAGATCTGGGTTTCTTTCCAGACAGGCACACAGTGCAATTTGATTTCCCCATATGGAATACCTTTCTGTAACTGCTTAGTCTTTTAGATACTGTTATGCTTGCCCCCCTACCAAATACCTCTCTTCTTCCTCATAGTACCCCAAGCATTCTGATGTTCCTTTCCTCTTACCTTTCCATTATTTCAGTTTCCTGCTTCCAGTTTGGGGCCTGGACCAAAGCCCAGTAATATCACTTAGCAACCTTCCACAGATTTGGATGGCTTCAGAGTCTACATCCTTCCCACTTTCAATATGCCTGGGAAAGCTGCCTTGTAATTGAAAAAGGAATCATTTAGGGCTGCTTTCTGTGTTACAATTGTCCATCATAGGATTGTCATACAAGTCCCTCTGTGTCAAAAATCCACAATGTGAGTAAGGCTGATACATATGTTTTGTTGTAAGACTGGCATTCTGGGCATCGCTATGCCTTTAGTTCTTTTCACAATGAGATTCATTGTGTGTACCCTATAATGAGCATGGATAAGAAAGGAGTGGGATCATGGCTAAGTCCTACAGGTGTTCACTAGGCCTTTTGCCTGGTCCCTAAATGAGCACAAACTTTATGGACATAGGAACCATCCTGAAGGTCTTGTGGGATGGAGATTGCGTCTGAGGGGCGAAATGAGACACAGACACATCAGCTTGGGTTGAACAAGGGCAACTTTATTAAATTATAGCAAAACCCCTTTTTAAAGTGATCTGCAGAGGGAAAACCTAGGTGTGCAAACTGTCTATAAGCAAGCATCTTGCCATACAGCTCTCAAGCGACCAGCCCCTGCTGGGGGCAAGGGCAAGCCCATCTGCTTACCCCTTACCCCGGCCACACCCAGTAGGTGAGTAGGGGGGACTTCTCACGTCATCACCCCTGGGGCCGTACAACCCTTGGGTGGATGGGGTAAGTTGGCCCCAGAAGCAGCCCATATCCTGCCCTCGAGCCGTAAAGCCCTGACAGACAGGCCAATCACCTCCAAAGGTGCCTAAGGGGGCCACCTAGCTGTCCTTACCTATTTCCCTTCCCGCACCCATGCCATAATAAAATTGCCCACTCTGGGGCATTAACATTCCAACCATGCCAAATTAGCCAAATCAGCCCAAACCACCTATTAATCACAACGCCCCCTAACCCAATTCCCTCCCACTCTCACAGTGTGGACTAGGCAAAAAACCTGCCCACCAAATGACCATGACCTGTGGAACTGCCCGCACTAAACCTTGCTGGAATAAAGTGGGTAGGAGCCCATCCCAATGCATTCCTCTCCAGCCCAGCCACTGCATGGCAGCCCATCGACTGCGAGCCCAACTGTGAGCCCATGCTCGATTTTGCAGCCCTCTGGGCTGCCCAGAACACCATGCTGTGGCTGCATATTAGGATGCGTGTCTGTTCCATCCTCATCCAGCAACCTGTCAAAACAAATTACAACTTGTTAGGCTACCAAATTCCCAGGCCCTCTAAAAGGAGGGAATATAGCTCTTATAAGCCCCCGAGGACCAGTGTCCAACTGCCTGCACCTTTCCCTGGGAAAACCCAAGATCTGCTGTCGTAGAAGCAGCTTCAATTCCAAAAGAGTGGGTTCCAAACTCTGAGGGATCATGCCCTAGCCCCTGCAATGCCCACTTTGTGAGCACCCAAAACTGGTATTTTGTGAGGGGATCCTCACTTGCATGGATGAATAAATATCCTTCTCTGGATCCCCCGGCCCCCAGAAAAACTTGCAAAGCCTGCACTGTGCAGAGGTTAGGCACCGATGAAGGGGCCAAACATACGGTCTGCCCCCTACATCTCTGGTTCATCTTAGACCTTCTCAGTTTTATACTCAGTTTATTTGTTGTACACCGCCCTTATTTGTTGTACACCGCCCTGAGAGCTTTCTGCTATAGGGCGGTCTAGAAATGTAATTAAATAAAATAAATAAATAAATAAAATACAGGCACAACCCCCTACTATGGAGACATCTGATAGCTGGAGTGCACATGGAGAGAGGTCTCGCTTGGATCCAGCCACCACCTCTCCTATCCTAAAGCTCCAAAAAAACAGCATAAGGGCTACTGCCTGGAACAGTCTGGCTTCATAACTGGAGGAGCATACTGTTTCCCACTGACCCACCATACCCAGTAAAATGTCCAGTGAGAAAGGGTGACAGGGATCAGGGGTGGCAGGGTGCTCTCTAGCCCACCCAGCCAACATTCAGTGGACCCTAAAGTCCCTGGCATAATCAGGAAAACCACCTGCCTTTGCTAAGAAGGAAAGCCCCGCCATCTTACCTTGAAGTGCTCGGACTGACAGGCCCCATCTCCTGCCATCCACCAGGAATTCTAGCAGGTGACTCACCAGAATAGGCCACTCTGGTGCATAGCCCTTGCTGGCCCAGAATTCCTGAATCACCCTACCTGCTCTCTGGTAACTGGCAAGAATTATGGGGGCAATGGAAAGGCTTATGGCCCTCTCTGAGTTTGCTCTCCAATCTCTCAAATCACGGGACGGAATCCGGCTGAGCCCTGGCCAGTGGCACCAGCTGACGGAAACGGTCCATCTGGTTCTGGGACAGAGCATCAGCAACACTATAGTCAATGCCAGGAACATGCAGTGTCCGAAAAAGAACATTAAAACGCAGGCATTGGAGAACAAAAAAGTGGATGAGGCCCATAACCCTGGTGTTCCTGGATGTAAGGGAATTGATAACATGGACTGTAGCCATGTTATCACACCAAAAATGTACTGTAGAGTTCTTCAGCCTCTCAGCCCACAAATAGACAGCCACCACTATCGGGAAAAATTCTAGAAAGGTCAGATCCTTGGTCAGCCCTTCTTGAATCCATGTCTGTGGCCATCGTCCGTTACACCAGGAAGACCCCAAAACTACTCCAAATTCAAAAGCCCCAGATGTGTCACATTGAACTTGCAACTATGCTTCCAGGAGTCGGTCCTGCCTCCAAAAGGATATTCCATTGAAATCCTGCAGGAAGGAGGACCACACAGCCAGGTCGGCTCGCAATACAGCTGTCACCCTAAACCTATGGCTGGGCCGTAAAAGCCCAACCATAGCATCATAAATCAGCCTCAGAAATGCTCTGCCTGGCACTACAACCCTGCACGCAAAATTTAGGTGCCCTGCCAACTCCTGGAGGGTGGAGAGGAAAACTTTTTTAGCCTCTGCAACGTCCTTAATCTTAAGTTGGAGGATCTCAAGCTTCTCCTTGGGCAGCCTACAGTACTGCCTCACAGAATCAATTTCTATACCCAGGAAAGTCAAAACAGGGGCTGGGCCTTCCATCTTTTCCATAGCTAAAGGAACCCCCAGTTCCTTTGCCATATCACAGAATCATAGAATAGTAGAGTTGGAAGGGGCCTACAAGGCCATCGAGTCCAACCCCCTGCTCAATGCAGAAATCCAAATCAAAGCATTCCCGACAGATGACTGTCCAGCTGCCTCTTGAATGCCTCTAGTGTCAGAGAGCCCACTATCTCTCTAGGTAATTGGTTCCATTGTCGTATGGCTCTAACAGTTAGGAGGTTTTTCCTGATGTCCGGTTGAAATCTGGCTTCCTGCAACTTGAGCCCATTATTATGTGTCCTGCACTCTGGGACGATCGAGAAGAGATCCTGGCCCTCCTCTATGTGACAACCTTTCATGTACTTGAAGAGTGCTATCATATCTCCCCTCAGTCTTCTCTTCTCTAGGCTAAACATGCCCAGTTCTTTCAGTCTCTCCTCATAGGACTTTGTTTCCAGTCCCCTGATCATCTTTGTTGCCCTCCTCTGAACCCGTTCCAGTTTGTCTGCATCCTTCTTGAAGTGTGGAGACCAGAACTGGACGCAGTATTCAAGATGAGGCCTAACCAGTGCTGAATAGAGGGGAACTAATACTTCAAGTATCCTCCATCTTATAACTGTGCATTTGGTTTCTTTTTCCTAAGTGTAGAACTTTGCATTTATCCCTGCTGAATTTCATTCTGTTGTTTTCAGCCCAATGCTCTAGCCTATCAAGGTCCCTTTGAATTCTCTTTCTGTCTTCCACGGTATTAGCTATGCCCCCCAACTTTGTATCATCTGCAAATTTGATAAGCATGCTTTGTACCTCCTCATCCAAGTTGTTAATAAAAATGTTAAAGAGCACTGGGTCCAGGACCAAGCCCTGTGGTATCCCACTCGTTACTTCCGCCCAGTTTGAGAAGGAACCATTGATAAGCACTCTTTGAGTACGATTCTGGAGCCAACTGTGGATCCATCTAATAGTTGTTCCATCCAGCCCACATTTAGCTAGCTTGCTAATCAGAATATCATGGGGCACTTTGTCAAAAGCTTTGCTGAAGTCGAGATATATTATGTCCACAGCATTCCCACAGTCTCCAAGGGAGGTTACCCGATCAAAAAATGAGATGAGGTTAGTTAGGCAGGATTTGTTCTTCATAAATCCATGTTGGCTTCTAGTAATCACAGCATTGCTTTCAAGGTGCTTACAGATTGACTGCTTTATAATGTGCTCCAGAGTTTTCCAGGGATTGATGTTAGGCTGACTGGTCTGTAGTTCCCCAGTTCCTCCTTCTTGCCCTTTTTGAAGATAGGGACAACATCTCCTCCAGTCATCCGGCACTTCACTGGTCCTCCATGATTTCGCAAAGGTAATAGAGAGCGGTTCTGAGAGTTCTTCAGCCAGTTCCTTCAATACTCTAGGATGCCGTTTATTGGGCCCTGCCGATTTGAACTCATTCAAAGTGATTAGGTATTCCTTGACTGTTTGTCTATCAATCTCAAGGTCCAATCCTGCCCCTTCTACTTCATGTTTCCTGGGAGGGTCAAAGGGCCTTTTTTGGGAGAAGACTGAGCCAAAGTAGGAATTGAGCACTTCTGCCTTTTCTTTGTCATCTGTTATCATTTTGCCATCCTCATTGAGTAGCTGTGCCACCGTTTCTTTTCTTTGTTTTTTACTATGGACATACCTGAAGAAAGCTTTTTTTTTGCTTTTAGCCTATCCTCGAACTGTGCCATGAAGCACTGGCATTCACCCGTGTCAGCCCTACCCTCGAACAGGAAGTCGTCCAGATAATGCACCACTGCATTCAAACCTGTCTGTCTCTTGATCGCCCACTCCAAAAAGGAGCTAAAGCTAAAGCGGTCTCTCAGACTGACAAAATACCTTTACTCAATATAGTATTTTATATTTAGTAGAAATTACATTGGCTTTATTATGTTTTAAATGGGTACTAGTCATGTTGGCTTTCCGGGATCAGAGGCAGCATGACCCTGAATACCAGTCACTGGGGAACAACAGTAGGAGGATGCTATAATACTTATGTTTTCCTTGTGGACCTCCCATAGGCATCTGGTTGGCCACTGTGGGAGGAGAGATAGGCTGGTAGTCTGATTTAGCAAGACACTTCTTATGTTCTTATCTGCCAATACTGAGAACTGATGCAGTCACCAAGAGACTAATCCACAGACTCTTGAGGATTTGAAGGACTTGTCTTATGAAAACACTTTTACTACCCATGATCATTTTGCTGAATGGGGCTCCAAATTTGCCTTCATATTTTGCTTTATGCAAAATTTGGTAGTAACTCTAATGCTTTCATATCATCTGATTTTACCTCAGACAGATTATTCATTTAGCTCTTAATATGCAGATGATGTACATAGAGGCAATTGTTGTCCCTGTTCCTGATGCACAATTTATTGTGCCAGCTTGATGCTTTGACTTACCTTTCTATACTAATGTAATGCAGCCCTGGTCTTGCATACATAATGGCTGGCTGCATAGTTTATGGCAGAAATGGGGAACCTGTGGCTCTCCAGATTTTGTTGAACTACAACCCTATATGGTCATGGGCCATCATGGCTGGGGCTGATAAGAGTAGGAATCCAAGAGCAACAGGAGGGCCACAAGTTCTTCATGCCTGGTTTATGTGATCGGGACATGACGGGGGTTTGGTTTTTCTTTCAAAACCAGATACATCTTTTTTAAATCAGATTTTATTGTAACTCATGGAAGCATCCAAGGCTGTGATCATGTATGAAGCTAATTTCAATTCATCTCTTCAAATTATCAATATTTCAGGTTCACATATAGCCTTCTGGCCAGTAGTGTTGTGGCAAATTCAGAAGTGCAGGATCCTTTCATATTAGTCATAGCCACACACAAACTTCTTTTTTGCTGCAGAGTTGAGAATGAGATCCTTGTTAATGCCTTCTCCCACAACAGTCATCCCTAGCAGCCAAAAAGCATGAAAGAGGAGAGTGTTGGCTACTGAGAAGAGTCTTCTCAGTGGCTGACTCACATCCTTCCACACTTATTGGCTCTAGTCAGTAAGAAAGGACCAGAAAGCATGTTAGAAAGCTCAGTGGCTAACACTCTTCCCTTTCATGCTGATTGGTTTATAGGATGCTGGAGACATGCGGACCTTGCTGGGACTCTGCTCCCCAAAAGGTAAGGGGTCTAACACCCCCCGAGCCCCAGGATGACTACACCCCTGCTTCGGCTACAATGTAACATGAATAAAACCATTCATCTGGAACCCAGTTTGAAGATGACACCTTAATGACATTTCTCTTTGTATAAGAAGTATACTTCTGAATTAACAAGACACAAAAGAATAAAACTAGCTGGGACAATTTGTCACACACACACACACACACACACACAAAGACTGAGTACCTTGAGTCTTGTTGGAGAACAGCAACGTTCTTTTGGTCCTGGTAGCTATTAAAAAGTGTTCATTTACTAGTGGGTTGTCACTGAAGAAGACAGATACGTTTAGAGAGTTTGGTGAGGAGTTTATTTTCATCATTAGTAGATGAAGAACATCACCACTTTATAATAAAAGAGTTCGGCTGCAATCAGTCAGTATCAGACCTACCACCTTTCAAGATATACCAGTGATATGTTAGCAATACGCTGCTGCAATTGTAATGTCTGAAATCAGCAAGGGTTGTATTGGTGCACATATTGGCAATATTGCATTTGCAACAACATTTATGGAGCCACTTTTGTGCACCCCATGACAAACCCCTTGGCTGATTTTGTTAAACTGTGGTTTCTATATCAGGGCTGTATTTATTTATTTATTTATTTATTTCATTCCACTTATATACCACCCTTCATCAAGAGACCCCAGAGTGGTTTACAACACAGAATGGAAAAAACAATATATATATATCAATACTTAACGTAATATCTATACAATATAAAAAATTAAAGCACTTATCATGAGAAATACTCAGTAAAATACAAAGTCTCACAACGTAAGTTATGACCTACTTATCTTAGGTTCAACTGTAAAATGCCATACCTATATAACAGCAACAACCTAAGATATAACTAAGGGAGGGGGAAATCAGAAGCAAAATATATAAAATACAAAAACAATGTACAAGTACAGTCTAGTCTCTACACAAAAGTCGTGCTTAATTCTCCCGCCCTCACAGAAAATGGCAGACCCTCCCATCGGGGAGCTTTCCTTTCCTCTTCCAGTCTCTCAGCCTGGGAAATCTCCTCTTCCTTGCCTCTCATACAGGGTTCTTCCTCCCTCCATCTGCCACGTTCATGTGGGTGAAGTCCTTGCCACCTCCATGACATCCTAGAAGGTTTCATGTTGCAGTCTCTCTCTGAAGGTTGTCACTCAGTGAGGTAGCTTACAGAGTGTTCTGGGAGGTTGCAATGTTTTCCCGCTGGCTGTTGAATATTCTGTGAAAGAGAGCCAGGGTCACCAAGCTGCTACTCTCATATGCCTCTTTCATCTCCTGGACCATAACCAGAGTAGCCTTTACTGCAATATTTTTGTTAGAGGAATCTTCCATTGCCGTTCTGTAGTGCAACTCTCCATGTTGAAAACAGAGTATGCACGGATTGTTACTTAGACAGATTTAATATCTGGATTCATTCAGGTCATATTCCTCTGTGTCTTTTGGTGGTCTTGTCAAACATAAGCATGGCGTCCTCTACCTCCTTCATGTTATGAACAGCAACAGCAGCTCTGGCAAAGTCCTCCCCTCATGATGCAAAAGGCCCTTTAAAACCTACATCATATATTATACAGATGTATATCTTGCTCAGTCTCTTTATTTGGGCTAGTAAATGAATGGTAAAAATATAAAGTAAGTTGTAAAAGAATCCAGTTAGAATGTGTTACAATTATATCTCAATTTTCTCCTGTAGATACATAGTTGTATATCAGTAACCCTTGATAATGTAGGCCTCTCAAATTCAATCAGATTACTTGTTTGTCAGTCAGCTGTAGCTACAAGAAGATCTAGCTTACACACGCAAACTTATTACAGCCCTCCTTTCCCTGAATATTCAGCTTTCACTTTACATCTCTCTCCCTTATAATAATAATAATAAAATTTTATTTTTGAGTCGCCTATCTGGCCGAATTAATGGCCACTCTAGGCGACATACATTTACATGATAAAATACAGTAAAAAACCAATGAAAAGCACAATAATTAATATATTTACTTGTGAAGATAAAAAGAAAAGTGTATAAGTGGTATTCTTACAAATGCTCATGCAGTTAAGTAACTTTAAACATATTAGACTAGCTTCCCCTGACCATGAGTCCATCCTCTACCCCCAGACAAAAATGACCTTACTATTGGAAGGAGTATGAGTGTGGACCCATAATATAATAGCAGAGATCCACATGGCAAGTACTTCATGATGATGGTTGATTAAGGATAGGAATAAACAGACACTGGCTAAAAACTTTTTGTTTCAGCAAACCTATTCAGACACACAGTTTAGTTGTTTATACTTGTGTGTGTTTTTTAAAAAATGCTGATCGATAATTGGTTTATATTACTTTATTTATATATATATTATTTTATATAATATTTTACTGATTTTCTGAACAAGTGCAAAGAAAAACCACCAACACCAGCTCCACAACTGCATGGCATGGTGTCAAATGCTCCTTTCCTATAATGTAAATGCTGATGCAGTTACAGAGCTGGTCACTAGAACAAAGCAGCTGATTAAACTTTGTTCAGCACTATATCCCTTCAGCTGTTTATACTTTTTCTTCTAAATAAAATAAAATATCAAAATTAAATTAAAATTTAAAATATTAAAACTAAATTTAAAATATTAAAATGATGAAATAAAAATTACTTGGGCCAGAAGGTTCTCCTGCTGAAAATGAATGGCTGACTAAATGTTTAGAATTTGCGATTATGGACAAGTTAACTATGTACACAGGAAGGAAGGTACATCAAGAGGTACAGAGTTCAGAGATAAGTGAACAAGTTTTGTCCATTTCTGGAATGATCAGAGGACTGAAATATTTTTGTTCCAATAATTATTAGTTTATCTGTGTTTAATGAGGTGGCAATGGTTCAGTTTTAATATCTCAGTTATGATTCTCTTTGTGATTTCATGCTGTAATCATACATATACATTCTTTCCTTTTTTTTCTTTTTGTGTTGGATATGTATGTACTATAATATCCTATTTTTGTCAAGTAATGTAATTTAATTTTAAAATTAAATAAAAATAAACAGAAATCAACCGGTAGAGGATGTTGTGGCAATGGTCACAGTGTACTCTCCAAGGCTATGGTAGCCTAATGTTGTGTAGGAAGTCTCTTGTTCAAGTAATGTTTCATAAGGATCTCAAAGGCTTTCTCCATCTTCCCAGTGTAATTCATTTTCCTGATTATCTCATAGCAGCCAATATTTCTTGCCAGTCCCCAGGATCCAGAATTTGTTCTAATTCAGAACTGCTTCCTTGACTTTTGTGGCACTGAACACTTGCTTTTCTTATCACTCCTTTCTACTTTATATGGTTTTAGGTTTGGTAAAGCACTCTAAGATGTTCACATGAAGGGTGCTATTTAAGTGATTAATTTATCTTTTAGGTGGAGTGTGAAAATTATAAAAATTCATCACTAGGAATAGCTGCCAAATCATAGAGGGTATTTTTTTCTTCCCCATCAGCAGTATGTGTAGTCATCATTCAAAACTATAGGTGATTTAGGAAGATGCAGCAACTACCTAAAATAATAGATAAAGCTTTAGCTCAATGCCCAGTCTTTAATCAGATTGTTCTGAAGTTATCAAATAAATTGGTAAAGGACTTCATTGGAGTCATTAGTACAGCAAGAAAGTTTTTCAAGACACTGAATTGTGGATACTTTTGCTCCATTTTAACAAGGCTTTTCAGCATATTGGAAAGAAGGGGCCTGTTTCTCAGAGTTTCTCTCAGCTGAAAACAAAAGTTGGGTCAAATCAACATCATATGATTTTTATTTATGATTTATCAGAGAAACTAACAGAAAAAGGTCCTTACTAACTTCCTTCTTTGGTACATACTGGCCACAGCTTCTTTTTTAAAAGAAATAAAACCCTGCATAAAAGCTAAACAATATTATTGTTAAGAACTGTCACCTCCACCCAATAACCAGTGCTATGCTCTCTGGAAATTGGGGATACATAGTCTTCTTCTTTTTTAATGTAGGACAAAGTTTTCTCATCTGCTTATGAAATACAGTAGCACTCGTACCAGAAACTTAAAAGTCTAGCACAAATTATCTGAGATGTACTTAGGACTGAATAAAGCTAATAAGGATGCAGAATAGATTGTTGTGTGAGGTGGAAATATCCTGCAGGGTTTTCTCAGGAGAGTGGTTCCTTTAATGAGCCAATGGGTTATCTGTCTAACTTTGAGGGACCTAGTCCAGAATCAAGTAAGAAAATATTTATTTAACATTTAGCATTAACAAGCAGTTGCCACATGATGTGGAGGGAAGATTCTCACCAGCTGTACCTGAGGCTGTGCGTGCATCATATGTTGCATGCCCTAATATCAGAAGAATGTGAGAATGTGATCCAGCCCAGCTGGATCAGACTAAAGACCTATCTAGTCTAGTATCTTCTTCCAGTGGCCCAACCAGATGCAGACACTAACTCAATCAGTGAATTATGGGGGAAATACACATGTGTATAACTAGTGAGGGGCAAAAACAAGGCACTGTTCGTTGCAGCAATGTGAAAGACAGTTGAGCGAAATGCCAGTATATTGGCTGGAAAAGCCATGGTTCCTTAATGCAACAGGTACTGCAGTATGAACGGAATGTTAGAAATCATTATCATTTTAATCCATTAAACTAACGCAATAAGCTCCATGTCTGAATGCAGCCTTTTTAACATCGTGGGGATATATTGGGTGAGATCCAACATCAAACCAGAAGATGCTATTCCCCTTCCTTCTCTCTTCCCTGCAGCCTACACCTGCCCAGTCTGCTCCAGAGAGTCCCCCAACACTCCAGAGCAGATACTGGGTATGTGTAAAGAACTGCAGGGGAAGGGAAGGAAGAGTAGGTTCAATTTGCACAAGTGGAAATCTGTTACACAAGCAGGATATCAACCAGTGCACACTCAGGGTCATTTAACACATTGTTTTTTCTGCCTTAATTAAGATGTACTCTTGCTTTGCAATTTGAAAATACATAAGTGGGCCTTGGAGATTCTAATAAAAACAAAGACCCATATTATGCAAGACAAAAATCAGCCTGCCTATGTTTTGGAAAGTGTTATTGAACATTGTTACTTCATCTGGGCACTGAAATTGTGTTGCTTTTTATAAAACAGAAATTTCAATTCTTTTAACAATCCTCTTTATTATGTCCCATGTCAAAAGCGTGTTTTCCTCCCAAATTTGAAATCAGTGACTCTTTGCCCTTCAAGGACAACATTGCTGCTACTCCTTCGGCAATTAATCAACATTCCAGTAAGATGTAGAGATAATGGATCTTATTATGACAAATAATTGCCATAAACATTCTCGTGAAGCTCTGAAAAGCTGATGATACGCTTTCACATTATGGATGGCTCTACAAATTGCCTTCAGAGATAGCACATGAAGTCATACATATATAATTGTAGATTCAACTTGCCTGGACTGAAGCATTTCTAACTTTTTGGACCAAACCCATCAATAGTCAAATATTAAGGTTGCAATCCTGTGCACATTTATCTGAGAGTAAACCCCACTGAATACATGGGATTTATTACTGAGTAAACATGCATAGGATTATACTGCAATTTTCTTACATATAAAGCATCTTCTATCGACTGATGCTAAGACACATTCCAATAGCAAAAACATGGCATTGCCGGGGGGGGAGGTTGGCAAATATTAGAAATGCTATTTTTTAAGAATAATTTCAAAAAACTGTTTTTGAAGAGATTTCCCAAGAGTTTCTGGGAGGGGCAATGGTGATGCTGGGAGAAGCTGCAGGTTAGGCCTGGGACTTTTGACTGTACTTTCATGGTGTGAGAAGAAGAAGCTTCCCCATTGCAAAGGTAACAATGGAAGGTCCCTTTAGTTATGCTTGCATCCTATTAAAACCAATCAGGCAAGTCAGTTATGAGTGACTCAACATGTCACTTAAGTTCCTCTGATTGTAAGGGGATTTAAGATGTGGGGAATGCTGGGAAATTACAGTGGCAACTCTCAGCCACCCAACATTTCTGCTACCACCCACCAGGGTTTACCACCAGAAGGGGTCACCACCTACGGTTGCCAGGTCCATGGTCAGAGACTGATTCTGTATCTTTAGGAGAAGAGAAAGTCAGCCAAGTGCAGGTGTTCTTGCAACTCTGTAACGGGAAAAACCAAAAGGTGGAATTCTCCCCAGTCCCTTCCACCTGCACAACTTTTAAAGATACAGAAGACCTCTTGGTTGCCAGGCCCAGCCTGCCATGGACCTGGCAACCCTATCACCACCAGAGTGCCCTTCATCCAGCCCCTCCAAAACCTGCAACTGGCCCTTTTGGGGTGGGGGTGGGGAATATGGAGAAGAAATAAGAGATATGTGAAATGGATTAGGATCTGTAGAAACTGAAATCTGTGTTGATTCACTTATCTTTATCCTCAGTGTTATTCAGTCCTAAAACCTCTCTCACTTCAGCCTCCTCTTTATGAAAAATGTTAAAAAGTACTTTAGCCTGCTGACTAGGAAACATAATGACTTGACATTGTCAATGCAGGGCAAGATGCTCCTACTGGGAGGAAGGGCAGGATATTAATAAATTAATTTTAATTAATTTTAATTAATTAATTAATAGGTTGCTCAGAAGGTGGAAAGAATTTTGTAATATTATTATTATAATAGCTCTTTTCCCTCCCCCTTGCTTCCAGGCAGCTCTGTCTCTATGCCTTTGCCTGTAAGGAAACATACTATTTTCTCTCTTCCTTGTGTAAAACTGATTTCTCATGGCTCCTGTCACGCAAATATGCTTAAAATAGAGTTGAGTGTTTGTGACTGCACTCTGCGTCTACTAAGAGGGAAATGTTGCCAGCAGGAAGTGTCCTTTTGGGTGCAACTTGTCTGAGATAAACCATTATTTTGAAGAAAAATATGTTTGGCTGTCATGTTTGGCTGCTTCAGTATATCAGGAAGATAAACATTTGACACAGAACAATGAACACACACACACACTGTCCCCTAGCAAATGGGGAAAATGCTTTGGTATCAGATGCCAATCACACTTAGGCCCCTCACAGAGCTACAATTCCAGAGTGGTTTAACAATCAATCCCTCTTCCCAAGGAATTTCTGGGGACTGTAGGTTTATGAGTGGAATAGGGGGTCTCCTAACAACTCTCAACACCTTTAACAAACTACAGTTCCCAGAATTCTTTGGGGGATAGCAATGATTTTTTTTTAAGTGGTTTAATACTGCTTTAAATATATAGTGCATATGACACTTATTTACAGTTTTGTCCTATTGGTTTCAGTGAAACTTAACTTCCATTCTAAGTCAATGCTTTAGGATTGTAACCTGTAACTTGCAACTTTTAGGAAAATGTATTAAGATCTTATTTATTGATTATATTTATAAGACACCTAAGCAACTTTGGGGAAGGGCCATGGCTCAGTGGTAGTGCACATTTTGCATGCTCCTGTCTGAAACCCTAGAGAAATTAATAAATAGGACTACCTTAAGGAGTCTCTTCGGGAAGGCCTGTAATTTATTGGTAGAACATCTGCCTTGCATGCAGAATGTCCCAAAGTCAGTCCCTGACCTTTCCAAATATGACTTGATTGATTGATTTTGTTTATTTCAGTCATAGATCAGCGTGAAAAATACAGTATAAAAATTATTAAGGAAAATACAGAGGTTCAGGAATAGAAATATCTTTAAAAACCAGTTTAGGCTGGTGAGGCGAATTCATTTTAAAACCAATATTACATCTATAGTTATACATTTATCAGGTTACTTCTGCAGCGTATGGCAGCAGCGCAGAACCTAGCTACCTTCGCTGATATTTGCGGAGAGTGATCAGATAAAAGGAAGTCCACATAGAAAGCCTCCTCATGGCCAGGTATGTTTTGTAGAATGGGAGTCAGTAAGTCAGAACAGAGATCACGGTAAAATACACAGTGGAGTAAAACGTGGCCCACTGACTCAACTTCCCCTTCGTTGCATGGGCACACCCGCTCAGCGTGGTGGATTTTTTTAAACCTACCATCCAGAAGTGCCAAAGGTAGAATGTTAAACCTGGCGTGTGTAAATGTTTTCCTAAGCTTGGGGATGGTTAAGGTAGCTAAGTAGCGAGCAGGGGCAGCTGGTCTTAAATTGGACCTATGATCGGGGTAGAGTGCAGCCTGGGCTAGATGATTTTGAAGATCTATATCTAAAATACGTTGTAAAATAGCTGATTTTGCTCTCGAGTAACCAAGAGTGAAAACAGAGGAAGTGGAGAAACCTAGACTCAGTAACATCTTGTTTAATGACCCCCTCCATTTGGACTGAAAAGCATCAGACAACGTAAAGGGAGCCAAGCCCACAGGAGCAAACGTCATTTTTAACCAGAAATTTATTCTGGCAATCCAAATACGCTTTTCTATTTTGGTTAGGCCAGCTTCTAAGAGCACAATGGAATTGAGTACACATCCCGGAATACCAAGAATACCTCGCAAAAAATTAGTTTGGACAGATTCTAAAAGGGTGCAGTTGCCATAGACACATATTTGTGATCCATAAAGCAGCTGAGCAATTACTTTGGTTAGAAAAATCTGAATTGCTGAAGGGACATATTGACCCCCTTTAGTGTAAAAGAAGGACAAGAGTGCTGTGAGGCGTCCTTCCCTGGGTCTCCCTGTCAGGTTCCTACCTGCTCGTGGTTACTGCCTGTCTCTAGGCACCACCAGGGACTCCACCAGTCCGGACCGCTCTCTCTTATGGTTTCTCTCCCCGCTCTAGCACAGATCTCAACAGATCCCCCTGCTAGGCAACCACCAGTAACGTCCCAATACTAGTATTCCCAGAGACTCTGAATACTGGTATTGTTATTCTCTTCACCGCTGCCACCATTTGTTACAGTTCCCCTTCAGCCTTGGTCATTACCTTACCCTCCCTTCTGGTCTGTGAAACCCCAGCCAAGGATCAGGCCTTTGGTAAACCAAATTAAGTATTTATTACAGATAACAAAGCTAACAAGATTAACAAGATTTCTTCTTAAGGCACATAAGCATATGGTTTTACTCAATACTAATCCGAACTCCACCTCCCTCCTGGCAAACAACTCTCTAAACCCCACCAACCAACCCACTCAGTTCTCTTCTCCCCCCCGATTCCACTCTCACTCTTCCTTTTATACATTCAGCCATTTTAAACACTCAGCCAATCATCTCGCATTCTACTGCCCATTCACTCCCCCTCCTCTTTCACTCCACTTACCATGTATCTTCTAAAACAACAACACTTACCATATATACATTAATATAGGAACATCACAAGTGCCTTCGTAGTTTTCTGGGCATTTGCAATAGCACTTTTTGCTTGAAGTCGCCACGCTCCAGACAATTGTAATATTATCCCAAGGTATTTAAAAGAAGCTACCTGATCTATTGGGTGCCCATTTATCTGCCAACGATGCTTGACCCTTTTTTGAGAGAAGACCAAGACCTTGGATTTGTCATAATTGATTGTCAAGAGCTCTTCCCTGCAAAAGCAGGCAAGAGCACTTAGCAGATGTCTTAGTCCAATACATGAAAGAGATAGAAGGACTACATCTTCGGCATAGAGGAGGATAGGAAGGGGCCTCTGGGACAATCTGGGCTGGTGAGAGCAGGCCAGGGTCAAGCTTTCAACTAAGGAGTAGATATAGAAATTAAACAAGGTAGGGGCTAAAATGCACCCTTGCTTGACTCCCCTAAAGGTGGAAATGGGGTTAGATAGCTGGCCAGCACTGTTGCATCTTATTCGAATAATGGTATTATCATATAAAGAGCATATGAGTAGTAGAAGATGCCTGTCAATGCTAGAGGACTTGAGCTTCACCCATAGTCTATCTCTGGGTATCAAATCAAACACTGATTTGAAGTCGATGAAAGCCGAGTATAGGGCTCCCTGGGGCTTGGCCATATACTTTTCTGCCAGATGTTGGAGAACTAGCCCGTGGTCCATAGTGGAGCAATCTGCCCTAAAGCCGGCCTGCTCCTCAGCTACGATAAGATCTTGCTCCAGCCATGTTTGAGGTTTCTCAAGTAAGTGGCGGGTGTACAGTTTGCTGACAATGTTTAAAAGGCTAATAGGTCTATAGTTGGAAGGGTCAGACCTTAAGCCTTTTTTGAAAATAGGAATAACTATAGTGAGGCCCTAATCCTCCGGAATGCAGGCCAAATGGTCTATGATTGTAAATAAAGTGGCCAAAGTTGGTGCCCACCATTCCACATTGGATTTAAAAACCTCGGCAGAGATATCGTCAGCCCCTGGAGCTTTACCTGGTTTAAGGTTATCGATGAGATTCAAAACTTCCTTGGCAGTAACAGGAGGCCACTCGGGATATTCATGTATATCAAAATTTGTCATTGGTTGGCTGACTTGATCACAGGCATATATTTTACTAAAATGAGCTTCCCAGATATTGGCTGAGATGTAGCGGTCCAGATTAATTGAAGATTTGGGCCATCCCCTGGCTACCAGCTTCCAGAAGGTAGATGAATCCTTTAATCTGGAGGCTTCAAGCAGACGCTGCCAACATTCTTTCCGAGCTAGGGTCTTTTTCCGTGCTATTAAATGTTTATAGGATTTTTTCAGCTCCAGACATTCTGTAAATAGCAACTGAGAGTTCTCAGCTCTGTATTGTTTATATTTGGCGAATAATTTTTTTTTTAGAGCTACACATTCCCGGTCGAGCCAGGGTTTAGATTTAAAATTGCCTGCGGGAAGGAGAGTTTGGCCACATACTTTAGAGGTTAAATCCTTGAAGGACTCTTGTTTGATGTTTAAAATGCTCCTTACGTACTGTTTCAGGGAGCCCCTTCTTTCTGGGGTCAGTCTCAGTACAAGTTCCAGGGCTAATGGGCGTCAGTCTCTTTTCTAGGTGCGACCTTAATGCTTGTAATCGCAACAGAATTTCAGTTTGGGCTGGGAAGGATAAAACAGCAAAGGAGTCCAATAAAATTCTCTCCTCTTCCATTAGTGGCTCCATATGATTAATGGGTGCCAAAGTATGCCCAGGAACATCAGATTCAATTGTTGCTGTCATTGGCCGTGGAGCGGGGCTTCTTAGATGTAAGGGTGATTCCTTAATCTCCAGATCGATCAAGTTGTTTCTCGGCTTATTAGAAGTCTTTGCCAGGCCATCCTTTTTTGATGAAACAGAGTGGATATACAGTAGCTGTGGCGGGGCAATGTTCTCAAAAACGTGTGATATCAGTAAGCCTGGCGATGCTAGACTCTACTAGCGAGTAAATGGCTAGCTTTACATGGGTCAACAAAAGTCACCACTGTGTGAGCAGTGACATAGCTGTAGAACAAATACTCTACCAGAGTTTTATCATCGATGTTTAGGTCGCTATGGAGAATACTTTGAAGAGTTTTTAATAAGTGGATTTTGTGCTCTCTTTGTGAGAGAGAGCGCAGGGGTTTAGGGTAATTGGATATAGCCAATTTGTGCTGGTTTAAAATTAAGGTCCAGTTCGTGACTCTTGTCCATTTTGGGGAGGGTATCAGTTCAACAGGTATGAGTGACCATGGATCTTGTAGGTCAAAGATCTGGTTTTGTGCTACATCTTTAGAGGAAGAAGGCGGCGGGAAGTTGACAGGATCATCTTGAATTAAGTTGGTATTGGCACGGTTGTCTTGTTCCATCTGGGGGAGTCTTGCCCCCTTTGGCTTCGTTTTCAGTTCAAGTGGAGCTTCAAGTAGCTTGAAAAGTTTTTTGAAGTTCATTTTACTGTGACGATGGTTCTTTGGACGCTTAATGTTCTTACTTTTTTTAGTCAGGTTTGCCTTCTTGCCATGGCTCATCATTGGGCCACCTTTTTGTTTCTTCTTAGGTCTCAAGGTGGGATTACTTAGTGAAAGAGTTTGCATAAAGTGCCCATTGGGCACTTGAATTCTTGAATTCTCTTTATCACGATCTGCACCAAGCTTTATGGTAGCTTCTGCCAACAATGTTAAAAGTTGATTGGTTTCAGACAAAAACAGCTTTATATGCTCCAAGACAGTTGTTATCATTTTAAGCCATGACTGCATTTCCGGGAAGGTGCTTTTAATTGAGACATTTGCCTCATTGGATGACCAGCTTTGGTAGTTAGGTTGGTTGGTGTATTTTATATTAGCCTTCACTTCAACATCAGGGTAATCCAGTAGATCAGAATGTTGATTTAGAGGCTTTTCAGTTTGTTCCAGTTTATCCCTATTGGATGGCCTTTTTGATGCTCCTTGGAGGGTCATGTTCTCCACCCGTGCAATTTCCTGTGCAAGGTTTAGAGAGGGCAGATTGTAAATGTTAGATTGCAGCTGTGCGGTAGCGTCCATCAACCAGTCCATTACTAGGGCTGCAGATGGAATATTTCTGGCGGTTTGTTCCTTGGATTCCCTTCCCTCAGTTTCCCGCTCCTTGGGAGGATAGAAGCAGGTTATTTTTGGTTGTCTGGCCCGGCCAGCTTGTGAAGAAAGCTCGAGGGAAGGGACAATGCCCAGATTTTTATAATCCTTCCTAGTAAAGACCATCTTTCAGGGAAGCCTCCTACTGTCGCTTTAAGGTCTGCGGGGGCCAGTTCAGCTGCGATGCATTAAGCAGAACAAATTAAGGGAACTGTGGGTTGAAGTTTGTGAACAGCTTATAAACAGCTTGTATGCAGCCAGCTATAAAATAATGACTGATAGAAAAACTAGTCCTCAAAAGCCTTTTAAAGTTTTAAGTTTTGAAGCTGCGGTTCCCAGGTGCTAGATACGGTTACTTCCTGCTCATAGATTAGGAAAGTAACTCACTTGACTTAGCTTTGGATGCCAGCCAAGCCGGCCAAGCCAGGCCAAGATGGAGGAGAGCAAAAAGAGCATTTTAGGCAGAAGAGACCATAAAAATCAAAATCTTGGAGAAGGTGGTGAAAAGGGCACAGATAAGAAGTAAAAAAAATAATAAATAATAGATACTGAGTGGTATAACTGGCCTCTTATCAGATGAAAACAAGGAGCTCCTGCAGCTGCATCCTGCTAGATCACCATCTTGCCTGCTCTCAACCCCAAGTATGGCTTAGAGAAACGCTTACCTGAAATCTGGAGAGCGACTGCTAGTCAGTATAGAGAATACTGAGCTTGAAGTACCCATGTTCTGATTCAGCATAAGGCCCAAAAAAGTAATAATTACCATTACAATTACAATTGCTCTAAAAGTAACTGATTACTTTACTTTTCCCCAAAAGTAATCACTACAGTTACATGTCAGTCACTTTTTTAAAAAGACACCTACAAGATGCTGGCCTTGGCTGCTGCACATCTAAGTAGCCTAAAACAACATTAAAAATAAACACACACATACAGAGGTAGTAGAATAATTATTTTTATTCATAAGATAGCAATGGTGGTCTCTCCGCTGGTAAGGGTGGTGGGGAGGGAGGCTGAGGCCACTACTCAGATCTTTGCACGTCAAACCAAGTGCAACCCCCCCACTCAGCCAGCCAGCATAATCTCTCTCACTTAACCACCTCCCGGACCCTGCCTTGCCACCAACTAAGGGACACTCACCCAAGCAAACATTTTCCCCTGAGATGCAAAAAACTTAAAATACTGCAAATGCGGCACAGTAGCGAGAGAGGGTCGTGCAGGCCACTTTGTGTGCCAAGTGCAATCACATACATGTTGTCATCTTTTACCTCCACAGTTCTTTATCTTCATTCTGCTGCTGCCTCCTTCTCCTCCTTTATCCATGTTCTTGCCCTCTGGCTCCTTTTTCCCTCCACTCCATTTTTTTAAACAATTGTTTTCTCCACTCTACCCTGTCTCACTCTCCACCTTTTCCCTTGTCACCTCCTACCCACCCACAGACCATGATGATAATGAAAGTTAAAGAGGAAAGCACAAAAGCAGGGCTACAGCTGAACATCAAGAAGACTAAAATAATGACAACAGAAGATTTATGTAACTTTAAAGTTGACAGTGAGGACACTGAACTTGTCAAGGATTATCAATACTTTGGCACAGTCATGGAGACAATAGTCAAGAAATCAGAAGAAGGCTAGGACTGGGGAGGGGAGCTATGAGAGAACTAGAAAAGGTCTTCAAATGCAAAGATGTATCACTGAACACTAAAGTCAGGATCATTCAGACCATGGTATTTCAGATCTCTATGTATGGATGTGAAAGTTGGACAATGAAAAAAGAGGATAAGAGAAAAATCAACTCATTTGAAATGTGGTGTTAGAGGAGAGCTTTGTGCAGACCATGGACTGCGAAAAAGACAAATAATTGGGTGTTAGAACAAATTAAACCAGAACTACCACTAGAAGCTAAAATAATGAAACTGAGGTTATCATACTTTCAACACATTATGAGAAGACATGATTCACTAGAAAAGACCATAATGCTGGGAAAAACAGAAGGGAGTAGCAAAAGAGGAAAGCCAAACAAGAGTTGGATTGATTCCATAAAGGAAGCCACAGACCTGAACTTACAAGATCTGAACAGAGTGATTTATAAAGATGCTATTGGGGGCCACTGCTCCATAAGTAATCGACTTGAAGGCATATAACAACAACAATTGAAATAAGAAGAGAAAGCTTCTGATCACCTCATGGCTGCCTCAGAGGGGGAGAGGGGGAGAATCTAACCTCATTCCTGTCATGATAAACCATAGTTCTTTGTGCCATCTAAACACAGCCACTCACTTCACCATCATACTTCCCACAGTATGAATTCCTAGCAAGCCTTAAACTTTCACTCCCCTCCCTTTATAACAACCTCCTTCCCATTCTTTTGCCATGTCTGAAGTAGGGGGCAGGAGCAGAGAAGAATCTGATTTTTAAGTCTTTTGTTTTTTAGGAGGGAAATACTACTTTTTCTAATGCTAATTTTCTTTAGCTATTTTGGGTTCCAGTTTTATTCCTGTTATGCAACCTATGCATTCTTGGATTGGTGTGTGTTGTTTAATATTTGGGGTACAGGGGTGACTGATTACAAGTGGCAGGGGATTCAGCTGAGCATCAGCCAATGGGGCAGCATCTGCTGGTTCAGTTATTGAATGTTAGGGGACCAGCTGCTGCCACCAAGAATAAAGCAGGAACAGTTTCCCCAGTTGCTTTTAATCTATCTCGGCAGGAACCACACGGACAAATTGTATGTCGCCTTGAATTGATCAGCATTGTTTATAAGGAAATTATTTCCCATGATTAGGATAGTTTGGATGGAAATTGTGTGTAAAACAGTATAGTTCTATGATCTGTGCCAATCTGGACAAAGAGGGAAGCAAATAAGGAGGGAGGGAGGGAGAGATTTGAGGCTGGAAATCTGTTAAACCAGTAGATTTAAGAGTGGTAGCACTCATCTATTGGAGGAGGTACATGTAGGTGCCCCTTTGCAGACATTTCAGAGAGCATGCAGGTATCAGAGGCAGGGCTGGTGTTAAGAAGATAAGAACAGCCGTGCTAGACCAAGCCAAAGACCCATAGTTCAGCTTCCTGTTCTCACAGTGGCCAACAAGTTGCCTATGGGAAGCCAGCAAGCAGAACATGAACACAACAGCATTCTCCCCTCCAACAATTCCCAACAACTGGTATTCAAAGTATACTGCCTCTGACAGTAGAGGTCATTAGCCATCATGGCTACTAGCCATTGATAATGTTGATGGTGTTGTGTGTAACACTGGGGATGGAATAGGCAGCATTTGTTGTACATGTGAATGATGCCTGAAAAGTGCAGTTGGGTCGGGAGGAAGACAACCAAGTTCAAGGCAGGCTCTTTCCTATAGCAGAAAGATCACTGTAGATGTGGGAAATCACCAGCGCTATGTGAAAGTGTCCAAGAAGGCCATAACATGGGAAACAGCAGGACATTCCCACTCTTGGAAATGCTGTCTATAACAGGAGTTGTTAAACTACCCCCAGTTATAGGCAACACACACGCGCATACTGCAGCCACACATATGTGCCACACAGGCATTCACACTGCCAGCAATTAGGTTTGGGGGGGGAAGGGTAGGCCTTGGTAGGTGACAATGGAGTGCCCACAGGTGCCACATTGACACCCCCTATTCTATGGTAATAAAGAGATAACAAAATGAATAGGTTGCCATGGAATTTTGGTTTGCACCTACCTCTCCCTGCAGAGGGTGCAATGCAATTTCTTATGGTGCAGCTCCTCAATGGGCAAAGTTGTGTTAGGGAGTCATCTTGGCCGGCCTTGGTTCACCACAGGAGTGAAGAACACCTAAACATCACACCATGTTCTAACTAGAAATGAGTCAAGTATATAAAATTGGGAGCTCACTAATATGAACCCCATCCCCTCCCTTGGTTGAATAAAAGAGCCCAATTCACAATTCCCCTGGCTCTCACTCCAGCTCCACTGTTCCTGTCATCTCCTCCCACATTCTCCAATATATCCGTGTCGAGGGAGGGAGAAGGGAGATTCAATTCAGTTAGAATTTAAAGGCAAATTTACTTAATTTGAACTTTCCCCACAGGCACCAGTTGGCCACGGTTACAGCAGGATGCTGGATGAGATGGACCTTTGGCCTGATCCAGCATGACTCTTCTGGTGTTCTTATGGGAACCATCCCCCCCCCTGTTGTCCCCTTCCCAGTGCAAGGCTTTTTGTGATATCTTTTCTTTTGTTTTAATTTTGGAAGGTATAGCAGGGAAAGGAAAATAATGGCTAATTTGGTATTTTGAGTGTCCATGTTAAACACTTGAAAAGTTCCTTGAGTGATCGATATGAATCATTCAAGAAACACTTGACCACTTGGAAATCCAATCTATTTTCAGGTTGAGAAGGAGGGACTGGCAACATCCCTAATTATGATAGCCCCCTCCATGCTGCTCTTAATAGCTGGCATGATATTGTCCTGTTCCTTTAATAAGTAACTGTTTAATTCCATCTGCCTCTTTATTTCCCTCCCACTGCAACGATATGTTTCGGCTGTTACAGCAACCAGTTATTATGTACTCTTGTTCAAGAATACATGAATTTTAAAAAATGGGAAACTAGATTTAAATCCATATTTAACTGTTAACTCAGTTTTTTTCTTGTTTGTTTCTTTAAATAATGCTTTTAAATCAATGATATAAATCACCTTGGTTGAAAGCAGGCAGAGGGGCGGCAGGGCGAGCGGGAGGCAGGGCAAGCAGGAGGCAGGCTGAGCGGGGGGCAGGCTGAGTGGGGGCAGGCTGAGCGGGGGGGCAGACTAAGCGGGGGGGCAGGCCGAGCGGGGGCAGGCTGAGTAGGGGGGCAGACTGAGTGGAGGGGGGCAACGGGACAAGCGGAGGGGCAATGGGATGAATGGAGGGGCAATGGGACGAGCGGGGGAGGCAATGGGACGAGCAGAGGGGCAATGGGATGAGCAGAAGAGCAACAGGGGGCAACAGGATGAGTGGAGGGGGCAGTAGGATGAGCAGGGATAGCAGGGTGAGCAGGCCGGAAAGGGTAACACACACACATCGTCACTCACCTCCATTCTGCCACTGCAGCCTTCTCCTTTATCCTTGCCCTCCGGTATAGTCTGGCTCTCGACTTCCTTCCTTGTGCCTCCTAACACAGAGCATAGGGAAGGAAGAGTGACGCTGTGCAGAAGCCCAGTTTGAGGCACATGTCTTTCGTCTACCATTCATAGGAGCAGAAGAGTTGCTGCTAAAAAGTACGGAAATTACTAGTCGTTCTATTACTAGCAAAATGTAATGAAGTTACCCTCTTGTTACTTTAAAAAGTAATAAATTACAACTTCCAAGCTCTGGTAAAGGTCTGCTTCCTATGTTGTGTGGAACGGACCTCCTGATAAGATAGTATCTGCAGGAAACCCAAACCTGCAGAGCACAGTGATTCACTGGCAGAGCTTGGAAAAGTTACTTTTTTGAACTACAACTCCCATCAGCCCCATCCAGCATGCTCTGGTAACTTTTCCATGCTCTGTTCACTGGGTATATAAGGGATAAGATGGTCTTTCAGGTATCCTGGTCCCAAGCTGTATAGGGCTTTGTATACCAAAACCAGAAATTTGAACTTAGCCTGATAGCTAATGAGCAGCTAGCGCAATAATTTCAGTATCGGGGTGACATGTTGGTGATACCCTGCCCCAATTAGCAGTCTCACCACCACCTGCAGCTCCCGGACCAACCTCAATGGCAGCCCCACATAAAGTGCATTACAATAATCCAGCCTGGAGGTTACCAGTGCATGGACAGCAGTGGTCAGGCTATCCCGGTCCAGAAATGGCCACAGCTGTCATACAACCCGAAGCTGGTAAAAGGCACTCCTAGCTATTGAGATCACCTGGACCTCTAGTGACAAAGATGGATCCAGGAGCATCCCCAGACTATGAACCTACTCTTTCAGAGGGAGTACAACTCCATCCAAAGCAGGCAACTGACCAATTATCTGACCTCAGGAACCACCACCTCACAGTGCCTCCATCTTGCTAGGATTCAGACTCAGTTTATTGGTCCTCATCCAGCCCACCACCGAGTCCAGGCAGTGGTGAAGGGCTTGCACAACCTCTCCTGATTCAGATGTTACAGAGAAATAGAGCTGGGTATCGTCAGCGTATTGCTGACACCTCACCCCACATCTCCTGATGACCATTCCCAAGGGTTTCATATAGATGTTAAATAGCATTGGGGACAAAATGGTACCCAGTGGCACCCCACAGCACAACTTACAGGGGGCCAGAAGACAATCACACAATGCTATTCTCTGAAAACAACCCTGGAGATAGGATTGGACCCACTGGAAAACAGTGCCTCTAATACCCTTCTCACCAAGTTAGCCCAGAAGGATACCATGGTCAATGGTATCAAAAGCCACCCAGAGATCAAGTAAGAGTAACAGGGTCACACTCCCCCTGTCCTTCGACCAAAAAAGGTAATCGATCAGGGCAACCAACGCAGATTCAGTCCCATAAGTAGGCCTGAATCCAGATTGGGATGGGTCAGGATTATCTGGTTCATCCAAGAGTACTTATTTATTTTATTTATTATTTTATTTGTATCCCACCCTTCCTCCCAGCAGGAGACCAGGGCTCAAACAGAAGTGCTAAAAACACTTGAAAACATCATAAAAACAGATCTTAAAATATATTAAAACAGCTTTAAAAACATTAAAATAACTTTTAAAAAGGGTTAAAAACATTAAAAAACATATTAAGCAATTCTAACACAGATGCAGACTGGGATAGGTCTCAACCTAAAAGGCTTGTTGAAAGAGGAAAGTCTTCAAAAGGTGCCAAAAAGATAGCAGAGATGGCGCCTGCCTAATATTCAAAAGGAAGGAATTCCACAGGGTAGGTGTCGCCACACTAAAGGTCCGTTTCCTATATTGTGCAGAACGAACCTCCTGATAAGATGGTATCTGCAGGGGGCCCTCACCTGCAGAGCGCAGTGATTGACTGGGTATATAAGGGATAAGACAGTCTTTCAGGTATCCTGGTCCTGAGTTGTATAGGGTTTTGTACACCAAAACTAGAACCTTGAACTTGGGCCAGTAGCAAATGGGCAGCCAGTGGAATTACATGTTGGCGATACCCTGCCCCAGTGAGCAGTCTCACAGCTGCATTTTGCACCAGCTGCAGCTTCCGGACCAAACTCAAGGGCAGCCCCACATAGAGCCTGGAGGTTACCAGTGCATGGACAACAGTGGTCAGGCTATCCCAGTCCAGAAATGGCCACAGCTGCCTCACCAGCTGAAGCTGGTAAAAGGCACTCCTAGCCACTGAGGTCACCTGGGCCTCTAGCGACAAAGATGGATTCAGGAGCACCCCCAGACTACGGACCTGCTCTTTCAGAGGGAGTATGACCCCATCCAAAGCAGGCAACAGACCAATTATTCGAACTCGGGAACCACCAACCCACAGCGCCTCCGTCTTGCTAGCATTCAGACTCAGTTTATTGTCCCTCATCCAGCCCACCACCTAGTCCAGGCAGCAGTCCAGGGCTTGCACGGCCTCTCCCGATTCAGATGTTACGGAGAAATAGAGCTGGGTATCATCAGCATACTGCTGACACCTCGCCCCAAAGCTCCTGATGACTGCTCCCAAGGGCTTCATATAGATGTTAAACAGCATGGGGGACAAGATGGCACCCTGCGGCACCCCACAGCACAGCTGCCAGGGGGCTGAAAGACAGTCACCCAATGCTATTCTCTGAGAGCAACCTTGGAGATAGGATTGGACCCACTGTAAAACAGTGCCTCCAATACCCAGCTCACCAAGGATACCATGGTCAATGGTATCAAAAGCCACCAAGAGATCAAGTAAGAATAACAGGGTTGCACTCCCCCTTCTCCCTGAACCCAGGCCTGAACCCAGACTGGGATGGGTCAAGATAATCTGTTTCATCCAAGAGTACTTGCAGTTGCTGCGCCACAACCCTCTCAATCACCTTCCCTAAGAAGGGGGTATTTGCAACTGGTCAGTAGTTGTCATAAACCAATGGGTCCAGGGTGGGCTTTTTCAGGAGTGGTCAGATTACCACCTCTTTCAGGGCTGCTGGAACCACTACCTTCCACAACGACGCATTGACCACACCCTGAATCCAAGCTTTAATAAGCCAAGAGGGTCAAGGGGCAAGAGGACACATTGCTGGCCGCATCATCGCAAGCACCTTGTCCACATCATCAGGCCGCATCAACTGAAACTGTTTACAAGAAGCTGCAGCAGAAGGTGCACTGGACACCTCATTGGAGACTACAGTAGATGTGGATGACACATCAAGATTGCTAATGAGGCAAGCAACTTTACCCTCAAAGTGCCTTGCAAACAATTCACAGTGGGCCTCCGAAGGGTCTAAAACTCCATTTCCTGGAATTGATGTCAACAGACCCCTGACAATTTGAGATCAAGCACTCCCTGATATGAAAACCATCTTGATAGGCACAGTCGGTCACAGGCCTGGTCCTGGTCTCTAGGGACAATCCCTTAGTGTACCCTAACAACTATTACTATGGATACTATACTATATTCAAGTATCCCAAGAAGTCTACCATTTTTGATAGCGGCATGACAAACATATTGTATAAGACTCAGACAGAAACTTAGAGGGGCAGCTTAAACTACTGCTTAGGAATATAGGAAGTTGTCTTATACCAAGTCAGTCAATTTGTACATCTGCATTGAATAGCAGTGACTCTCCAGGGTCCTACGCAGTCCCCCCACAACTTTACCTGAAGATGCCAGAAATTTAATCTCAAACCTTGCATATATATAGCTGCCCTTCCAAATGCACTAGGGCTACTACCCTTCACCAAGACAAAACATTATATTCCTCAGGATCAGCCCTGCCATTAGGCAGAGTGAGCCGCCATCTCAGGCAACAGGGAGGGTAGCCACCCTGCTACCCTCAGATGTAGTGGAGGATGCAAGCACAGTGCCAGTGTTGAAGTTAGATTTAACTGCTGCAAATCTAGCCATCTTCTACACATGGAATGGGAAAGTAAACCATCTTGTTCTGTGCCTTGAGCTGGTGATGTCAGCCCTATCTTTACTTGGAACCTTTTAAGAAGATTCCCCAAGTTAGTTCTGTTGCCAAAATGTTCCTTCAGTTATAGGGCAATTCTATGCATACTTGTTCAGAAAAAAAGCGCAATTGAGCAAAGTGGGGTTTAGATCCTACCTAATAAGTGTGTTTAGGACTAGAGACATCTGTCTTTTTAAAACAAGGTACATGTTTAATGGGGGACACACTTCTTTTTAGGAGGACAGTGATGAAGCAGAACAACTGTTTGCTCTGATCCTGCCTGTCTGCCAGAACCCCTTAGTCTCTGATGTGGATGCATCTTGAAGTTCAATTATGCCACCATTCTAATAATAGCCAGTGGAGCTTTAATCTTATTTATTCATTTGATCTTGTCCCACTTAATTGGATAACTGTGAATTGTTAACTTTATTTGGCTTTTTCTATTAGCCTAATCTCTGGATAATGTTGAGACTGGCTAAAATGCTAGCACTGCACTACAGAACTGTAGCAGCTCCATTAAAGTCAACTGAGCCACTGAGCTGTTTCATTTATCTGGAGGATGTATTAAAAAAAAATCAAAAGATAGATGCATAAGAATGCTTTCTGCATAGGGTCACATCACAGGGCAAAGAGAATTAAACAACAAAAATTGACCAAGCTTTGGTGTCATGCAGAGGCCATACGTCAGCAGAAATTGTGAAGCAACAAGACTTGGAAGATTGCTTGCAAGGGCTACGGGGATTATACATCAAATGTGGCTTCTGTGAGCGATCTGGAGTTGTGGACAATGACAGTAGTAGGCAGTGGTAAACCTCCTCTGAATACCACTTACCATGAAAACCCTATTCATAGGGTAGCCATAAGTCGGGGTCGAATTGAAGGCAGTTCATCTCCATAATATGTTAGACGCCCTTTTCCAGGTAGCCCTCCTTTCTGAAGTGAGGCAGGTATCACTTCAGGGAGCAGAGCCTTCTCAGCTATGGTACTCTGCTACTTATTTATATAAATTATTTCTATGGTGCTGTGCCTTTTATGTAAACATCACAGCAGTGTAGAAAAGTACATGAAATTACATTAAATCTTACTTAAATAAATAGCAGCATGAAGCCAAAACAGACATATTGAATTATTATTAATTATCAACTGGTATTTATTTATGTATTCTTTTCCAGCCCCATAGGGAATGGCCATAGATCAGCGGCAGAGCATCTGCTTTGCATGCAGAAGGTCCCAGGTTCAATCCCCGGCATCTCCTGGTAGGGCTGGGAAAGATTCCCTTCCTCAAATCCTGGAGAAATGCTGCCTGTTAGTGTAGACAATCCTGAGTGAAATGGACCAATGGTCTGACTCAGAATAAGGCAACTTCCCATGATCCATATGTGGTTCCCAAAGTGGCTCACAGCATAATAAAAAAAATAATTATCAGGGTTTGGTATCCAACTCCTTCTGGCACAGATTTCAGGGTGGGGGGCAGGGAGAGGAGAAGAAGGAGATGTTCTGTTGCACATGCAGAAATCCTTTTACCAGTGACTAATATCTAGTTTTATATTTCCCAGAGTTTTTTGTTTTAAACTCACACAGAAGAGGGCCAGGATCTCTTCTCAACCATCCCAGAGTGCAGGAAACGGAATAATGGGTTCAAGTTACAGGAAGCCAGATTTTGACTGAACATCAGGAAAAACTTTCTAACTGTTAGAGCTGTGTGACAATGGAACCAATATCCTAAGGGAGGTGGTGGGCTCTCCAACACTGGAGTCCTTCAAGGGGCAGCTGGACAGCCACCTGTCTGGTATGCTTTAGGTTAGATTACTGCATCAACCAGAGGGTTGGACTCAGTGGTCTTATAGGCCCTTTCAACTCTAATATTCTATTATTCTATGATCCTAATAATAATAATAGCAGCAGTAGCAACATCTCCATTTCCATTTTCCAGATCTCTATCATATGCAGGGTTAGGAGTAAAAGCCAAGTAGAGAATTTATGCTTAATAGGGTTTCCTGTTTCCCATTTCCCATCCTAATGAAGACAACAGGCAGAACATGGAATGATAACTTCTGAATCATTTTGTTAAGGAAGTGCTTTGTATTCTAAAACTCAGACTACTCAGCAATGGTATTCATGAACATGTATGTATCTTTGGGAATCCCAAAGGAACCAGTTTCTAGTTGCCAAGGTGATAGACAGTTGCAGAGGAAGTAGGCAGGATTACTCACACCAAGTTAAACAAACTAGCTTTGGTGGCTTAAAATAGAGTTTCAGCCATTGTTTAGAAATGGAGAAATGGGAGCTAGCTTTGTTAAAATGGAAAATAAAAGGCATCCCCATGGCTAATAAAGGTGGCATTCCTAACAGCTTTTTAATCCTGCAAACAGTCCTCCCCGCCCCAATTGTATTATCATTACAGGACATATGGAATTGCATTGTACTCAATCAGACCATTCAGCCATTCACCTAGTACTGTCTATACCAACTGACAATGGCTCTCCTAGGTCTCTCATGATGTTACATTTGAGCCTGTGGTCCTTTAGAGGATGTTGGACTCCAAGTCCCATTAGCCCCACCTAGAGGGGTGCACAGGCTCCCAAATTTGCCCTGTGCCACACCTGTGCCACAGGCTCCCCATCCTAATGGCAACTGATAAAGACCCCTTGCTGATGCTAAGAAGATTTGAGTTTGTTCAGTGTCACCATCTAGGAACCCCATGTATATCACCTTGGAAGAAAGGCAATAGATAAGGAAAGAACTGTCAGAGTCCTGCTACTGCAGGTCCTTTAACTAAAGATGCTGAGGATTGCTCTTAGAACTTCTGTATGTAATGGATGTGCTTGGCCCACTGAGCTCTGTGTCCACGCTTCTATTATTTAAATACATGGTTTTTGATGGGGTAATATCAGCAAGATATATCTCAAGGAGCCGTACAATCTATCTTATCATAAAAAGAAATCAGTTGTGAACCTACAATGTAGACCGGAAAAAGACGATGTTTTAGCTTCCCTTATCTTCCAAATGAAAACTTAGGTACTTAGCTACATTGTTTTTTGTGCATGGTAATTTCTTTTCTGCCTGTAAAATGAATTAAAAAGATGCTGCTTGGCAAATTTCTTTTCCTTTCTTATAGATACAAATTGTTGATTTGCTTAAAGAAACATCTCTGTTCATCCTAGCTGTCCAAATGTGCTTCTTTGCAGACAGGAATCTTTAAAAATAGAAAAATGTAACACTACATCTGCAAATGGGCTATCAGTCACAAATATCTACAGGAAGCAGAAAATAACATTATGGCACTTGCCATCTTGAGCATTGCTCTGCTAATATGTAGACCCCATTTCTGAAACTATGAAACTAATATGATTTGACATCTTGGCAAAATTCGTATAATTTCATGATTTTTTTCACAGATAGATTCCTTTTGTAAAAAATAGTAATTATAGCCATTAGATGGTTTATTTATTTGATTTACATCTTAAACATGCAAGCCCAGATCCTTAAATCCCATCAAAATTAAGGTAGTCAGGATGAAATTGTTCCATTTATTTTACAGATTAAGACAGATTAAGATGGTCTGGCCCCAGAGACTAATGGAATCCACTGGATTCCTGAATGCCCTAGCGGAGTTCCCAGTAGATATAGCAGGTGACCCTGTTGAAGCCCGTGTCACACTGTGGAACAGCAAGGCACGTCGGGGTCTTGACACTGTTCCCCCGAGCACCCTCTCCGGCATTGTGGAGCCCGATTTGCACCTTGGTACATCAGTGAGTTAAGGGCAATGAAACAGGCTGGATGACTGCTAGAGTGTAAGTGTCAAAAGACGTGTTGTGTAGCTGATCAGGCACAAGTAAAACATCATAACTGTGTCTATTATGTGGCAGAGAAGGTGGCAAAGAAGGCCCACTTCTCTGCCTCCATCGCATCCTCAAGTAACTGTCCAATGGACCTTTTCTGTAGAGTCAGGGGTCTGTTGACGTCAACTCTAGGAAATGGAGTTTTAGACCCCCTCGGAGGCCCAGTGTGAATTGTTTGCAAGGCACTTTGAGGGTAAAGTTGCTTGCCTCCATAGCAGTCTTGATGCCCCATCCACATCTACTGTAGTCTCCAATGAGGTGTCCAGTGCACCTTCTGCTGCAACTTCTTGGGAACAGTTTCAATTGATGCGGCCTGATGACGTGGACAAGGTGCTTGCAACAATGTGGCCAGTAACGCCCCTTGCCCTTCTTGACTTATTAAAGCTTGCCGAGGGGGTTTGACCAAGTGGATTCAGGGTGTGGCCAATGCATCGTTGTGAGAGGGAATGGTTCCAGCCATCCTGAAAGAGGTGGTGATCTGACCACTCCTGAAAAAGTCCACCCTGGACCCATTGGTTTGTGACAACTACCGCCATGTTGCAAATACCCCCTTATTAGGGAAGGTGATTGAGAGGGTTATGGCACAGCAGTTGTAAGTACTCTTGTGTCATGGCCCCTTCAGAGGACTCGGAGGAAGAGGAAGAGGCAGAGTTGGCAGACCCAGGAGAAGGAACTTGTGGAACCCCTGAGGACACAACTCTGGCTCTTCCCCAGCTGGAGAATGTCCAGGACCTGGCTGAAGCCCCTCAATTGGATTCTGGGCATGAACAGGAGGCTCCCCTCCCCCCCCCCCGCAGAAAGGAGATGCCAGCGAGTAGCACAGCAATGAAGGAAGAGGTCGGGTCGTTTAAGAACAAGCAGCTCTGAGCTGCTATGGAGGCAAGCAACTTTACCCTCAAAGTGCCTTGCAAACAATTCACAGTGGGCCTCCGAGGGGCACCTGGCTTAGGGAGTCTGTTATAAAAGGCAGTTCATGGCTGCAGCAGACTGCTGACTACAATGTCGGTTGTGACCCCTCGCGTGTAACGCCGTTGCTAGCATCTAGGCCTTCGGACTAGACCCCTGGATTCCTGAACTCTGCTTCCCTACCTGGACAACACTCTTGGACACTGCTACAGGTTAGTTTGTCAAGCCTTTCTTCTGCCAGCCGGCCTCCGTTATCTGCCTGGGCTTGACTGATTTATTGCCCAGCTAACTGACGGCTGCTTCATTACTGCCCAGCCCCCAGCCCTGAAGCTGACATCTTGGATGAACCAGATTATCCTGACCCATTCCAGTCTGGGTTCAGGCCTCGTTATAGGACTGAATTGGCCTTGGTCGCCCTGATGGATGACCTTTATCAGTAAAAAGACAGGGGGCGTGCGACCCTGTTACTCTTACTTGATCTCTTGGTGGCTTTTGATACCATTGACCATGGTATCCTTCTGGGCTAACTTGGTGAGAAGGGTATTGGAGGCATTGTTTTCCACTGGGTCCAATCCTATCTCCAGGGTTGTTTTCAGAGAATAGTATTGGGTGATTGTCTTTTGGCCCCCTGGTAGTTGTGCTGTGGGGTGCCACTGGGTACCATTTTGTCCCCATTGCTGTTTAACATCTATATGAAACCCTTGGTTTTGATCATCAGGAAATTTGGGGTGAGGTGTCAGCTGTACGCTGATTACACCCAGCTCTATTTGTCTGTAACATCTGAATCGGGAGAGGCTGTGCAAGCCCTTGACTGCTGCCTGGACTTGGTGGTCGGCTGGATGAGGGCCAATAAACTGAGTCTGAATCCTAGCAAGATGGAGGCACTGTGAGGTGGTGGTTCCCTAGTTCAGATAATTGGTCAGTTGCCTGCTTTGGATAGTGTCATACTCCCTCTGAAAGAGCAGGTTCGTAGTCTGGGGGTGCTTCTGGATCCATCTTTGTCACTAGAGGCCCAGGTGACCTCCATGGCTAGGAGTGCCTTTTACCAGCTTTGGCTGGTAAGACAGCTGGGGTCAGTTTTGGACCAGGATAGCCTAACCACTGTTGTCAACGCACTCGACTAGGCTCAACTACTGTAATGTGCTTTATGTGGGGCTGCCATTGAGGTTGGTCTGGAAGCTGCAGTTGGTGCAAGATGTGGCTGTGAGACTGCTTACTAGGGCAGGATATCACCAACATGTCACTCGGCTGCTGGAAGAATTGCACTGGCTGCCCATTTGCTACCAGTCCAAGTTCAAGGTTCTAGTCTTGGTGTACAAAGTCCTATATAACTTGGGACCAGGATACCTGAAAGACCGTCTTATGGCTTATATACCCAGTGGATACCATCTTATCAGGAGGTCCATTCCACACAACATAGGAAATGGACCTTTAGTTTGGCAGCACCTACCCTTTGGAATTTGTTTGTTGTTGTTATGTGCCTTCAAGTCGAATTCCCTCCCATTAAATATCAGACAGGTGCCATCTCTGTTATCCTTTTGGTGTCTATTGAAGAACTTCCTCTTTTAACAAGTCTTTTAAGTTGAGACCGTATCCCAGTCTGCGTCTGTGTTGGAATTGCTTTTTAATATGTTTTTAAACTTTGTTTTTTAAACAATATGTTTTAACCTTTTTTTGTTAAAGATGTCTTGAAAGCTTTTTAAAAAAATGTGTTTAAAGATGTTTTGTTTTAATGTATTTTAAAGTCTGTTTTTATGATGTTTTAAAGTGTTTTTAGTGCTTTTGTTTACCGCCCTGGTCTCCTGCTGTGAGGAAGGGTGGGATATAAATAAATAAATAAATAAATAAATAAATAAATAAATATTTCTAACAGATTTGGATGTGACTGATTTTCAGTGTAGTACTACCCATATGCCCTGTATAAAAAAAGGACCAAACCAGACCAAAAAAAAAAAAGACAAGGAGACTAACCTTGAAAGATGCTGAAGAACACTGTGTTTTTTAAAACATGCAAATACACTCCTATAAGTGCTCCCCGCAAATTTATTTTTGTTTTTTCAAAAATCAGATTGCAGATGGATGTGAATGATCTCTGTCTATGCTTTTGTTGATATAGTGTTGAATAAAATATGAGTGAGTACTCTGGTGGAGTTCATATTTGTCTGACAAACTTCGCTAAGATTTTTATTTTATATATGCTAAACAGCCGTTGTCCCTTGTTGTGACCAACCATCCCTCCCTCCCATTGGCTAAGTTATTGTGATGTAATAGAATGTTTATAAATTCAGCAAAAAGACACAGATAGTAATCGAACTAGATTAAGGCTGCAATCCGATGCACACATACTTAAAAGTAAACCCAAGTGAATATTCTTCTGCTTATAAGTATGCATAAGATAAGGCTGTTAGTCACAGCTAATTTAATTTGGATTGCTTTCAATAAGATTAAACTGAAACTAATTTTGCTATATTGTGTCCTTTACAGTGTGAGAGGTTAGTTTAGTCTTCATTTTCATACTCATCTGTTGTTCTGTGAGTGAACAAAAAGTTTGGTTTGAATGGGAAAAGCTCCAGCAGCTCCTGAAAAGGTGGTCAGGCAGGCATGTGTGCTGGAAAGGACCATGGATCAATTTTAGACCCCCTAGCCTGTTGTTAACTTATAGGAATCCACTCTGGGTTTTAGACTGAGCACCTTGGACAGCTCCTTGAAAATTCAGATTAAAATCCAGAGTGGATTCCACTGCCCCACTGACATGGAACCACCAGTCGCCACTGCCTATAGGGTCACTGGCAAACTAGCTAGTGCTATATGGAACCTGCTATATGGAATTCAGTTCAAGGAAATGTCTTATAGCTATCCTAGTCTTTAGCATCTCTTTATTGTAGTCAAGAGAGTTACTTTCTGCCACTTTGTTGAGGGTTTCCCTAGAATCCTGACTCCAAAAGTTTCTATTTTGCCTTAAAGAGTGAGTTAGTACAGAACTGGACTCATAGTGCAATTCATAATGTAAATGCACACCAACATTCTTCTGCTGACAGGAACAAGCAGAACGATCTCTGCCCCGTGTTCAGCTAGTATGGAATCTCTAGAGAGTGTGAACGTTTTATCTCAACTCAGTCTAATCAGTCTTCAGGGTATGCCTATTGAACTGGCTTTTAAAAGCCCTAAATAGAGAAGGGGAAAAAATTCAACTCAGTTTGCGTTTAAAGCCAAATATATCAAATTTGCACTTTCCAAAACAATATGAGAACCGAAACAAAGCTGTATCTGTCCTTCAAAACTGGGACATAACCAAATTTTGCAATGCAGTTCTCAACTAAAGAATGTTTACAAAATTGCCGATATTAGCGGAAGGCTGCATAAAAATGAATATGACAGTGGTGAAGTCATTATACTGTCGGACTGGCACCCGGGGACCCTGTTCAGTTGCCCACTCATCCATGAAGCTCACTGGTGATCTTGGGCACTCACTATCTCTCAGCCTAACCTAACTCACAGGGTTGTTGTGGGGATGAAATTGGAAGGGGGAGAACCATGTTTGTTCACCACCTTGAGCTCCTTGGAGAAGAAATGGGATATAAATGTAATAATAAATTAATAAATAAAAATTAGTGAAAATACCCTGGTGCAGATTTCACATATAATACCATGTGGTTACCTAAGCTTGCTGAAGAGGATGTGATAACCAGGGTACCTGTTTCCACCTTTGGTGGAACTATCCTCAGTTCAAACCTTTGGGTCATTGGTCTTTCAAGAAATTTCTAAAATTGTTAATTTTCATATACAGCTAGAGCCCCAACTGGCACCATATTCAATTTTTGATAGTTGTAATATAAATATAATGTTTAAGGAATTGGGGATATATTTTTTGTTTGTGGTATGACTCCCCATCACTCAGACATGGAAAAATATGGACAAATTAGACCTTTCCATGCGGTCCAAAAATACCTGGAACATTGCTGTTCTAAAAAAAAAAAAAACTACTGCCAATGCATTTCATATTGTTTCATATCTCCTATGTTTATAAAAATCATATTTAACAGCAACTTCCATTAGCTTCCCAGGAAGTCTGGAACTCTTGATTTAACTCTGGACTACATTTTGGTTTTATTTTACACATATAAGACTGTGTAATCGTCCATCCCAATCTTTGTTGTTGTTGTTCTGTTGTTTTCTTTGGTTGTGTTATACCTGCAAAATTTAATAAGAATGGTTGTTAAAAATAGTGAAAATAACATGCAAAATGCATTATATTAGGAAAAATTGTTTGCAAAAATTGTTACATTAATCAAAAGTGCTTTAAAAATGTGTCTATTAGCAAAATTGGCACAAAAAGTTTGAGGAATTGTCATGAGGATTTTTAAAAAAGAATGAAAATTGCTGCAGAAATGTAAAGAACTGATTTTAAGATTGGAAAAAAGAGGAACTGAGAGCACTGAAATTTACAGATCCCCTAAAGAAGTAAAGGGAAATACAGGAAGCATTATGACACCTTCTCTATGGACAATATCATAAATATTCTATTTCCAATCCAAGTTGGGACTTCACACCCAAGGGATGAACACCATCATCCTTCTGCACACACAGCACACATTTTTGCACCTGTCACTCATGCCAGGAAAAGCAAAACCCACAAGCATGCCTTATTGCATCTCCACTTTAGTTTATCAGAACTAGGAATCTTTCCTATCAAACATTAATAAATGCCAGCTTAATGTTTTCTTAAAGTCTCATTGTGATTGAATCCTGGGTAAAGTGTGCTCCTTCATCAGGGATCCTGTTACAGTTCAGTTTCTGCCAGTATTCAACGCCAATGCTAACAGGTTATGGGCCCAAGCACAGAGCTAATGTACAGTGAACCCAATAATATCTGAGCACTAATCACACATGCCCAAGAGAACAGGTTAAGAAATAAGAAAAGAAATAGAAACAGAATGCCTAAGATCCTAAAGCTGCCAATAGCCAGACTGACCAAGAACAACTATTCTCTTAGGGCATTTCAAATGGAGTCCCAGCTGAGGCAACGTAAAGTCCTACACACAACCAAAGGTGACCCACTAACAACATATGCTGGCCATGAGGTGAGAGATGCCTGGGAGGAAAAAGGATGAAAGAGCATGAGACCACCTCCTTGATAGGTAATGATCAGTTTGCTTTTATCTGTACCTGCAAGTCAGCTACAAAAATGTGGGAAAGCCTGAAGGAAATGCATGAAAAGAATAAATGGGGGCATACAGTATAATGTATTTGTACAGAAGCCTCTGTGATCCTGTTACAATTCAGCTTTCAACTCCAACATTTTCCCCTATCTACCTTTGTAATAAAGCATGTATTAGAGTACCCTATACTCTGGTTTGTTGTCTCTTTGCTAATTCTCTCTTTGGGAACCTTAATTGCTGGTGGTACATTGCAGCTTCAGGTTAAAGAACCCCCAAAACAAGCCTTTGGGGGTATACCTTTTATATAACACATGTTTCCACAAAGAACATGTGATAACAATTTTGCAGGCAACATAGTGTCCCCCAGACACAGATGTTGCTGAACTTCAAGTTCCATCAATGACAGAAAGCATGACTAATAGTCATGGCTGATCGGAGTTGTAGTGCAACAACATCTGGAGGGCACCACGTTGGCCACCCTTGCTTGTACAGTCTAGAGCAGCCTTTCTCAACCAGTGTGCCTCCAGATGTTGTTGGACCACAACTCCCATCTTTCCTGACCATTGGCAATGCTGGCTGAGGCTGATGGGAGTTGTGGTCCAACAACATCTGGAGGCACACCAGTTGGGAAAGGCTGGTCTAGAGCCTTTAATTTTTCATCTGGCTCATTAATTGTCTTCTGCAGGTAAGGGTTAGGCATATTTAGTCACAGGAACTAAATATGAATATTTAGAATATTAGGATCTTTTCTGGCTGACTAATTGTTAATGGCTGTTACCCAAGAAATGCATTTTTCTCTCTTTGTAAAATTCCAAGAGGAAGAGCATCTCGTTAGTGAAGTATTACATATCAAGAAGACTGATTTCACTTTGAAAGATGCCACAGAACTGAGCAGAAAGATGCCATGGAAATGCCTTTGGGATTACTGACTCCATCTTCATGGCATGCTGAACACAGCCAAGCTGTCTTCTACTTGAATTTGAAAGGGGGGGAAAAAGATAATGTTTGGACTTAGAAATGGCATGGTAACTAAGGCAGTCACCCAACAAAAGACATCTTTTAAACCTGATTGACTGCCTGGATTATATAACTGAATGACTGATTCATTGAGTGATTAAACTTTCATAGCTGCACATATTGTAGACAGCTCTGCTTCTTTAAAAAAGCTAACACTATATATAAGCTCTTGGTACTGCCAGTTTTATAGAGTAGCTTTGCTGGAATTTGGAGGATCACTGTGTGCCCCGTTACCCCAAACTGCCTGTTTAGTATTCTTTACTTAATAGGATGCAGAAAGCAGTAAGATGTGATTTGTACAGTTCCCACTACTTAGGATTGGTTTATTAAACACAAGACTGAAATGAGATTCAATAAAACCAATGATTATGATAAACCATAGGTACCTTAATAGTTATCGTCAATCACACAGTGATTAGATGTATTTGCCAATCCAAGTTTAGATGAATATTCATTGACTACCCTAATAAATTAATTAACACATCCAGCATATGCAAAACATCTGATTAGTCTGTCTAATGAATAAGAAGACCAGGAGTGCAAACAGGATTTCCTGGGCCCAGTACACTGTATGTAGATTGGGCTTTCTACATTCCCACCCACCCCACACCTTCCTGCAATCTATTGGCAAGAACTGCTGCTTATACACATATATTACCAATGTGAACAGTTAATTTGAATCCACAGCCTTGATTTAAGATGTATTCATTTAACAGATTTTTAACCTGCCATTCAGACTTCCTGCCCTCACAAGGCATTTTGCAACAGTTATAAATAGTTCAAAAACCATAATCATATAATTATGAAATAACATTTAAACATTAAAATTACATTTAAATGATAGAAAAACTTATGCAGATTGACTGAACCAACTCTCAGCCTAACCTACCTCACAGGGTTGTTGCAAAGATAAAAGGGTGAAGGAGGACTCAGGAAGAAAAGCAAGGCTCAAGTACATCATGTCCTATTCACAAACCATGCAGCGAGGGGGAAAACATGCACAAAGGCAGCCCCCCAAATTACTTGAAGAGCAAGAGTCCACAGTCCTGATATTTTATAGCAAAATACCAACAACAAAGCTTGCCAACCCTGATAAATAATACACACACACAACATGTGTATCTTGACTGAACCAGCTCTCAACCTAACCTACCTAACAGGGTTGTTGGAAAGACTCCATACACATACACCGGAGATGTAAAAATACATATAATTGTTTATTGTCAAATCCAGTTGGTCATTGCAGAATATTATTTTTTAAAAACCAGTATTCGTTTCCTACCAAATAACAGTAGTGACACCTAAGTAAACTCTGCCTAATTGCCTGAAAAAACAGGACTGGGCAGAGCTTGGAAGATTACTTTTAAAAAGTAATAAATTACAGTTACAGTTACATGGCCCAAAAAAGTAGTAATTACCTTTACAATTGCAATTGCTCTGAAAGTAACTGATTACTTTACTTTTCCTCCAAAGTAATTACTACAATTACATTTCAGTTACTTTAAAAAAAAGCCTACAAGGTGCTGGCCTTGGCTGCTGCATCTCTAAGTAGCCTAAAACAACATTAAAAATAAACACACACATACAGAGGTAGTAGAATAATTATTTTTATTCATAAGATAGCAATGGTGGTCTCTCCGCTGGTAAGGGTGGTGGGGAGGGAGGCTGAGGCCACTACTCAGATCTTTGCACATCAAACCAAGTGCAACCCCCCCCACTCAGCCAGCCAGCATAATCTCTCTCACTTAACCACCTCCCAGACCCTGCCCTGCCACCAACTAAGGGACACTCACTCAAGCAAACATTTTCCCCTGAGATGCAAAAAAGTTAAAATACTGCAAATGCAGCACAGTAGCCAGAGAGGGTGGTGGAGGCCACTTTGTGTACCAAGTGTAAACACAGTATTCTCTCTCTCTCTCTCTCTCTCTCTCTCTCACACACACACACACACACACAGTCATCTTTCACCTCCACAGTTCTTTATCTCCATTCTGCTGCTGCCTCCTTCTCCTCCTTTATCCATGTTCTTGACCTCCGGATCTTTTTTCCCTCCATTCCATTCTTCACCACCACTACCCGTTTTTTTAAATAATTGTTTTCTCTACTCCACCCCATCTCACTCTCCGCCTCCTCCCTCGTTGCCTCCTACCCATCCACAGAGCATGAGGAAAGAGCGACACTGCACAGAAGCCCAGTTTGGGGCATATGATTTCCATCCACAAATCAGAGGAGCAGAAGACATCCCCTCGTCCCCCCCCAAGTAATGCCCAAAAGTAATTCTGGAAACGTTACAATTACTCCACAAAAGTAGTAAAATTACTCCTAGTTCTATTACAATCAAAATGTTAAAGGAATTACCCACTCGTTACTCAAAAAAGTTATGAATTACAAGTAATTCATTGCTTGTAACTAGTTACTTCCAAGCTCTGGGGGGAGGGAAAAGTGAAAATTGGATTAAAGCTTCATGTTGGGAAGGTTTTCAAAACAGGCTATGAATTAGACAAATAAACTGCTCTGTTCATCAGCCCAGAAAAAAATTAAACTTGTAAGGCTCCTTACATAATGAAAACTATAACATATTGCAGTGGTCCCAGGCTATGTTCTGAAGGTACATGAGGCCACCTCCTTGCTGAAGCTAAGCAGGTCTGGGTCTGGTCACTGTCTGGACAGAAGGCTGCTTAGGAACCTCATATATGCTACCTTGGGTTCTATGATGAAAGAAAGGTGAGGCATAAATGTAAACAATGAATAAATAAAAACATCACAAGCTACATGTACACTTCTTTATTTCTGTTCAAATATTATTTGAAAGATAAAATGTATGATATGCTATTTTTGGAAATATTTTTTAAAAATTCTGCCTGTACACTTTTTATCATTATAACTGAAATTGTTTACTGATGAATGCCTATCAAGATTCTGCTGTCTTGTGTTTGTTTCTTTAATCTCCTGGACCTTGTGCTGGATGTGCACAGAGAGAGAAAAGTGGGCCAGCAGGCAGACATGTTGCTGCTGAAAGCTATAAGCTTGCTCAACTTATTTAATGTGCACACACACACTATTAACCAATATGCAGAGACAAGCAGGAGAAGGCAGCTCTTTTCAGCACTTGCAAGAGTATGTAGCTATTGCCTGATGTTCAACAAATACCTTGTCAATAACAGCTCTGACTTCACTCATTGGCTAAAACCCTGAAAGAGTGGGGATTGGAGAACTGGCTAGCTCATTCCACAGAAAGTATGGGAGTGGTGGCTCACATTTTGGAGTATACGTTTTGTTCCAAAGGACTTAGAAACTTACTTAAAAAAAGAAAGAAATCTAGGGTCTGGCCCTGGGCAGTAGAAATAGACCCTTTCTGCTTGGGCTGTGCACTGTTTTTGTACAAATAACAAATAAATCAAATAGGGCCAATTTGGGCCTATTTATATCCTGTCCAAATTTAGTTGAATCCGCTACAGATCTGTACAGAACAGATCAGCTAGTCCCAAATTGATTTGTAGAGATTTGTGCAGATCTGTAGCTCATGAACCCAGACAGGGTGTTTCTGGGGTAATTAAAACCACATACACAAGAGTACCAGGGTGGAAAGAGAGGGAGGAAGGCTAGAATGCCATCACCCCATCCAACACTTCCAATCACAGTACTTGGAAGGGGTGATGTCTTAAAATGCAGAAATCTTTTTTAAATTCTATCTCTTAGAAATGTTTGGTGGGTGTTGGGTGACATTTGTTCAGTTTGTGTGTGTTTTCTATTCTTTCCAAATAAATCCCACTTCCATTCTTATTTACATATTTTTTAAAAAAATGTTTGTGTTTTTATATTATATTTTATTTTATTCTGGTCAGTAAGAATTATTTTTAAACCTTTGGGCCATATTTAGCCACAGCTTTTTTAACTCAGTATTGTTGCTGTTAGCCAGCCCACCAAACCTTGTGGGCATATTAGCCAACATTCTGAGATTATTATTATTATCTCCAATTGCTAACTACAGTGAATATTATTAATATTAAATAGTATTTTCATTTTCCCTAACTTACTGTTCACAATCTGCCCCCTATATGACAGGGTCTTTTAAAAAAACTTTCTTGGAAAAAGAGCAAATTTTAAAGATGGCTAGCATGAAAACCCCTAGAGCTACTCACCTGAAATTTGGCAAGGTTAATCCCCTCTGCAGGGGCTACCATGTCCCAAAACGTCATGCCCCTATGTGCTTATTATCTCCATGGTGCTGCCAGCCGATTCCTGCCTGATGCTCCCTACACATGTCTAGTATCACAAACCTTATTTTTTAAAACCCTCAATTTTTTTCAACATCATGAAGGAACAGGGGAAACACAGGAGTATTGCATGATTGAACACTCGTAGTCTTTTTTTAAAAAAAATCTTTTTTTTAAAAAAAAAAAAGCAAATTGTAAGGTGGCTAGAATGAAAACCACTGGAGCTACCCACCTGAAATTTGGCAGGGTTCATTCCCTCTACAGGGTCTACCATGTCATCAAAGTCCATGCCCCGTATGAAAAAACAAAGCTGCCATGTCCATTATAGTTTTAAAACACCTTAAATTTTAAAGGTGGCTTGCATGAAACCCCCTGGAGCTATCCACCTGCAAGTTGGCAGGTTTAATCCCTTATATAGTAGCTATGATGTCCCCAATTGTCTCTCGGTCAAAAAAACAAGACAGTTGTGGTCATTTTGTTTTTGCACTATAAGTCAATGGGATTTCTGCAGTCTTAGTTAAATTGGGGTAAAGTATGCCAGATATGAACCTTGTTCAAGAGCTAGGCTACTGCCAGCTGAGCCAGCCCAAGTGTGGCAGAGGGCAAACAAGTCTTTAAAAGAGTGTTTGTCTTACACCATCCTTTTTCCCAGTGTAAGTTCTGCTGGGTTGCCAGGTAACATTACCGAGCTGAACAGAGTTAGGATCTAGCATAAGTTCTCCCCTGCCCCTGAACTAGCTTCAGATGAGCTAGATGAACCCCAGATGAGCCGGGCTGATGAACTTATGCTGGCATGTCTCCAGCTGAGCCGGGAATGAGGATTTACACCAATGTGCCCTCTGCTGAGCCGAAGATCATCCCAGCAGTTCTTGGGTGTGCTCCTTCAATCTATGAGCCATTATTAAAGTAAACTGCTAGTGATCTATCGGCAAACAAGATAACATGATTGCACTGGAGACATTACATATTTTGCTCTGTTAGCAGCAGCAACATGCTGCAGCAAAGGTGCTAATTACTGTAAGCTATAGTGTAACCAAACTGGTTTTACTTTTTGTTTTTTAAAAAAATATTATAGTTACTAGTTCAAATGTCATCTTGGCCACAACCACACTGGGAGGGATGGAAGATCCTGTCCATTTCAGTTATTCACATTTCTGCAACAATTTGAGATTTTTTTTTAAAGTAAGCATTTTAGTGCGAATTTCTCTTAACACAGACATCTTTGTATGCATTTGTGACTAATGTACACATTTTGCAAGCAATGTCTCTTAATACAATGCATTTTGTATGTTAGTTTCACTAATATATTCATTTTAATACACAATTTTACCTAATATATTCATTTTTGTAAACATAGTTTGGAAAACAGTACCACAAAATTCTGATACATGCAAAGTTTGAAGGATGGACATGTTTTAGTTCTCATATTGTTTTGGAAAGGGCATATTTGACAGACTTGGCTTTAAATCCAAACTGAATTGTATTTCTCTCCCATCCCTACTCACTACTTGTCTTGGGCAAGCCACTATCTCTCAGCCTTTTTCCCAGTTCCCATCTTTAATCCATGGATGATAATACTGACCTATTTTACAAGTCTGCTATAAGGGTTACTGAGATAATATGAATATGAAATGCTCTGAGCACTTAGCAAAAGTAGCAAATGGATTGTTAGTAGCTTTTGTTATGCATGGCTAATGGCCTGCATTCATCTTGGTAAATCGCAACTTGTACAGGCCTGCCTTGTTGCCAATGCCTCTTAATTATGGTCAAAGGGACCTAATCTTGCAAGCTACTAGAGAAGACTTAGCAAGATCTGCAGCCTAACTATAATTATGTTGTTGGTGGTCAATTAATATTGACCAATTGTTGATTTTTAATATACAAAAACTGGTTTTGTACAATGAGTCTTTTTTACCAATTGCAACAACATTTTTTGTGGTCACTCAAAAATCACCCAATACAGGCTGTCATATTCCTCTCCTTTTCAGAACTGAAATCTGCTTGTAGTTCCGGAATTACTGGATTCATTTGTATACACATTTCATAAAACTTTTAACAGTCATTTTTTCTGGTCTGATTAATGTTTGTCATTGTATCAAAATGTATCAAAATGCCACCAAAGGAATGGTAGACAGTAGATTTGGAAAGAGTCATCCTTCCAAAGTGAAATCCTTGACCTTGATCAATTCACAATATGCATTTTAATTCATAAGACCGGAGAGGGGGACAGAGGTGATCCCTGCTTACTCACTTCTCAATCACATGAAAAGCTTTGCTTTGCACAAGAGACATACAAAAGGGTATGAGTGGCTCCTTTCCAAAAGACATGCAACAATTCTTTTCTATCATTCCTTGAAAGCCAAGTGATACACATTAATTTGCAAGCTCAGTGAGTATTATACCTTATTCATAAACACAGCACTTAGAGACTTCATGAAGGAATTAAAATGAGACACAAAGATTTCCCTTAGCAGACTTATGCCATTGCTATTCATATGGAGTGCACATACCCTTTGTTGAGTCGGCTGCTTAGCACCAGTAAAGCAAATGCCTGCATTTCTGCAGTTGCTTGATTGCCATGCATGCCAATGCTGCTTCTGTGGGCCATCCAGCAGTTGGTGAGACATATGAGCTTCATCCTTTGAGGATACAAACAGGCTGATTGCAATGAACAAGTGACTGTTGGAAAAGGTCACTGCACATTTTCGAATGCTACCAATTAAGTAAGCCAAAAGATTATTCTAAGAACTAAAAGAAGCCAGGGGGAATCCCACATGTCACCCATTCCAGGCAATGCCTGCCATCATCAGACCCAAGGGGCTCTGGCAATCAAGGCTGGCTCCACGAATGCCGGGGCCCTTGGGCATCAGCTTGCCCTGGGCCCCTGGTGTGTGTGTGTGCGCATGCATGCACATGCATGCAAGCAGCCCACACACACACACATCTACCTGTCTGCTGTCTTTTACCATTGCCCTTAACGAAGATGGTGGCCACGGCTTTCCTAAGGGGATGACGCCTCCGCCGCCATTTTTGTTGATGGCACGTGTGCGTGCTATGCGCGCGCATCTCTGCCATCAACTAAGATGGCGGCAGGGACTTCAGTACCTTAGGGAAACTGCAGCCACCATCTTCATTAAGGGCAATAGTAAAAGACAGCAGACAGGTAGGTGGGGGGCGTGGATCATGGGAGTGGAGTGGAGGGGTGGCTGAGGGGCCCCCTGTAGCTCCAGGGGCTGTCGGGCCAATGCCCCACCTGGCCGCCCTTTAGAACTGGCCCTGCTGGCGATGGTGGGCCTTTGCAGCCATGCTGGGGAAGACCTGGCATGGCTTCAAAAGCCCCTTCCCTTAGGTGCTCTGTGGCCACACGCACCTGTCGCGTAGGGGGCAGAGCAGGGTAGCTATTTAAGCCCTGCTCTGTCTGCCCTTGGCCTCTTTCCAGCCTTACATGACAGTGGAGCCGGTTGCAATTTACCTTGAGAGCAGCCTGTTCTGTTGGGGCATGGGGGTGTCGGAGGGAGGCTGAGGCAGCGGCGTGGCAGCAGAGGTGGTGGCACAGTAGCAGCAGGAGGCAGCACGGTGCCACAGCAGAGGCGGTGGCGCAGCATCAGCAGGTGGCAGTGCAGAAGCAGAGGTGGTGGTGTGGTAGCAGCATCAGCACAGTAGCAGCAGGCAGAGCAGCACTGCAGGGACTGCGAACGGGCCTGGTGTGGGTCAGGCCAGTGGCAGAGGGTCGACAGGCCTGGCATGGGCAAGGCGAGCAGCGGCAGCAGCACTTGTCACGGCGGCAATTGGTGGAGCGGTGACAGCAGAGCAGATTCAGCATCTTCTGGGGCTGCATGGTTTGAGGGAGCAGTGGGCCTATTACCGGGGGCTGCTGAGGGTGGCATGGCCTGGTGGCATTCCCAGAGGGACTAGGGATGGCTGGTTGGGCTTCCTTGGGCCTGGGGTCTGGTTGGTGGCCATTGGTGGTTTCCTGCCATTTCAGGTCGTGGGTTTTCTATTTTTGAGGAGTGGCAGGTAGCCATCTGTGGGTTTCCCACCATTTTCAGGTTGGGAGTTTTGCTGCTCTTGGGGGGTAGTAGCCATTTGGAGGCAGCCAGCTTTGGCGGTGACCATTTTGGGCTTTTTAAGGTATGTGGGGTGGCCATTTTGGAGCACACTTTGCTCCTTCATGTGAGCAGCCATTTTGGACACATTTTGCTGTCTTGTGTTCGGTGGCCATTTTGAGGAGCCATTTTGAACACATTTTACTGCCTCATGTGTGGTGGCCATTTTGGAGCACATTTTGCTCCTTCATGGGTGTCAGTGGCCATTTTGAGCAGCCTTCTTGGACACTTTTTGATCTAGCTGTTTAGGTTTTTCTTGAAGGGTTGCCTAGTGGATGCTATTATGCCTTCCAAGAAGGGCACCAGGGGTCCAAAAGGTAAGAGTAAGCCAGTGTAGTGTAGTGGTTAAGGTGTTGGACTATGACCTGGGAGACCAGGGTTCAAATCCCCACACAGCCATGAAGCTCACTGAGTGACCTTGGGCCAGTCACTGCCTCTCAGCCTCAGAGGAAGGCAATGGTAAACTCCCTCTGAATACCGCTTACCATGAAAACCCTCTTCATAGCGTCGCCATAAGTTGGAATCGACTTGAAGGCAGTCAACTTCCACTTTCCTTCAAGGCAGTGAAGCGGCCAGCTCAGAGGCTACCTCCTCCACCTCAGGAGTCCTCATTCTTGGAGGATGAGGGGTCTGATATGGCCTCAGTCACTAGAGAGGTGGAATAGGCAGCCTCAGGAGGCTAGTGGGGCAAGGGTTAAGGCAGCTAAGGGTCTACAGAATAAGAACATTCAGTATAGCACTGATTGGGATTCTGTTTTAGGCCAATTGGCTGTGCTGGAGGGCTCCTCGGGTTGATTTGCTGGCAGTGGGGTGCTGGCAATCGGGTGCTTTCCATGCTTATGTTAGGCCAATCAAGGGCCCTTGTTGACTGTTGCGCTAATGAGCACATTGTTAATTGTTGCTTCTGTTTTAACAGGTTGGAGGGTGCTGGAGAGAGTCAAGGTACTCATTTGTGGCCACAGCATGGTGTTCTGGGCCAAGAGGAGGGCATCACAGACAAGGCATGGGACCCAATTGGGGATCAGCCATTGCGCTTCAGTCCAGTGGCTGGGTAGACGTGGCATGCTGTGGGAACGCCTCCTGCCAATGCTGTTTGCTGCTTCATTCGTGCAGCACCCTCCACAAGTTTTGATTATACATTTGGGTGGCAATGACCTGGGGATGTTGAAGGGGAAAGACCTTGTCATTCAGGTTTGCCTGGACTTTGCGGCCATATGCAGGAGGTGGCCTGGGACAGTGATTGTTTGGTCTGATATCCTCCCTAGGAGGATTTGGAGGGGTGGGGTTGACCCCAAGTGCCTGAACAAGGTTTGTCGAAAGGTAAATAGGGAAGTCCGGCTCACCCTTGCTGATAAGCTGGGCAAGGTAATACATCATCTCGAGGTGAAGTGTGGCAGAGCTGATCTTTACCAGCCAGACGGTGTTCGTATGTCTGACCGGGGTAATGATCAGTTTCTTTCTGATCTGCAGAGGGCCCTGCATGAAATAATTTGCCATAGGTGGGGGAAGAGGGACTAAGCTGAGGCTTGTCCTCTTCTGTGGTGGATATGTGTGGAATTTCACAAGGTAGGGCTTGGTGACCACCCTTAGGCACCCTTTAAGGTGATTGGTGTGTTCTGAGGCCTGCCTTCCAAGTTGTGCAGCCTGTTGGCAGGATAAGGCTCACCTTTGGGGCTAACTTGTAACACCCACTCAGAGTTGTGTGAGGGAGGGTGGAGCGGGAAGGCCTGGAGAAGGGGATTGGGCTTGGACCACCCCCTTTCCCATGGTAGGGTGTCCTCACCCAGTTGGGTATGAGATAGATTCCGCACTTGTCTCTGCAGATCATTTATTATGCAATCAAGCATGTAATTGGCTTTATTCCAATAAGCATTGCCCTTGATTTACCCACACTTCATCTTGTCATGCCTCTTCATTTTCTGGCTATGTGCTGCAATACCAGAGATGCCTGATCGCTTGTGTCTATGTGAACCGGAATATGCCAACATTTAAATACCAGCAGTTCTAGCTTGTTTGTCAGTGACTATGGACTGATTCTCTCACATGTGTGAGAAAGGCATCAGTTAAGCATATCAGAAAGTTGCCAGCAAAGTGAATGAAGCAATTGCCCTGTTCAGTTTGAACTGACAAATAATACAACAGTGCTTGTTGCAAATTTACTCTTAGTAAAATGCTTGAATGACCTTGCTTGTTGATGTTATGATCAGTTGGTGGGAGAGGGGATTTCTTCCCCAATGCCCTTGTTCATACAATCAGCTATGGCAGCCTACAACACTGCGGTGGATGAAAGGTGACTGCCTTTCCCCATCACTGTGCATTGCAAGGAGTCATATCTGGTTCATGTGATTATTCATCCTCAGAATTGTGCCATTTACCCCATCCTCTAGTTTGTTGGTCCGTTGCTTTAGAGTGGCCCCAGTCTGACCTGGGACAACCCAGGGCCTACCCAGATCTAGTCCATGAACCCTAACAAAAAATGGGGTTGGGAAGGGGAAGCAGATACAACCCTACTAATTATAATAAATAAATAAATAAATAAATAAATAAATAAATTAGATAGATAGATAGATAGGCCCACAGATTGAAGGTTCCCCACCACTGCACTAGAGGGCTGTCCTCTGATGGCCATTCAAATAAGGCTGTCCTTTGCAGAGCTTGGAAGATTACTTTTAAAAAGTAATAAATTACAGTTACAATTACTTGGCCCCAAAAAGTAGTAATTACCGTTACAATTACAATTGCTCTGAAAGTAACTGATTACTTTAGTTTTTCTCAAAAGTAATCACTACAATTACATTTCAGTTACTTTTTAAAAAAAACTCCTACAAGGTGCTGGCCTTGGCTGCTGCACATCTAAGAAGCCTAAAACAATATTAAAAATAAACACACACACACAGGGAGTAGTAGAATAAAAAAAATTATCTGTAAGATTAACATAACGGCATAACAGAATCTCACATCCCCCCAAGCAATGATGATACCCCAACTCTTGAAATCAAATTTTACACTTGAAATGCTTTTATAATATGTTTCTGTTATGTCTCAAAAGAACAAGATGCTCAAAGAGCATGTCAGACAAGGAATGTCTTTTTACAGTCATTATGTTGCCACCAGTACTGAACAGGCGTTCTACTGCAGCGCTTGAAGGCATGCCTGTGTTGTGCTGCAAAAAACACCGCAGCACACGTGGAAAGCCATGGAGTGATGACACTTCCCTGCTGGGAGACCTCAGGTACCTTACCAGTTCCTCCTCAGCAGTGTCCACTGCTGACTTCTTGCCCTGGGGCAGAAAGTTAAAGAAATCATCTTCTAAGTCATCTCCTTCCTGGTCTTTATCTGAAGACTGATCACTGTCCTCATTAAGTACACCCATCTTTATTTCGGCTTTCAACAAGGCTTCCATTGTGTATCTAAGAAAGAGAGAGGATATGTTAACACATATATGTTAGGAAACCATCATCTGCTCTTCATTTCCTGATGCTTGTCATGTCCCCTGGTTCAGGGTCCAGCCTGAGCCTGTGGATGATGACATGGAAGGTAGAAAGGTGACCAAGTCACCACACTCATGGGGCAGCACAGCAGACCCTTAAGGATTACCTGCAGCAACCCAAGGTTGTGATGAGGAGCCCCAGGAAGAAAAGGCCCAGCCCCTGCCTACCACCTTAAGCCCTCTGATGCCTCCCTTGAGACAACATTTCCCTTGGAGTAATCCACCCAAAGGGCTTCCCTAATGTTCTTACTTGTTGGTATGGGTGGTGGCCTGACACGATTCCAGCCAATCTAGTTTGAAGCGAGGGTGTAGGCAGGCTGCCAGAAGAAGCCTCTTGTCCTCCCAGATAGCTGCAAACCGCTTTCTTAGGGCTTCGTGCACACCTCTCAGCAGCTGAAAACAGTATGTGTACCTCTCAGGTTTGTTTTCCAGTCCTTCTAACTTGCGGTCCAGATTGCAGAGCGTTGGTAGCAAATACCCCATGAACATGCCGTTCTCCCATTGCAGGACATCTAGGGACTGGGCTAGTGGCTCCATAATCTCTGTGTATTCCTGTACCGCTTCAATCTCAGCAGCTGTGATCCTGGACAAGGAGCAGCGGTCCATTATGGAGTGCATTTTTAGTGGCACAGTTGACAGGAGCTCATGTAGTTGCTTCAACGCATCAAAGGTGGAATTCCACCTGGTCTTATTCGGTACCTTCAGATACACACCACATTGAGCATGGATATACTCATCAATCTGGGCTGACTGGTTCTGCTTGGACCACAACTTGCTGCACTTTCCCATCAAGGAATGAAACTGTTTCTTGAAAGGACCAAGAAGACTACTTTTGGAGGAGTCAGAAAGCATGGCCTCTATGTCTTGTGTTGCCACAAGGTTGAGGGTGTGGCTAGCACATCTCTGGTGTGGTGGTAAAACAAAATCCTCTCCTGAGTCTGCAGCTTCTTCCTCTGCCTCAGGTCCTGTGTCCAGGATCTCACAGATAGGCACAAACTCCACCTCAGCCTCCTCCTCCTCCTGGTTATCACCATCATCGTCACTGGTGCCTGCAGCTTCCACTGGTTCTTTGGCCATGAAAACTCTGAACGCTTTCACAAAGTTGGAGCCATTGTCTGTAGTAGTGCACATAACTTTGTTGTGGATCCTGTACTGCACATGTACATCATGCAGTGCTTTTGAAAGGACATTATATGTATGGCGCCCCTTCAGACGCTTACAAGCCAAGGCCCCGACCTCACGTTTCAGGGTAGTTGGGTTGATCCAGTGGGCTGTTACCCCAAAGTAACTCTTCTTGCCATTAGTCCAACAATCTGCAGTGGTTGCTATATATGCCACAGCACCCATTCGGTTTGCAAGAGTTTCTCTCATGTGGCATGCTCTCTTCTCAATTCTGTCTCTCAGAGTCTTGGCACATATGATGGTGAGATCTTTGGGGAGTCCAATGCGAACCAGATTAATGAATGATGGTTTGTCCACAGTCTGAAGTGGTAATGTCTCCTCTACAATGAAATCAATGATTCTCCTGTCGAGATTGCTCTGGGTGACAGGCTCCCTGCCAGATCCCCACCTCTCAAGGGTTGTCTGCTGCTGCTTCAGCATTTTGGGAGGAGGGGTGTCATGCATTGGTTCAGGAAGGCCACGTCTCCTTGCCTTTATTGCTTCTTCAATTGCTCTCAGCTTCTCAGGGTGTGCCCTCTGAGGAAGAAGAACAAAGCATGAATCCAAGAAAAAATGGAAGAGGAACTTCACAATTTAAACATAAATAGACAATGGACACTCTTTGAGGACCAGCATGATAAAGGCTTACCTCAAAATGTTTCTTCACATTGGATGAGGAGAAAACAGCTGATCTCAGATTTTTGATCCTTGGAAGGCAGTAATTGCATCGTACAACAACATTTTCCCCACTCTGGCTCACAAATGTACAAGCTTTCTCAAAGCCAAACCATAGTACTTGCTGTTCTGCAGATGTGGCTGTGGGCAACTGGCACTGCTTCATGCCCTCCTCCTCCTCGTGCACAGGGCCTCCTTTCTGAACCTCACTTTCTAGTTTTGCCTCCTCAGGATCAACAAGCTGTGACTCAAGTGGCCGCACTAACTGACTGCTGCTCTCAGCAGCAAAACCTGCAACAGGCGTCTCTGTAATAAACAAGAGATAATGCTCCTATATGGGTGAACTTCAGCTGTGATGTGCCCCCATCTCTTCCCCATGCTGCAAGATGCCCCAGTCAGAGTGGAAGTAAGCAGGTCGATAGCACAATTAAAAGAGATCCTATTTGCATCATTTTTGCTCACTGAATAACCCTGCCTGGGCCAGTCTAACCTACTATCTCACAGGGTTATTGTGAGAACAAAATGAGACTAGGGTTCAAATCCCCACATAGCCATGAAACTCACTGGGTGACCTTGGGCCAGTCACTGCCTCTCAGCCTCATGAAAACCCTATTCATAGGTTCACCATAAGTTGGAATCAACTTGAAGGCTGTACATATATTTTTTATTTTGAATATGATGATTATGATAATAAATATGCAGCATTTCAAATTAATTCTGTATGAGAAGCATTCCATGCCAAGCTTGGAAAACCAAGGATGAGGTATAAAATGTAGACAAAAATACTTTTGACAAAATGCTGTTTATCTTTTATATCTATATCTATAATTAGCAATACAGCTGAATGATGTATGTAAAGTATTTTTTCTTTCCCTTTTCTTTTTTATTAATATTTTAGTACTACTGCTAAAGTTCTGATGAAAGAATAAAGCATTCATTAGCCAAATTCAAATGATTAGAACACATCACATAAATTCCAATGAAGTTGGAGTTTTTGCCATAGAAAATGAAAAAAACATATAACCTATGATAGCCCAATAGACAATCAGAACTAATATAAAACCCTATTGCTTCTCATTTGCAAATCTTGCAAGATCTAAGGTAACTCTAGATCATGTGAGTTCAGGTGATGCATGTTATGTACATTTGTATAGATATTAGCAGAGATTGTCAACAGTCTATGATGCTTGTGTGTGCCAATGTGTGTGTTTGTGGCAGGCTTTTACCCTGCACTGAGATCACTGAGACTTAAGACTTAGTAAAATAAGAAAGGCTATTTCATTTATAGAAATACATCGTAGATAGGAAAGGCATACCTAGTTCTAAGTAACTAACTTGGAGGCGCAACACCCAGGTTTGGGAGTTGCCCTCACTGCCCTTCTTCATGTGTACTGGAGAGTGACAGAATAGGGCTAGAAGCAAATAGAAAGCAAAAATGGAAAGTAGGGTAACATCTAAAGAAATACTCCCCTTTACATCTCTCCTTTCTTTCTTTCTGTATATATATATATTTATTTATATTTATATATATCCCGCCCTTCCTCGCAGTAGGAGCCCAGGGTGGCACTGACAGTGGTTGACCTTCACTTCCTAAAAAGCAGTAATGATGAAACCCCTCAACATTGCCTATTGCAGCCTGTGCAGCTTTGGCACTGTTCATCTTATTGAAGCTTACATGAGCTTCTGCTTTTTGCACCTGCACATTCTTTTCTAGACAGCAATTGTGTTGCAGCGAGTGCACCACACAGCCTGAGACTTCTCTCCTCCTTGCTTTGGTCACCACATGGCAATGTCATCAAGAAAGGGCTTGCACATAAATACACAAGCCTGGGCTGTGATGAGAACAGATTAATCTCAACTCTGAAATTCACTGTATGCGAACTGAACGGTACTTGTCTTCCTGGTCAAATGATTTTTTTTAAAAAAAAACCAACTAGGGCTACAAGCTTTAATTTTCAGCAGATTAATTAACTAAAAGGAGAGTTGATTAATCAGTGGGGCCTATTTTTATTGGTAAGAATGAGTTTTGATATGAGACACTTGTTTATTGTTTTTAGAGTAATTTTGTGTGTTACTGTACCAGGGAATGCATGAAACAATAACAAAGATCAGCCTTGATTTTTTTTAACTGTGTGTCCTAGAGCTTCTGTATTGAATTCTTCATTGTCTTGCACTCCTTTTAATTATTATATTCTGGAAATTCTCATAGATTTGAAGTGTTGGTGATAAGCAAATCAATTGAAATGTAATTGATCAGTTTATTGAAAGGGAGAGGATTAATCAGTTAAACATTTTAATTTTACATTGCCCAGATATTCAGCTGCAATAAATGGATTTTTTTCAACAAGAGGTGATCTTCACAGGTACCCCGCCTGGAGTTGTTTCTCTCTGGGACTGGGAATCTCTCTCTTTCTCACAGAACATGAGTTTGAGAGCTGGGGGACTGAGAGGAGGAGCTGCAAGGACCCTACTTCTCACCTCATCTCTGCCAAGAACAAAAAAATCAGCCTTAAGCCATTTATTATACGCCTAATGATTTTTTATTTTTATTATTATTATTATTATTACTGAGACAGTTTTTGTCCCACATACAATTCAGTCTTGTGATTAAACAGGACAAAAATACAAATAAAAAGAAAGATGGAGTTCAAATAAATATACAATTAAAAGCTAGCCGGCATTTTAAAAGGCAGGAGTGCTCTGTCTGGATAAATACAGCACACAGGTATGCATGGGAACAAGGGGGAGAGTTCAAAAAGGGGGGGAAGGAAGAGAAGTAGGCCGTGGGGGGGCAGAAGGTGCCACGGAGGCAGCAGCGAGGTAAGGAGAGGCGCGTGCGCGCACACACACACACACACACACACACAAATCATCGTCACTCATCTCCACAGCTCTTCGCCATTCTGCTGCTGCCTTCTCCTCCGTTGTCCTTGCCCTGGCTTTTTCCTCCAGCGTCCATTTTTTCCTCTCAGACGCTAGCAGGCCCTACCTATTCCAGAGCTTGGAAAAGTTACTTTTTTGAACTACAACGCCCATCAGCCCAATCCAGTGGCCATGCTGGCTGGGGCTGATGGGAGTTGTAGTTCAAAAAAGTAACTTTTCCAAGCTCTGCGAGATCATGAGGGAAGAGAGAGTCTGTGCAGAGGTCCAATCAGTGTGAGGCACATGTCTTGTGTTCACCAATCACAGCCAGGAGCTGACTTCCCCTTGTTCCTGGCCCCAAGTATCATCCAACCTAACGTGGAAACGTTAAAGTCGCAGCTGAAAAGTAGGGAAATTACTAGTCGTTCCGTTACTTGCCAAATGTAAAGGAATTACCCACTCATTATTTAAAATTGTAACAAATTACAAGTAACTCGTTAAAAATAACGAGTTACTTCCAAGCTCTGGTCCTTTGTAAAGTTGACCACACTAGCTGATGGTGTTTGCGGATGCCACACAGACCTGGAGCAGAGGCCAGTTTGGAGGGCAGTTGCTATAGACTGGTTATTTGGTAGGTTCAAGAAGAACAAAAGAGGAAACAATTTCAGTGAACACCTTGAGGCATCTTTGAAGGTGAAAGATGGCTATCTCAAGCCTGCCCTTTCAAGACTGAGATCAGAATGAGTAGGGAACAAAACGCCCAGTTGAAACCTGCCCAAATCACCCACACAGAGCCACAAATGTTAGAGGTGGATGACATGGGCAGACCTCAATCTGTGTGTCAATGTGAGGGCTGGGGGGGCATCATTAGAAGGAGGACTAGCTGTTGGCTTTAAACCAGGGGGGCTCACCTAGAAAAGGCAGAGAACAAAAAAGGAAAGCTCCCTTACCTCAGACTGCTGAACCCCTGACAGTGTTGATAAACCTGTTGCAGATCCCTATAAAAGTTCAATATAGTTATTGCTCATTTAAAACACCAAAATATCTTGACTCTTCAGTGCCGAATATCACATAACTGGCCATTACTGCACAAGCCAAATTTACACTCTAGGCAGCCTACATGGTTCAAATCTGGGGTGGGACTTGCATTGCTCTTCATTGTGCTACCACAGTCCATCCCAAGTTGAATCATCATCATTTTTGTTTGTTTGTATGCTGCCTTTCCATGGTAAACCATGCTCAAAATGGCTCACAATCTCAGAAACCTTACACAAGATAATTCACTAATTATAACAAACTAAGTAATTGTATAAACAATATCCCATATTAATAAATATACTATAAAATTAAACAAGCTGCTGGTCCTTCATAATACGATCTAACAATAAAAATACATAATCAAAATAACAGCAAAAACAATGCATCTCCAAAACTAAATCTTGACCCCAGCAATAACCCCTAAACACCCCATCTTGATGGTCTCCAGGCTCCTTGAGCAGCGGAGGCAGCCTTTATAGCTGGCGTCAGTCAGAACCCCACTCTCCCAGGCCCAGACGAAGGACAGGGGACAGGGGTTGAGGCATCATAGCAAGATGGTCTCTGGCACCTTCAAATGGTAGCTGGAAACTGTCTGACCAGGGCTCTTTTCTTTTTATATGATTTGACTTTATAGGTCTTGCACATTCTAGTGCTGGCTTTCCAAGCTGTTGCCAGCGAAATTCTCTTCAGCAGCCATGTGTTATTGATCTGTTTGTTCATTTGAGTCATTCACAACCCGCCCATCTGTGAGGTTACCAGGGTGGCTAAGGCAAGCAAATGCATCCATTAAAAATACAAACTAAAATATAAATCTATCAAATGTTACAGCTGCCTAAAATCCAATAGCAGATTTAACCTAACCATACAGCTGGGTAAAAGGCCTGAGAAAAGAAAAAGGTATGTACCTAGCCCTGAAAGGACAACAAGAAAGGCACAAGCTGAGCCTCTTAAGCAGTATTATAGCCTCTAGTAGCATATTCAATTAACAACAATGTTTTGGTTTAACATGTTGTGTTAAAGGTTTTCCATGTTCACTCCAGTTCCAAAATGCCAGGAAATGACAGCTGTTAAGGGCCATGCCCTTAACAAACATATTGTTTTGGCAATATTAATATGATATATCCTATTCTTAGTTCCTTGGAGGTGGAACCCACCTTCCAGATTTGCCTTTTCATTTTTCATTTGAACCATTTTCTAAATGTCAGCTCTAGACTCTACTACATTTAATAAATAACAAATAATTTCTCATTATAATTGTAGGATGCTATTCATCTGACTTACCCCGAGATAGGGACACAACCAGGAGTGGCCCACCCAGTGGTGCAGAGTCATAACAACAGCCTCCCAGTAGCAGTGTCACTGCTGCTTTCCAGAAGAGGGAAGGAGAGGGAAAGGTAAAGCAGCATCGAAGTCGAGGCTGCTGGGGTGTGCTGCCACATATTAGTACTCCTGCCAATGTGCCTGCACAATTCTAGCCTCATGCCCTCCTAGCAAGTGGCAGTGATGCTTCTGCAGGAAGGCTATTACTGTGGCTCCACCCCACTGGGTAAGCCACTTCTGGCCACAATGGTATGATCATACTAGTATTATAGACTACCAGATGTTGAGCCAGCTGTCCAGACTGGATGTAACTACTTAGGAAAGAGAGAATTGGGTTGTGGCGGAATTAAGATCACTGAAAACATCAGCATAGCATGCAGCAACAATGAAAAATATGTCTGTGATGGAATTTTACAGGGAAGGGTTGAAGATAAAATTGCCAGGGTTGTAATGCCTTTATATGCTGAAGAGGCACCGAGGATGCTCCTTTACCCTAGCTGTTGACACCTGAAATATAAATCTTTAAGACCCACCCCATTCCTGTTACTGTGATTTGTTTTTAATAATGATTCTTTTAAATATTGTAACCCACCCTGGGACCTTATGGTGGAGGGTGGGTAAGAAAGCAAATTATTATTATAATTGCTGTTGTTGCATTAATCAATGATGTGGCTGCATTCAGAATATTGTGTTCTGTTCCATTTGCCCCATGTAAGAAACAATATCACAGACTTGTACTAGCTACAGGAAAGAGAAAATACTGGCTAAAATGACAAGGAAGTTAGAGCATCTTTCCAATGAGGCCAGTGACTGGTGCCTTTTGATTCAGAAAACAGATGACCAAAGTATGATATGATAGATATTTAAAAACGTATGCATGTGATGGAGGAAAGTAAAGAGACATTTTCTCTTGCTTATAATACTAGAACATGGGGTCACCTAATGACATTGTTCTGAGTAGTTTCATAATGGATAAAAATAAATGTTATACACAATGCATAGTTACTATACAGAATTCAGGGTTATAGTATGTGGTGAAAGCCATTAGCTGGGATGATTGTTCTTTTTTTTTAAAAAAGGAAGTTAGACAAATTACTCAGTCGAGGTTTTTCGATCTTGTCGATCTCTACCTTAGAACATCTCAAAGCCCTAATTTTCCAACGGCTTATGGATATCGATTTCCAAAATCACATAACGCGAGCTGCACCTCACTCCCATCTCAGGTTCAATTCAAAACCATTCAGCGCCGCCTGCTATCTAACCACCTTGACAACACCAACATTTAGGATAGCTTTTACCCGGGCTAAATTTAACGTTCTACCTTCGGCTTATTTGGAGGGGAAGTTTAAAAAAATTCCAATTAAGGAGCGGCTCTGTCCTTGCGGTGAAGAGGCAATCGAGACAATTGACAGTGTTCTTCTCCACTGTACCTTTTACCGCGATCTACATTTTGCCCTTATTACCCCTATCCTGCAAAGTATCCCTGGCCGGGATGAGGCCTTTTATGTCCAATTTCTTTTATCGGATGCCACTTTAGAAGTGACCGCCAAGGTGGCAAGCTTCTGTGTGGTGGCCATACGTTGCAGAAGGACTCTGACTACTGAGCACTAATATAGTACTGACCTCAACAGGAATTTACTTCCAGCACTACTTTGAGCTTAATTGTTTTAACTGTTTTTACTATCAAACCTTATTTCGTTTTTATCTTCTCATTTTGTATCTTTGTCTGCTGGTCTAAGAACCGTAACAATAAATATTCATTCACAAATTCAAAAGGATAGATCTGTTTATGGCTGTTAACCATGATAGCTAACTAAAATCTGTATGCTGAGGTGGTATGCTTGGGACATATAATGCAAGAAAGCTATTAGCTCATGACTGCTTGTAGGCTTCCTAGAGGTATCGCCTGGCCACTTTTGGAAGCAGAATACTGGACCAAATGGGCCCCTGGTCTGATCCAGAGGCCTCTTCTTAACAACCACCTCCACCACAAAACAACACAGCATGTACTTAGGGTGGAGGGGTGTTCAAAATGCTTTACATAAATTATTTTCACACCATTTCTCTAGAATGATGTGCTCAATTTAATGGACAGCAGCAGATGAAGGGCCATAGCTCACTATCAGAGCATCAGCTTTGCATTCAAAAGGGCCCAGGTTCAATCCCATGTAGAGCTGGGAACATTCCCAGTCAGAAACCCTGGCGAGCCACTGCCAGTCAATAGTGTGAACACTCAGCTAGATGGCCTGATGGCAGCTTATGTTCCTAATCTATTTGGATGGTTAGAATCTGTTAATGTGTCTATAGATGTTTATATACTATGGCCGCATCATTCTGTACTAAACATGGATCTTCATGGAAGATCATTCTGTTTACAACCATAGTCTCAGACAAAGCAAGCATGCTTGTCAGAATGCACCCAAAACAAAGATCAAGGAATGGAGGTGGCTGCATGGTCCAAATACAACAAGTCTATTATGATGGTCTTTGGGAAATAAATTGAGAGTGGAGGTAAGCATTAAATAATTTAAACTCATATTTCTGTTAGAAGCCTTTACGAAGCTGAATGGAGATTTTATTATATTTATTTATTATTTGATTTATATCCCACCCTTTATCCCAGCAGGAACCCAGGGCAACAGATTCTGGACGACAGAAGGAAGTACTAAAACTATGCAATTTGCTGTGACAAAATATGATGATGACAATCTGCTTGGATGGTCTTAAAAGGGAATTAGACAAATTCATGGAGGAAAGGGCTATAAATGGCTACTAGCCATGATGGCTATATATAACCTCAGTATCAAAGGCAGTATGCCCCTAACTACCAGTTACTGGAGATGGAACACCAGTGGGAGAATGTTATTGAGAGTACTGTCAGTTGTGGGCTTCCCATAGGCATCGGGTTGGCCAATGTGGGAAACAGAATGCTGGAGTAGATAGGCTTCTGATCTGTTCCAGCAGGGATCTTCTTTTGTGGTTACACAACGACCATTCCTATCATTTGGCTCCAAGATCCCTCAAGATGGCTCATTTTTGAAGGGAAAGTTGTGCTGTCGGAAGTAGAGTGGAGCAACTATAAAAAACGAATGTTCCATTTTATTTGTTGCTGGTCAATATAAGTATCTATTTAGGCCTCATTAATAAAGAGAAGGCAGTGTATCCAAACCCTGCTGAGATTTTTCTTGTTGGCTGGCTCTTTTTCTCTCCTTCATGCACCCAACAAAGAAATAATTGCTCTGTTGCTCAAAGTTGCTCTTTTCTGGGGCTTTCAAAATGACAAACATCTCTTCTTTTTCATTTGAAAGACTAACAAAGGATAAATGACTTCGTTTCTTCACCATTACTCTCTCCCAGGGTTCCTTTCAGCCGCTAATGTGTTTTTCTTTTGAAAACACACAGTGACATGCAATGAAATTGCCCCACTGGCCAGTTCTTGCCCTCTCCTAAGATTCTTTTCTCCATGACTAATGTTTTCTTCTCTTCAAACTGTCACAGTGCTGAACTGGAACCAGCCCTGGACCTGAGAAGTAGCTTATTTCCTTTATTAGAGAAAATGAGGAGACAGAAGCTACTAGGTTAATAATCTCCTCACCTTTCTTTATTTACAAAAATATAGTTCCTTCAGGTGGTCTTTTAAAAGAAATAGAGCTTAAGTAGCACCAGCTGCATAGTACAACAGAGGCTGGCAGCAAATAGTTTTGCTTGCATGGGCTTCAAAGATATATTTCAGGCTTCTTACAATTTCTGCATTGTAAAATTAACAGCTAATGTTTCCTTTCTGCATAGATAAAAGCTTCATAAGAGCCCCAATACAGAATGAGACAACAGAGTGCTTCCTGTTGACAAACTGCCTTGCTTGATAACCACAACTGTGTTCTAAACACAGAGGTGCTGGGTCTCTTGTGAGCCCAAAAGAGGATGGAATGGCCATGCAACAGCACTCTCACTGGAACAAGGACCCAACCCAAAGCTGAAATGAAGACAAACTATATGGGCTCCTGCTGGGAGGAAGGGCGGGATATAAATCAAATAATAACAATAACAATAAAATGAGAATTCACTAATAGGCAAAAAAAAACCTTGCGGTTTAAGAATGTACCTATAGCCAACAGATATTTCTATCAAACTTTAAAAAGCAGGGAAATTGGGCAGCTGTAGTGAATGCACCAGCGGAGGAGGAGACCTGACCTCTTCTCTGAGATATCGTACTGCCCTGGAACTGGTAGTGGACTGCCTTCATGTTGATTCTGACTTATGGCAACCCTATGAATAGGGTTTTCATGGTAAGCAGTATTCAGAGGGGGTTTACCATTGCTTTTCTCTAAGGCTGAGAGGCAGTAACTGGCCCAAGGTCACCCAATGAGCTTCATGACTGTGTGGGGATTCGAACCCTGGTCTCCCAGGTCATAGTCCAACACCTTAACCACTACACCACACTGGCTCTCGTACTGCCACAGGAAGTGGATTGGACTGTGAAAGACCAACCCAAATTATATTTGCATTTTTACCCATTTATATATATTTTTGTACTGCCCTATAAATGGTCAAAATGCAAACACAATTTGGGTTAGTCTTTCACAGTCCAATCCACTTGCTGTGTAGCTTGGAAGAATTTGGTAACATGTGACTCTGAGCATATGGTGAGTGGTAGCAACACCTGTCACCTCCAAAGATGGAGAATTACATTTTTGTATGTTTGTTGGTGTTCTTCTTACTTTGCTTCTTTTCTGTTACTACTGTTTCTACAGAGAATTGACCTGGAAAATTATATTTCTCTCATTATTCATCATAGAAATCTGTGTCAAATGTATTTTTATTAATTTCAAAGCCTTTTTATTGGTCAATGTCATATGATGGTGAAGATAGCCTTTTGTGTTTCAAACTGGAGGTTATGCTCTATTTCTATTTTGGGCTCATTAACAGTTGAATCTGAAACTGCAGTTAGATGTGAAATCAGACTAATTACAATATGTTGCTACTTAAGCAATGACTCTAGTTGTAGGAAAAAACAAACTTGGCTTGCCCATGATGCATGTTTTCAGACTACCATGCTTAAATTACTCCACTTAAGGAAAGGTGGGCATGGTCAATTAAAAACATAGAGCACACATATAATTTTGCTAGAATATATTTTCACCTCCCATTGTTTTATCTTGTGCAAACTGACACATTCGTCATGTCCATTGGAAACTATTTTGAAGAACAGTCAGTGCCATTATTCCACAATTGTTTTTGGAGCTTTATTTTAGCGTTGCAAAGTGTTGCTGTACTTCACATATTCACAGAAACAGAAGCAAAAGAAAATGATTTACTGTAGGAAACTTCACTAAAATTGCAAAGTAAATCAAATATATTTAAAGTGACTATCTGAACTATATCAATAGTTTTAATATTGTTGCTTCCTCCCTGCTAAAACCAGATCAGCACAGCACATGTTTCATTTCTGTTATTTGGGCTGACTGCAGGTGTTGTCACCACTCACCATATGCTCAGCGGCACATGTTACCAAATTTTTCCAAGCTACACATCACGTGGATTGGACTGTGAAAGACCAACCCAAATTGTGTTTGCATTTTGACAAATTTGTAGGGCAGTATAATATCTCAGAGAGGAGGTCAGGTCTCCTGCTCTTCTGGTGCATTCACTATAGCTGCCCAATTTCCCTGCTTGTAAAGTTTGACAGCAATATCTGTGGGCTATAAGTACATTCTTAAACTGCAAGGTTTTTTGCCTATTAGTGAATTTCTCTGCTTTTTAATCTGGGAGGTAAGAAATGGGATCCTGTGCAAGTTTGCTGAGAATGGATTGAACATTTGCATGCTTATTGAGTTGAGCGGGATTTACTCCCCTGCAATCATGCTTAGCATAGGTGAAACTGACCACAGGGGATGGGGAGGGGAGGAGGTGGAGTAGAGCAGGCAGAAGGGGGAGGAGGAGGAGAGGTTTGATCATTTTCAAGTTTATTGAGTTCAGTGGGATTTACTCCCATACAATCATGCTTTGGATAGGTAAAACTGACCATAGGGAGGAAGGGCTGGAGTGGGCAGGGGAGGAAAGGAACAAAGAGGGGAAGAGAGGAAGAAGAGAGGAGGAAGGAAGAGGAGAGGGGAAGGGTGGGAAAGGCAGATCTGATCATTTGCATGCGTATTGAGTTCAATGGGATTTACTCCCATGCAATCATGGCTAGGATAGGTAAAACTGACCACAGGGGAGGAGGAGGGGGAGGAGAGATTAGAGGGAAAGAGGAAGAGGGGAAAGAGGAGCAGAAGGAGGGGAGGGGGTACATGGGGATTGGAAGGCTAGGGGGGAAAGGGGGGTTGGAAGGGGAGGGGATGAAGGAAGGGGGACAGAAGGGGCAAAAGGGAGGTGATAGAAAGGAGGAGAAGGGGAGGGCAGGTCTGATCATTTGCATGCTTGTTGAGCTCAATGGGATTTACTCCCATGCAATTATGCTTGAAAATGAAATGAACTGCCTTCAAGTCAATTCTGACTTATGGCGACCCTGTGAATACGGTTTTCGTGGTAAGTGGTATTCATTGCCTTCCTCTGAGGCTGAGAGGCAGTGACTGGCCCAGGGTCACCCAGTGAGCTTCATGTCTGTGTGGGGATTTGAACCCTGGTCTCCCAGGTCGTAGTCCTAGGATAGGTAAAACTGACCATTGGAGAGGAGGAGGGGGAAGGCAGAGAGGAGTAGAAGGGGGAAGGAGGGGATTGGAAGGGGAAGGGAAAGGAGGAGTGAAGGAAGGGGGAAGGAAGGGGCAAGAGAGAGGGGATAGGAGGGAGGAGGAGGGGAGGGCAGGTTTGATCATTTGCATGCTTTCTGAGTTCAGTGGGATTTACTCCTGTTCAATGATGATTAGGATAGGTAAAACTGACCTGGGGAGGGGTGGGGAGGGGGGGAGGGGAGGGGAGGGGAGGAGATTGGATGGGTGGGCACTGGACAGAAGGGAAGCCCATTTCCTTTCCAAAAGGAAAACATTATGACCGGTATCATTTTTTTTCAGGGTTTCCCCCACCTTTTTATTCTACAGTAGGCACATGTAGCCTCCCACCTAAATTTAAACCAAAGCTGTCCCTGGCCACATCCACACCAGAACTTTATTTCCCTTTAGATAGTCATGGCTTCTCTCAAAGAATCCTGGGGAGTGTAGTTAGTGAAGGGTACTGAGAGTTGCTAGGAGATGCCATGTTCACCTCACAGAGCTTCAATCAGAGTGGCTGACTGTTAAACCACTCTGGCCACTGGAGCTCTGTCAAGATTGCCTGTGTCAGGGGAATAGGAGTCTCCTCTCAGCATCCGTCCCAAGTTACACTTCCCAGGATTCTCTGGGGGAAGCCATTAGTGTCTCAAGTGAAATAAAGGTCTGGTGTGGGCATGCCCCCCTGATTAGGCAAGCCCAGCAGCTGTGAGTCTAGCTTTTAGAACACTGACAGTTGGTTCTTACTGAGCATGCCCAACGTTATCATTGAGTTCAAGCCAAAATTTCTTAAATTAATTAAAAATCAGTCAGGTATTTTTTAAACTTTTAAACTGCAGAAGATGAAGGTCAGAGTATGGGGCAAGGTCAATAATACAGGTACTCTGTGAACATGGCTGATTTTTAATTAATTTCAACAGATTATGAGAAGTCTGAGAGAAAAAAGTCCAAAAGTCTGGTTTTTCTCTCTCTCTTTTTACACTTTGAACACTCAATTCTCTCTGACTGTTTTGTGTATTGCCATGAAAATTTAGAGGGTTGTTAAGCAAGCATTTCTGAGTTCAGAACTATAAGTTTTGTAAGATTTTGTTTTGAAATGAGCTTATTGGAAGCATCAGAATGGCATGGGGGTATTTAACATTGCAGAATGCAAAAAATCCATACTGACTATAGTATACAGCCACTCTCGTGGCTGTATAATCACTGCCATTTAACTTCAAATATGTACATAAGTTCTGAAGGCCCGAGATTGCCATCTGCCAATGCCTTGAATGTCCCACGTAGGGAGGTCCACCAGCTGTGCAACCACTGTGGTGGCACCGAACCGGAATGAATGAAAACCATAACATTTAGGGTCTTTTCCAATGGCCAACAAGGCCCAGCAGAGCACTGCACAGAACTGATATATGCCTGACCACAAGGCCACACATTAGCATATATTTAATTGCCATCACTGGGCAAAGAGGAGCATAGAGACACAGTGACAAAAGGATTTTATAACCCTTGCCCTTCTGGTTGGTCTTTGACCTGCAGATGGCAAGCTGAATCTCAAGGTTGCTGAGCAGATCACCCTATAACAGCGCCCACCTAGATGCATCATTTTGTGACTCTGGCCAAAGCTCACTGGACAAAAGGCCCCATAGTACACCAACAAAGCTGCTGCAGTAAACAAAAGAGACTCATAAGCAGAGCAGCATAAATTCTGAAACTGAGGCACCAATAACAATAAAATAACTGGAAAATGGAATGCTTATTGTCAGGAATAGATGGTGGGTGCCAGCCTAGCCCAACCTTTGAGCATTTTACAGACCCGAAAATCAGCAGCCAGGTCTGTGAACCCCGGGCCATGATTCAAAAGCTTTTGCAGCTGAATATCCCTGAAGTGTACTAGCAGCCTTGACCTTACCATGCATAGCAACCAAAGAATTGCATGATATGATCTACCGGAATGGGCCAAGTGGGTGGGAGGGCAAGAGAAGAACAGAATTCCTCCAATTCCAGGAGACAACGCTGATAAGAAAACCTAGTCCTGGCTACAATTACCAATAAGATGGTCTGGTAAGCTGCTAGTTGCCAAGAGTCTAAAGGCTGATGGGCACCATTCCTGGCTGGCACTGCTCCTCCTGTTGGGCACCATTGCCCACATGGTCCCACGAGTCTCTCCCAGATAAATGGGTACAGCAAGCTCACCCCCTCTTATAGCAGGAACGATGATGCCTGTGCATTTGTCATGTGATGAATTGCTGCCAGGACTGGAGTGACATCTGTATAAGAAATTTGTCTTGTGCAACCCAGCCTCCATTCCTTAAATACATTTTGCCTCCCTGTTTTCTGAAGGAAAACACCCTGGTGAGTTGAAATCCAGCAAAGAACGATGGATAGAGTCAATCAAAGGATATTTCACTGCAAGCCCAAAGAAGTGAAAGAAAGCTGCCCTTATAGAAACCTCATTCTTTTCAATGAGGCTTATACAAATAAGATTCCCCATAGATTATGCTGCGGACTTTGTCACTGACTAATACAGATCAGATATCGCAAAGCAAAGGGCATTTTCATTCTCATGCAGCACAAAAATGGCCTTGGAATGGAATGGCACAAGACTTGACTTGAATTTCAAAGCAAAGATTATTCAATAAATGTTTCATCAGTATGGCAGGTGGGTGGTTGTGTGGGTGGCAGGTGGTAACTAACAAGCCTTTTCACATTCTTCCTCCTGTGTGCCAAGCAGGACTGATGACAAAATACAAAAAGATTTCTTGCTGCTTACAGGCTACTGCTCCATTGCAGAATGTATCATTAAACTCTATGAAGAACTTACATAGTGTTGACAACAGAAAGCCTAGATATGTAAAGCAAGTTCTAAAATGTAGACATCCTCCAACCAGCATGTTTTTTAAGCAACAGGCATGTCCTGCTTCAGGCAGCCATCACAGAGCATTTGCCAAAAGTGCTTCAGGATCAGCTGTTCTCTGTTTCCCCCAGTGAACAATTAACACTAGATTTCCCTCATCTAGCTCTACCAAGAAGTGAGCTTTCAAAAACCCATAAGATATAAATAGAAAATGAGGGGCAAAGAGGTTACTAAAGGGCTCTAACTCAGTAGCAGAGCATCTGCTTTGCATGCAGGCAGTGCTTGGCTCAATTCCTGGCATTTCCAGGTAGGAATGGGGGAAGAAATACTGTCTAGAATCCTGGAGAGCTGCTACCAGTCAGTGTAGACAGTACTGAGCTAGATGGACCAATGTTCTCACGTGGTATAAGGCAGAATTCTGTGTTCCTATATTCAAAAGCAGAAGGCCCCTTTAATATTGGTTGCTATAAACTAGAAACTAGATCAGTAGGGGGGGAATTTTACAGAGAAAAATGCATACAAGTTATGGTGTCTTACATGATTAAAGCCAATGCTCTATCTCATGAGTGAGGAACCTTTTGCTGAACTACAATTCCTATCAGCCCCAGAAAGCATGGTCAATGGCCATTGATGATGGGAGCTATCGTTCACCAACATCTGAAGAGCTAAAGGTTCCCCACACTGCTCTACCTGGTCATCAATAATAGTCTTGTCAGTTCTGTTGATTACATGCTTAAATTGATTCTGTAATAGCATCCCAAAACTCAGAAAAAGCATTGAAGTCAATGTTATGTTTCCAGTCACAACCATGGATCTAGAAAGAGTCACAGAGGCAGTTCAAATAGGAGGTTGCCTTCACACAACTACCAAGAGAACACAGAAGCTGCCTTGGGATTCATGGCTAGATCGGACTCATACGGAGGCCTCATTTGTGATAATTGGCTAGTTGTGTGAACTCCATGCAGGCATCCTCCTGCAGGCATCCTGATTCCAGAGATTCAAGTGCCACCAGCTCACAAAAACCAGGCTACATATATCCCATCCTAATGGAGGTTCTAGTTCACACAAATGACACCTCGTTGTGAGCCCCAAACTCACCAAAAGCCTGACATGGTCTTCAGGTGCTCACATGGGATGAACCACACCTATTTTGCTTTAGCACCATCCTAAAAAAGAATGCAAAGATAACTCTCCCTCCTTAGCTGCTTTACATATACATCCGCCATTTTAGTGGAGAAAAACCAGAAACATATACCCATGAGTTAACCGCAATTGCAATTAGTAGCCCAAAAGAACTCAAGTGAAACAAAGGCCCCATCTGCACTATACATTTAAAGCAGAATCATATCACTTTAGGAAGCTGCCTTATACTGAATCAGTTCATTGGCCCATCTAGCTCAGCAATGTCTACACTGACTGGTAGCAGCTTTCCAGCGTTTCCAACAGGAGGTGCTGTGGATTGAACCTGGGACCTTCTGCATGCAAGGCAGATGCTCTACCACCGAGCTACATGTTGGGTTGTGTGCGTTGTTGTGTGAAACAGCATACATTACGTTGGAGTTAAGTTGAGCAATAAACTTCTTCAAAGCATGTTAAGAGTCTTTATTGAAAGACATTAAGGCCAGAGGCTTAAGAGTAAATACATGTAGAGATTCTTCAGTCACCCCCCTTCTGGTAGATCTCTCTCCATAGGTAAACACAAAAGACAGTCTCTCAGCTCAGAGGCATAATTCAGAAGAACGACAACTCACATAGACTCTGTTACAACTTTCCCAGCAGTTATCTCCCGTTACCATGACAACCTGTCTGACCTTCAAGTCTGCTCTCTCAGGCCAGACATGGCAGATAAGACTGCTTCTCAAAACACATGCTTGTAACTTTCCAGACCTGATGAAAACACCCTTAGGCAGTACGGCCTAATGCCAACACTACAGTCCTTCCACTAGAGTGCCCTGGGAAGAGGGATTGATTATTAAACCACTCTGAGAATTGTAGTTCTGAGAGGGGAACAGGGTTCTCCTACAAGTTCTCAGCACTTTTAACCAAGTATGGTTTCAAGGCTGTCACTCTCCAGATGCTGCTGAACTCCAGTTCTCAATAGCCCCCGATATCATGGCCAAGGGTCAAGAAGGAATGGGAATTGTTGTGGGAAAGGGCTATAGCCCAGTGGTGGAGCAACTGCTTTGCATGGCAAATGCCAGGTTCAATCCCTGGTATCTCCAGGTAGGGCTGGGAAAGACTCCTGTCTGAAACTCTGGAAAGCTGCTGCCTGTCGGTGCAGATAATGGTGAGCTAGATGGAACAATGGCCTGACTCAGTATAAGGCAGCTACCTGTGTTGTCTACCAACATCTGGAGGGCAACAGGTTAGCCACTCCTGCTGTAGGAGAAAATCCCTTAGGAAGGGTCAGTAAGCAACACTTCTAAGTCATTCTTAGATGTGATCTTACTTTCAAAGGTCTATAACAACCTTTCCCAACCAGTGTGCCTCCAGATGTTGTTGGACCACAACTCCCATCAGCCTCAGCCAGCATTGCCAATGGTCAGGAAAGATGGGAACTGTGGTCCAACAACATCTGGAGGCACACTGGTTGGGAAAGACTGGTCTAGAAACTATGTTGTGCCTTTCGATGTATTTTCAGGGGGGAGGGGAGTTTCCAGAATAAAATTCCTTTTATTATTGAATTTGAGTTCTGATTCTCAATATCATTCAAATTAAATTTGCTTTATTTTGAATGTTACAGAAAGCACACACACACACACTTGCTTATGCGCACACACACATCTTGTTTTTGAAGAAAGAAATGGTTTTATACAATGAATATGAAATTAGTAGTTAAATTGTCCTACTTTAATGCAGTCTGAAAGACTTCATTAATCCAAGTAGCTGACACCAAGATCATTACTGTTAAACAATTACATTTAATGGGCATTCAGAACAGTATTATATTCAGTGCTGGATTTTAGACAATAAAAACACATGAGATGTTCTAACCAATTACAGTTGAATAACAGAGGCACTAAGGCTTCGTAAAGCTGGGAACTATTTTGATTGGCAATGAAAAGGATTATTTAACAATATAAAGCAAGCTTTTAACAGACCATTACAATCCCATACATACTAACTTAGGAGTTACTCCTAGTGAACTGAGTGGGAATTACTTCTGAATCAATATTATACAGCCACAAGAGTGGCTGTTTACTATAGCCAGCTTGGATTTTTCACATTCTGCCATGTTAAATTGAAAATACCCCCTCATAGGGTTGCCAGGTTCAGGGCCTGATCCTGATCCTGTATCTTTAGGAGAAGAGAAAGTCAGCCAAATGTAGGTGTTCTTGCAATACTGTAATGGGAAAAACCACAAGGTGGAATTATCCCTCCCCCCTGTACAACTTTTAAAGATACAGAAGACCTCTTGGTTGCCAGGCCCAGCCTCCAAGTGGTCTTCTGTATCTTTAAAAGTTGCGCAGGGGGAAGGGAGAATTCCACCTTGTGGTTTTTCCCATTACAGAGTTGCAAGAACACCTGCACTTGGCTGACTTTCTCTTCTCCTAAAGATACAGGATCAGGATCAGGCCCTGAACCTGGCAACCCTACCCCCTCATGCCATTCTGTTGCTTCCCATAAGCTCATTTCAAAACAAAATCTTACAAAACATATAGTCCTGAACTCAGAAACGCTTGCTTAACAACCCTCTAAGTTTTCATGGCAATACACAAAACACTCAAAGAGAATCTAGAGTTCAAATGGTAAAGAGAAAAAAAAATCCAGACCTCAGTTGGACATTTTTAATTGATTTCAACATATTATGGTCTCATAATATGTTGAAATTTATTTATGTATTTATTATTTGATTTATATCCCGCCCTTCCTCCCAGCAGGAGCCCATTAATTTTAAATTAATTAAAAATCAGCCATGTTCACAGAGTACCTGTAATCCTATTACTGACCTTGCCCCATACTCTGACCTTCATCTTCTGCTGTTTAAAAGTATAAAAATGCCCAGCTGATTTTTAATTAATTTAAGAAATTTAACATTGGAATCTATGATAGAGTAAGCATGCTCTGTAAGAACCCACTGTCAGTGTTCTAAAAGCCAGACTAACAGCTGTTTGGCATGGCTAATCAGGGGGCCACACCCACCCCAGACATTTTTTTCCCACTTTAAACAGTCCTGGCTTCCCCTAAATAATCTGGAAGTGTAGTTTGTGAAGTATGCTGAGAGCTATTAGGAGATATCTATTCCAGTGGCCAGAGTGAGTTAACAGTCAGCCCCTGTTCAGGGGATGTATGGTAGCTCTGTGAGAGGAATAGGTGTCACCTAGAACTTTGTAGAATATATTTCAGTTCCCACTGTTTTATCTTGCACAGACTGAGACACTCCTCATGTCCACTGGAGACTATTCTGCAGAACAGTCAGTGCCATTATTTCACAATTGTTTTTGGAGTCTTTTTAGTGTAAATTATGGAAAGTGTTGCTATACTTCACATATTCACAGAAACAGAAGCAAAAAAAATGATTTACTATAGGAAACCTCACTAAAATTGCAAAGTAAATCAAACATATTTAAAGTGACTATCTGAACTATGTTAGCTGTCTTAATATTGTTGCTTCCTCCCTGCTAAAACCAGATCAGCACAGCACATGTTTCATTTCTGTTATTTGGGCTGTGTGGTGCCACATATCTCCAGAAGAAATCTAGAGGTACAATCAAGGTGGTTTAGTATGGCATGCCCCATTCCCCATCCCATAATTTGTGTCTCATACCCCTGATTTATTAGGGTGCTTATTGCATTTGCATACTATCATAGTATTAGAGTGTGGAGAGCTCAAAACACAGGCTTTTTGATAATAAGCTAAAGAAAGAGTTTTTTTTACTCTGCCTATGTTCAAGACAGAACTTGGGAAAGTTGTTCAAGTAAACTTTTCCCACACCCGTGCTCAGCCAAGTGGGCTTGTGTATGGCTTTCCCAAGCTCTGAAGGGACAGTGAGCTTAATTGGTTTGTAAATGTTCTCACCCTGCTTCTGTAAACAAGAGTCAGAGAATGACTCTTGGTAGTCAAAACAAGGCAGTTATGCCCATGAGCTCATCAAGGGAGGGCATGAGCAAAACCTGGGAATAAATGTCACAGCTGTATTTCCAAGGCCAGATTGTAGTAAATTCAGGGTCAGGAGAGATAAACAAAAGTCACCTGTTTGAGAATCCAGCAATCTAGATGCTGGGAAGATAATGATCTCACATGTATAAGGTACCCCCTCCCAGAGGGTCTTTTGGGTATAAATAAAGGACCCCTAGATCAGGGAGATTAAACCTCAAGTAGCCTCAACAAGCCTCAAAATAACATCAAGAAGATTCAAGATCCGTAACTCCTCCCAGAGAAGAGATCCTCACTGTGGCTGTTCATGAGGCTTCCATCCAGTGAGACAAATGTAAGATAAGAGCAAAGGCAGGGATGGGGGAGACAGAGATCCATTAGCCATTAGTTTTGTTTTAGTGTTTTATTGCCTGTAAGTGCCAGCAGCCATACGACAGCTCAATGTACACAACTTTGCTTCACTAAATCATTACATTTTCCTTCCTCATCAGTGTGTTTCATGGTCATTCAGATCTCCAACTTACTTGCCTCAGGGAAGGGGGAAAAATTGGCAAAACAGGCTGATTGCAGGTGTTACCACCACTCACCATATGCTCAGAGGCACGTTACCAAATTCTACCAACCTACACAGGAAGTGGATTGGACTGTGAAAGACCAACCCAAATTGTGTATTTTGACAAATGTGTAGGGCAGTACAATATCTCAGAGAGGAGGTCACATCTCCTGCTCCCCTAGTGCATTCACTATAGCTGCCCAATTTCCCTGGTTTTTAAAGTTTGATAGGAATATCTGTTGGCTATTTGTACGTTCTTAAACCGCAAGGGGTTTTTTTTGCCTATTAGTCAATTTATAGAATGAGGCAGTAGCAGCTCAATTTTTTTATGAAGCTATACTGGCTCAACTTGCATGTGTGTGTGTTGTGTATGAATACTTTCTGTTTTTGTTGCATGAACACTTCCTCTGCGTATTATGGTGGCTTGTCATCAAGATCCTTCTGTCTACAGTATCATGCCAACACAGATGGAAATACATTTGTACCAGAATGGTCATTATCCTAAAGAAGCATTTGTTCACATACAATAAACCAACAGAACTAGCTACTATAACAATAGAGGTGGGCAAACTGACCTGTACTCACCTCATATTAACTTAAAAATTATCTGAGATTTTTCAAAAGAATGGGCTGAAGGCATCTGAGGCCACCACCTGCTGAAGTTAAGCAGGTCTGGGCCTCATTGGTGTCTGGATGGGAGACCATCTGGTCCATGTACATGTACATCATCTTGGGTTCCATGTTGAAAGAGAAATGGTATATAAACATAATAAAATAAAAATAAAGAATCTCAAATCATTCTCTGAGACAACCCAGAAGTTTTGGAAGATGTCACCCTGCCCATCCCCACTCACCCTTGCCTTTTCAAAAACCCTCCCTACTAGACCCCACCCCCAAAACATCTCCTCCCCATTCCTTTTCCTTTCCTTTGAGGAACAACCACAGCAGCACAAAATGAGAAATTAGGAAAGAGGGTTTTCCCCTTCCCTCCCACCTTTTCTGTCATCCTGATGATGACAGCATCAGGGCATAGTTAAACTATAGAATTCACTCTCACAAGATGTAGTGATGACCACCAATTTGGATGGCTTTAAAAGAGGATTGCACAAATCCACAAAGATAAGGCTATCAATGACATTGGTTATTAGCTACAATGGCTACATTCCACCTCCACTGTCGGAGGCAGTATGTCTCTTTCAGAGCTTGGAAAAGTTACTTTTTTGAACTACAACTCCCATCAGCCCAATCCAGTGGCCATGCTGGCTGGAGCTGATGGGAGCTGTAGTTCAATAAAGTAACTTTTCCAAGCTCTGGTCTCTTTATACCAGTTGTAGGGAGAGGGCTCTTGTGCTCAGAGGAATCTGGTTGGTCACTGTGAACAGGATGCTGGACCTGATGGCCTTTGACCTGATCCAGAAGGGCTTTCTTATGTTCTTAGGGTCCAAAAGCCTGAGGAATCAAGGGAGATGTAGTTTTCCCTAGGGCTCTATTCCCATGATCCCTTAAGTTTTTGTGCCCTGATGCTCTGAGTAGCAGGATGAGTGAGAAGAAGGGAGGGATTCTATTAGATTGTCTGTCTCTGCATGACTACAGCTGCTCCCACATCCTCCACTACTTGAAAGAGAAAAGGTGTTCTTAGATTTTCACGTATGGATCAGCAGAGCTTTCTCAGCATCTATACCAGGGGTTCCCAAACTGTGGTCCATGCATCACCAGCAGTCCACGATATTCATTCAGATGGTCCATGGCTTGTCCCCATTAAATATTTCTATTGATTTTAATTTCACCTTTGCTTTTTTCTTATATTGCATTTATTGCATTACAGTTTGAATTCTATGGAATGCAGATTGTAATACTATGAAACACAATATAAGAAACAAAAGAAGCAACAAAAATATTATTAAAATAATACAGCATCTAGCACAGCGCATTACAATAGGCAGAAAAATCATTAAGTGGTCTGCCAAGCCTATTGACAATTTTCAAGGTCCATGGGGAAAAGTTTGGGGAACCACTGATCTACACTAAAGAATGTTGTGAGGGCTACCAGCATAAATGTTTTCCAAATGATTAGATGAACAAAGTCTGCATTAGTTTTGCCACCACTTCTAGCCACAATGTCCAAATCTGCAACTTCTGTGTTCAGGGCCTGTACCTCTGACTAATAAATGGTGTTGATGAAGAATTGAGGTTTTATATAGAGATCAAGAAATATTTGCCAACTTTTCTAAGAAATCTAGTCACTGCAAGTGGGTACAAAATTATGCTATTTGTTGTTAAGTGCCCGTAGTTACCTTCTGAAATTCCACAAAACTAGTAACTTTATTAGTTGAGAACCAACAAATAATGATTGGTTCCATGATAACATTCGGTGGTAAATAAGATCATACAATATACTTTTGGTCACTGTTCTTCAACCTTGGTTCCCAGATGTTGGACTACAACTCCCATCATCCCCAGATGCATGTCAGTGGTCAGGGATGATAGGAGTTGTAGTTCCTTGAATCTGGGGGCCCAAGGTTGACGAACACTGTTTTAGGTTGAACAATTAAGGCACTAACAATTATGGAGGGCACTGAGATTAGATCACATAATCATGCCAAAAGATGGCATTTTTCTTTCTAAAATGTCAGCCTTTCTTGTGAGAATTTCATCTGTATTTTATGGAATATAAGTTACTGTCCAATGGCCCCTCTAGTCCAGCATCCGCTTTTTACAGTAGCCAACCAGATGCCTGTGCAAAACCTGCAAGCGGGACCCGAGTGCAAAGAGCACTCCCTCTCCTGCAGTTTCTAGCAACTGGTATTCAGAAGCATACTGCCTTCGACTTTGGAGGCAGAGCATAGCCATCATGGCTAGTAGCCACCAATAGCCTTATCCTAAAGGAATAAGGAAAGGAAAGCCTGGGAGCTACTACCATGTCATGCTAGAGCTCTTTCGTCACACTCTCTCTAGACCAGGAATGGGGAACCTCAGGCCTAGGTTTCAAATGCGGCCCTCCGGTCATCTCTATCTGATCCTCAGGACTCTCCAGAGGTCACATCCCCTCCCCAAGCCATACTCTTTACTAGCTCTGCTTCGCACCCTCCTTGAGTGGTTTAGCCTGGCTGGATCATGTCCTTGAGTTCTGAAAGAGCCTCTCACTTGTTTCAATGGAGGACAGAGAGGAGTGTGTGAGTGAGTGTAGAAACTAGCCTACTGTATAAATGTGAATGGCAGGGATTAGCAGGGAGAGTAAGTGGTTTCTTCCTGTTGCCCCATCAATGAGATTTAACTCTGGTTAGAAAGGCTATTTCCAAATGGGCATTTTGTTCACATTTCATGCCTATTTTGTCCTTTCCTTCTGTGTTCAACCTATAGGCTGCCAACAAGGATGTCAACGAGTTCCAGTTGCTCAAAGAACAATTTGTGTCCACCAGCAGCAGTCTGGAAATAAAGTCAAGGAGCCTTGAAAGGGATCTGTTATCCTGTATTCAGCCCCATTCTACTTAATGTTGATTTCAGCTGTCATGAACAAAGTGGGTGGTAGTTTATTCTTACTGGCAACAGGCATAAACTATCAAGTGCTTGGCTTGAGAAAGCAAAAAATCGATGTAAAAAGGAAAGCAGCCATGAGCAGGATGACAGATTATTTAGAAGGCATTTCATCATTGGATCCCAGCTATTAGTTGGAAAAATGATTGGAAGTTTTTGAGAAGTGTCTTCCTGAAGACAGTACCGTTGTACAGCAGACCTAAACCAATTCCTTGATCCATAACTATTTTCCAAAGACTAAAGGGGTGGAAATGGAGCAAATGCACTTCTGCTTCAGGTTCTCTGTAGGCACATTAGGTACTGGTAAGGAACATTGCTGAAACAAATTTGGAATATGAAATGCAAATTAAAAAGAACTATATAGTTCATTTTGGAGAATAGCAAGCTATTCCTAGGAACACAGGAAGCTGTCTTACACTAAGACAGACCATTAACCCACCTACCTCAGTAATGTCTCCAGCCTAGGCTTATACAGATGCTGCATCATCCCTGATATAGTTCAAAACATCTGGACAGCACCAGTTTGAGGAAAGTTGGTCTGCACTGACCAGCACTGGCTCTCTGGGGCTTCAGGCAGGCGTCTTTCCCGACCCTAATAAGACCTTTTGTATACGAAATACAGGGACATATGAACTGTTTGATAATGTTAGAACATTGGTCCACCCATCTCAGTACTGTCGACGCTGAATGGAAGCGGCCCTCCAGGAATTCAGACAGAGGGCATTCTCTGTCCTGCCTGGAGATGCCAGGGATTGAACCGCTGTGCCACTGATCTACAGCCCTTCGCCACTGCTCTTCTGCTGAGCTCTGGCCCTTTGCAAGAGATAGATACTGTATATCCAGTAGAACAAAGTGATGGAAATGAGAGGTGGTAAAATTAACTTGATCACTCTAGGTCTCAGTTAGGGGATATATTTTGAATACTCCTCTTAGTAGAATGCTCTTCCTTGCAAGTAGGAAGCTAGTACTCCCAGGGAAAAGGATTTAGTCTCTCTCTCTCTCTCTCTCTCTCTCCTAGGTTGTCCTCTCTCCATAGGTTGTCCTATGTAAAAATTCCTTGTAAGGAGAAAACATTCTCTCTCTCTCTCTCTCTCTCTGTGTGTGTGTGTGTGTGTGTGTGAGTGAGTGTGTGTGTGAGAGAGAGGGGGGGAGAGAGAGAATGTTTTCTCCTTACAAGGAATTTTTACATAGGAAAACCTTTTCCCACCTGTAGCAGGACGGAATGCTGTCTATTCTGGGGCTTCAGAACTCGCCCATCTCATTCCAAATCATTCTGCTGCATACTGTAGAACCAGCCTTGGATGAAGTAGATATCAGCAAAAATAACAAAGTCATGTGGCACCTGAAAGGCTTACAGATTTATTACAACATAAGCTTTTATAGACAGAAGCCTACATCATCTGGTGGAAGAGACCACAGTAGCTGGTGCTGTAATAAATCTGTTAGCCTTTAATGTGCTGCCAGATTCCTTGTGGTTTTGTTACAAGAGACGAACATGGCAACCTCAGTGATAGACATCAGTCAGGCTCCGAAAGGTGCTTCAAACTTTATTTAAAGGACCATAGTTCAGGAGCAGAGCATCTTAGCTGCAAGTGGAAGGTTCCCAGTTTAATGCCTGGTATCACCAGAGACCCCTATCTGAAAATGAAACCCTGGAGATGCACTGCCTATCAGTGTAGGCAACATTGAGCTAGATGGACCAGTAGTCTGACTTTGTATAAGGCAGTTTCCTATGTTCCTATGCTATTTTACTTTTATTTATTTGATGTATGCCCACCTTTTCCCTCTGTTTGGTTCCCAGGGCAGCTTACAAAAAAAGTTAATAAAAAAAACTAAAAGAAAAGAAGAGCATAAAACACCACAATATAAGAGAGCTGTGAACAGAATTAAAAACAATCATCAAGCATAAAAGCAGAGTACAGAGGATTAAGAAGTACGGGGAAATTGTTAAAGGCCTTGTCCAGTATCAAAATGATGCCAGGAGAGTCTCCTTGTAGAGAGCATTCCGCAGATGTGGTACCACCACCAAGTAAATCTTTTCCCTTGTAGCTGTGCGCCACACCTCAGATTGCTGGGGCACCTGGAAAAAAACCTGTTGAAGAGACCATGTACAGGCTGGCCCATGCAAAGACATGTGGTCCTTCAGATATCCCAGTCACAAGATGTGATGGATTATAAAGCTCAAAATCATTAATTTGAACTGAGCCCAGAAAGGGAATGGAAGACAGTATAGTTGGTGGAAAACAGCAATATGGTCATAAATAAGAAGCGGAGAGGCTCCAAACAATTACCAATGACCTATGGTTTCAATTTGGGAGGTCAGTTATGTACCACTAAAAGAGAGAGAGAGAGAAAGGATACCAAATGGCAGAAAATTTGTGTTTGCTTGTATTTACAGGTACAATTTTAGAAATAACTGCAATAATTTAAATAGAAATACAATACATCTTTCCATAGTGGGGGAGACAGTGACCAGGTGATCTGTGTGAGTGCTCAGTCTGTTGTCCAGAGTGTTGGTGGGCAACAGCAAGGCCCCTGCTCTCCTCCCTTCTTATGGTTCTTTATCTTGAAACTGGATTTGGACCAGACAGCAGTTAACACAAAAGAGTGTTGTCTTAACAGCTCTTACAACAGAAGACTATCTTCTGTAAAGTACCACACATGGTCACCCTAATTTCAGTACACTGTAGTCCTCTTCAGTTGTTCAAATCTCATGTGTGGGGAGAATCATGCTAAACAGCACCCCCTTTGCTTTCCCCATTTTTCTGCATGACTTGGAGAGTGAAAGTATGAGGCAGGAAACCTCCTCAACTTCCAGAGGCTCCCCTTGCAATTTAGAATCCTGACATTTCTGCTGTGAAATCTGAACCATCTTTCCAGGCCCTAGTTACGGTTAGAACTTATAAACAACTGTTCATCTTTCATTTTTGCCTGTTCATAATTCATATGTAAAAGTTAAACATTTGAATTCTTGAATCTGAATGATGAAATCTGATCCTCAGAACATTCCCAATAACGTGTATGCCATATTTGATTGCAAAGGTAACATGTTTATTGAGGATGGGTAGGAGTAAGAATGGGGATTCTGTGTGCGGCTGGAAATACACACAAAACTAAATGTTCAAAATTCAAAGCAGTTTACAGAATCAGTTATCAAATGTAAAACAAAACAATACAGAATTAAATGGACTGAATGGCCTAGGAACACTCAATCTTGTACATTTGTTAAAGCCTTGCAGTTGTGGGCCTAGATGGGAAACACCACTGGCAAGCCACCTCAAGAATAAAAGGCAAATAAATGATAAAAGCCACCTTGTTATTTCTTTCCAATATTTCATTACACAATTTCCAAGGTGTTTTTTAAACAAATGTTTAAAGTTAACCAATAACAATTAAAAATAGCATTTTTTTAGTACCAACAGAATCTTCCACACCCATTTAAAAGGCAGTTAAAAGGTTCACTGAGAACCACTCAAAGCCAATTTGAAAGCATTAAGGAAAATATCTAACTGGTCCCTAATGGCTACCATATCTGGTGCCAGGCAAAGGAAGGGAATTCTATAGCTGAGACACCACCACTGAGCAGGTCCTATCTCTGGTAACCATTCATCTCACCTCAGAAAAGAGAGCATCCAGAGGTGGGCCCCTTAATTTAGAAAATGTGGGATATTATGATGGTCAGACAAACAATAGCATCTGTAGATCAGTATCCATGGCAACCTGATCATTCTAACCTACCAGGTTTTCACAAAAACAGCTTTGAAATGTGGAAATACAAGCCAGTTGTAGCTGAGACAGCCATGACATGTATATGAAAGCTTAATGATTATGTTAATAGGGATCCTTGTCCAATTGTCACCTTTGATCTACCTAACCTTTTGCCTCTTCAGATCAGAAGGACTGTTTTGCCTTGATCTACAGACTTTCAATCTTCCCATCAAGTGCTGACACTAATGAGTCTAGAAGGAATTCAGATGAAGTAAAGCAAAAGAAAGCTTCTGGTGGCAGAAGAGAGCCTTTAAACTGAAATTAGCTTTTTTCTATCTCTCCTTGAGTGGTCCTACTGTTACAAGAGACCAATTTTCCAAAGCAGAAAATGGTCAGACTAAATGCCACCAGGCTTTAAAATCTGTTGTTCATTCATACTATTAAAAAAAAAGCAAACAGCGAGCTTCTGTGAGTACCCACATAAGCCCCTAAGGTTGATTTTTAAGAGGGAGTAATAACTGACAAACAATTCAATACTGCCTTATTTGTTTCCTAAAGACTTCCAAGCCTTCACAGGTGAAACAAACAGAATTTACCTCTGCATTTAGCCACTTAACCACCATTCACTTTTCAAAGGCAACAAAGCCAATGAGTGGCATTTTAGCCTTTGAAAACCAGTTCTTCCAGAGTTTAGAGGTCCATTGGTTTAAACCTGGCTCAGCAGGACAATCAAGCCAGAGCATAATAGCCCACAACTCATTCTACACATATTCAAGTGTGCCCAGCATTGTAGGGTGAGCCAGATAATTATCTCTTCTTTTAGTTATATGCTCCATATTTTAGGAACCCTGTCCTTGTTTCATTAAGGCTGGCAGGCCATAGGTCAAGAAACAAGTCTATTTAGCTTTGTTTTTCATAGTCATTATTGTTAGTTGTAATATTGTAGTCCAAGGTATAGGTCTAGTATAATATGCACACATTTTCAAATATGTTTGAAGCAAGAGAAAGACCAAGGAAATGGTGGGACTGCTGCTCAATAAGGATGGCAAAATTGTAACAGATAACAAGGAAAAGGCAGAACTGCTCAACGCCTATTTTGCCTCCGTTTTCTCCCAAAAAGGGAACAGTGTGCAACCTTGCATTGGTAGCAATCTCAGGAAGGGGTCGGGATTGCAGTTCAAGATTGATAAGGAGATAGTCAGGAAATACCTAGTTAACCTAAATGAGTTCAAATCTCCAGGGCCTGATGAACTGCATCCCAGAGTATTGAAGGAACTTGCGGATGTACTCTCGGAACCTCTTGCCATCATCTTTGAGAAATCCTGGAGAACGGGAGAGGTGCCAGAGGATTGGAGACGGGCAAACGTCATCCCGCTCTTTAAAAAGGGTTAAAAAAGAAGATCCAGGGAATTACAGGCTGGTCAGGCTGACTTCAATACCGGGAAAGATATTAGAACAGATAATAAAAGAGTCCATTGGCAACTATCTAGATGACAATGCTGTGATAGTAGGAGCCAGCATGGGTTTGTCAAGAAAAAATCCTGTCAAACTAATCTCATCTCTTTTTTTGATTGGGTCACTAGCTTAATAGATGGTGGAAATGCTGTAGATGTCATCTATCTAGATTTCAGCAAAACGTTTGACAAAGTCCCCCACGACTTTTTGATTAGCAAACTGGTCAAATGCGGACTAGATGGAAATACTGTCAGGTGGATTCACAACTGGTTGGAAAACCGTACTCAAAGAGTGGTCGTCGGTGGCTCTGCTTCGGACTGGAAGGAGGTTTCGAGTGGAGTGCCACAGGGTTCTGTCCTGGGGCCGATACTCTTCAACATTTTTATCAATGACTTAGATGATAGGGTGGAGGGAAGCCTTATGAAGTTTGCGGATGATACGAAACTGGGAGGGATAGCTAACACAATGGAAGACAGGAATAAAATCCAAAGGGACCTGGATAGACTAGAAAATTGGGCTGAAATTAATAAAATGAAATTCAATAAAGACAAATGCAGGATTCTGCATTTAGGCCACAAAAACAAAATGCACGGGTACAGGATGGGAAATACCCGGCTTAGCAGTAGTGCGTGTGAGAAGGACCTTGGAATTGTAGTGGATTGCAAGTTGAACATGACCCAGCAGTGTGATGCTGCGGCAAAAAAGGCAAACGCGGTTTTGGGCTGCATAAACAGAGCTATAGTTTCCAGGTCGAGGGAAGTAATAGTCCCACTATATTCTGCATTAGTCAGGCCTCATCTGGAATACTGCGTTCAGTTCTGGGCGCCTCATTTTAAGAAAGATATAGACAAGTTAGAGCGGGTTCAGAAGAGGGCGACGAGGATGATAGCCGGTATGGAGAACAAGTCTTATGAGGAAAGGTTGAAGGAACTTGGCATGTTCAGTCTGGTGAAGAGAAGGCTGACGGGTGACATGATTACACTCTTTAAGTACCTGAAGGGCTGTCACATAGATTTGTTCTCTGCTGCCCCAGAGGGTAGGACTAAGTCTAATGGTTTTAAGTTGCAGGAGCGTAGATTCAGATTGGACATTAGAAGGAACTTCTTGACAGTAAGGGCAGTTCGGCAACGGAACCGACTGCCTAGGGAGGTGGTGGGATCCCCTTCGCTGGATGTCTTCAAGCAGAGGCTGGACAGCTATCTGCAGGAGATGCTCTAGCTGTGGATTTCCTGCTGTGAGCAGGGGGTTGGACTCGATGGCCTACAAGACCCCTTCCAACTCTATGATTCTATATGCATTATTTATATAGATAATAAATTCTCTTCTGATTAATTATAGGGAAAGTTACAGAGACATAGAATCATGGGACTAATACAGAGTCATAGCTAGCAGCAGTTACCACAGAATAAGCAGAAGTGAAGCTTACCACCTAGAGAATGCTTGGGCAAGATTTTTACATAGGAAGTTGATGAACACAGGGTCTTTGGGTGGTGACAGTCTGACACATGTCTAAATGAGGAAGCTGGGGTGGGATGTGGTGTTAGCCTACATTAGGCCACTTTGCTTAGACTGTCTGGAACAGGAAGGCAAGGAACTTGGTAAGAAGTTATCACTGAGAAGACTAAGATATAGGGAGCCAATCAGAAAGTGACCTCCCAAGCTTGATGTAGATTGTGAAAGGAAATAAACGGTTATGGCTGGATAGATACAGGGTGGGGGAGACAAGTGGAGAAACTAGAGAAATAAGGAACAAGGAGAGAGAGTGGAAGACCTGGGACTGCGGAACTACCTGGAGAATGTACCAACTTTCCGTAAGTACAATATTTGTTTTCCAGTCAGTTCTTCTAATCACATCAATATGAATCTTCATGCACCAAATCTAGCACATCAGAAATATCCTCCAAGCATATAATTCACAGCCAAGAAGTTCCAGCCAAAAGCCAAGCCTTGACTTCTACTGAAATAGACCAAGCTTCTGCCCTAAGTGCTGATAAAGGTACACGTTTGGGCACACTAAGGATCTGACACCCCAAAATAGAGAGAATCGCCTTGCATTTAGAATTTACTCCTCTACACCTGCACCCCAAACAAAAGTTCTATCAGGGACTGAACACAGAAGACCTGAGGAGCAGGAGGCCAAAATTAAGCCCCTTTTATAAGATGAAAATCATACTAAACCCTTGGCATTAATGGAAAACAATTTTGCTTTTGAGCTGACAAAGATAAGGAAGACGGAGGTATGACAAGGGCTACAGCCCAATAGCACAGCATCTACTTTGAAAGCAGAATGTCCCCAGTTTATCCTATGGCATTTCCAGGTAGCGCTGGTGATTTCCCTTGTCTGAAACCCCAGAGAACCACTACCAGTCAGTGGAGATAATATTGAGCCAGAGGAACCAATTGTCTGACTTGGAACAAGGCAGCTTCTTATGTTTCTATGACAAGGTACATAAATCTCATCACTCGCTCTATGGGATATCCTTCCAAGAAGAAGAATTAAGCATTGGCCTCCTTTCCACTAATCCCCCCCCCGCAGATATATCCCCATCCCTGCATTTATATTTCAAGTTAAACAAGGCTTCTGGCAATACCCTTTTTAGCTCATGACATGGAGTTCTGCCCTTAATTTCCCAAGCTACTCAGTTTCTGAGTATAATGTCACCATGCTTAAGTAAAAGATGCATGGGAGTTGGATATAATTAATTAGAGTTTGTTAATAAATTGGCAGCATTTCTCTTGGTTTGAATAAAGACTTATGGGTGGTTTTTCCAAGATGGTTCTTATGCTAAACTGAAAGTGTGGAGCATATCCCATGAAAAAGTATATGAGGCAACACAGAAGAACTTTGGCATAATATAATATTTTAGACAGTTTATAGACCAAGGTTAGTCAACATGGTGCCTGTGGACTCCAACTCTCATAAATCCTAGCCAGCAAGGTCAATTGTCAGGGATTGTGGGAATTGTAGAGTATCACATAGGCTACCCTGATGTAGATGATGGGTTGTATTCAACTAAATTCTAATCAGAGTAGACCACATTAAAATTAATGGACCTAAATTAGTCATGTCCATTAATTGTAATGGGTCTATTCTGAATATGACTAATATTGGATACAATGCAATATGAGCACTCTGGCTCCATTATTGTCCCTGCCTATTGCACCCATGAGCTAGGGCAGGGATGGGTAGAAGGTAGATCCAGATTTACTGATAGATCTCTGGAGTATTTGCAGTAGATTGGAAAGAATTCCTGACTCCCAAATATTTAACTATAGAAGTAAAAAAAAAAAGCAACCAGGAGTGAATTTGTGTGTGTGCGGAAGGACTGTGAGATCCATTCAATTCTGGTACTCAAAACAAATTCCTGGGGCTCAGAATTCTTTAATTCTTTAAAAAAAACATTTTTTAAAACAACTCATGTTTACATAGATACAGAATATAATACAGAATATAACTGTGACACTTATATTGCAGTAATATGAATTCTTATATGGATGTATATTCTCCTGAAAATTATTGTTCCAAAACATAATAAATAATGCCCAATAGCCTAAAAAACTGTATTTGACAATTATTTTCTCTTCTAGAACATGTAAACTTTGATGGGGTTATGATGTCCCAGATTCTTTCAAGCCATTTAGAGACTGGAGGTGCTATGCTCTTTTTCCAAGCTTTTCCAATACTTACCTTTGCAACAAATGAAAATTTAAGATGACTTCCTGGAAGAATTCTTTAATTCTAAGTGTTTAGTTGTTGCACCAGGCTCAGTTTGGTGGACTGTGGAGTTCTGGCATGCACACCCACAACCATTAGTTCCTACAGTGGGGAACCTCCAGCCTTCAGGCCAATCATGACCACCAGGGGGTCCAATCTGGCCTGTGATGCCACTTTCCCCAAATCACAGCCATCTGCCCGTCAGCTGATGTCATTAGTGACATCTGCTGATGTGCTGGAGGACAGGATTTAATCCTGCCTTGGTTGCACGATTTTGGAAACAAGATAGCACAGTCAAGGCAGCAGGATTTAATCCCCGCTCATCAGTTGAGTGGGGATTAAAGCCCTGTGCCAAAGCAACCTTTGAAATAGCTGTCACTCAAGAGCTACTTCAAAGAGGCTTTTGCAAATCCTTTAAAACAGCTCCTGCACTCCTGTTTGTTCAAATGGGAATGTGGGGCTATCTTAAAACCTTTCTCAAGTCTCCTTCCACTTCCCTTTTAATTTAAAGGGAGAGGGGAAAATTTGGAAGAGTTTTTTACAAGTCTCTCCCTCCTTCTTTATGTCCCCAAAGGTGAGCATAAGGAGACTTGGATCTTCCCCCTTTCTTTTAAGTCCCTAATCTCAGAAATTTAAGGGAAGTACAACAGAGTTTGACAGGTGTGTGATGTTGCCCACTTGTCAATCATGCAACATCATAATGGTATCATGTAATTGATAGGTGAGCAGCCATGCCCACCTGTCAAATTTGGCCCTTGAAATATATCCTGATATGGATCTGGCCTGTGGAGCCAAAAGGGTTCCCCACCCCTGCTGCAGATGCTCTGAAGTTTGCCCATTCCTGAATGAGAGGACCAGTACTAACTAAGATCAGGGTGTGTGCATAGGTGGCTTGTAGGAATCAGAATAAATCTGGTTCACTGTTCCAAACAACAGCCTGGCCAGATATCTCATGGGATAAAGCACTTTGCTAAGGAGAAGAGAGTCCTATATGTAAAAATCAATTCATTGACAGACTGAGGCAACTAGAATAGAAAAGGGGAAATAACAAACAAGATGAAAGAAAAGCAACGCAGTGAGCCAAGTGACATTTATATATCAGGTTAAACTATTTGGAAAAGGGAAATTTATGTTCCAAGGTTATAAAGATGCTAAAAGACTGTATTTAATTATACCTTAGTGGAGGAGAGAAGTCCGGAAAGAGCATGATATGAGGACTAATGGACCCGCAAAAATGCAAAGTACCATTCAGCACTAAAGTAATTGGGCAGAACACAGAAAGAGACCAGGATAAATGATTACTTCATTAATTTTAAAATTAAGGGCAAGATAAGGCAGTCACTATCACAGAGTTATTAAGTTAAAACCAGCTAATCAGCACAATTTAAATGTAAAGATGCCTTCCAGTTCCTACCAATTTGATCCAAACATGCGCTATAGCCATTTAATGTAACTTTATTGATCAGTCTGTGCTACTAATAAAGTATATTTATTCAAAGAGTTTTAATTTATTGTCACTTTTGTGTATACCAGCCATAGTACAGACTAAGGGTTGGACCCAGAATTAGTCATGCTTATGGTAGACCAGAGCTTGGAAAAGTTACTTTTTTGAACTACAACTCCCATCAGCCCCAGCCAGCATGGTCACTGGATTGGGCTGAAGGGAGTTGTAGTTCAAAAAAGTAACTTTTCCAAGCTCTGTGGTAGACCCACTGAAATCAATGGGATTTAAGAAGTACCTTAAGTCCCATTAATATCAGCAGGTCCATTCTAAGCATAACCACGTCTTGACCCAGTCCTGAGAGTCCAGAGTCCCATGTGATGAGTTCCCTCACAGGACATGCATATCACTTCACTGGAATGTATCTGTTGAACCTAGACAGTCACACAAATCTTATCTCCATCATTTGCACTTTGCAAAAGGCCTCTACCTGCACTGCTTCTTCAGTTATCATATTTTCAGGACAAATTGCAATTATTTGGCAAAGAAGAGACAGAGATTGGGATATCCCGCTTGCATTGGCTGCCTGTATGTTTCCGAGCTCGATTCAAGGTGCTGGTTTTGACCTATAAAGCCTTACACGGCTTGGGACCACAATACCTGATGGAACGCCTCTCCCAATACGAACCCACTCGTACACTACGTTCAAGATCAAAGGCCCTCCTCCTGGTGCCTACTCCAAGGGAAGCTCGGAGGGTGGCAACAAGGGAGAGGGCCTTCTCAGTGGTGGTCCCCAAATTATGGAATGATGTACCTGACGAGGTGCGCCTGGCGCCAACACTGTTATCTTTTCGGCACCAGGTCAAGACTTTCCTCTTCTCCCAGGCATTTTAGCATGTGTTTTTAAATTGTTTTTATATTGTTTTGAATTTTAAAATTGTGTTTTAAATTGTTTTTTAAAATATGTTTTTAAATTGTGTATTTGTTTCAATGTTTTTGATTGCTGTAAACCGCCCAGAGAGCTTCGGCTATGGGGCGGTACACAAGTGCAATAAATAAATAAATCAATAAAATCCCACCAGTTCTAGCTTCAGCCCCATTACTGCAGGCTTTGAAAAACTTTTACTGACCAGAACAATAGTATTTATGTGACTGCTTTGCCGTATACCAAGCTCATAACTTGATCCATGTTTAAAAGCTCAATATATGTTGAACTCTGCAAAATCCACTCAGTTCCTACTGTCAGAAAGCCAAGTTGTTTGCATGTAATGGCCATCAGAGAAAAGAGAACTGATAGCATGGAAGACTACACAGAAGCAGTTGACATCATATTGTTCCCAAGGCATTGTAGGAAGTGCAGCCAGTGAGAAGCTGTGGAGGGAGCCTCATGCTGCATCCATCTAGCCACATGCCCAGAATATCTTGGGAGCAATGCAATGAGTCGTGATGTAACATAGCTCCCAAGACATCCTAGGAAGCTGATGTGAACTGCATGGGGATTTTTTATTTTTAAAGGTTTAAAAAGGAAGACAGGAAATTATTGGCCACCTGGTTAAGCATGGTGAGTGGCAATCATCCCTCCCCCACAAAAAAAAAAACAGGGAACCTTCTCCACCTCACCCCCTAACAAAGCAGCAAGGGAAAAAATAATTGAGAAACTGGGAGGGGATTTTGGCTCAGACATAAATATAATGAAAGTTACTGTGATTTCATCATATAAATATGGAACATATGAAAACCATATCTGTGAAAGTAGCAACATTCTAGTGCAAGAGACTTTCTGGATGTAACTAGTAGTTTTGGTGAGTGAAAGACATTCCTGGTCTGTGCAAATATTAGAGAAATGTTGTAGAAGGACCATAGCTCAGTGGCAGAGCACACACTTTGCATGCAAAAGATCTTGGGTTCAATCCCTGACATCTCCAGAATGGGCTGGGGAAGGCTCAGGTCTGAAATCCTGGAGAGCAACTGCCTGTGCTATATGGATCAACAATCTGATTCAATATAAGGCAGCTTTCCATGTTCCCAAATATTCACATTTTTTTCCAACCCAGTTTCACCTGGCTACAGCTTCTTATACCTTCCAGCAATATTCATATAGAAAGTCCCCTCCAATCAGGGGTTGATGAAGTAAATGTGCTGACTTCATAACATGATGTGGCCAATCAGATTTGACTGCATGATGGTAATTACTGAGGGTAATTGCAAAGCAACTGAGAGAGAGGAAAAGTGATGCAAATGTACATTAAAGTGAAATATTTTTGCAAGAGGTCTTGAAGGATCATTGAAAAAGGAGTCATTTTATTTCAGCGGTGCTTAAAATATTGGCTAAAACTAGGGATATGCATCAGCCATAAGATTCAGTTTGGATCCAGCCCGTAACAATCTGCTTTATCCCAAAGCACTTTGTGGTCTGCCAGATTTGACTCAGGTCCAGCCTTTCCCCTGCTCCCACATTTGCTAATATAGGATGATAGAACAGCTATAACTTTGCTTTCCTTCTCACAGAAGTGTAGCCCATTCAGAGTTGGTAGAGCCTAGCAATTTACAGGTAATTGGCTACAAAGGTGTTTGTGCTGGGCACCCTTTAAAAGTTTTTTTTTTAAGGCCTCAAACTTTTTTATTTTTGTCCCAAATTTACAGGCAATGTTGCTTGTTCTAAGGTCATGGATCCTGGCAAATTTCACAAAGACAGCTGCTGTAATCTTTTTTTCCCGTTTGACAGAAGGGGGTAAAATTTGCAGGCACACTAGTTCCTCCTGGGTAGATTAAGCCTATCAAACTATACAAAAATTTATCCAGGGGTTGTGTGTTTGTGTGTTGGGTACCTTTAAATTTTGATTTAAAGGAAACATCTGGAACTTTTTTTAGTTTGGAGCTGATTTGGATGAAATTTGCACTTACAAACTTCAGCTGTGAGTCACAACTGAGCTCCTGCCAACCTTTCCCCATTCCACATCTTCCTTACATTTAGAGGAGAAGTGTGGTTTGATCTTGCAAAACTACTCCCTCCAAAAGGCATTGGGATTGGAGAACATTGGTAAAATTATTTTTCTTTGATTACAAACGTGACCTATCAGTCATGAAAGAGCTCCTCCTTCCCTCCTTCTGATCCTGGAGTTTTCCTTAGCTAGAGACATAAGTTTCAGTTTCACAAAGCTACTCCTTTCCCCTCATGTTCACTGCAACATCTTTTAATGTCTAAATAGCTATGGCACCATGAAACCCTTCAAAGTTTTCTGCTTTGACTCATGCTGATATTGTAGAAGCTCAAAATCCCTCTGAGATACCCCACCTCATCACATTCAGGGTTTGTATAAACCTTTTGCACCCCCCCCTTAGCAAAATCAACATTTTTTTAATGTCAGTATTACTTCATACCTTTTTATCTGTATAGATCCTAGATACACATAATAAAAAGGTTTGTTCCTGTTATTTTTTATTCCCAACAGATTTACTCCCTCATGAATTATCTTAGAACATTTCTTTATATTAAAGAAAAGGTTCAACTAGCCTTAAGCCTTCCAGACAAATAAAATCACATTACAGCTGATTCTTTAATAAGCATCTGAAATGCTACACAACCCAAATACCTCCACTGCTGCCTTTGTAGTCCAGCAGAAGTAATGATTTGCCTACTGAAAAACTACTTAATACGCCTTAAGTGCAGCTTAGCATGCCTGACTGGGTCACAATTAATTTTTCATTTACAGTAGGGCCCCGCTTTCCGGCGTTCCGCTTTCCAGCATTCCACTGATGCGGCGGCTTTCAATCAGGGGAAACTCCCCGTTTTAAAGCCAATTTTGCCGTTTTGCGGCATTTTCGTGGCATTTTCACGCAACGCAACCCATTATACTCAATGGGTTCCCCTTTATGGCGATTTCTGCTTTACGGCGGGGGCCTGGTTGCTAACCCACCATATAAGTGGGGCCCTACTGTATTGATATTGCATCCTGCCTGTGACACTGAAATGTAGCATCTCTTGATACTAAAAACATGGAGGCTTCCACTCTGTTCCTTTTTCGCCAAAACCGTGATCTACAAAATGTTAACATACTCCTCCTTTCTGCCTGGTGGATGAGATGATATATAATATCCACTTGCTTTCCAATTTATTAACCAATGATACAGCTCATCTTTTCAATATTTCATTTGGGGAGGGCAAATCCCATATAAAATGATAAAGGCATAATCTTTCATAAAAATGATACTCTTTCTTTCTTTCTTTTGGCAAGTAGCCGCATGAAACCTTCACTGACTACTAATGTGTTTCTGAGCCCTAGTCAAAGTGCTGGTTTTGACCAGGTGCTCTATTTCCATTGCAAACCTGGCAGACTGAGCTCTGTGCTTCAAGGGGACTGCCTAGGCTATAGTACCAGATTGCCAGAACATTCAGTCAGCTGACTCAAGGGATCAATCCCTGCTCACTAATCTGCATAACTCAGAACAGCTGTTTTTAATCAACATCAACAACAATTTCACTTATTGTCTAGTTAGGCACCAGCAGCTTCATGTAATCAACTAAATGATTTTTTACAAAATTTCATAATAGTGCCATATGATATGTTTAGGCTTTTTCAGATCATGAGTGAAAGTATCTGACATTTAATAAACAAAAACTACCACTCATTTAACATTTTCCTTTCCATTCCATATTACAGTTCCCCTCCCCCACTTTGGAGGGCGCGAGAAGGGCCGGCACCAGGTATGACTGGGCCCTTGGGCACCAGTCTCTCCTGGACCCACAGTGCTGTTGCCCAACACCCCCTCATACAGGCAATGCGGTGCTAATAAGCTCACCCATGTACCCCACCTACCTCTCGTGTCACATGACATGCACATGTAGCGTGCTTACCTGCCATCAACCAAGATGACGGTGGGGGCTTCAGCCCCTTAAGGAAGCCCCCGACACCATCTTAGGTGATGGCAGGTATGCACACATGGCATTCACACAACATGAGAGGTAGGTGAGGTGGGTTGGTTTATTGAAGCCCACATTGTCTGTATTGTGGGGGTGACTGGGAACTCTCCATGATCTCTGACAGGGTCAGGTTGCAAGACCCAACACTGCCACAGATCATGGAACAGGAGTGCTACCCTCCCATCACAGGGTATCATAGGCCCAACATGGCCACAGGAGCCCTCAGCCAGGGCCCAACCTGGCCGCTCTCTGGCACCAGCCCTGGGTGTGAGATTTAAGTTAGAGTAATTGCATAGGAGGAACAGATAGACCCACTTCCCCATCTTATCATCCCATCTTTTGACAGCCCTGGATCGCTTGGAATGATCTGACTTGACCCGGAATGATCCAGGAGTTTCTCAACCAGTTTGCTTGAAGTACAAAACCACCTGAATCAGCCCAATTTGGTTCAGAATTCGGCAGAATCTGATGTACAGCCCTATCAACTAAAGCTTTAGTTGATTAATCTACCAACTGAACATTCCAGTGCTGATTTTTGTTTAAAAATTATGCATGTATTGCTGTTGTTTGTAGATCATGCAACTCAGATTATACCTTTGTGAATAAATATTTTTTCCCTTTCCAGTTCTCATGGTTCCAAAGTTGTTCACTATTAGCAAAAGGCAGAGAGATAACTGAGAAAGTTTTGATTATTCTTTTCCTACTTCTGTTGTTATGTGTGAAATGGGACTTGCAGATTTCACCCACTGAGCTCTCTGCAAGCTCCAGATGGACCCTGAAATTCTCATTAAATCACATCACAGGATTTTATAAACTGCATTCATTTTTTGTTGTTGCTGTGGGAACAACTGGAAGTTGAGAAATTGCATATCATAGAAAAGAGGAAAAGAAATCAGAGCAACTGCAACAAAGCTGTTAAAAGCATGAGCTACAACTCAGAATCAACATCAAGGCTCAGCATCATTGGACATCTGTTCTGGCCCAGGCTTCTGCAGCAGGCCTGCGCCAACCCCTGAGACCTTCTGGTCTGGGTGCTCTCCCTCTGTTCTATTGCTGCCTGTTCACCTTATTACTACTATTCTTGTTTCTTTATTGTTAGTCGTTTGTTACACAAAAAGGTCTCCAAGCAACTTACAACATATTTAAAAACATAACAAAAATACATTATCATATAAACATATTCACACAAAAGTCCATACTACTCATAAAAAATGCATGAAGCTCTCCACCCCACCCCTCAAATAGCAGCAGCAGAAAGCTTCAGCAGCACACTTATAATCCAGCATCCTGGCTGGATTTTCCAACTGAGATGACTGGTGCTACTGGTAGCCCTGACTGATCTGTGGAATATGTGGATGGCCTGGGCTGTTGCCACAGTTGACCCCTGTGCACTCCCTCCTGCTAGATGGAGCCTGGCAGGCTCCTTGGTATACATCAGTGCTTAGGGCTATGAAACAAGCTAAGAGACAGCTTGAACGCAAATGGAGCAAAACCCAGACAAAGGCAACCAAACACTAGCGAGTAGGTTGCCAGGTCAGAAACATCCCAAACCCTCAGGTTTCAGAGCTGGACCCTAGTGATGTCACAGGGGTGGGCCCTGGTGATGTCACAGGGCAGGTCTTGGTGATGTCACAGGGCAGGCCTTGGTGATGTCATGGGGCGGGTCCTAGTGATGTCATTAAGCATAATACATTAACCATCAATCACAGTTGCTTGGACCATACCATTCAAACAAAAACATTTCTCTGATTGGAAATTAAGATAGAAATCTTAGCTAAAAGATGGTGTTTCTAGCTGAAGTGACGGAATCATTCCTTCTAACTTGCTTAGGGAGACTGAGTAGGGAACATTTAGTCTAGCCTGCTTGCTTCTGGCCATTGTAGGAAGAAGGGAGCCTACTATTGTGGAGATGTTAGATTGGAGCACTCAAAAATAAAGATGGATGCCCCTGAAGGCTGCAATTCTAAACACACTTACTAAGGGACTAAGCCCCATAGAACTCAACAGGACTTACTTCTGAGTAGATATGGTTTGGATTGTGCTGTTGGTAAAGCTTGACTAAAGATAAGAAGATTTTCTACCCTTTTCTGCCTACCCTATGGGCTGCTATAAACTCACTTTGACAGCCAACCCAATTCCAGTGGGTAATAATTGACAGAGAGAAAGCACACATGGTTTGGTCTCACAGGCAGTACCTTGGGAACAGCAGCAACTGCAGCCAGTATGTGAATTCTCTTTTACCACTATTGGGCAAGAAAACCCCCCCATCATGCTACCAACAAGGTACATCATCAATGGATTTAAAGAGGTTGAGCTGAGCACATAGCAACACTATTGTTGCTTCTATGGATGTAAGGGAGTGAGGTGAGAGGTGAATGAAGTGCAAATAGAAAAAGAAAAAGACAGTGATGACTTCCTAAATGCAATACCATACCAATCACAACAAGATTCCTATGAGTAAGGCAAAAAACTCAGCATCCCACAACCAATCAAGATTCCTAACCAAAACCAAAACTAAAAAAATCCTGGCAGCCAGTCAGCCAAGCTCACAGAAATCCCCATGTAGCAGAATGTGACAGGGGGCTGCAGTTAGTGCAGAATGCTGTAGCACAATTGCTGACATGAGTGACACCCTATCAGCGCATAATACCTCTGCTCTGAAATTTGCACTGCTTGCTAATTTGCTACCAGGCCAAGTTCAAGGTATGCTTTCCATCTTCCACATTGTACTTGTTCTGTTCTTGTAAGAAATCAATCCTTTAGTGTGGCAGGACCAACGCTGTGGAACGCTGGTGACATTAGGCAGACGCCTTCATTGTACTCTTTTCTGGAAATATTGTCAGGTAGACTTTCTCTGTTAGATCTGTTTTGCAAACTCAGTTGTAGCCAATACATCTGTTGCAACAATTAATATTTTTGATGGTACAATACCCCTATACAGGGTGATACTAACACACATGCTTTGTTGTCCAATTGACTTGATTAACAGAGATAATTAATACTGTAATCTTTAGTTCTCTTCCTGTGCTAATAAATTGGGAGGAAAGTAACATTTATGCCAGTTCTGGATAAAATTGGCTATCAACAGAAATGCACCAGTGAGTTTGTCAAACTTCACATTTTATATTCTGTTCCAAAAAGTATGTTCTGTACACTGCTTTGAGGTTTTTTTTTTTACAATAAAGCAGTATATAAATGTTGTAAACAAAATACATAAATAAACTTTGGAGTCACTGTGGTCTCTGGGTCTCTTTCCACTTTTAGGAACAAAGGAATCTACCTTATACCAAGTCAGGCCATTTGGTACCATCTAGCTTAGTACTGGTGACATGCACTCACATTGGCTCTCCAGGATTCCAGGCAACAGTTTTTTCCAGAGATTGAATTTTGGACCTTTGCAAGTAAAGCATGTGTTCTACCACTGAACTACATCCCTTCCCCTGTTTTAAAAAAAGTATATTTTAACATTTTTCTTTTCAATTCACTAATGAATGCACAGCATACCTAGGGCAGATCCACACCATTCATTTAAAGCACATTCAACACAAATTTAAAGCACATGAATCCCACCACAGAATCATGGGAACTGTAGTTTGTTAAGGGTGGTAGGAACTATAACGATGAGGGGGGAACTACACTTCCTAGGATTTTTGGGGGGGGGGGAAGCCATGCACTTTAAATGCAGGTTGGATGTGCTTTAAATGTATTGTGTGGATCTACTTCATAAAATTTGCCTGCATGTAAATTGTTTTTTTAAAAAAAAATGGCAATGAGCTACAAGGTTTACTGGGTGACCATAAGCTATTCACCATGTCTCTGCCTAATCTCCCCCTCAGGGCAAAAACAACATAGGGGAACCATAACCACTCCAAGGAAGAAGAGCAAACTTAAAATGTGGAGGAAATAATATTGTACAACCATAGCATGAAATCAGATACTTATCAGGACATGGTATGAAGAAATATTTACAGTATATAAGCATGACTGTCAAATATGTTTATTATTTACACAAGCTGAAAAGATATTTATAGTGCAATCCTATGCATGTTTACTCAGCAGCAAGTCCTAATGTATTGAACGGGGTTTATTCAAACAGGGAAGCCTACACAGAACTGCAACCTCAATGCTTTGCAATTGTTTATACGTTTTATGGTTATTGGATTTTAAAGGGATTTATTACTTGTGAGCTGCCTTGGTTTCCAATTAGCAACCCCACCTCACAGGGATGTTAGAAAGATTCTATATATACACACACTGGAGATGTAAAATACCTATACCCCATATAACAGTTTATTGTCAAAACCAGTTGGTCATTGCAGAGCATTTAAAAAAATCAATATTAGCTTCCTACAAAATAAAACCAGTGACACTTAAGCAAGCTCTGCCTAATTGCTTTAAAAATAGGATTGGAGGAGGAGAGAAATATTTGCAACACAAACACAATTCTTTGCTATGTTCACTCAAATGTCCCATTAATTTACAGCACATTCCTGACCATGTCTACTGAAAAGTAAGTCCCAATTAATTCAATGGGGTTTACTCCCAGTTTGTGGGATTAACATTGCAGCTTTACTCCCAGAAAAGCAAGTATAGGATTAAAGCTTCATATTGGGAAGGTTTTCAAAACACTTCCATCTGCTACAGCCCAGGAAAATGTAAACTTGTTTGACTCCTCATAATTAGAAAAGCATAACACATTGTAATGACATTTAGATCTCCTGCACACACAGAGAGACTTTTGCTACTGCTAAAAGCTATAAACTTATTCAATTTCATGAGATTTTCAGACAAGCACAGGGAAAAACAGTTTTCTGGCCTTGCAATGGGTTCTAGCTATTGCCTGGCGGCCAACAAATCCCTTGTCAATCACAACCCTGACTTCACTTGTTGGCTGCAAACCTGAAAGTGTGGGTTTAGAGCAGCCAGCTACGAACTCATTTAACAGAAGTTGTGGCAGGTGGATATTTTTTTAACCAGAAAACCTAGAAACGTAATTTTAAAAAAATGAAAGCTGAGAGTGCAGAGATTGACGTGACTTACCTGGAGACCCAGAGAGGACCCCAAAAATCCAGAGTCTCTCGGCAAAAACTGGAGACCTGACAACCCTACTAGAGAGTGCTCATTATTCAGCCTCCTCACTGGCAGTGAAGGTGGCAAAGAAGAAATACTTTGTTGCCTCCATTGCATCCTCAATGTGTCATCCAACACAAGTTTTCCACATAGTATGTGGCCTTTTACAGTCTGATCCAAAGGAGGTGGTAGAACAGATGGTGGCTAGCTGTGACTTGTTAGCAAAGTATTTTGAGGATAAAATGAGGGATTGCCTAACGTCTGTTATCTATGATCCGGTAAACTTTAGGTCAGATAATTGCAATCTGTTATCCCCTCGCTGGATCGTCACCTTGCAGTGGTGAGTAGACTTGCATTTTCCAATGAACCCTGTGAGCGATGCCGTCAGGAGTCATGTACTCCCAGCAGGTTCACCCATGGCGGTAAGGTCAAGGGAGAGGAACCAGACAAAGAACGATCTAAGAAAGTCCTCAACGGCAGAACAGGCAGAGAATAACAATGTGTACGTTACAACGGCTGTGAAGGCGGATGAAGGCTGCAGCAGATAAAATACTTCCAATTGTCATGGTATCCATGCCATTGGATAAAAGCCTTTTGTCTGTCAAGATCGTGTGTTGATCGTCGTACACCGATCTCCCCACATAAAACAAATTCACACACAGGCATCTTCCAACCAAACCAAACCAAACCAAAAGTCCCATGGCGATCGGTGAATGGCAACGGGGCAGGACTGTGAAATCCAGAAGACCCTAGTCATGGACCGGCACTCAGTCATCCTGGCTCAAGGACTGAGGCAGTTGAGTAGTTCGGCAGCTGTCTGCATGACTGAGCAGTCCTATTCAGGATCCACTCTGCTCACCCCATATGGGGAGGGGGCTAGAAAAGGTGCCCTAAACATAGTCTGCCTCATCTCTCTCCCTGACTGGATTACCACGTCCAGTGGGGTCACCACTTAGCGGTCGCAAAAGACAAATGAACTTTGGAACGTGGAATATATGGACATTGCTGGACAATACAGATAGTGAACGTCCTGAACGCAGGACTGCCATCATTGCAAGGGAGTTGAGACCTTTTAATATTGACATAGCAGCACTCCAAGAAACTCGAAGAGCAGGAGAGGGACAATTGAAGGAAGAAAAAGGAGGTTACACCTTCTTCTGGAAAGGACTGCCTGAACAAGAATGACAAATACATGGAGTAGGCTTTGCTATTAAAAATCATCTTGTGAAGCTCTTGTCAGAAGTTCCTACTGGCATTAATGAACGACTCTCAACTCTCCGATTAAAACTCACCAAAAAACAGCAGGCAACTATTGTAAGTGCTAATGCACCAACATTAGACGCTGATGAAGACATCAAGGAACATTTTTATACCCAGCTGGACACCATCTTATCAGATATACCTAAGGAGGATAAGATTATCCTCCTGGGCGATTTCAATGCAAGAGTTGGGCGTGATTTTGATTTATGGCCAGAAACCATTGGGAAAGAAGGAGTTGGCAATAGCAACCTGAATGGAATTCTACTTCTGACTAAATGTGCAGAGCATAATCTTGTTATTACAAACACACTCTTTCACCAGAAAGATAAATTTAAAACATTATGGAAGCACCCTCGGTCGAAGCACTGGCATCTCCTGGATTACATAATTGTCCGTGCCAAAGACCGTCAGGATGTACTCCTCACCAGGGCCATGACCAGTGCCGATGACTGCTGGACAGATCACCGATTAATTCGATCCACTATGGCCATTAATATTGTTCCTCAACGTAGGCTCCAAGGAAGAAAAACAAGGCGTAAAATGAACATCCACGCCCTTGAAGATTCTATTAAGCGAGCTTGATTTCAAACAAATCTCAAGAAACATCTACCTACGGAATTCCCTGAAAACGTTGAGGAACACTGGATTAAACTGAAGACTTCCATTATTGCAGCATGTGAACAAACTATTGGATACCAAACTAAGAAACATCAGGATTGGTTTGATGAGAATGATAGTGAGATTGACCATATCATTGACAAGAAAAGGAAAAGCTTCCAGAGATGGCAAAAAGACATTAACTGTGCTGCTAAGAAAAAAAAAATCTATGCAGTGCAAAGGCTGTGGTCCAAAGAAGATCTAGAGAACTTAAGAATGCCTGGCGGATAAAGGAAGCTCAAGAAATCCAGCATTTTGCAGATGCTCATGATGCACGGGGCTTTTTTAATGCCACAAAGGCCATCTATGGACCAACAAATTATGGTACAAATCCCTTACATTCAATAGATAGTATCAATCTTCTAGAGGACAAAGAGTCTATTGCACTGTGTTGGAAAGAGCATTACCATGACCTCCTTAATCGTAACTCTATTGTGGCTGATGAGGTGTTCTCACAAATCCCGGCACAACAAATTAGAGATGAGCTTGCAGTATCCCCTAATTTGGATGAAGTCAGTAGAGCCATTAATCAAATGAAGAATAACAAAGCTACTGGACCTGATGGGATTCCTGCTGAAGTCTTTAAAGAAGGTGGGCCTGAATTTACACAACAACTTCATAAGCTCATTGAAAAAATCTGGATGAGGGAGGAGATCCCAGAAGACTTTAGGGACGCCATAATTATAATTCTTTTCAAGAAGGGTGATAAAACAGATTGTGGGAACTACCGAGGTATCTGTCTTCTAGCTACCGCAGGTAAAATCCTTGCAAGAATCCTCGCAAATCGTCTCCTACCTATCTCAGAAGACATCCTCCCTGAATCCCAAAATGGTTTCCACCCTTCCAGGGGGACAGCGGACATGATCTTTACTGCACGACAGCTTCAAGAAAAATTCTGGGAGCAAAACCGACCTCTGTATATGACGTTTATTGATCTGACTAAGGCCTTTGATACCTTGTGGGATTCCTTCCCTTTGAATATTAGGCAGGCGCCATCTCTGCTATCTTTTCCGCGCCTTTTGAAGACTTTCCTCTTTCAACAAGCCTTTTAAGTTGAGACCCATCCCAGTCTGCATCTGTGTCAGAATTGTTTAATATGTTTTAATAATGTTTTTAACCCTTTTTAAAAGTTTTTTTAATGTTTTTAATGCTGTTTTGTTTTAATGTATTATTATTATTATCTTTATTTATACCCCGCCCTTTTTCCAAACTGGAACTCAAGGCGGCTTCCAGATAAAAACAAGTACACATCATTAAGAACCTATAAAAATGTAAAACATATAAAGATAGAAAATCAGCATTAAAACAGGATTAAACTATTAAGATGTTAAAACCAATTACTCTTAAAATACTGCAACCCAGTTTAGGAACATACAAGTAAAACAATAACATACAGCATTCTGTTCAGTCACTACCCTTAAAACCTTCAGTTCCAAAGGCCTGCCGGAAGAAAGAAGTCTTTAGCTGTTGGCGGATTTTAAGATCTGTTTTTATGATGTTTTAAAGTGTTTTAGTGCTTTGTTTGCTGCCCTTGGCTCCTGCTGGGAGGAAGGGCGGGATACAAATTGAATAAATAAATAAATAAATAAATTGAACTGCTCTCTGGACCATCCTTCTGAAAATTGGATGCCCTGATAAATTTGTGAATATTTTGCGACTCCTCCATGACAACATGACGGCAACAATTTTGGATAACAATGGCTCTCACAGTGACCCATTCAAAGTGGAATCAGGTGTCAAACAGGGATGTGTCATTGCTCAGACCTTATTTGCTACTTTCATCGCCATGATTCTATACCTTGTTGAAGGGAAACTTCCCACTGGCGTGGAAATCACATATCAAACAGATGGAAAGCTTCTTAATCTCAGTAGGTTGAAAGCAAAAAGTAAGGTAATTACAACCTCTGTCACAGAACTTCAATATGCCGATGATAATGTAGTCTCAGCACATTGAGAGGAAAATCTTCAAACTATCCTAAATGTCTTTGCAGAAGCATATGAAAAGCTTGACCTCTCGCTTAACATCAAAAAAACCAAAGTGCTTCATCAGCAAATGTGAACCAATCCCTCTGTAGCACCATCAATCCAGCTTAATGGTGTGATGCTGGAGAATGTCAATCACTTTTCTTATCTTGGCAGCCATCTCTCTGTAAAAGCTGACATTGACGCTGAAATTCAGCATCTGAGCTCTGCGAGTGCCGCAGTCTCCCAAATGAAGTAGAGTGTTCAAGGACTGGGTTATTCGCAGGGAGACCAAAATGCTTGTTTACAAAGCCATTGTACTACCAACCTTACTGTACGCCTGTGAAACATGGACCATCTATAAATGCCACTCCCAACTTCTTGAAAGATTCCACCAATGCTGCCTCCAGAAAATTCTTCAAATTACTTGGGAAGATAGGCGGACTAATGTTAGCGTATTGGAAGAAGCAAAGACCACCAGTGTTGAAACAATGATCCTCCAACATCAACTTCGCTGGACTGGCCATGTTGTTCAAATGCCTGATCACCATCTTCCAAAGCAGCTACTTTACTCCCAACTTAAGGATGGAAAATGGAATATCGGTGGACAGCAAAAGAGGTTTAAAGATGTTCTCAAAGCTAATCTAAAAAAAATGTAACATAAGCATTGAGAACTGGGAAGCCTTGGCCCATGAGTGTCCCAATTGGAGGTCGGCCATTATCAAAGGTGCTATGGACTTGACCCTCCGTGGCGCAGAGTGGTAAGTGGCAGTAATGCAGCCGAAGCTCTGCTCATGGCCGGAGTTCAATTCCAACGGAAGGAGGAAGTCAAATCTCCGGTAAAAGGGGTCGAGGTCCACTCAGCCTTCCATCCATCTGTGGTCGATAAAATGAGTACCCGGCATATGCTGGGGGGGTAAGGAAAGGCCGGGGAAGGAACTGGCAATCCCACCCCATATATACGGTCTGCCTAGTAAACATCGCAAGACGTCACCCTAAGAGTCGGAAACGACTCACACTACAAGTGCGGGGACACCTTTACCTTTTTTTTATGGACTTTGAATAAGCACAAGTACAGGGCAAAAGGGACAAACGAGCTAAGTGGAAGGCACGTCAAGCAAATCCTCATTGTGACCATCTTCCATCTGGAAACCTATGTCCTCACTGTGGGAGGCTGTGTGGATCCAGAATTGGCTTTCACAGTCACTTACGGACCCACTGTTAAAGACCTTACCCTGGAAGACAATCTTACTCGGCCACGAGTGATCGCCAATGAATGAAAATGAATGATAATATTTATTATTTAACAAATAAACAATAATAAGTAATATAACACATTGCAATTATCTGACCTAAAGTTTACCAGAGCATAGACAGATTTAACAGATTTGTATCTCGCCCTTTCTCCCAGTAGGAGCCCAGGAAGGCTGTCTTTAAAGATGGTTAGGAAGCTGTAGCTGGTGCAGAATTCAGGGGCTAGATTGCTGACCAGACAAGATGATCTGCACATATAACACTAATCTTTGCACAACTGCATTGTCTACCAATTAGTTTCTGGGCTCCATTGAAAATGCTGTTTTTGACCTATCAGGTCTTAAATGGCTCAGGTCCCCAATACCTCAAGAAATGCCTTTCCACACATCAACCAACAGAGGCCCTGCATTCATCATATGAGGCCATTCTAATTCTATTGCTTTTAAAGGCTGACATTTTATATGATGAATTTAGAATTAATCATTGTAACTTTCCAGTCCTCTTATGTTTGGCATGATATTTATCCCTAAGAAATTCTTCTGTCATTCATACTGTGACATGTTAGTAAAGTCATTTAGTTATATGCATTAAATACTGCATTTAGAAGGAGCAGTAACTTAGAGGACTAATTGTAAAACATTCCTCCTTGGCAAGGTGGTCAGATGGAGGGCATACATAGCATTCCTTAAAATATTTACATGAAACAAAAACTCCATTATCAGGTAGTTTAGGAAATCTCTGATGATGATCTTTAATGCTGCCCAATTAATTCCAATGCTCTTCTCAATGAAATTACATACTATTTCCCCTTCCTTCATTCCTGCTCAGTCCCTCTGATCCACTGCTACCCATGATATGTTCCACTGAGCATTTAGAGTTCATGTGAGATTATATATATATGAAATATTCACCACTGGAATGACAAAAGCCACTCACTACATAACTGTCTTTCACTTCCTTCCCTGCTTAAATTCACTTCAAATATTCAAATATTTGCCTGTTTTTTACAGCAAGTCTTTCTCTCTCTCAGTAGGAGTAGCATTCTCTTTTCTATGCCAATTCTACACAAGACTGTTTACTTCCTCTGCTGAAAAAGTGGCAGCATTTGACCTTGTTTTCCCTCTACCCCCTTTTAAGCTTTCTCCCTTATGATAAAAGTACAATGTGCATCAAGAAGGAAAAATGTGTGTAAATACATAAGCACAGTTTGGAAGTTCATCTTCATGTGCATGGGTGGGGAACTGGCTTGCTGACCCTGTTCCTGCCACCCTGTATAGGTTCAATATAGTTTCTCAAAGAGCCTACATGCATTTTTTCAGACATTTGGAACACAACCAGAACATGAGTGGATATGATCCCTTTGGCTATTCTATGTGCATTCAGACAAACTTCTGAACATGCAAGAAATATGGAATCGAAATGATATTAATAAAAGAAAATAAATATGTATTTAACCTGTTACCAGCTCTTAACCTTGGTCCTTCTCAGACACTGCTTCAGCCTGAGTCTGTTAATCAAAGACACAGGAAATATATCAGTCCTGTTCAAGAAACTGCTATTCTAAACTTGTACTTTGGTTATAAGGGTTTAGTGACTGCAAAGATTTATGACCTTCTAAGTCACATTTCATACCATTGTTTTCTGACTCAGCTTTTGATCACATAGGAAACTGTCTTACATTTATTTTATTATTTATTAAATTTATATCCTGCCCTACCTCCCAGAAAGAGCCCAGGGTGGCAAACACTAAAAACTCTCTAAAACATCTTAAAAACAGGGTTTAAAATATATTAAAACATCTTTTTTTAAAAAAAGTTTTAAAACCATCTTAAAAAGCCATTCCAACACAGATACTGACTGGGATAAGGTCTCTACTTAAAAGGCTTGTTGATAGAGGAAGTTTTTCAGTAGGGGCCGAAAAAATAACAGAGATGGTGCCTGTCTAATACACCAAGTCAGACAATTGTTCCATCAAGCTCAGTATTTTCTACATCAGTCAGCAGTGGTTCTCCAGGGTCCCAGACTGAGGACGTTCCCAGCACCACCTGGAGATGCCAAGGATTGAACCTGAGATCTTCTGCATGTAAAGCAAATGCTCTACTACTTTGCTGTGGCTCTTTCCCAAGCTTAGTCACATAAGTAGTTTCGGTGTCAGGCTCAAAGAACAAATACAATTCTTATGCCAAAAAGATGGGAAAGTGTCTGGTTGCAATACAAAGCATAGAGTGTAAACAGGAAATTCTTGTTTTTATAACCACACTATAACCATATAATGGATCATTGATTTAAAGAAGTTCATGTTCTCCACTATCATTTATTTAGTTATTTTTTTGGGGGGGGGGGTGCTGAGAACTGAAATCATTAATAGACGGAAGGAGAGAAGCACCGCATTCTGAACAGAAGGTCCCAGCTCATTTGCCAGCAACATCCAGCACTTCTAAACAGATCTATCTCAGATAATGAAGATCATTAATATACAAAGTGGGAAAAGAATAAACCATTCAAGGAGCTGTGACTAATCAGAGATAAGCCATCCTGGATTACCATCTTGAAAAAACATGGACCGAAATTTCATGTAGCCTAATTCCTTTTTATGACTGGAAACTCTGGTGTTTTTCTCCTCTGCTTGCTCTTTAATTCTAAAGGCCAAACTCAGTGTGACAGGGACAGAACTGTGTCTTTGAACTGGGATCTTCTGCAATCAGCAAGAATGTAGGGGGTGCAGGGTCAGGTTTTTTTAGAGCAAAAGGGATACACATATACAGGTGAAGGCATCTGAACTGGCACCGTATGCCCACTGCTTACTATCCTGTAGCCTCTTCCCATCCCTCCACCCCCCCAATTTTTTTTGCTCCCAGCTGGCATCACTTCTACCTGACTGAGAGGGGAAATGTCTGTGGACACAGACTATAGGCAGATAATGCAAGCGGTGTAGGAGGGTTTAATATAGGACAATTGCTACAAAAATTGGAATTCTTCTGCAACTCAGATTTTTATTTGAGCCAAAGAAGAGTGCAAGGGCTTGGAGTGTAATGGTAAGGGTGTCGGATTATGACTTGGGAGGCCAGGGTTCAAATCCCCACTCAGCCATGAAGCTCACTGGATGACCTTGGACCAGTCATTGCCTCTCAGCCTAACCGACCTCACAGGGTTATTGTGAGGATCAAATGGGGAGGGGAGAACCATGTAAACCACCTTGAGCTCCTTGGAGGAAAGGAGGGATAGAAATGTAAAAATGATGACTTCTCATTAGGTTTTTTATAAGCTCATGGAGTTCATTTGGGGAAATTGTGGCCGTCCAAACTCTAACTCCCATTAGCCCCTGCTAGGGATAGGTGAGAATTTTGAATTAGTTCACATTTCAATCATAATTTATAAAATTCACACTTTCTGAAACAATATGAGAACCGAAACACAGCCATCCTTTGAAATTTGCATTTATTAGAATTTGGGGATGCAGTTCGCCAACTAAATAATAATTACAAAAATGCATATATCAGGGGAAAGTGTGCATAAAAATGAATATATGAGTGAAAATAACATGCAAAAAGGCATGATATGATGAGGGATGGATTGCAAAAATGTGTACCTTTGTCAAAACTGCCTATAAAAATGTGTTTATTTGGAGAAATTTGCACTAAAATGGTGGACAATTTTCATGAAAATTAAAAAAAATCACAGAATGCTGCAGAAATGTAGAGGACTGACTTTAACATTACAAAAATGAGAAACTGAGAGAACCAAAATTAACAGATCTTTCCATCCCTAGCCCCTGCCAGCATGGCCAATGTTTAGAGATTATGGGAGTTGTAGTGCAGCAATATCTGGAGGGCAACAGTTTCCTTGTTCCTGTTTTGCCTGTTTTAGTCTTTGTATCAGGACAATGGACTGAAAGATGCCAACCCACTCTCTGATGTTAGAAACAGAATGCACAGATTTATTAGCAAGAATAAATATATATGCGACTAAAAAGTGTCTGAAAAATAGATTAGTTAGGCACTAGTCTTGTAGTCAGACAATGGCTGCCAAGAGATTACAAACACTTTTGAACAATGCCAAAGGTATATGAAATATAAATTGCCACTCAAAAGAATGGAGATATTTCCCCTCACACATTATATTAAATTAATAGTCTTGGGGGAAAAACCAAGGAAGACAATTTCCTCTCCGTTCCTGAAGGTGAAAAGGGTATGTTTAGTGAAAATTGCTTTGAATCTAGCTTTCAATTTCTTGGGTTAGAAAATTGTTTTACAAGATTCACAGCACTTTGACTCTTGTATTGCTGAAATATACATAAGGTGCAGGAGGGGATGTCAGTATGCAGTACCAAGAAAAGTAAATTGTGTGGCGTGTGTGTTCTTTTTATGTGAATAGGAGTTTTCAAATGATGACATTCTATTTATCAAAATCAACAGTAAATTCTCTCCCCAACGTCCCTGCACATGCTGGTCCTGCCCACTTCATCCCTAATCTTCCCACATTGAGTGGAAAAATCTGAAGGGGGCTTCTAAGTGTGTTCAGCTGATCATGCTTAAAAATCTCCCTGTAGCTGTCAACCTTGATAACATAAGATTCCCAATTGCAGTGCAACCTCTAAGAGTACACTTAGTCAGACCATCCAGCTCAGTGCAGGAAGTTCTTCTCACGGATCAAAAGTCCTTCTGTCTGTGCAAAGTCAGCAATTGGATTTCACCCATACAGTTTGTCGATGGGAAGACTCTTTCATAGGTTATGCCAAAGACACAGGAGGATAGTGGGTGAGATCCCAATCATATACCTCCCTCTATGCACATTCAGTGTGATCTGTGTTCAGTCCTTAAGCCTCAAAGTACTCATCAAGGCTGCAATCACAAATGCACATACTAGGAGATACACAGATGGTGGGACTTCACTCATATGGTTATTGTTGGTCAAGCATTTCCTTATGAAAAGTGACATTTATAGGTATTAATTTAATTTTTAAAGTGAAAATTCTCTTAATGCTTTCCTGGCATGGCAAAGGAGACCAGGGTAGTTAGTTCCGGAAAGTAGCTGCCTCAGGAGAACTGAACACACAGTTTGTGAGCTTACTAAAACATTGTACCTGTACAAGGAAGCCTTTCCATGCATGTACACTTTGTATGCTTCAAAACTCACCTTTGGTGCATCTACAGCTGTGTGTGAAAATTCATTCTCAACTTTGACACATGTGCTGACACCATACAGGTGTTCAATGCTTCATTAGAACAAAGCAAATCTTGGCTTTTGAAAGCAATATATTTGAAGAATTTCAAGTAAACAGTTCCTCTGCAAGTTTGCAGAGAAATCTTAGCGCATTAGACTTTATTAACAGTTCAGATCATTATGGTAGGATGACTTGCATGATATACATTTACTGTTATTTAGTTTACACAACTATTTCGCATGTGGAAAAATATATTTGAAATTGATTTGCTTTTTGTAAACTTCACAAGTCATAGTTCCTATTTAAAATGCATACATTGGGGTTTCTCTTTGTCATTACCTATGAAAACATTTCCCCTCAGAAACCTCTTTTATAGTGAACAATGCCCCAACTTTTCTCCCCCCCATTTTTATCTCTGCCCACCCAATGAAAATTGTCTCACTACACTCTTGCCTGAAGCTACACATGTTGAAATCAGTGTAGCAAGTCCCACTGGGAGTAACAGCTCTTCATGGTTTGCCATCACTCTCAGGAGGAATGTATTTTATATGTAACTTTTTATTTTATTTTTATTTATTTATTTATTAGATTTTTATACCGCCCGACTAGCAATAGCTCTCTGGGCGGTGAACAACAGAAATACAATAAAATCACACAATATAATACAACAAAGCATATAAAAATAAAACAATCTAAGAACAGTTACAACCCATTTAAAACTAAGTAACTTAAATTAAAATGCCTCAGAGAAGAGGAAGGTTTTAACTTGGCGCCGAAAGGATAACCATGTCGGCGCCAAGCACACCTCCTCGGGGAGACTATTCCACAATTCGGGGGCCACCACTGAGAAGGCCCTAGATCTTGTCACCACCCTCCGGGCCTCCCTATAAGTCAGAACCCGGAGGAGGGCCTTCGTAGTAGACCGTAGTGTACGGGTCGGTTCATATCGGGAGAGGCGTTCCGACAGGTATCGTGGTCCCGTGCCGTATAAGGCTTTATAGGTTAATACCAACACTTTGAATCTGGCCCGGAAGCATATTGGCAACCTATTTTTACATTTTTACATTTACATTCAATTTCCTCTGAGACTCTAAGGGAGAACTGAACAAAATACATAACATGCATGCAGGGCTGGTGCCAGCCATGACTGGGCCCTTGGGTGCCAGCCTGCCCAAGGCCCCCCACTTCCAGCCCCCCCAGACCATGTGGGACTGCTCCACCTACCTCTTCACTCTTTCTGTGAATGCCCTGCATGCTGGGCATGCAGGTCGCTGCCATCAACCAAGACGGCAGCAGAGGCTTCTCTAAGGGGCTGATATCTTTGTTGATGGCACGCATGCATGCTACGCTGCATGTGCACACATGCCTGCCATCAATCAAGAGAAGCCTCAGCTGCCATCTTGGTTGATGGCAGCTGCGTACACAGCACGCAGGACGTTCACAGAAAGGGAGGAGAGGTAGGTGGGCATTGTGGGCCCACACAGTCTGTAGGGGGGGCTGGGAGCTCCATCTCTGCGATCTGCAACAGAGTCAGGAGTCAACCCTGCTGAGGATTGCAGAAGGGGAACGTTACCTCCACACCCTAAGGAGGGGTTTGCTGTAATTTATAAAGCACTGGGTGAATTTCTTCTGAAATTCCTTGGTCCGTTCCATTATCCAATGTATACTTGCAATATGATCTCTGGTGCCTCTTCTCTTTCTCAATCCAGCTGGGACATCTGGCATTTCTCGCTCCATATATGGTAAGAGCCTTTGTTGTAGAATCTTGAGCTTTACTTGCATGGGATATTAAGGCAATAGTTTGATAATTACTGCATTCCCTGGGATCCCCTTTCTTTGGAATGTTGACCCTTGGGCTATACTACCTCTGGTTGTTTTTCATCAAGTCTGAAAGCCTGGAGCAAGGAAGAGTTGTATGTTATGTCTTGCTGGCTGCCAAGGTCAACTGGTTCCTAGGCAATGTGAGATAAGGGCTGGAGCCAGAGCTCAGCCAGTTTTCTCTGTGTTTTTTTCTGTGGGGGTTTTTGTTCTTGAAGAAGCAGCAGCTTTTTGTGTGAGCTCTTGCTATGTGTGAAAACGAAACTGCTTAATGCCTTAATGTCCTGAGTAAATGGACTCTTAACACTATGTCGTGTTCTTGGAATTTCTTGACCACTTATACTCTAATGTAACAGCGCTTACAACGCAAATACCGCACACATCAACAGGGTTATGGGCCCAGATCCAGCGCGCGTTACAACGAAGTAAGTGGTCTGAGCTGCAGACTGAGTTCCAGAGAGCAGCGTGATTGATTGTGCCAGACAGAGGTGAGCAGAGATGGCTGTAAACATGTCTGGATGCATGCCAATGAAAAGGCTTACGGAAAATAATTACGCCAGCTGGAAGATGAGAATGCGGGCTTTCCTGATAAAAGAGGAGTTATTTGCTGTGATTGAAGGGACCCCACCGGTACCACCAACAGCGGCCTGGACGCGCAGAGATGAGAAGGCGCAGGCTTTTATTACCTTGGCCCTATCCGACTCTCAACTGCTGCACATAAGAGACGAACCCACAGCCAAACGTATGTGGGACGTGTTGCAGGCTCTTCATGTGCAACAGACAGCGGGATCCAAGCTGTGTCTGGCAAGGAAGCTGTACCAGATGCGTTTCATGGATGAGTGCACCATGAGTGAGCATCTTACTGAATTCAGGCACCTATTTGCTGAATTAGAAGACCGAGGTGTGGAACACAGTATCCTTCAGAAGACATATATTATCCTGGCTTCACTCGATGGAAGCTGGAATAATTTTGTGATGGCAATGGAAGCAATGCCAGATGGGGGCCTTAATGTGGGTTTTATTGAGGAAAAATTGTCCCAGGAGTGGCAGTGGAGACAGGAGGCGCAAAAGGCCGAGCCGAAGGAAGCTGTCAGAAGCAAGCAGCAGCAGCAACGGCTGAAAACTTGTTATTTTTGCGGAGCGCATGGACATATTCAAAGAGACTGTGCAGTCAAGCAAAGAAGCAGAGATGGAGGCTGGAAGCAGAGCAGTGTGAACTTTGTCAGCGCAGAAAAGCCTCAGTTTATGGAGACAGACTGGACTTTGGACAGCGGAGCGTCTCATACCCTCGTAAAGGACTTACGTTTATTGCACACATCAAAAGAAGTGCAGGACTATGTTTTACTAGCTGATGGATCGAGACGAACTGTCAAAGCGCGAGGGACGTTGAAACTGAGTAAGATTGGCATAATTTCTGATGTATTGTATGTCCCTGACTTGTCTAGTAATATTTTGTCTGTTCGAAAACTGACCAGCATTGGGTTTTCAGTGGTGTTTGACAGAGACAAATGTTTTGTGAAAAGAGGGGGTGAAATTTGCATGCAAGGGAGCCTGAAGGATTCACAGTTTGTAATAAAAGGCAATCAGGCAAGGTGTGTTGCATTTGGTGCTGAGGCGCAGACACATAAAGGCTGTGTGCATGATTGGCACAAAAGGCTGGGGCATGCAAATTATGAAACAATTAAGAGAACCCCGAGTCTGTGTGAAAACATGCGTTTGACAGATTGTGGTCAAATAATGGATTGTGATGCCTGTCATAAAGCTAAAATGACTATTGCACCAATAAACCGGGAGGTGGAAAGCTCGACAACCGCTCCCTACCAGCTCATTCATGTTGATTTATCAGGGCCAATAAACAGTTCACGAGGAGGTGCAAGGTATTTTATGGTCATAGTAGATGACTTCTCGAGATTCACTCATGTTTATTTGCTGAAGAGGAAAGATGAAGCAGAGCAGAAGCTGAGACTGTTCATCAAGAAAATTCAAATGCAGCATAATGTCACTGTGAAGGCGATACAATCAGACCAGGGGGGGGGAGTTTACAAGCAAAGCATTACATGCATACCTTGAAAGTGAAGGTATAGAACAACATTACACAGCTTCATTTTCTCCGTTTTCTAACGGGATAGCGGAGAGAAAAAACAGGGTGCTTCAGGAAGCTTTGAGAGCCATGTTGGAGGATTCTAGTCTCACACACTCTTTCTGGGGAGAATGTATTCTGTATGTGAATTATATACACAACAGGGTGTTACATAGTGCCATTGGAATGTCACCATACGAAAAACTCACTGGAAGAAAGCCGAGGGTGCAGCACATTGAGAGATTTGGAGCCCGTTGCTGGGTCCATATTACACAAGGGAAAAGACGTGGCAAATTGGCACCTAGAGCACAGGAAGGGTTTGTGCTGGGTTTTCAGAATGCATATTACAGAGTGTGGATTTCAAAAACACAGCAAGTTGTTCTGAGCAGAAGCATTAAAGTCTCAGACAAGCCTTGGGATCAAAAGCAAACAGTTATTCTTAATGGATCAGATGACACAACACCTACACCAGGACCTACACCTACACAAGGAGTGAAAGTGGAAGGAACAGATATTTCACTGAAGGATGCATTAAATGAACTGATATGGGGCAAACGTAAAACAAAGAAACGTAAGGCTGACGAGATGACATATCCTGAGCAAGCCATGCCAGGAACAAGTTCAGGGGGTGCAGCAGGAGCCGAAGGTCCAGCTCTTTTAAGGCGCTCTGAGAGAGCTAACATTGGAAAACCTCCTGACAGATTTACTGTGGGTTTAGTCAGCAGCCCAGGTATGCACCAAGTCGTGGAGATGGATGCAGAAACGTTATATCTGACTTGTGTACAACCAAAGTTTGATTAAACTGGAAATGTAATGTATGCTGCAATGTACTGAAATGTATTACTGGATGCAAATGTATAACCATGTATTGTAGAACTGTACTGCTGAAATTGAAATGTTATAATTGCAAATGTTATAGATCCAGTCTTGATGAAAAAGGTGGGAACTGTTGACCCTTGGGCTATACTACCTCTGGTTGTTTTTCATCAAGTCTGAAAGCCTGGAGCAAGGAAGAGTTGTATGTTATGTCTTGCTGGCTGCCAAGGTCAACTGGTTCCTAGGCAACGTGAGATAAGGGCTGGAGCCAGAGCTCAGCCAGTTTTCTCTGTGTTTTTTTCTGTGGGGGTTTTTGTTCTTGAAGGAGCAGCAGCTTTCTGTGTGAGCTCTTGCTATGTGTGAAAACGAAACTGCTTAATGCCTTAATGTCCTGAGTAAATGGACTCTTAACACTATGTCGTGTTCTTGGAATTTCTTGACCACTTATACTCTAATGTAACAGCGCTTACAACGCAAATACCGCACACATCAACATGGAATTGGGATGTATATTGAACGCTTCCAATCTGTGGACCATTATTTTCTTTTCCATATTTCTTGACAAATTTTTGTCAAAATTTGGACAGATTCAGTCTCAGTAACTTGTAGCTACTCTGTTGGTATGCCATCTGTTCCTGGTGATTTGTTTCTTCCAAATATTTTAAGAGCAGATTTCACCTCACTTTCTAACATTTCTGTTCATAGGGTTTTCATGGTAAGAGATATTCAGAGGTGGTTTACCATTGCCTTCCTCTGAGTCTGGATGCATCTTAGTCTGGTGTCTCACCTTTGACCATTCCACCTTGGGTGCCCCTGCTAGGAGTTTGGTCTCTTGGTCTAGACTCCTGATGGCATTGCTCTCAGCTTCTTCGACACTCTCAAACTCCCTCACCATTTTAAGGTGTGCATCCTAGAGGAGGGAAATTGAGATATTCTACTTTTAAAAACCCTCTACTTAGGTAAGTCATCCCTACCCAGAAGCACTTTAGACACCCTCACAGAGTCTTAAGCTACCTCTTGAAGTGATGTCAAGCGATAAATTGTGCTCTGAAATGTTTTCTTGTTTACAGCAATGCTGTAGAAATACAAGTAATCTGGACTTATTTATTTATTTCTAGTCTTTGAAAAATTCAGTTCAATAAGCTCTCGGTTCTCAGAAGAACATGAAGCAATGTGTTGCTAATACCAAACATCTTTTTTGAGTTGCAGGGCCAAAATATTCAAATGGAGTGCCTGAATAAAAAGAGACCTGATTTCTGAGAAACGCTGAAAATGCACTGTTTTATTTAGGTGCTAACAGAGGGACCTCTGAACCAAATATTATGAGTATTCAAAAGTTTGATCTTTCAGGCTCTATAAGTACAGGGATAAAGCTGAAAAAGTTTGCTCCCCCCCCCCCGATAGGCAACTTGTATGTGCTTCGGTGAATACTTGGTTAAATTCATGGGCCTCACAATATCCATTAAGTTTTGTTCCTTTCTGCATGCACCTTGCTATTTAGTAGCTGGATATTTGGTACTTCAGCAGTTCATTATTTCACCTTCATTATGAGGCACAGCAGGGTACAGTAACCAAAAAATTACTGTTAAGATTTTCAAAAATAAATTCAATATAATGAACTAGTTACTCTAAAATTAGGATTGGTAGAGTGCTCTTAAATCAAGTTTGTGTCTCTTGCCCATGAGTAGACCCATAAGCCTGTTCTGTCAATTGTCTATCCAGACTTTTTAGGCAAAATCCTAAAAAACGCTGCACACTTTTAAAATGATATGTAACACGAGATGGTCTGAAGGCTTTCTGGCTCATTTTTCTTTTTCTTTTCTTTTACTAGCTGCTTGCCACACTCATTGAAAGCTCTGAATAAAAATCCCCAAGAAGTGGCAGTACATTATGACAAGCCACTACTTCCTGACTAATTGAATGGAGAAAAATATGGCTGCCTCACCTACTTATGGGGCAGCTATCTTTTTTCTATACAAAAAAGGTGGTAGGCTTACATTGTATTGGAAAAACAAGATGGCTTCCCACAGCTACACTTGAAAGTTCTATTATTATTATTATTATTATTATTATTATTATTATTATTATTATTATTATTATTATTGCAATAATAATAATAATTGGATTTATTAGTTGCTTGTTATCCAAAGGTCACTGTAGCCTTATAAGAATGTAATCTGTAGCTTTACAAGAATGACCTGTTAATCCAGTTGTGGCCAACATGGTACCCTCCAGATGTTCTGGATTCCAACTCCCATTATCCCAAAGCTAGCATGGCTAATGATCAGAGATTATGGGAGTTGTAGTCAGCAACACCATGTGTAGGCACCATGTTGGCTACCCCTGTGTTAATTTAATTAAGACTGCAATCCTGTGCACACTTGCTTGGGAGCAGGCCTGAATATCCAACAGTTGTGTACAGTTCATAGCTTTACTGCTGGTCAAATGAAAGGGTCTTATTTTGTTTCTTGTTCTACAGAACTACAAAGGCTGCATGGTCTCACTGAATTCAATGGGCTTGATTTCTGAGTAGACATGCATAGGATTGCACTGTAAGAATCCAGGGCATCTGAGTATGCTACTACCTTCCCCATCTGACAGAGGTGGGGAACCTGTGGCCCTCTAGATGTTGTTGGACTACAACCATCATCTCCGACTGTTCACCAAGTTGACTGGGGATGACGAAAGTTGGAGTCCAGCAAAATCTGGAAGGCCACAGGTTCCCACATCCCTTCCATATGAGAAACCACCAGCTTGCCATTGAACAGTGGCACTATATTTGTTGGCTTCATATAGAGGGGCAATGCACTTGTTGTTGGCTACATATAAAGATCTTGCTCTTTGCCAAGCAAGCTGCTGAGCTCTACATTTTGTCAACTGGTTTTGTCACATGGTCATGATCGGTTCAAGTCTTGCTGAAGGTGACTCCAAGGTGCATTGGTACTGTCTCAGTTGTATCTCATTAAGGCAGGTAATCTGTTCATGGAAGGATGATGACGTAGAGTTGACAAAATGATTTTGGCTCATCTGTGTGGATTGATGGAGTCCTTCATTGCAACAAGCTCTTGGATTCATTGATGTATTTCCTTCTTCTTTGATTTCCCTTACCCTTTTCTTTTTAGGATAGAATAAAAAGATGGCAAGGAGTCTGAGATTTAAATGTCGTTCTTATTGAGATAAAGCTCCCATTAACCTTGCCTGGACTGCCCGAACTCGAGGAACTCAGACTCTGACACAGCTGTAGTTTTTTCTTTTATTGAAGTAAGAGAAAGTTTCAGTTCAGTGTGCTTCATTAATCTACCTACGGCTTACTCAGAACTCAGCATCCCTCCCTAACTAAATTTGTGTTATTGACATTTACTCAGCAACTAACCCTCGCCTGATCAATAATTTGATCCTATAGATAAGATGCCATTGCATCAGGAGGACTGATTAGAAAACAGTCATACCAGGGACAAAGCTTTCTCAATGTAGACAGATTGTTCTGTTGTTCACTGTCAAGCAGGTGTTGCCTCAATAGATCTTTTACTTTACTGAAACCAAAACTTATTTCATGAATCTGTCTAATTCCACTTTAAAGCTAGATAAACTAATGGCAACCACTATATCTTGCGGCAGAAAATTCCACAAATTAATTGCTATGGATCGTATTCAGCTAAGTCCTGCTCAGAACAGACCCATTCAGGTGAATGAGCCTAAGTTAGCCATGATTATTAACTTCTTTGAGTAATACTAGCATTGAATAGCACCTATGGTACAAAAGAAATGTTTTTCCCTGCTGAATCTACTGCCAATCTGTTTCATCAGAGGAGAAAAAGTTAATTCCTAAACTTCTCTTCACTACTGATTGATTGATTGATTGATTGATTAAATTTATATTATATTTATATTAAATTTATATCCTTCCCTTTCTCCCAGAAGGAGCCCTGGGCAGCAAACAAATGACAAAACACTAAAAACATCTATAAAACATACTAAAAACAAAACATCTAAAAATCATTAAAAAATATTTAAAAAATCTTTTTAAAAAATCTTTAAAAAATCTTATAAACAATTCCAGTACAGATGCAAACTGGGATAAGGTATCTACTTACAAGGTTGTTGAAAGGTCTTCAAAAGGTGCTGTCTGAGACGGTGCCTGTCTAATATTTAAGGAGACGGAATTCCAAAGGGTTTGCGCCATAACACTAAAGGTTCGATTCCTGTGTTGTGCAGAATGGACTGCCTGATGAGATGGTACCTGCAGGAGGCCCTCACCTGCAGAGCACGGTGATCAACTGGGTATATAAGGGATAACACAATCTTTCATGTATCCTGGTCCCAAGCAGTATAGGGATTTATATACCAAAATCAACACCTTGAACTTAGCCCAGTAGCTAATGGGCAGCCAGCACAATTGTTTCAGCAGCGGGGTAACATGTTGGTGATAACCTGCTTCAGTAAGCAGTCATGCCACCACATTTTGCACCAGCTGCAGCTTCCAAACTATCCTAAAGGGCAGCCCAACATAGAGTGCATTACAGTAATCCAGTCTAGAGATTACTGGAGCATGGACAACAGTGGTCAGACTATCCCAGTCTAGAAATGGCCACAGCTGTCTTACCAGCCAAAGCTGGTAAAAGGCACTCCTAGCCACTGAGGTCACCTGGGCCTCTAGAGACAAAGGTGAATCCAGGAGGACCCCCAGACCCCCAGGAATATGACCCCATCCAAAGCAGGTGATTGACCAATTATCTAGATTTGGGAATCACCTACCCACAGTGTTTCTGTCTTGCTACGATTCAGAGTCAGTTTATCGGCCCTTCTCCAGCCCACCACCAAGTCCAGGCACTGGTCCAGGGTTTACACAGCCTCTCCCAATCCAGATGTTACAGAGAAACAGAGCTGGGTATAACCAGTATACTACTGATATCATGCCTCAAATATCCTGATGACCGCTCTCAGCAGCTTCATATAGATGTTAAACAGCATTGGAGGCAAGGTGGTACCCTGTGGCACCCCACAGCACAACTACCAGGAGGCTGAAAAACAATCACCCTATGCTTTTCTCTGAAACCAACCCTGGAGATTGGGTCAGACCTACTGTAAACAAGGGCTTCTGATACCCATCTCACCCATTCAGCTCAGAAGGGTACCATGGTCAATCATACCAACAGCTGCTAAGATATCAAGTAAGAATTACAGGGTCACACTCCTAATGTTCTTCTCCTGGTAAAGGTCATCCATCAGGGTGAACAAGACCAATTCACCCATAACCAGGCCTGGACCCAGATTGGAATTGGTCAAGATAAACTGTTTCATTCATGAGTACTTGCTGCACCACAACCCTCTCCATCACCTATCCTAAAAAGGGGGTATTTGTGACTTGGTGGTAGTTGTCACAGACCAATGGGTCCAGGGTGGGTTTTTTCAGGGGCAGTCAGATCACCACCTTTTTCAGAGCGGCTGGTACCTCTCCCTCCAGCAAAGAAGTATTGAGCACACCCTGGATCCACTCGGTCATATGCCTTCAGAAAGCTTTAATAAGCCAAGAAGGGCAAGGGCTGAGAAGACATGTTGCTTGCCACATCATGGCAAGCACCTTGTCCATGTCATCAGACCATATCAATTGAAGCTGATCTCATGCAGCATATGTTGCACTGGGTTCCTCACTGGAGACTACAGTAAATGTGGAAGGGCTGTCAATATTGTTATAGAGGCAATCAATTTAGCCTCGAAGTGCCTTGAATACAATTCACCATTTTGCCACTTGTGCTCTTGCCATCATCTGGCCTGTTTCATTGCCCTTTGTTCACTGGTATACCAAGGTGCAAAATGGGCTCCACAATGCATGTTAGCATGTGTTTTTAAATTGTTTTAAATTTTTTAAATTGTGTTTTAAATTGTTTTTAAAAGATGTGTTTTAAATTGTTTTTAAAAGATATGTTTTAAATTTGTGCATTTGTTTTTAATGTTTTTAGTTACTGTAAACCACCCAGAGAGCTTCGGCTATAGGGCGGTATACAAATACAATAAATAAATAAATGCCAGAGAGGGCACTCAGGGGCCACCATGTCAAGAGCCCAACACATCTCATTGTTTCACAGTATGCAAGGGTTTCAACAGGGTCACCTGCTCTATCTACTGAACACACACACCCAGGCATTCAGGAATCCAGTGGATTCCATTAGTCTCCAGGGGTGGACCACCTTAATCTGTTTGCCACCCCTATAGGAAAGGATCAGAGCTGTAAATCCAGACTTCATCAGGGAGTGATCTGACCATGACAACAGGGTGACATCCATCACCACCCCCAGACCATCCCTTTCTGCCCTATGTGTTGGACCAGTGACAACTTGAGATAGGCCCCACGGTCATCATGGAGGCCATGAAGTCCCAAGCCAGACTAGAGGACTCTCAGGATGGATATTGAAATCACCTAGGACTATCACTCTGGGCTTGTCCAACACCACAGCCAAGATCAGAGCTTGGAAGTAACTCGTTAGAAATAACAAGTTACTTGTAATTTGTTACTATTTTGCATAACGAGTGGATAACTTATTACATTTTGTTTGTAACGGGCAGAAAATACAGGCATCTACCTACTGCCATGGTGCCTTTCCTGTCCAACCTTCTCTTTCCTGCCCATGCATGCCTCTTCTTCCTGCCCTACACCCCATCCCCTGACAGTCCTGGATCACTCTGGATCACTGTACCTGACTCGGTTGAAGCCCAAATGCCTCTGAAGAGGCCTGATTCGGCTCAGGCCTCAGGTCTTGGCTGAACACAGAACACAGCCTTAGTATTAACTTATACAGGTTCCCCACGTTCCTAAGAACATGGTTCCCATGTGTGTAAAGTCAATATCCAGATAGTCACAATTAAAAAGATAACTCAGGAGAGGGCAGATATACCAGCTTCAGGAGGAGCTTGTGGCATGTTGAGTCACACACACAGACCCAGCTCCTTGACACCGCTTACACTACAACTGATGGTACAAGGACAATCCCAGAAAGTATAGTCCCTGTAGGGGAATAAGAACATATTAAGAGTCCTGCTGGATCAAGCCAAAAACTGTTCTAGTCAAACATTCTATTCTCCCAGTGGTCAACCAGATGCCTATGGGAAATCTGCAAGCAGGACCTAAGTGCAACAGCACTCTCCCTGTAGTGATGCTCAGCAACTGGTATTCAGAGGAGCAGCGGAGGTAGAACATAGTTCTAGGTAGTGTCTACTAGGGATTAATAGCCATAGTCTCCATAAATTTGTCTAATAAATTGTTTTTAAATTGTTTTTTTTAAGTGTTTTTAAATTTGTATATTTGTTTTTAATGTTTTTAATTGTTGTAAACCGCCCAGAGAGCTTCGGCTATGGGGTGGTATACAAATGTAAATAATAATAATAATGATAATGATAATGATAATGATAATGATAATGATAATAATAATAATAATAATAATAATAATAATAATAATAATAATAATAATAAAAACAAAAATAAAAATAATAATGTGGCTCTGTTCCTGCCCTCCGATTGCTGGGTAGAGCAGAAGGCAGTTCTACAGTTTACAGTTGAGTATAAAACCAAAGCCAATCTCCTTGTCTCCTTTGTTACCTTCCGCTTACCAGGACATTCCAAGGCAACTTTGTAAAATGCTGTTTGTTGCATCTTAACAGGATGCAGCAATACTTCCATATTGGATTATCAGTAAAGATTATTACTGTTATGTGATTTAAATGCAATATAAAGGCAACACTTGTCAGACCCTTGTTGCTTTTTTTTGCAAAAAGCAGAACAAACCTGTTTCAGGTTTTGCTACCTCTCGAGGAAAATGAATAGAGTTCCCAGAACTTAAATCCACTGTTTGTGTTCTCACAACTGCTGCGCAAACTAAAAAATCATTGTAATTAGACAGCCTCTCCAATCAGATAGGCCCCAGGGGAGATGACTTCTCTGGAGAGAAACAAACCTTTCTCTTCATTCCTGCATTCCTCTTCTCAGTAGCTGTTTAGCACAAAGTCAAATAGAACAGAATCCATTCTGGAAGCTTACAATGGTATGTCAGCATTTTCTATTTCCTAGTAACACCCCCTGAAACAATCTTTTTGTAAATCTTTATTGTACTTTCCTTGGTCAATATCCCCAAAAGTGCTAAGTAGGAAGGAGCCTTCCCTGAAGTCAAAAAGACAGCATGTTTGATTAGCTTTGCCTATTATACCAGTTCTATACTAGCCTCCCCCAACCAGGTGCCCTCCAGTTCTTTGACTGCATCAGCTCCAGCCAGCACAGCCAATGGTCAAGGTTGATTGGAGGAGGAGAGGAGTCCAACAGTATTTGGTGGGCCCCAGATTGGGAAAGGATGTTCTGTGTTCTCACCACCCTGATTCACAGAAATACAAAATGTGGCTTTTAGTACCTTAAACTATGGCATCCTCCTAGACTGGGAATTGGGGTGCTGTGTTACAGTGGTTCTGATCCTACCTACAGGATCAAGTCCAGAGAGTACCATTGGGAGAGTTTTTTCAGCACCCTGGTAGTCAGGATGTGGAGTTCCACAGTGCACTATTTTATCCCCAGTGCTATTTAATATTTATATGAAGCCACTGGGAGCACTCATTAGGAGTTTGGGGGCAAGATGTCATCATCATGCTGAGGACACTGAGGTCTATTTCTCCATAACATCTGGATCAGGAGGGACTGTGCAGGCCCTGGACTGGTGCCTGAACACATTGGTGGGATGGCTGAAGAGAAATAAACTGAGCTTGAATCCTGGCAAGGCAGAGGCCATATCTAAGAGACTGGTCAATTGCCTGCCCTGATGGGATTGCACTTCCTCTAAAGGAGCAGGTGTGCCATCTGGGGGTACTTTCAACTCTGTTGCTGAAGGCCCAGGTAGCATCAGTGGCTGGTATGACAGCTGTGGCCGCTCCTGGACCAGGAGCACTTGGCCACAATAGTTCAAACTTTAGTGACAATCGGCCGGTTCTAAAGGGCGGCCAGGTGGGGCACTGGCCCAAGGGCCTCTGGAGTTACAGGGTAACAGGGGCTGCTGCTCCCCTTCTGCGATCTGCTGTGATCCACGCCCCCCGCCCCCCCTACTTACCTGTCTCCTGGCTTTTAGTATTGCCCTTAATGAAGATGGCGGCCACGGTTTTCCTAAAGTACTGAAGCCCCTGCCGCCATCTTAGTTGATGGCAGAGATGCGTGTGTGTAGCACGGACATGTGCCATCAACAAAGATGGTGGCAGAGGCTTCATCCCCTTAGGGAAACCGTGGCTGCCATCTTGGTTAATGGCAATAGTAAAAGACAGGAGACAGGTAGGTGGGGGTGCACATGAACACGCGCGTGCACACACACCAGGGCCCAGGGCAAGCTGATGCCCAAGGGCCCTGGCATGCCTGGAGCCAGCCCTGGCTACAATGCACTATATGTGGGGCTTCCCTTCTGCTTGATCCAGAAACGGCAGTTATTGCAGAATGCTGCAGCATGGCTCCTGAGAGGAGCGAGACCCTGTCAGCATACAACCTCTGCACAGAGATCTGCACTGCTTGTGAGTTACCAGGCCAAGTTCAAGGTGTTACTATTAGTGTATAGCTTGGGATTAGTTTACTTGAGGAACCTCCTTACCCCATATATGCCCACCTGACTGCTGTTACAGCTGCTACATAATACTCATTTTGCCCTTGTAAGAAATTGATTTTTTAGCATGGCATCACCCACACTTTGGAACTCCCTGTCTATTGACATCAGGCAGGTACCTTCACTGCACTCTTTTCAGTGCCTGCTAAAAACATTTTTGTTTAGGCAAGCCTATCCAGACATGTAGAAGTTGAGATGGGTTTTAATCTGTTATATTTTTAGTTATATTTTGATTTTTTTTAAAAAAACTATTTTTTAAAAACACTTTTTAATTTTCTATGTTATTGAACATTTTAATATTTATTTTTTGTAGACCTCTTAGAGATTATGTTTAAAATCAAGCAGTATATAAATTCTGTTAAATAAAATAATTAAACAAATAAAAGGACAGAAAATGTAAGTTTACATGTCCCTTGGTGGGACTATTATGGGATGTCTTCCATGTGTCGATAACCCATCACAACGAAACACTGCAGACAGAATTTTCCTGCCACTTGGCATCATCACCTTACGACACTTTTCAATGGATTCAGGTCACATATTTAGCTGGGACAAGCCACTGTGTTGAGCAACCAAGTGATTTTGGTCTTACTTCTTGCATTCCTATGTGCTTCCTCCCACCACCCCAGGGCTGGTCCTGCCCTTAGGAACAGTGAAGAAGCTCCCTTGGGCAGCAGATGCTTGGGAAGGAGCAATCTGAAGGACAGGTCTGTGTATTCCGTGTGGCCTGCCGTGTGACCTCTTTGCTAGCCTGCTGCCTTCAGTTGCATCGGAGGATGCTGACTCATCACCAGTGTAGAAGAAAAGAAAAACCAGCCAATCTAGTTGGTTCCTGTATATGGAACAGGGGTGTGTGTTTCCATGTTGCCTGTGTAAGGCATCAAGCTCTCTTGGGTCAGCCCTTCCCCCCCCCAGTGATACATTTCTTCATTTTTTTTAAAAAAAGTAATACCTGGTGAATGTTTCATAATGTTAGGGATAGTGCAGAAATTCAAAGCATTTGGCATTTAAAGGGTAACCTACCTAATTCGCGCTTTACACAACAATATGCAGACTGAAACTCAGCCATCATTCAAAATTCACCCTTTTTCTGAATTTTTCAATGCAGCTTTTTAGCAAGTAATGCATACAAAAATGCATATGCTAGGATAAAATGTGCATATAAATGCATATATTACTGAAAATAACCAGGGGTGAAGTAGTCCAGGGTCTCAGGAGGTCTTAAACCTCTTACATTTTGGGGAGCAGGGTCCCAGCTGGGTCCCTATGTCTCCAGCATCCTATGAGCCAATCAGCATGAAAGAGGAGTGTGTTAGCCCCTGAGAAGAGTCTTTAACATGCTTCCTTGTCCTTCCCTGCTGATTGGAGCCAATCAGAGTGAAAGGAAGTGAGTCAGCCACTGAGAAGACGCTTTTCAGTTTCTCCCCTTTCATGCTTATTAGCTCCTAGGGATGTCTGTTGTTGTGCGAGAAGGCATTAACAAGGATCTCATTCTCAATCCAGCAGCAAAAAAGGTGGTGTGTGGCTGTGACTATCATGAAGAGACCATGCACTTCTGAATTTGCCACTACAGCACTGAAAATAATGTACAAAATGCATTACACTAGGGGAAACTGCTTTGCAAAAATCTGTTTATTCGACAAAATTGCACACAAGAATGTGTACATTAGGAGAAATTTGCACTAAAGCTTTAATGACTTTTCATGAGGATCTTTAATAATAAAAATAATTGGAAAAATGACAAACAGAGAGAACCGGAAATGGTCAGATTTGTCCATCCTACCTGCACTTACATTTTACTGCTTATAGGCAATTACTGATTCCAACAGTTATGTAAAGATATATACATCTAAGAATGTGCCATACAGCACTACCCATAAAGCATTGGAGCTACTTTCCAAAGTTATTCTTGAACCTAATATTCTCTTAAGGGTTCTAAATTACATAAACATGTATGGTAATCAAAAACAAAAGTATATCAGCCTACTTTACAATACTATAAAACAACCCGGTACCCTAGACAACAAAAGATTCAGTTTACAAAATTGTATAAATTGTTGTTAATTTGTTTTTACTACAAACCGCCTTGGGAACCATTCTGGTTGAGGCAATCTATAGCAAATAAATGGATAATAAACTTTGGGAGAGTAGTTTTAAGAAGAAATCTCTCATCATGAGTTGTATTTGCAATCTAATTTCTCCCTACTGGAAATATAAAATACAAAATTCAGAGACGATCACTTAGACTGTGTATACAATACCAAATGGAAAAGAATTGTGTAGTGCACAGTCCTATTTATTCTTACCTCCAAAGTTGCATCTACACATAGCAATTACTTTGAAAATGCTAGGACTGAAAAATGCCTCAAGTGCCATTACAGACTTTTCCCCCCATTAATCTGTTGCTAATTCCAACTGCAATATAAAAAGGAGCTCTGAAACATTTTGCTTTGGAAGTAAAAATCTACTTATTTCCCTTACAATGGGCCACATTATGCTTCTGCATCCCCTGACAAGAATCTTGTAGGAAACTGAGTAATTAAAGTATTCTGGAGTCCAAAGGAGGGCATATATGAGAAGGACGCTGAGCAGTGTGTTTATCTCTGGCTGCCACAACATTGTGAATAAAAGGCCATCATGGAGTTAGGAAGAAGGGCAATTTCTGTGGAAAGAATCTTTCTGAATGAACGTCAAGCTGCCAAAGAGACTCTTGTTCAGAAGTGGGTCCCTGGGCAGAGCGGAGCTGCTAGGTTAGCTTCCTGGCAGATGAGTTGCTGTTGTTTATTTAGAGCTGGGGTTGCCAGCCTGGCACTGGCAGGTGCCATGGCACCTCTGAAGGCCTTCTCTGGCACTCCAGACAGAGGGGAAAAATAAGTCTCTAACCCTCATAGGAAGAAAGTTATAAAGCAAAATGTGCAGGTGGCCTTCTAAGCAGTTTCTATGAAATGAACCAGCTTGGCTACTCCAGCCTGTCAGTGATTTTAGCAAATGAGTGAGTGCAGCAGGCACAGGCTGGCAGCCTAGCCGTTGATTGAGAACTGGCATTGGGGAAAGCAAGGCTCCTGAGCTTTTAACAGTTGTATCTTCACAATCAGGACCAGAGGACACAGCTGACTTCCGCTGGTAAACATGAGGTGGGTGGTGGGGACTGGGACTGGGAGCGAAGCAGCAATGACTGTGTTCTATCTAATGTTGTGTTATGTCCCCATGGCAGGTATTTTGTGACTGGCACCTCGGCCCTCAACACTCTGTAAAAATTCAAAATGTGCCCACTGGTCTAAAAAGTTTGGTAATCCCTTACTTAGGGGGAGAGGGAGACAGATGAGGAAGTGGGGAGTTCAACATGGTGCAAACACACCAATGGCGCCAATCTGGCACTCCTGTCAGTGTTTGCATTGCGGTGACTTCCTTGCTGTCTCTCCCCTCCCCCTCTGCTCTCCCTAGTCCCACCCAGGAAGCTGTTTCTGCTTTTGTTAGATTTGTGTATGAGGCTTTCCCCTTTGTTTTAACCTTTAGTTGCCATTTTAGTTTAGGGGGGAAAGGGGCGAGGAAATGGGGACATGATAGAGGTGTAAAATATTATGCATAGTGTGGAGATAATACTAGAATTTAGGGCCATCCAATGAAGCTGAATGTTGGTAGATTCAGGACAGACAAAAGAAAATATTTCTTTGCTCAGTGCATAGTTAAACTATGGAATTTGCTCCCAGAAGAGTTAGTAATGACCACCAGTTTGGATGGCTTTGAAAGAGGATTAGACTCATGGAGGATAAGTTCATCAACTGCTACTAGCCATGATGGCTGTGTTCTGCCTCCTCTGTTGGAAGCAGTAGTCCTCCAAATGCCAATTGCTGGATATCACAAGTAGGGAGAGCGCTGTTGCACCCAGATCCTGCTTGCCATTGTGAAAAAAAGGGTGCTGGACTAGATGGGCCTTTGATCTGATCCAGCAGGACTTTTCCTATGTTCTCATTATATCTAACTTCCAATGCCTTGTAATTTTGCAAAATGTGTGGTCCATCATATATTATAATTTATTTCCAAGTGTCAGTCGTTCTCTAGAGAGAGATCTAGAGGACAGTATCTCTAATCAAGAAAAGGCTCTGAGAACATAGACTCTGATGTGGTAAATTGTTGCTATCAGTATCTACTGCAATCTGAGAACCTTAATCAAAAAGTGTTGTGTCCTGGGTCTTTTTTGGGCAATAGAATCTCCTGCTACCTTATTGCTACAGGCCATTTCCTGAGACAGATTCTTTTGCTTAGAGTTTCTGGGGAATGATCATACAAAGAGTGTCAAAGCTCTTGGGAACTCTGTAGCTGGATTGCTATGGTCTTTGATTCTAGTACCATAATAGCTCCAGTTGATGACACTATGGCTACATCAGCCTGCCCCTGACAACATGAGAATGGTATGTAAGGTATGAAGCAACTCCAAATTTAAACGTCTAGTGATTTATGGTGTGTCCATAACTGTATAGGCATAATAGCCACTAGGTGGTTCTATGTAGGGAGACTTGACTGGGTTAGGGGGAAATGTTCAATGGTTGTTATGCCTCAACATCAAATCAAGGCTCTATTAATTTTAGCATTTTAACGCAGGGATGGAGGACCTTTTTATCTCAAGGACAATATTACCTTCTGGGCAACCTTCCTGGGTCCACATGCCAGTGTTGGGTACTGCCAGGGGCAAAAGTGAATGGAATGTAAATTTACCTTTGTACACATTTACTCAGCCCTCTCTATCCTCTATCCAAGTAAGAAGAGTCATTATCAGAGTTCAAGGACAATTTCCTTGGCCACTGTTGTTCATGCACTGGTCACCTTCAGGGTGAATTGCTGTAATGCACTCTACGTGGGGCTGCCATTGAACTTGGTTTGGAAGCTGCAGCTGGTGCAAACTGCAGTGGCACAACTGCTCACTGGGGCAGTGAAAGAATTGCACTGGCTGCCAATTAGCTACTAAGTTCAAGGTGCTGGTTTTGGTGTACAAAGCCCTTTGCAGCTTGGGACCAGGATATCTGAAAGACCATCTTACCCCTTATATACCCAGTTGATCACTGTGGTCTGCAGATGAGGGCCCCCTGCAGGTACCATCTTATCAGGAGATCCGTTCCCCATAACACAGGAAGTGGACCTTTAATGTAGTGGCACCTACCGTTTGGAATTCCCTTCACTTATATACTAGACAGGCACCATCTCTGTTGTCCTTTTGGTGCCTACTGAAGACCTCTTTCAACTAGCCTTTTAAGTAGAGACCTTATCCTACTCTGCATCTGTGTTGGAATTGCTTTTTATATGTTTTTAAAGACTTTTTTTTGAAAAGAAGATATTTTAAGATGTTTTATTTTTAAGACGTTTTTAGTGTTTTTCCTGTTTGCCACCCTGGGCTCCTTCTGGGAGAAAGGGTGGGATAGAAATGTAATTGACAACAACAACAATAAAATTCTATCCAGGCAGAAACAATGAAGGAGGGTGCAAAGCAAGGCCTGTGAGGGGTTTGGGCTGGGCTGAGTCCTGGGGGCCAGAAAGAGAGGCCTGGAGGACTACATTTGGGCCACAGGACTAAGGTTCCCAACCCCATTTCAAAGAAATTATGAATCAGAATTATTTCTGATTATGATTGTTAATAGCAAAAAATGGAGGGGTGAGAAACAACAAATTATCTGAATGGTTTGAAGCAGGAACATTACACAGATTAACTCTGAAGACTTTGTGTACAGACAATAAAAATGTTTAATTGTGAAAAAATGTAGCAAATCAAGGAATATAGTTTATAATTTGGAGACATTCCCTTTTTGGGGATATTAGTCAACTGTTTCTTAAAAGTTTGAAAATTGCCAGCATACCCTTAGGTTACATGGGGACCTTAGACCTGAGGTTGCTGCACAGACTGTTGACTAATTCAGCAAGTTTTTTTGTGTGTGACTCCTCATGCTGTGGTTTCTTTTCATTTAACAAAAATCATTATAGAGAACCAAGGAGCAAGAATAGCCATAGGCAAACCATCAACTGCAAGGAAAGGGCAATATGAACATAGTATTTTGCTACTCTTGCTACAGGCAGCCCAAATGTGACAGGAAAAAAGTTTTCAGATCTGTGATTGTGTTTTATGACAAACAGTACTAGGTTCTGAAATATTTAATATATTTATTTAATAAATATTTAATATATGATTTATTTATTATTTATTTATTTAATTACATTTTTAGACCACCCTATAGCATTGAGCTCTCAGGGCGGTGTACAACAGAATAAAATACGTTTAAAATACGAGCAAGTGTGAATTTCATTATACAGTTATAAAACATATTTAAGCACAAGATTAAAAGATTAAAATAAGAATTTCAATTACAAAGTTTAAGCTTAAAATGCATTTAAAATGCCTGGGTGAAGAGGTGGGTTTTTACCTGGCGCCAAAAAGATAGAAGAGAAGGCGCCAGGCGTATCTCGTCAGGGAGGGCATTCCATAATTCGGGGGCCACCACTGAGAAGGCTCTAGATCCAGTTGTCGTTCTCCGGGCCTCCTTATGAGTCGGGACCCGGAGAAGAGCCTTCGAGGTCGAGCGAAGCGAACGGGTAGGCACATAGCGGGAGAGGCATTCCACCAGGTATTGCGGTCCGATGCCGTTTAAGGCTTTATAGGTAAGAACCAACACTTTGAATCTGCCCCGGAAACATATTGGTAGCCAGTGCAGTTGGGCCAGAATAGGTGTTATATGGTCAAATTTCTTTGTCCCAGTAAGAACTCTGGCCGCAGCATTCTGCACTAGCTGAAGTTTCCGAACCGTCTTCAAAGGTAGCCCTACATAGAGTGCATTACAGTAGTCCAATCTAGAGGTTACCAGAGCATGGATAACTGAGGCGAGATTCTCCCTGTCCAGATAGGGTCGTAGTTGGGCTACCAGCCGAAGCTGGTAGAACGCATTCCGTGCCACCGAGGCTACCTGAGCCTCAAGTGACAGGAGCGGATCTAATAAAATCCCCAAACTATGGACCTGCTCCTTTAGGGGGAGTGTAACCCCATCTAGGGCAGGTCGGACATCAGCCATCTGGGCAGAGAGCCCCCCAACCAACAGCATCTCAGTCTTTTCAGGATTGAGCTTCAGTTTATTGGCTCTCATCCAGTCCATTATCGCGGCCAGGCAGCGGTTTAATACATCAACAGCCTCACCTGAAGAAGATGAAAAGGAGAAGTAGAGTTGCGTATCATCAGCATATTGCTGGAAACGCACTCCAAATCTCCTAATGACCTCGCCCAGCGGCTTCATATAGATATTAAAGAGCATGGGGGACAGAACTGAGCCCTACGGGACCCCATACTGGAATACCCAGGGACTCGGGCAATGCTCCCCAAGCACCACCTTCTGGAGACGACCCTCAAGATAGGAGCACAGCCACTGCCAAGCAGTGCCTCCAACTCCCAAATCCGAGAGTCGCTCCAAAAGAATACCATGGTCGATGGTATCAAAAGCTGCTGAGAGATCAAGGAGAACCAACAGAGTTACACTCCCTCTGTCTTTCTCCCGAGAGAGGTCATCATACAGGGCGACCAAGGCCGTTTCTGTACCAAACCCCGGCCGAAAGCCCGATTGAAATGGATCCAGATAATCAGTTTCATCCAAGAGAGCCTGGAGTTGGCGAGCGACCACACGCTCTAGAACCTTGCCCAAGAATGGGACATTTGCTACCGGCCTATAGTTGTCAAGATTATCAGGGTCCAAGGATGGTTTTTTTAGGAGCGGTCTCACCACCGCCTGTTTCAGGCAGAGTGGGACCACTCCCTCTCGTAAAGAGGCATTGATCACCTCCTTGGCCCAACCAGCTGTCCCATTCCTGCTAGCTTTTATTAGCCATGAAGGGCAAGGATCCAGAGCAGAAGTGGTCGCCCGCACCTGTCCAAGGACCTTGTCCACATCCTCGAGCTGTACCAACTGAAACTCATCCAATAAAACAGAACAAGACTGTGTTCTGGACACCTCGTTAGGTTCAACTGTTACAATACTGGAGTCAAGGTCCCGGCGAATGTTCATGATCTTGTCCTGAAAGTGTCTCGCAAACTCATTACATGATCAGTTGTGGATGTATAGCAGCCTTCTCCATATAGGTATGATTTCTATCCACTTTGTCTGATGCATCGGTCACACCTTTCCTCTAGAAGCCAGACCTGATGACCTCCAGATGTGTTGCATTCCAGAGCTCCAATCACACCTGCCCGTTGTCCATGCTGGCTAAGACTGATGGGAATTGCAGTCCAACAATATCTGGGGGGCACCACATTGGCTACGCCTGGATTACTGTAATGTAATGTAATGTGTATATCATGGGACAGCCTTTAAAGACAGTTTGGTAACTTCAGTTGGTCCAGAATACCACTGCTAGGATATTAGTTGGGACACACAGATTGGAGCATATAACTTTGATCTTGTACCATCTGCATGAGTTTACCAATTTGTTACCAGGCTCAGGCTCAAAGTGCTGGCTATGACCGTCAAAGAGCTTGAGACTAGAGTACCTTAAGAATTCATTGCCATATTTATTGTTATCTTAAGAATCAACACCCAGATGAATCTGGCTGACCTTTAAAGACTTCTATTGAGTCCCCTAGTGAATGTAGAGTGGGCAGTCATGAAGGACAGGGCCTTTTTCATGGTAGCATCAATATTACAAAATACCTTAACCTTCAGAGTTCATCAGAATAACATGACTCTGTATGGTGCCATTGATGCTTCCCTTTCAATAAACATCTTATTCATCAAGTATATTGTTTGGTAAGCTTTGTTGATGAGCTTAAAATGATTTTTCTGACTGCTGTTGCATTTACTGACCTTTTTTTAAAAAAAAGTTTTGTTTTTAATTTAGGTATGTTATAACATTTTTTCTTGCATTGTTCCCACCTTGATTATTTCTTACAAAAATGGGACAGAAATTCTGTAACTTGCTCAACAGTTAGAACAATGTTTTCTAACTGTGAAAAACCAGTGCATCAAGGAAGTACCCCTTACAATGTATGTTGTTGTTGTTATGTGCCTTCAAGTCGATTACGACTTATGACGTCCCTATGAATCAGCGACCTCCAAGAGCATCTGTCATGAACCACCCTGCTCAGATCTTGTAAGTTCAGGTCTGTGGCTTCCTTTATGGAACCAATCCATCTCTTATTTGGCCTTCCTCTTTTTCTACTCCCTTCTCTTTTTCCCAGCATTATTGTCTTTTCTAGTGAATCAGGTCTTCACATTATGTGTCCAAAGTATGATAACCTTAGTTTCAACATTTTAGCTTCAAGTGATAGTTCTGGTTTAATTTGATCTAACACCTAATTATTTGTCTTTTTTGCAGTCCATGGTATGCGCAAAGCTCTCCTCCAGCACCACATTTCAAATGAGTTGATTTTTCTCTTATCTGCCTTTTTCACTGTCCAACTTTCACATCCATACATAGAGATCGGGAATACCATGGTCTGAGTGATCCTGACTTTGGTGTTCAGTGATACATCTTTGCATTTGAGGATCTTTTCTAGTTCTCTCACAGCTGCCCTCCCCAGTCCTAGCCTTCTTCTGATTTCTTGACTATTGTCTCCATTTTGGTTAATGACTGTGCCGAGGTATTGATAATCCTTGACAAGTTCAATGTCCTCATTGTCAACTGTAAAGTTACATAAATCTTCTGTTGTCATTACTTTAGTCTTCTTGACGTTCAGCTGTAGTCCTGCTTTTGTGCTTTCCTCTTTAACTTTCAACAGTATTCGTTTCAAATCATTACTTGTTTCTGCTAGTAGTATGGTATCGTCTGCATATCTTAAATTATTGATGTTTCTCCCTCCAAATTCACACCTTCATCTTGGTCCAATCCCGCTTTCCGTATGATATGTTCTGCGTACAGATTAAACAAATAGGGTGATAAAATACACCCCTGTCTCACACCCTTTCTGATGGGGAACCAGTCGGTTTCTCCATATTCTGTCCTTACAGTAGCTTCTTTTCCAGAGTATAGGTTGTGTATCAGGACAATCAGATGCTGTGGCACCCCCATTTCTTTTAAAGCATTCCATAGTTTACAATCTATAGTCCCCAAGATTTTTGGGGGGAAGTCATGGGGGGAAGTGGCAAAATACTGTTTTAAATGCATAGTGCAGATGGGGCTTTGTTTTTTGTTTTTTCTGGGTCTGATGCCTTGAGCAGTTCTAGGCTGATGAGTCTCACTGCTATTTTAATTTCCTACTGTACCTCTGACATAGAGTTGCTCTGGAGCACTGCAGAGAACTCAAATGGCAGTGCAGAGCTTGGAAAAGTTACTTTTTTGAACTACAACTCCCATCAGCCCAATCCAGTGGCCATGCTGGCTGGGGCTGATGGGAGTTGTAGTTTAAAAAAGTAACTTTTCCAAGCTCTGCAGTTCTCATCCACCCAGTGCTACTCAGAACACTTTTGCTAGGTGCCATCACTGTGACATAAGCCCATCAACTTTGTTTCCCTCCCCCCCCTCAAACCTGGAGCTGGCCCAATTCAAACCCTGAACCTTCTCCAGAGATCATCTCAGTAGGAAATGCATCTATCAATTGCTGCTGGTGTATTGTCAGATCTGAGCCCCAGCAAAAGATCACAAAGTAATAAAAGACAGATATTGTACTGCTGGATCAGAAGACTCAACAGAAGAGTGTGTGTGTGTGTGTGTGTTTATCCTTCTATCTAATATTGGCTGTGGAACATGGATTGATGTTTTATCTGGAAAATAAGCCTCAGAAACGATATAGAACGAATGTACTGAAGAAAAAGATATTGGCAGTGATGATGATGTTATAAACCAGGATATTAAAGATGATCAGTATCCTTTCCTTTGAGAGATCAGTCAACAACTCTTTAAGTTTCATCCCAACTTATCAAAGAAAAATACCCACCCTAAAATAGTAAGAAGCGGAGATAATTTATATACAAATACATCCAGTTGATTTAACCTTCAGAATATTTGACTGAGATTCAGCATATAAGGTGAAAAGCAATAATATATGTTTTACATTGACTGAAAAACTTATAAGCCATGCATTTGGATTTATGAAATCTAAGTGCACAAGAGATCACTAAATTGAATATATCCTGTTGTATTTATGTTCCAGGCGAAGTTCCATTCTTTCACTCAAAAACCTTAATAAGATTTTTTAAAAGAAGAATAATGTAGTCTTCAAAAATGAAAATATATTGGACTATGTGCAGAGAGAAGGCCATGTGAAGTTCAATTATTTTACAGACTTTTGAAATTGCAGAGTTAAATTGGTAATACGCAGGACTAAATGATGTCAGCAAATGAGCCATGCTTCAATACCAAATGTGTAATTGCAACATTTTCAGATGTTGACTTTAGAATTTAAATTCAAAGAGCAAGGTTTAAAGTATCTATAATCTTTTTTTTTAAAGGCAGGGAGGGGGAGGAAATGCTCAAGTTCAAGATGCAGAGGCAGCTTAGGGTCTCACAACATGTGATGCTAATTGCATTTCTCCCAACCTCATCATGGTTTTTATTTAATGAGAGGTGCAGGGCAGTTTTAATTAGGAATGCAGAGCATGGGAAGGAGAACCTGAATCCTTCCCCACCACAAGCACAACAAAACCCTCCCATGCACACACTGTACTTATAGGCTGAGGGGAAAATATCTCCCACTGACACCAATGGATGTGTTCCTCCCCACAAATTTTAGCCACTGGGATTTTTGTTGTGATCACTGGGGGCAGGGAAGGGGCATAATTACACTCTGCATTCCAAATTAAAAACACTCCTTGTCTGTAATTAAATGGAAACACACACACACAGTAATTGGGGGTGACTCAATTAGTGTCATGTGTTGTCAGGTTGTTACCCATTCACTTTACACCAGAAGTGGAGAATCACAAGCATGTTGCAGAGGTTTTTTTCTCATCCCATGGAAAACAGACATGACTGTCAGGTTTAAACAGGATCCTTTCCTTAGGCCCTATCTGCATTATACCTTTAAAGGGAAGACAGGGTGGGCTCTGGGAGGATTCAAGAAGGCAGTGGGGAGAGCCAGCCGCATATCAGGGCTGCTGATGTGATCTACTTGGACAGGCTGTGCGATGTGGCTGGTCTGAGAGATGCAGCCTTAGAGGCAGAAGCCAAGGGATGAGACAGGCTGCAGCAGCAGCAGCCAGGAGAGGAATGGCACCCGCCGGGAAGAGCTCAGTGCACATTTTTCAGGGGCTGTTATGGAAGCCGCATAGACCGGATCTATGTGTCGGAAGGCCTGAGCATCTCTGGCAGGCTGAAGGTGTGATGACAGCTGTCTTTGATCATAAGATGGTGTATGTTGGAGTGGCACCGAGGGAAGATGCCCAGTAGCAAAGGGGGAAGGGATTTTGGCAGCTGGACACCAAGCTCCTCCAAGATGAACAGATCATGGAAGTGGTTGTGAACAGGTGGAAGGAGGCTGAGAACATGAGGCCATTCTACAGCACGGTCGGGGGCTGGTAGGAACACCTTAGGCAGCTCTTCCAACAGGTAGAATGAGCCACGGGGACGGTACAGAAAGGATAGCAGGTGGTGCTGGAATCACAGCTGGAAGAGCTCCATATGAGGCTCCAGCAAGGGAATGAGGTGGAGAGGCAGAAGCTGAACGCCGTCTAGCAACAGCTGCACAAAGCTAGGAAGGAGTGGGAGCAGGCACTCAGGGTGGAAGCTGTCACAGCAGGAGCTAAGAGGCTGAGCATCCCTCTTGAGCACTTCAGGGCCTGGAGAGAGAGGAAGAAGGAGGCCACCATCCAGGGCTTGGTGGAGAGGAGGAGGATGTGCCAAGCCAAGTTGTCGAGCAGGAGCCCCAAGGTATATTGAGAGTCATGGAGGGTTACTATCAGGAACTCTTTGGAAGCTGAGGCCAGCATGCCCAGCAGTATAAGGAGGTCAGTGTTTGGGTCCAGAGAGGCTATGACAGTGGGACAGGGAAATCCCAGGGAGAAGAGGCATGGAGAGCAGTCACCAAAGAGGGGGTGTGGGAATCCATCCAGGTGAGAAGGTGGGGGAAGGCCCCCGGGCCAGACGGGATCCCCTGGGAGTTCTACCATCAGTTCCAGGATGCTCTTGTCCCCATCCTGACTGATGTATACAACAAGACCCTGTAGAGAGATGAGTTGCCAAGCTCAATGCGGGAGGCCATTCTCTCCCTGTTGGCCAAGAAAGGGGACCACAAGGATATCAGATACTCAATTTGTCTTTGCAACACAGATTATAAGATCTTGGCCAAGGTTCGGATGAAGAGGTTGATGGAAGGGGTGGGCGATATATTTCTCACACTGGGGCCAGACCAGCAGGCTCTGAAGGAGGACCGTGATCAACTCCCTGTGCACTATCAGGGAGGTGCTGGAGGTGGCGAAGCAAGGACAATGGCAAGGATACATCGTCTCCCTCAACCAAGCCAAGGCCTTTGACCGGGTGAGGCATGAATATTTGTAGGTGGAGCTGGAACAGCAAGGGGTGCCTACAGGCCTCATCAAAGCAGTGAGGACTCTACTGGGGGGCAGTGGCTAGGCCAAGAGTCAATAGATGGTGGGGGAGACCTGTCTCAGTTTGCGCAGGAGTTAGGCAGGGGTGCCCACTCAGCCCTCTTATGTACATCTTGAGCCTGGACCCAGTCCTGCAACACTTGGATAGGTGCCCACTGGTAAAGGGGCTAGGGAGGAATGGTGAGGAGAGGGCACAAGGGGGGAGGCTCATCAAAGCCATCACTCATGCAGATGACCTCACCATCATCATTTAGAGCAGGGAGGAGGGGAAGGCCATCAGGGAGGTGTTCAAGCAGTACGAGGCAGCCTCAGGAGCCAGAATTGACATCTCGAAGAACAGAGCCATGGATGTCAGGATGGAGGAAGAGGAACAGCTGTAGCAGCAGGCGGGTGGCATTTGGCCAGGCATTCAGGTGCTCGCTTCCCCAAGGAAAGATGAATGCACAGCCAGAGGAGCAGCAGGAAAAAGAATCTTTGGTCAGGATCTTGAGGGTCTGGTTTATCCAGGACACAGAGGTGGCGGTCATAAAGAACCGGGAAGAGAAGTTGGTGGAGCTGGAGCAGAGGACAGGGCAATGGCAGGAGTGGGCCCTGTCCTACACTCAGAAGGTACAGCTGCTGACGACTTGCTGGCTGGGGGCAGTCACATTTCTGGCCACAGTCTACCCTCCACCCAAAGGAGTCATGGTCCAGATCAACAGGGCAGCTTTTGGCTTGTTGTTCAGGGCCCAACAATGCCCCATTAAAAGGGCATCTACATATCCAGACAGGAAGCAGGGGAGGCTAAGAATGGTGGCCTTGGAGTCCCACATAGCTGCAGCCTTTCTGGCCTTCAATCTCGGCAGGGCAGCAAAGGATGAAGAACAGCCAAAGCTGCAGCAACAGAGGGGCTCACGTAGTGGGGGAGAGAGGGTATGAACTGCCTTGATGGCTGCCTCTTGGGAGAGGTGCTCTTTGGGCAGGTGAGGTAATTGGGGTTAAATTTGAGGCGGTTGAGGCATTCCGGTAAAGGGCACTCCCTAGGGAACCATCAGGGCTTAATGTCTGGTGTGGATCTGGGGAGTGTCCTTGTGGGACCGGCTTGTGCATCATGGTGAACGCCTGTATGGTGGGGCCAGGATGCGGAGGTTGGAACCGCATAACTGACTCCAGTATCAAGGAGGGATAAGTTTTCCCACAATAGCAAATTAAATATGTGCAAATTCCCAAGACCACCCTCTGTATGAGAGGCTCATTTGTTTGTTTTACAATGCTTTTAGACATTACAAATTGGACATTTCAGAATCTGTTCCTAGTTTGGTCTCTCCATAAAGGAAAAAAAAACCTAAAGGAAAAAAACTCCACTCATCTAACCTCCACCCCCACACTTAATGAATATTCTCTCGTGTCACTTCAGAGAAAATAAAAATATGAGGTGCATGGACAAGAAAACTAGAAGGGGGAAGTGTCAGTGTTTATTCATGCTTTTAGGCAGGGGTGGGGAACTTGTGGCCCTCTAGATGTTGGATTCCAACTCCCATCACTCCCAGGCAACATGACCAATGTTCAGGGATTATGGGACCTGTAGTCTAACAACATCTGGAGGGTAATAGGTTCCTCACCCCTGTTTTAGGGTAACATATGAGCACTGTGGCTGCAATCCTAAGCAACCCAATGGGATTTACCTGTGGGTAGAGGTGCTAGAAACAATCTGTGGCAGTTTTCTCATAGCCTTTATAGGAAACCGTATGCAGTGTGAGTGAAACAGCCAAGCCAAGCTTAGGGTGTTCATCCTTGCATCATTTTCCTTGAGACATTATTAGGACTTCAATGCTTATTATTAGAATAATAATAATAATAATAATAATAATTTAAACATATTGAACAAGCTTTGCTTCTCTTGCTGTTGCAATGATCCGAGTCTGCCTAGGAAGATACATTATTGGGCAAGTTTACACCTACAGCAGTGAAAACAGAATTGATGACCTCTGGCTCTAAGACCACAGGCTTCTACCTGATAAGCTAAGCATATAACTAGGCAAGTAGGGACACCTGTTATTTCATTGTATGAGAAATGTGTTCTTTTATCCTGAGCCAAGGAACATAACTGAGATCAAAACAGAGATATTGAGCAAGCAAAGATGGTACAAAGCAGGCAGTTTGTAGACAAATGGAGTGCCAGGTTTGACATATCTGTTTTCAGAATAGATGGAACTCTTGGTATAAGTCTGTATTACCAACCATTGCAAGGAATACATTAAAGATGGCTACGCAAAACATGAAAGTATCTTTTTTTATTGCAAAGTAAGCAGCTCCTTTAATGCCCTCCCTTCATTCTCAGTGAGAGCATATTTTCCATTTCCATTTTTAAAAGCTTCCACCAGACTAAATCTGTCAAACCAGAGGGTTGCTAAAATGACCAAAATGGATTTAATACTATTTACCTGGGATCACAGCAAGGATTTAGATGTCTTACAGTGCATGTGTAGGAAATCCTAGAGAAAACTGAAATGCAAGAAATACATGAAACAGATCTAGATGTAGTTTCCCCAGTCAAAAATCTGTGTTATCCATTGTACAGGACTATTTAAGCCAGTTATCTGGCAAAAACACCGTGTTATATTTTTGACTGTTTTGAAATACTTATTGACACTTTAGCCTCCGCCAACAGCTCAACAGATACCAGAAATAGTCCTGAATATTAACCCACCTGCTACAGAAATAAATGAAGCAAATGTCACTGAGCACTCATGTTAGAAAATGGTGAATATTTTTATACAGTGATAAATGTGATTGAAGAGGGGGAGGAAAGAGCACCCAAAATGTTAGTTTAAGATATATATATATTCCCCTCTTGGTATTTGAGTTGCACAGCTACTGAAAGAGAGAAATTGATGACAGTCAAAGGCGATAGTTCTCCAGTACACTGAATTTTGTGCTGTCGCATGCACCTCTATAAACTATAATTAGATTACTACTGCACAGAAGTTATGCAGAACAGAAAAGAAGAAAGGCCCAATTGTTGGCTGGAGAAATATTAGAAAGGTCTACTCCATACAGAACAGACAAAATGTGAGAACACACGACTCCATTTGCAGATTGCCTCCCCCATGTGACCTGGAGCATCTGATGATATATTCATAACATGAGAAGGAGTTGCACTATTTCAGCTCCTGGACCCTACCATTATGAAGGGCCCCTCCAGATGTCCTTTTTATTGCGCATTCATTATGATTCGTGCTTATGATGGTAACGGGGCAGTTATACGTGATCACACTCTGAATACTGCTTGTGCCTGCAAAGGTTTTGGGGTGGACACAACTTTCCATACCACAAATATCCCAGGCTGTTATTGTTGTTTGTCTCACTTTTTTTTGTGCTATAGCGCAAGAGTGTCCTCCAGATGGCAATAATGCAGTAATATTGGGGAAGCATCTCAGAACCACCATAAGGTGGAATGACGAGTGGCTGGGCCAGTATAACAGTATAAATCCACTATGAATGCACTATTATTGCATCAGTGACATATTGCAGAATACACCTGCAAAAAAAAAAAGTTAGTCTGGAGGGGCTGTAGAAGTGAGAACTGTGCCAGTTTAAGTTCACTCCTTAAATGAGTGCTCTTGCTCAGGGTTCCATCCAGCTGGCTATTATGCATTAATTTGGGATAGTATCATCTCTGGGATACTATCAGCTGTTAGGTCAAGTGTGGGGACCCTTTGGCCCTCCATATGTTGCTATATTACAACTCCCATTTGCCCCAGCAAGCATGGTCATGACCAGGGATGTTGGGGATTGTAGTTCAGCAACATATGGAGGGCCAAAGGTTCCCCACCCCTACCTTAGGTGCTCTAGCAAGCCAATTCACTCTCCCATCTGCCATAGTATTCCTTTTGGAAACTAACAAGGCTTGGCTCCAGCCATCCACTGAACATTCTCAGTCCTCATTGAGTTTGGAGAGGGGATGTTTAGTCAGAGCTTGGAAGATTACTTTTAAAAAGTAATAAATTACAGTTACAATTACTTGGCCCAAAAAAGTAGTAATTACCGTTACAATTACAATTGCTCTGAAAGTAACTGATTACTTTGCTTTTTCTCAAAAGTAATCACTACAATTACATTTCAGTTACTTTTTTAAAAAAACTCCTACAAGGTGCTGGCCTTGGCTGCTGCACATCTAAGAAGCCTAAAACAATATTAAAAATAAACACACACACACAGGGGGTAGTAGAATAAAAAAAATTATCCATAAGATTAACATAATGGCATAACAGAATCTCACATCCCCCCAAGCAATGAAGATACCCCAACTCTTGAAATCAAATTTTACACTTGAAATGCTTTTATAATATGTTTCTGTTATGTCTCAAAAGAACAAGATGCTCAAAGAGCATGTCAGACAAGGAATGTCTTTTTACAGTCATTACGTTGCCACCAGTACTGAACAGGCGTTCTACTGCGGCGCTTGAAGGCATGCCTGTGTTGTGCTGCAAAAAACACCGCAGCACACGTGGAAAGCCATGGAGTGATGACACTTCCCTGCTGGGAGACCTCAGGTACCTCACCAGTTCCTCCTCAGCAGTGTCCACTGCTGACTTCTTGCCCTGGGGCAGAAAGTTAAAGAAGTCATCTTCTAAGTCATCTCCTTCCTGGTCTTTATCTGAAGACTGATCACTGTCCTCATTAAGTACACCCATCTTTATTTCAGCTTTCAACAAGGCTTCCATAGTGTATCTAAGAAAGAGAGAGGATATGTCAACACATATATGTTAGGAAACTATCATCTGCTCTTCATTTCCTGATGCTTGTCATGTCCCCTGGTTCAGGGTCCAGCCTGAGCCTGTGGATGATGACATGGAAGGTAGGAAGGTGACCAAGTCACCACACTCATGGGGCAGCACAGCAGACCCTTATGGATTACCTGCAGCAACCCAAGGTTGTGATGAGGAGCCCCAGGAAGAAAAGGCCCAGCCCCTGCCTACCACCTTAAGCCCTCTGATGCCTCCCTTGAGACAACATTTCCCTTGGAGTAATCCACCCAAAGGGCTTCCCTAATGTTCTTACTTGTTGGTATGAGTGGTGGCCTGACACGATTCCAGCCAATCTAGTTTGAAGCGAGGGTGTAGGCAGGCTGCCAGAAGAAGCCTCTTGTCCTCCCAGATAGCTGCAAACTGCTTTCTTAGGGCTTCACGCACACCTCTCAGCAGCTGAAAACAGTATGTGTACCTCTCAGGTTTGTTTTCCAGTCCTTCTAACTTGCGGTCCAGATTGCAGAGCGTTGGTAGCAAATACCCCATGAAAATGCCGTTCTCCCGTTGCAGGATATCTAGGGACTGGGCTAGTGGCTCCATAATCTCTGTGTATTCCTGTACCACTTCAATCTCAGCAGCTGTGATCCTGGACAAGGAGCAGCAGTCCATTATGGCATGCATTTTTAGTGGCACAGTTGACAGGAGCTCATGTAGTTGCTTCAATGCATCAAAGGTGGAATTCCACCTGGTCTTATTCGGTACCTTCAGATACACACCACATTGCGCATGGATATACTCAGCAATCTGTGCTGACTGGTTCTGCTTGGACCACAACTTGCTGCACTTTCCCATCAAGGAACGAAACTGTTTCTTGAAAGGACCAAGAAGACTACTTTTGGAGGAGTCAGAAAGCATGGCCTCTATGTCTTGTGTTGCCACAAGGTTGAGGGTGTGGCTAGCACATCTCTGGTGTGGTGGTAAAACAAAATCCTCTCCTGAGTCTGCAGCTTCTTCCTCTGCCTCAGGTCCTGTGTCCAGGATCTCACAGATAGGCACAAACTCCACCTCAGCCTCCTCCTCCTCCTGGTTATCACCATCATCGTCACTGGTGCCTGCAGCTTCCACTGGTTCTTTGGCCATGAAAACTCTGAACGCTTTCACAAAGTTGGAGCCATTGTCTGTAGTAGTGCACATAACTTTGTTGTGGATCCTGTACTGCACATGTACATCATGCAGTGCTTTTGAAAGGACATTATATGTATGGCGCCCCTTCAGACGCTTACAAGCCAAGGCCCCGACCTCATGTTTCAGGGTAGTTGGGTTGATCCAGTGGGCTGTTACCCCAAAGTAACTCTTCTTGCCATTGGTCCAACAATCTGCAGTGGTTGCTATATATGCCACAGCACCCATTCGGTTTGCAAGAGTTTCTCTCATGTGGCATGCTCTCTTCTCAATTCTGTCTCTCAGAGTCTTGGCACATATGATGGTGAGATCTTTGGGGAGTCCAATGCGAACCAGATTAATGAATGATGGTTTGTCCACAGTCTGAAGTGGTAATGTCTCCTCTACAATGAAATCAATGATTCTCCTGTCGAGATTGCTCTGGGTGACAGGCTCCCTGCCAGATCCCCACCTCTCAAGGGTTGTCTGCTGCTGCTTCAGCATTTTGGGAGGAGGGGTGTCATGCATTGGTTCAGGAAGGCCACGTCTCCTTGCCTTTATTGCTTCTTCAATTGCTCTCAGCTTCTCAGGGTGTGCCCTCTGAGGAAGAAGAACAAAGCATGAATCCAAGAAAAAATGGAAGAGGAACTTCACAATTTAAACATAAATAGACAATGGACACTCTTTGAGGACCAGCATGACAAAGGCTTACCTCAAAATGTTTCTTCACATTGGATGAGGAGAAAACAGCTGATCTCAGATTTTTGATCCTTGGAAGGCAGTAATTGCATCGTACAACAACATTTTCCCCACTCTGGCTCACAAATGTACAAGCTTTCTCAAAGCCAAACCATGGTACTTGCTGTTCTGCAGATGTGGCTGTGGGCAACTGGCACTGCTTCATGCCCTCCTCCTCCTCATGCACAGGGCCTCCTTTCTGAACCTCGCTTTCTAGTTTTGCCTCCTCAGGATCAACAAGCTGTGACTCAAGTGGCCGCACTAACTGACTGCTGCTCTCAGCAGCAAAACCTGCAACAGGCGTCTCTGTAATAAACAAGACATAATGCTCCTATATGGGTGAACTTCAGCTGTGATGTGCCCCCATCTCTTCCCCATGCTGCAAGATGCCCCAGTCAGAGTGGAAGTAAGCAGGTTGATAGCACAATTAAAAGAGATCCTATTTGCATCATTTTTGCTCACTGAATAACCCTGCCTGGGCCAGTCTAACCTACTATCTCACAGGGTTGTTGTGAGAACAAAATGAGACTAGCGTTCAAATCCCCACATAGCCATGAAGCTCACTGGGTGACCTTGGGCCAGTCACTGCCTCTCAGCCTCATGAAAACCCTATTCATAGGGTCACCATAAGTTGGAATCAACTTGAAGGCGGTACATATATTTTTTATTTTGAATATGATGATTATGATAATAAATATGCAGCATTTCAAATTAATTCTGTATGAGAAGCATTCCATGCCAAGCTTGGAAAACCAAGGATGAGGTATAAAATGTAGACAAAAATACTTTTGACAAAATGCGGTTTATCTTTTATATCTATATCTATAATTAGCAATACAGCTGAATGATGTATGTAAAGTATTTTTTCTTTCCCTTTTCTTTTTTATTAATATTTTAGTACTACTGCTAAAGTTCTGATGAAAGAATAAAGCATTCATTAGCCAAATTCAAATGATTAGAACACATCACATAAATTCCACTGAAGTTGGAGTTTTTGCCATAGAAAATGAAAAAAACATATAACCTATGATAGCCCAATAGACAATCAGAACTAATATAAAACCCTATTGCTTCTCATTTGCAAATCTTGCAAGATCTAAGGTAACTCTAGATCATGTGAGTTCAGGTGATGCATGTTATGTACATTTGTATAGATATTAGCAGAGATTGTCAACAATCTATCTGTCTCTGGGACTGGGAATCTCTCTCTTTCTCACAGAACATGAGTTTGAGAGCTGGGGGACTGAGAGGAGGAGCTGCAAGGACCCTACTTCTCACCTCATCTCTGCCAAGAACAAAAAAATGAGCCTTAAGCCATTTATTATACGCCTAATGATTTATTATTATTATTATTATTATTATTATTATTATTACTGAGACAGTTTTTGTCCCACATACAATTCAGTCTTGTGATTAAACAGGACAAAAATACAAATAAAAAGAAAGATGGAGTTCAAATAAATATACAATAAAAAGCTAGCCAGCATTTTAAAAGGCAGGAGTGCTCTGTCTGGATAAATACAGCACACAGGTATGCATAGGAACAAGGGGGAGAGTTCAAAAAGGGGGGGGGGAGGAAGAGAAGTAGGCCGAAGTTTCAGAAGTGCCTTGTGATTGATGGGGGGGCGGCAGCAAGGCAAGAAGAGGCAGTGGGAGGGGCAGAAGGGGCTGCGGGGGGGCAGGGGGGGCAAAAATGCCATGGGGGTGGAAGGGGCCACGGGGAGGCACACACACACACACACACAGACACAAATCATCGTCACTCACCTTCACAGCTCTTCGCCATTCTGCTGCTGCCTTCTCCTCCGTTGTCCTTGCCCTGGCTTTTTCCTCCGGCGTCCATTTTTTCCTCTCAGACACTAGCAGCAGGCCCTGCCTATTCACCTCTTCCCTCGTGCCTCGTAACACAGATCACGAGGGAAGAGAGAGTCTGCGCAGAGGTCCAATCAGTGTGAGGCACATGTCTTGTGTTAACCAATCACAGCCAGGAGCTGACTTCCCCTTGTTCCCACCCCCAAGTAACGTCCAACCTAACGTGGAAACGTTAAAGTTGCAGCTGAAAAGTAGGGAAATTACTAGTCGTTCCGTTACTTGCCAAATGTAATGGAATTACCCACTCGTTATTTAAAATTGTAACTAATTACAAGTAACTCGTTAAAAATAACGAGTTACTTCCAAGCTCTGTGTTTAGTTGTTTATTTTATTTTTTTTAAAAAAAGTTTTTTGGAACTACTGCAAAGTACTTCCTCAGATATGCTGATCCCTCCCTTTTCTTTCTCAGAGGGCCTGTTTTGCTCCATGGCTCTCAGTGCAGGGTTTGCTCAGTGGGAGTGATGAAGCAGTAGAATTTTGGACTTTACCATTTCTGACTGGATGCAAGGAGGTCATTTTTTAAATTCTCCCTACAAACATGAAATATAAAACATACTTCTTTTAGTATATCCAAAAGAATGGTTTCGTGTTAAACCACTAACATGTGCTTCTTGCTGGTATGCTCGTTTTTAGTACATGGAGGGATTATTTTACTCAAACTTAAAATATTACCTTCATAGCCTGAAGTGGTACAGTCTGGGAATCTGTCACTTACCCCACCAATTCATTCCTCTCAATATAAATGGAGTTATCATTTTAATTTCCCAGGATTCCTCAAAGGGACACTAGAATGAGATCTTTGAGGAAAACTGAGGGAAATTATGGCTACAAGCTACTTGGTGCTGATCTCAGCATTGCTCCTGTTGCTGAATGTGATCAAATATAACAGTAAGAAGATAGAAGCATAGTGTTAGGCCAAACTAGACATGATGCTAAATGGATCACTGCCAACCAAGTTGGTTGAATATGAAATTAGCAGGTGCATGAGAAGTGGTGGGTGGTGCCCATTGGAATCAGTTGTGCAGAAGACAGGGATCCCAAAATGGTAGGTGGAGCCAGAGCCAATGACAGGCAGAGCCAATAAAAGCTAATTTTCTCCCCATCCTCCATCCTGCCGAGTTCTGCAAGGGCAACACTGAGAGTAAGGAGGAGGAAACTAACAGGCAGTGTACCCCCTGGACTGGTTATAAGTAGGAAGAGAGGTGGGTGAGAAGAGACTAAGAGCAAACTGAGGTTGGTAGGTCACTGAGTGGGCTAGCCCTTCTCTGCACAGGGGATGTTTTTCATTGGGATCACAGTACATGGGGTGGGGAGGTTAACACTTTTCTCCCATGCCATAGTCCTAATGACCTCTCCCCCATACACATTGCTGCTATTAACCCTAGGAGAGAAGTCTCCATTGGTGCCGATTGGATTTTTCCTCACAGGGCTAATAGCAAGTGCAAGAAGGACAATATTTACTGGTAAAATGGCAGTGTATGGTGATGGGTGAATCTATCAATTTTGGTTTCTCTCCATTTTTTTCCATTCTGAAGTTCATTTCTTCACATTTCCATGTCAGTTTGCACATTTTTTAAAAAAATAAAGTCCTCATGGAAATTCATCAGCATTTTAGTGTGAAATTCTCCTAATATACATGTTTTTGTATGCATTATTGTATAATTCATACATTTTCTCTAATACAATGTATTTTGTATGCTATTTTCATGGATATATACATTATTATGCACGCTTTACCTCAGAATATACGTTTTGCATACATTACTTGGCTGGCGAACTGTACTGCAAAATTCTGAAGTATTGCTGTGCGTCCGTTCTTATATTGTTCCAGACAGCGCAAATTAGATAGGTTCATCTTTAAATAAGAACTGATTTTTCCCCATCCCTAGCAGTGGAGGAAGGGGTTAAACTTCTCTCTAGCCCTGTACTCTAACCCTTTCAAAAACAGACTCTTGCCCCTATTCATCATCATCATCATCATCTGACATGTGATGCATTTTATCCAACATGGTGCCCTTCAGATTTTTTTTGACTACAACTCCCATCATCCCTGACCTTTGGCTGTACTGGATGGGGCTGATGGAAGCCCAAAACTCCTGGAGGGCACCATGTTAGCTACCCTTGAATTTAGCATCTCATCTAGTTTGGCCCTAACATTATTATATATTGTATCATGTCTTCTTCCTGTTATGTCCCATTGCCATCAGATTAACTCACTACTGGATGACATTCTAAAGGGAAATGCCAGTATCAATAAAGATACTTGTCTTCCATCCTGGGGGATCAAAGTTCAAGTGCAATTGATGACCCAGATAAAATGGATTTAGCTCAGTTTCCTGCAGACAAGAATTTATCACCATGCAGAAATGACACGACATGTTGAGATGAAATAAGGCCTGAGCCCAAGAGGAGACATATAATAAACTAGTTCCCAAACCCATAGAGAATCTTCCTTTCACACGGACATTCCAGTCATTGGTGAGTCAGCAAGAAGACAGTGATTCTTGGAAGCTCAATATTTTACTGAAATCAGTTGTGTGTGTGTGGGGGGGGAACTGCTGTATCAAAGTCATCAAGGTTAGAGAATGCAAACACTTATGAAATAGAATACAGAATGCAATCAAGTTCATATTTGCAATGTCTATGAGTTCACAGCAGCAGTGAAGGAGCATTTATGCTTTAATTTGGATTCCTGCATTGAGCAGGGGGTTGGACTTGATGGCCTTATAGGCCCCTTCCAACTATGACTCATTTATCAGGTAAATAATATGTGCTTTATTTACAAGATTCATTTTTCGGCTTATTAACTGTCTCTTATGTAAATGGCATTTTGATCATTTATGGACCTGGGACCCCCCAAATAATTTGGAATTAGCTGTATTGAACAAACAACACACTTAAAATGTTTCTGTTAATGTCTACTTCATGGCAATAAACTTAAACTATGACATGTTAAATAAAGTACAATAAATAATGTTGAGCAAGCAGATCTGAAGTCCCCACGCATGCGTGGAGAGTTCAATCCTGTTTTCTGGAGGGTTCTGGTGTGCCAGCGATTTTCCCACGTGGAATTCGCTCATGCACCTGAGCTAAGTAGTATCAATTTTCCTGTGCATCAGCCAAAGTGGGGGGATTCAATCCTGCTTTCTTGTCAGTTCAGGTGCATCAGCAAGTTCTCTATGGGGAACTCACTCAGGCACCTGAACCAAACAGGATTGAATTCCCTACCCATCAGCTGATTCATGGGGAGGTGTCCTTGTTTTCTAGTTTCAGGTTCCAGCCACATGACATACGTCAGGTGCGGAGCAGGTGAGTGTGCTTTAGGGAAAATGGCCTCACAGGCCAAGTAGAGAGGCCTAGCAGAAGACAGTTGGTCCATGGCCAGGGGTTCCCCACCCCTGAAAGACACCAGGTTGGGAAAGACTGGTTTAATTTGATCTTCAGAATAGGTTTTGCGCTCCATCCATTTCCCCCCTGGACAGATTAGGGATCTTCTCTCACTTACGAGGAATAATTTTCAGTGGGAGCCCAGATATATGGGGTGGAAGTAACTTACCTCCTGCAGCAACTGAATTACAGCCCTTCAGAGAAAGAAAGAGCACCGACATGTTTAGAGGCAAGTAGAACGGCCAGTTCTTCTGTGAATCCTCCTGACTCCCTCCCCCCACCCCCACCCAGTAATATATTCATCCCACTAGCTTACAATGCCAGGAGGTAATTTAAGCCCCAGTCTTTCAGCTAAGCCAGGCAAAACACTTTTTTTAAAAGAACCACCACATTCCTTAAAACCAACCATTCTGAGCTTGACTATAAATCTGAAGTTTGAAGCAGCAGTAAAATATTCCAGAGGAACAGAGCATTTATCAACCCTCAGTAAAAGACGATTCAGTCTAATGCAGTCTAGAGGGCAAGATCTCCATCTTCTGGGGGTATTTACACAGTATGTTCATGCCTAAGACAGTTGTTTTACCGACTGCACAATGGCTGTATTACATGGCTGGAATCCAAATCAGGGCTATACATACACAGAAGGGTCATAGTTTGCTTTGCACGCAGAAGATCCCAGATTTTATCACTGGCATCTCCAGGTAGGGCTTGGAGAGATCCCTATCTGAAATACTGGAGAGCTGTTGACAGTCAGCGTAGGCAATACTACGCTAGATGGACCTAGATGGTCTGATAACAGTGTAAGGGAGCTTGCTGGAATCACATAAAATAGAAAGAAAGCTCAGAGTATTATACAGTCACGAGAGTGGCTGTATACTATAGCCAGCATGGATGTTTTGCATTCTGCAATATTAAATTGAAAATACCCCCATGCCATTCTGATGCTCCCCATAAGCTCATTTCAAAACAAAACAATACAAACCTTATAGTCCTGAACTTAGAAATGCTTGCTTAACAGCCCTGTAAATTTTCGTGGCAATACACAAAACAGTCAGAGAGAATCGAGAGTTCAAAGTCTTAAAAGAGAGGAAAAAAATCAGGCCACTTTTGAACTTTTTTCTGTCAGAATTCTCATAATCTGTTGAAATTAATTAAGAACCAGCCATGTTCACAGAGTACGTGTAATCCTGTTACTGACCTTGCCCCATCCTCTGACCATCATCTTCTGCAGTTTAAAAGTTAAAAAAATGCCTAGCTGATTTTTAATTAATTTAAGAAATTTTACATGGAACTCGATGATAATGTCAGGCATGCTCAGTAAGAACCAACTGTCAGTGTTCCAAAAGCCAGAGTCACAGCTGCTGGGCTTGGCTAATCAGAGGGCCACACCCACACCAGACCTTTATTTCACTTTAGATAATCATGGCTTCCCCCAAAGAATCCTGGGAAGTGTCATTTGTGAAGGGTGCTGAGAGAATCCTATTCCCTTGAGAGGGCTCCAGTGGCCAGAGTGATTTAAGAGTCAGCTGCTCTGATTGAAGCTCTGTGAGGGGAACACGGGGTCTCCTAGCAACTCTCAGTACCCTATACTAACTACACTTCCCAGGATGCTTTGGGGGAAGCCAAGACTATCTAAAGTGAAATAAAGGTCTGGTGTGGATATGGCCAGGGACAGCTTTGGTTTAAATTTAGGAGGTTACATGTGCCTGCTGTAGAATAAAAAGGTGGGGGAAACAATGAAAAGCAATTATACTGTTCACAATGTTTTCCTTTTGGAAAGGAAAGGGGTTTCCCCTCTGTCCAGTGCCCACCCACCCAATCTCCTCTCTTCCCCCTCCCCTCCCTGCCCCTCCCCCAGGTCAGCTTCACCTATCCTAAACATGATAGCGCAGAAATAAATCCCATTGAACTCAAAAGCTATGCAAATGATCAAACCCACCCTCCCTTCTCCTCCCTCCTATCCCCTTCCTCTTGCCCCTCCCCTCCTCCTCCCTCTGTCCCTCCCCTCCTCCTCCCCTTCCCTTTCCAATCCCCTCCTTCTCCCTCCACCTCCCTCTCACCACTCACCATATGCTCAGAGGCACATGTTACCAAATTCTTCCAAGCTACACAGGAAGTGGATTGGACTGTGAAAGACCAACCCAAATGGTGTTTGCATTTGTAGGGCAGTACAATATTTCAGAGAGGCGGTCAGGTCTTCTGCTCCCCTGGTGCATTCACTATAGCTGCCCAATTTTCCTACTTTTTAAAGTTTTATAGAAATATCTGTGGGCTATAGGTACATTCTTAAACCACAAGGTTTTTTTGCCTATTAGTGAATAATCACAGAACACCAAAGCTGCCTTCAAATCTGAACCATCAGACACATACCAGCAGCTCAACAACACTGCCCATATCAGTGGTAGTTTCCTGTATTCCAAGAAGGAAAATGTGCAAACAGAACTTGTTTTTCCCTTCCACTACAGCAACTGTCACTGCAGAAGAGATAAAGTCATTTTTTTAAAATTGGATAGGGGCTGCATATGCTTTCTCTTGGACAACAAGGTTCCACTGGTGCAAACAAGTATACCGCAGAGCTTGGAAAAGTTGCTTTTTTGAACTACAACTCTCATCAGCCCAATCTAGTGGCCATGCTGGCTGGGGCTGATGGGAGTTGTAGTTTAAAAAAGTAACTTTTCCAAGCTCTGTGCTAATTTACTTTAACTTAGTGTTACATCTGATGCAACTCTATAACTGCCTTTCATTCACATTCTATTCTTATTCTTTGACACTGTCTTCCATTTCTTTGTTATCTTCCCCTGCCTTTCCTGGCTGCATATTAGAGTGTAAGCTCCTTGAGGGCAAAGGACTATCTTTTTTGCTTACAGTACTCTATAAAGTGCCATTCACACAGATGGCCCTGAACAAATAAATATATACAAAATAACTTTGAAGTGTTCTGAACTTTTCTCTCTTGTAATCCAGTTACTACTTCAGTTTGGAGCCACAGTCATGCTTCCTTTCAACCACTTAAGCAATTTCAAAGGATAAATAAGCTAATTAAGTCAATTTATGCTCATTGGTATCTTTTAATCAAATGCACTTTTCTAGTTAGAGAATTTATTTTTAAGTGCTGAATTCAAGACCCCCTGAAGAAAAGAAATCACCTGAGAAGTGTGACTAGCAATTCTGATCGTGGCCCATGATGCTTTTAAGGATATCTCCCCTGGATTTAATAGGCTTAGTTAAAATGTAAAGCATACAAAAGTGGAACACAGTTTACCACTATATTCCTTTTGAAACACTGCTTCAATGTGCTTTGGAAAGAGAACAGAGAGGAAAGGATTAGTGCTAGCAGATTACACTTTCCTCTCCCGTATTTAAACACCTCTAGAGGTTATTCCCTAGAGGACTTAAGAAGCTGTTGCTGGTAACATACCTGATAAACAATTAAATGCCTCAGTGGCAGAGATGCTGGGCTGTAGGCGTGCATGTGAGTAGCAGTACTATCACCCTCTCTGCAAATTACCCATGGGCCAACTCTGCTTTCTCTTAGAACAGGTAAGGTTTCATCTACCAGGACTGCTTTGTTTTCTCATCAGCCTTTGCCCGCTTTCTTTTTTTCCCATTTAAATTGCAGATCTCCTCTTTTTGTAAAAAAAAAAAAGTCTCAGTTTGGAAGAGCTTTGGTAAAAAGATGTTGGGCCTATAGGCGCACCTGTGTATACACTTAAAACAATGCTGTGCCGTTTGGGGTGGGGTGTGGGGAGGACAAAAGGGTCTCTGTGCTTCTTGGCACTTGCAGTGTGAAAATAAAGTGGTTGCCACGCTAGTTGCTAGGTAGGGTTCCCAGGTCCATGGCCTGAGACTGATCCTGTATCTTTAGGAGAAGAGGGAGTCAGCCAAGTGCAGGTGTTCTTGCAACTCTGTAATGGGAAAAACCACAAGGTGGAATTCTCCCTCCCCCCTGCACAACTTTTAAAGATACAGAAGACCTCTTGGTTGCCAGGCCATGGCTGTGACTATCATGAAGGAACCCTGCACTTCTGAATTTGCCACTATGCTACTGCTTGCCCCTGAACAATTCCACAAACACTCTTCCCACTCTTAGAGCAGGGGCATGTTTGCCACTACCACCTCCCTTCTGCCAAGGGAGATTGACTGCCAGAGGTAGGGGGTTGAAGAAGGGAGCCATGTAGGCCTGCTGGGCTAATCCGGAAGGGGCTGCCGAGTAGGGATGGAAAGATCTGTCAATTTCGGTTCTCTCACTTTCTCATTGCTCCACTCTTAAATTCAGCTCTGCAGCTTTGCGAGGTTTTCTTTTCAAAAATCCTCAAAAAAATTCTCCAGCATTTTAGTGTGAATTTCTCCTGCTACAAACATTTTTGTATGCAGTGTTGACTAATGTACACATTTTTGCAAGCAATTTCTCCTAATATAATGCTGCATTTTTGCATGTTACTTTCACTATGTTCATTTATATGCACATTTCCCTGTAATATATGCATTTTTGTGAACATTGATTGGAGAACTACACTGCAAAATTCAGATGAGTGCAAATTTTGAAAAATGGCTGTGTTTTGGTGCTCATATTGTGTCAGAAAATGTAATTTGGCTTTAAATGTGACACAAATTGAATTCCTTCTCCCAGTCCCTACTGAACTTTATAAGTGTGTTTCACCCCTTGCTGCACCCTCCCTAATGCAATGTGGGCTTTGGTCTTTTGTTTCAGAGGCTGAGTAGGAATTGGTTGAGACTGCTGGGCCTTTACAATCCCACTTTTTCACCTACTTCATACTACTAGGCAATTCTGATTGGCTTCTTGGGAGTGGTGTCTACTGTGCGTTTGAGTCCAGGCAGGTGAGGAAGTTAAGAATGGAAATGTTAGGTACACTAAGGCATTACTGAGGTAAGGGCACCCTTTAGGCACCTGGCATTGCCTTCTTCGTGGTGGGTCCTTGGGAGAGCTCTTTAGGCCTGATATTTGCATTGTGGTGAACACTGGACAGCAGAGCCCAGGTGCACATACCCAAGCCTCACCTAGTAAGGAGGGAGTAATTTTCTCCCAATCCTTGGCTGGGGAAGCCACATACTGCGGCTGCTTACATGGCCAGAGGTCGGACTCTGGAGGGATGCTTCCCTATAAGAATTAAGCAAAATCCTCATCTGCTGCCTGTAACTTTTGAATTAGATTAATTTGGTTTATGGATCCTTGGTTTGTTATATTAAGAAATATAACTTTTTGCCAATGTTTTGGCTTATGAGTCTTCATTGTGGATAAGGGGGCAATGCCACCATCTGCCATGCATACTCAAGCAAAAGAATTACTGATTTCCAATCTTGAAAGTGTTAATCCTGAAAGACAACCTATAAATACTGAAACAAACAAACTGACTCGTGAAAAAATGGGTGCACTTATAGAGAAGCTAAGATTTACACATATTCAGCTTAAGAAGTGTAGGGAGTACAATAAACTACATAGAGACAGAGACAGACAGACACGCACTGTCTTTTGGAGAACCCACAAGCAAGGTTCTCAGTGAGTGCAGAGACATACTGTGAGAGAATATGCCTTCCTACTTAGGGAGAAAGCCTTTCCCCAAGTGACCATGGTTTTCTCTGAACAAGGAGTTAAGCCAATGCCCCCCCAAAGTGAACCCAGAAGTAGACTGTGCTAACACACACACACCAGCATTTTCTCATAGACTGACAAACATGGGAGAACCATGATTGGTACTAAGGCTAATAACTCTCAGTGAGCACTAAAAAATGGTGTGGGGAAGAGAACTAAGCACCCCCTCCTCCAACAATAACTACAATAGGACAAGCATTGGAGAACCGTGATCTGTAAGAAGGCTAATAATGTCTCTCAGGTGGGCACATTAGAACTGGAAAATGGTGGTGGTTTAGGGGGGAAGGATTATGCGCCCTTCTCCAGCAGTAACTGCAACATGGAAGAACTAGAATATGACAATTAAATAATTTGATTTCAGCTCAGAATTATGTACGTCTTCACGTCTTCTGCTTTCACAGTTCCTTAATATAAATCCTGCTATCAAGAAAAACAACAGCACAAGCACACGTTTGAACACCAAAGACACACTGGATTTACCATCTGCTAAAAGTCTCCCCAGACCTTTTTATATACAAAAATTGTCAGCAATCTGATCACAGATATCTGAATCGCATATAATTCAGATATTTGTGCTGCTTATCCAGCGCTGTCAAACCTCTCCAATACTTAATGAATAGCTAGTAAAGGGACCACTTCAGTCTGGAAGAATACAGGAACATAAAAAGCCTTGCTGGATCAGGCCAAAGGCCCATCACAACAGCCCTTCTGTTCTCAGAGAGGCCAATGAGATGTTTATGGAAATCTCACAAGCAGGACTTGATAGCAGTAGCTCTCTCCTATAGCATAAGGATTCTCCTATTAGATCTGTCCAAAGACCCATCCAGTCCTTGACTGGCAAGATATGATGGGAAAATAGCTAATCCCTTTTTTGTGTGAAACAGGATGTTGTCATCTGGAGTCTAGGGGGGTATTAGACCCCTTACTTTTTTGGGAGCAGGGTCCCCATGTCTCCAGTGTCCAACAAACCCATCAGAGTGAAAGGAGGTGAGTCAGCCACTGGGAACTCTTTTCAGTAGCTAGCACTGTCCCTTTTTATGCTTATTGGCTCCTAGGGATGTCTGCTGTTGTGGGAAAAGGCAATAACCTGGCTTCAGTTGTCCATGCTCTGGTAACCTCCAGATTAGATTACTCCAATGCACTCTACGTGGGGCTGCCTTTGAAGACGGTTCGGAAACTGCAGCTTGTGCAAAATGCAGCGGCCAGATTGGTAACAGGGACGAGACAGTCCGAACATATAAAACTAATTCTGGCCAGCTTGCATTGGCTGCCTGTATGTTTCCACGCTCAATTCAAGGTGCGGTTTTGACCTATAAAGCCTTACATGGCTTGGGACCACAATACCTGATGGAACACCTCTCCTGATACAAACTCACTCGTACACTACGTTCAACGTCAAAGGCCCTCCTCCAGGTGCCTACTCCAAGGGAAGCTCGGAGGGTGGTAACAAGGGAGAGGGCCTTCTCAGTGGTGGCCCCCAAATTATGGAATGATGTGGCTGACGAGGTGCGCCTGGCACCAACACTGTTATCTTTTCGGTGCCAGGTCAAGACTTTCCTCTTCTCCCAGGCATTTTAGCATGTGCTTTAAATTGTCTTAAATTTTTAAATTGTGTTTTAAATTGTTTTTAAAATATGTGTTTTAAATTGTATATTCGTTTTAATGTTTTTGGTGCTGTAAACCGCCCAGAGAGCTTCGGGTATGGGGTGGTATACAAGTGCAATAAATAAATAAATAAATAATAACAAGGATATCATTCTCAGCACAGGAGCAAAAAAAGGGGACGTGGCTGTGACTATCATGAAGGGACCCTGTACTTCTGGATTTGACACTACACTACTGTGAAAAACTTGTAAGTATATTGTGATAGCCATTTCACAATTGTGACCTATCATAGGAACATAGGGATATGCCTTATATTGAGTCAGACCATAGGTCCATCAAACTTAGCATTGTCTATGCATTAAGTGGTAGTAGCTCTCCAGGGTTTCAGAAAGGGGTCTCTCCTAGCCCTACCTGGAGATGCCAGGGATTGAAACAGAGGCCTTCTGCATGCAAAGCAGATGCTCTACAACTAATGTTGTTAGTTGACAAAATTATGCATATTGGAGCAAAAAATCTTAATTTCACATATACGCTCATGGGGTCTGAACTGGCGGTGACCGACCAGGAGAGAGACCTCGGGGTTGTAGTGGACAGCACAATGAAAATGTCTTTGAGAGTGTCAACAAGCATATAGATAGAGGTGATCCAGTGGACATAGTGTACTTAGACTTTCAAAAAGCGTTTGACAAGGTACCTCACCAAAGGCTTCTGAGGAAGCTTAGCAGTCATGGAATAAGAGGAGAGGTCCTCTTGTGGATAAGGAATTGGTTAAGAAGCAGAAAGCAGAGAGTAGGAATAAATGGACAGTTCTCCCAATGGAGGGCTGTAGAAAGTGGAGTCCCACAAGGATCGGTATTGGGACCTGTACTTTTCAACTTGTTCATTAATGACCTAGAACTAGGAGTGAGCAGTGAAGTGGCCAAGTTTGCTGATGACACTAAATTGTTCAGGGTTGTTAAAACAAAAAGGGATTGTGAAGAGCTCCAAAAAGACCTCTCCAAACTGAGTGAATGGACGGAAAAATGGCAAATGCAATTCAATATAAACAAGTGTAAAATTATGCATATTGGAGCAAAAAATCTGAATTTCACATATACGCTCATGGGGTCTGAACTGGCGGTGACTGACCAGGAGAGAGACCTCGGGGTTGTAGTGGACAGCACGATGAAAATGTCGACCCAGTGTGCGGCAGCTGTGAAAAAGGCAAATTCCATGCTAGCGATAATTAGGAAAGGTATTGAAAATAAAACAGCCGATATCATAATGCCGTTGTATAAATCTATGGTGCGGCCGCATTTGGAATACTGTGTACAGTTCTGGTCGCCTCATCTCAAAAAGGATATTCTAGAGTTGGAAAAGGTTCAGAAGAGGGCAACCAGAATGATCAAGGGGATGGAGCGACTCCCTTACGAGGAAAGGTTGCAGCATTTGGGGCTTTTTAGTTTAGAGAAAAGGCGGGTCAGAGGAGACATGATAGAAGTGTATAAAATTATGCATGGCATTGAGAAAGTGGATAAAGAAAAGTTCTTCTCCCTCTCTCATAATACTAGAACTCGTGGACATTCAAAGAAGCTGAATGTTGGAAGATTCAGGACAGACAAAAGGAAGTACTTCTTTACTCAGCGCATAGTTAAACTATGGAATTTGCTCCCACAAGACACAGTAATGGCCACCAGTTTGGATGGCTTTAAAAGAAGATTAGACAAATTCATGGAGGACAGGGCTATCAATGGCTACTAGCCATGATGGCTGTGCTCTGCCACCCTAGTCAGAGGCAGCATGCTTCTGAAAACCAGTTGCTGGAAGCCTCAGGAGGGGAGAGTGTTCTTGCACTCGGGTCCTGCTTGCGGGCTTCCCCCAGGCACCTGGTTGGCCACTGTGAGAACAGGATGCTGGACTAGATGTGCCACTGGCCTGATCCAGTAGGCTCTTCTTATGTTCTTATGTTCTTATATTCTTATGTTCTTATGTTAATTCCTCCTCCTGTTGTTGTTGTTTTCTTGTCTAATGCATCATCTGTCTACCTGAGCAAGGGGCAATTGCCATGTCTGGTGGAAGGTAACTCCAAGCTAATCATGCATCCTGTGGAGAAATGCTTTGTTCTGGCTATAAGATGGAAACACCTTCACAGCATACACTACTGGATTGGGACACCTGCAAGTAATAATTAACGCACCACATGGGACTCAACTAAATCATTTTTCTCTCAACTCAATGTTAGCTTCAGCCTCTCCTCCTCTGTCCATACCTCTTCTCTTCTCTCAGCCACTTCATATGAATTCACTAATAGGCAAAAAAGCCCTTGCAGTTTAAGAATATACCTATAGCCCACAGATATTTCTATCAAACTTTTAAAAAGCAGGGAAATTGCAATAGTGAATGCACCATGGGAGCAGGAGACCTGATCTCCTCTCTGAGATATTGTACTGCCCTACAAACTTGTCAAAATGCAAACACCATTCGGGTTGGTCTTTCACAGTCCAATCCACTTCCGGTGTAGCTTGGAAGAATTTGGTAACGTGCCTGTGAGCATATGATGAGTGGTAGCAACACCTGCAATCAGAACTGTATCTCCAAAGATGGAGAATTAAATTTTTGTACGTTTGTTGGTGTTCTTACTTAACTTCTTTCATGTGTTACTACCATTTCTATAGAGAATCTAACCTAGAAAATTATAGGGAAAGCCCCTTTCCTTTCCAAAAGGAAAACACTGTTAATGATACCATTTTTTCAGGGTTTCCCCCACCTCTTTATTTTACAGCAGATGCATATAGTCTCCCACCCAAATTTATACCAAAGCTGTCCCTGGCCACATCCACACCAGATATTTATTCCACTTTAAACAATCACGGCTTTCCCCAAAGAATTCTGGGAAGTGTAGTTTGTGAAGGGTGCTGAGAGTTGTTAGGAGACACCCTATTCCTGTCACAGAGGTACTGTTAAACCACTCTGGCCATTGGAGCTCTGCCAGGAGAACAGGAGTCTCCTAACAACTCTCAGCACCCTTCACAAACTATACTTTCCAGGATTCTTTGGAGAAAGCCATGACTGTTTAAAGTGGAATAAATGTCTGGCATGGGTGTGGCCCTCCAGGTGTTAGTCTGGCTTTTAGAACACTGAGTCATGGGTCTTACTTAGTAATGCCTGCATTATCATAGACTCTAGGCTCAGGGCCTGAGAATGATTCTGTATCTTTAACAGAAGAGAAAATTCAGCCAAGTGCAGGTTTTCTTGCAACACTGTAATGGGAAAAACCACAAGGTGAAATTCTCCCTTCCCCTTGCACAACTTTTAAAGATACAGAAGACCTCTTGGTTGCCAGGCCCAACCCAGGTGGAAGTCTGGTGTTTGTGTGTGTGTTTACATGTGTGTGTGTGTTTAGTTTGTGTGTAGTCCTACGTTAGATAGCCACAAGATGCTATAACAAGGTTTTATGAGTTACAATTTCCACTTTTGGGAAGAAGTATATGAGATACTGAAGAAATCTGAAAACAAATGAATGTGTCTTTTCCCCTGCCACCTGAGGATGGTTTGAGGAACTAGGGAGCTACTGATCTGCTTAACCTGAAAGCTTTCAGAGCTGCATAAACAAATGTATATATTTCCAACAAGCTTAACGATACCAACAGACCTCAGGATTTATACTGTAGGCAATTTCCTTTCATTGCCTCATATATTGCACGGCTGTTGGAGATGGGGTTTAAATGCCTTTTTTTTTCCCGTGGCAGGAGAATGATTAATAGTTCTCTCTTGGAACTCCCACACAGCAGCTACGCTGGCTGGTACTGTTTCAAACTCTGCAATGGAAAAAGGTGTACTTGGCTCTTTTTAGTATTTATGAGTCTTTTGTCAGTCTTTGGGTGCTAAATTATTTTATATTAACTAATTAGTGTCTGCTTACCATAAGATCAAAATATCTGTTGCACAGACCTCTTCCTGTTCTATGGTTAACTACCTATATATCATCAGTTGAAGCATAAACTGGGCTTTGTTTCTTTAACACAAAAAGTTGCCCATCTAGCTCAGTGTGGTCTACACTGACTGGCAGAGGCACTCCATAATAATAATAATAATAAAATTTTATTTCTGAGTCGCCTATCTGGCCGAGTCAACAGCCACTCTAGGCGACATACATAAATAGAATGAATACAACATATAACCAACTTTAGTCAATAAATAATCTAAAAAACCATCCAACTATAACAAGATAAAACTAGTCCCCGGAAATCCTGTAAGCCTGCCTGAATAGCCAGGTCTTTAAGGCTCGGCGGAAACCTACCAGGGAGGGGGCATGGCGAAGATCATATGGCAGGGAATTCCAGAGGGTGGGAGCCACAATCGAAAAAGCCCACTCTCTGGTTTCACCACTCTAGCTGTTTTAACTGGTGGGACCGAGAGGAGGTCTTGTGTGGCTGATCTCGTCAGGCGGAGTACTTGGTGATGCTGTAGGCACTCCTTCAGATAAACTGGGCCAAAACCATATAGGGCTTTAAAGGTTAACACCAACACCTTGAATTGGGCCCGGTAAACAACTGGTAGCCAGTGTAGTTCTCCTAACACCGGAGTGATATGATCACGGCGACAGCTGTTCTTGATCGAACGTGCCGCCGCATTCTGTACCAGTTGTAATTTCCGGACCATTTTCAAGGGTAACCCAACGTAGAGCGCATTACAGTAGTCTAAGCGAGAGGAGACCAGGGCATGTACCACCCGTGGGAGCAGATAGACAGGAAGGTAGGGTCGCAACCTCTGTATTAGATGCAATTGATACCAGGCTGCCCGGCTCACTGCCAAAACCTGAGCGTCCATGGACAGCTGGCAGTCCAGAATGACCCTGAGACTGCGGACCTGGTTCTTCAGGGGCAATCTTACCCCATTAAACACCAGGTCTATATCTCCTAACCTTCTCTTATCGCCCATGAGCAGTACCTCGGTCTTGTCGGGGTTCAGTTTCAGCCTATTTCCTCCCATCCATTCACTTACGGACCTCAGGCACTTGGAAATGGTATCCACAGCCAACTCTGGTGAGGACTTAAACGAGAGATAGAGCTGAGTGTCATCCACATATTAGTGGCACTGCAACCCAAATCTCCTGATGATGGCCCCCAGTGGCTTTACATAGATGTTAAATAGCATGGAGGAGAGGGTAGAACCCTGTGGCACTCCACAATTGAGAGGCCAAGGGTCTGAAACCTCGTCCCCCAATGCTACCCATTGATGCCTGTCTGAGAGATAGGAATGGAACTACCGTAAAACAGTGTCCCCTATTCCCATTCCCCCCAGGCGATCCAAAAGGATACCGTGGTCGACGGTATCAAAAGCCGCTGAGAGATCCAGGAGGACAAGGAATGTATATTCTCCCCTATCCAATGCCCTCCTCATATCATCCACCAGGGCGACCAAGGCTGTTTCAGTTCCATGTCCAGTCCTGAAGCCCAATTGGAATGGATCGAGATAATCTGCTTCATCCAAGTGTGTCTGTAACTGTTTGGCCACCACTCGCTCAGTCACCTTGCCCAAGAATGGTAAATTAGAGACTGGGCGGAAGTTATTCAACTCTTGGGGATCCAAGGAGGACTTCTTCAAGATGGGCTTTATTACTGCCTCCTTGAGGGCTGATGGCATTGCACCCTCTTCCAAAGAAGCATTCACCACTGCCTTGATCCCTTTGCTCAGTCTCTCTTTGCAGCCCAAAATGAGCCACGAAGGGCAAGGATCAAACAGACAGGTGGTTGGCTTCACAGTAGAGAGCACCTTGTCCACTTCCTCAGAGGGAAGAGGCTGAAACCGATCCCACCAGACCGGAATGCAACTGGCCGACTCTGGCCCACTTCCTGTATTCACGGGGTACGGAATCGTGCTCTTCAGGTGCTCAATTTTATCGGCAAAGTGTTTGGCAAATGTGTCACAGGAGGCTTTAGAATGTTCCATGGGTTCCTGTGCAACTGAACCGACCAGGCTCCGGACCACTTGGAACAACCTCCTGGGACAACACTCTGCGGACACAATAGAGGCAGCAAAGAAATCCCTCTTTGTTGCCTTTGTTGCCACCTGGTAGGCAGCTATTGCTGCTCTAACCAGTGTCCGATCATCTTCGGAGCGAGATTTCAACCACTGGCGCTCTAGTCGTCTCACCTCCTGTCTCAGACCGCACAACCGTGGTGTGTACCAGGGTGCAATCTGAGTTCTATTCAGGGGGAGAGGACGTTTCGGGGCCACCCGGTCTATTGCCCTGGTGATCTCCCTATTCCACTCCGTCACCAGGGTTTCGACCGGGCATCCTTCAGGCATCTCCAAATCTCCCAGCGCATTCAGGAATCCCTTAGGCTCCATCAGGCGTCTGGGGCAGACCATTCTAATAGGTCCCTGTCCCCTGCAGAAGGTGCGTGGCACTGAGAGGTCTATATTCACCAGATAGTGGTCTGACCATGACATGGGGATAGAAAAAACAGCCCCATTTTCAGAGCACTTCCTTCCCCTCCTGAGACAAACACAAGGTCAAGAGCATGACCGGCTACATGGGTGGGCCCAGTATTACTAAGGTGCAGTTCCCAGGAAGTCATGGTTTCCATGAAATCCCGAGGAGCTCCAGTGAGAGCTGCCTCGGCGTGCAGGTTGAAGTCCCCCAAAACCAATAGGCTGGGAGAGAGCACCCACACGCTCGAGACAACCTCAAGCACCTCGGTTAGGGAGTCAACTGTGCAGCGGGGTGGGCAGTACACAAGCAGAATCCCCAAACTGCCCTTTGGGCCCAACCTCCAGTACATGCAGTCAACAAACTTGGTCTCGTGGAGAGGGGGTCTGGCAAAGATCAAAGACCCCCGATAGAAGACTGCCACTCTCCCTCCCCGCCTACCAACCCTCGGCTGCTGTGTGTACTGGAAACCGGCTGGACACATGGCCTCAAGCACAGGAGCTGAGGCCTCATCCAGCCAGGTCTCCGTAATACACATCAGGTCTGCGTTCTCATCCAAGATGATATCATGGATGAGCGTTGTTTTCTGTACCACAGACCTGGCGTTACACAACAGCAGTCGGAGGTCGGATGGAGTCCTGCATCCCCCAGTTGTCTTCTGGTGATGAACAGGCCTGGAACAGGGGATGGATATTATGCATCTATCCCTCATTCCCCTAAACTGGTGTGGCCTGCCACCTGCACCTTTCCAGCATCTGCCGCCTAGCCTTTTAATCTCATGGCTTCCCACCCTCCCTACAGTATCCCTCTCCGGTCTGCACGTGTCCCCCTCCCCGTTTGGCAATCAGGCAGGTCCCCCACCCCAAGACAAGTCCACACAGAATTGCCCGTGTCTCTCCTGCTTCAGTCAGCTCGCTTGCAGCCAGTAGGCCGCACGCTGCCTGCCGCACCTGGGCCTGCCCCACAGTTCTCTCCTGGCCTCGTTGTCCTCCCGATGCATCCAAAGGCTTCCTTTCTTCATCGAGGTCGGAACGTTTCTTCGTCCTCCTCCTCTCTCGATTCCTGTTCTCCTGGAGCAGCCGGAGCAGCCGGTGGAGGGCGCGTCATATCGTGCCGATGGTAGCGCGGTCTCTCCCCTCCCCGCGGACAAGCCGCTGAGGGATAAGGCAGGCTGCGCGGCAACGTCCAGGCCCGTCACTCCACGCCCTCAGCTGCTCCACACCCCCAGTCAGCCAGCTCCTGCACTCGGGCAAAAGGTGCCCTGAGCCACCAGGGAAACGCCGCAGCAGGACATGGGGGATGCCGCTGGAAAGCATGGGTCAGGGCACGCTGGAAGGCACGGGTAAGGCGGGACGCTCACCCGATCCACGCGACCCCCTCGTCGCTGCAGGCCGCACTCGATCTCCGGACTCAGCCTCCGCGGTGCTCTCCCAGCAACTGCTGCCCTCGTCGCAATCGCCGCCCCCGCTGCAACGCCACATCAAGGCACAGGGAAAGGTAGGCCGCATCAATCAGGGAAAGAGGGGGGGCTGCTGTGCTCTACTCACTCATACACTCTGTATGAGTATACACCCTGGAGCCCCAAAAAGATGTTGAAAAAGATGTTAGAAAATAGATGTTACAGATGGGCTGCGGAGCTCCGAGCAAGGCGTCCTCAGACAGGAGTCTTTCCTATGTGGAAATGCCAGGGAATAATCCTGGGATCTTTTATAATGCAGATCATGTGCTCTGCCACTGAGCTTTGGCCCTACACATTATTTCCCCCTGGATGGGTGCGCTTATCTGGGAATTGAATCTAACACGTCTCATGCCCTCAAACACAAATCATACCTCTAGACCAGCCTTTCCCAACCAGTGTCCCTCCAGATGTTGTTGGACCACAACTCCCATCAGCCTCAGCCAGCATTGCCAATGGTCAAGAAAGATGGGAATTGTGGTCCAACAACATCTAGAGGCACACTGGTTGGGAAAGGCTGCTCTAGGCCAACAAGGCACCATCTTCTGCTGCTGCCATTTCAGGTAAGCCATATGTTGTCTTAGATACACCTATGTTATGAGAAGAAGGAATATGGACATTTGGAAAGGCATCCTAAGTAAACATGAAGTTGGACTGAGAACCTCCCCCAGAGCAATATTTTGAGCAAAATTGGGGCTGAGGCCTGTGGAGAGCTTACTTCCCCGGCTCTGTCAGCCTTCACCAACCTGACACCCTGCAGATGTTTTGCATTATTACTCCCACCAGTGTTGTAGATGGTAGTTGTAGTCCCATACATCTTGAGGGTGCCAGGCTGGTGAAGGCTGCTTGCAAGAGCATGAAGTTGCAGATGATCCCCACTCTCCCTGCATGTGTGTGTTCCATCTTAATCAGGAGAGGCTGTTGTGGTGCTGGACTGGTGGTTGGAGATAGTGATGGGCTGGATGTGGGCCAATAAACTGAGGCTGAATCCTGATAAGAGGTCTTATGCATCCAGCATTCTCATGTCCAGGTTGTAGAGAGATGGCCTGTTCTGGATGGGGTTGCACTTCCCTAGAAGGAGCAACTCCACAGCTTGGGGGTTCTCCTACAACATTGTCACTGGAGGCTCAGGTGGCCTCAGTGACTAGGAGTGCCTTTTTCCAGCTCCAGGTTCACCAGCTTTGGCACCTTTTGGACAGAGATGACTTGGCCACAGTACTCCATGCCTGGTGATTTCCAGATGGGATTGTTGCAATGTTCTCTATGTGGGGCTGTCCTTGAAGATGCCTTGAAAGCTTAAACTAGTCCAAAATGCAGCAGCCAGATTACTGGCCAGGGTTGCTTTTCGATCTCATATAACTCCTGTTTTAAAACAACTGCCTTGGTTGCCAGTTCATTTCTGGGCCCAATTTAAACTGCTCACATAAGTGTTTAAAGCCCTAATATCTGGAAGATGGCCTTCTTCCCTACAGACCTTCTCAGGTGTTGAGATCAGTAGAGGGGGCCCTTTTGGTAGTTCCACCACCCTCAGAAGCTCAGGGATGGCCTGGGAGACAGCATTCTCTATATCAGTTCCTCCCCACCAAGGCGACTGCACTGTACAGTTTTAGATGAATGTTGAAGACATACCTTGTACCCTGGCCTTTGACACCTGAGATGTATATTTTTAGGACATACCCTATTTTGTGATTCTGGTTGTTTTTTGTTGTTTTGAACACTGTATTTTAAGGTTCTTGTAAACTGCCTTGGGACCTCTGGGTGAAGGAAGGGGAAATTGCTGCTGCTGCTGCTGCTGCTGCTGCTGCTGCTGCTAATAATAATAATAATAATAATAATAATAATAATAATAATAATAATAATAAAAGGTTTTGTCCTCACCTCACAGTTCAACAGCTTGAGGAACAGGAATGATCCAAGCCTCCCATCCATCCATCTTGAAATGAGCAATGGTAAAACCAATGGTGCACCTTGGACAGCTTCTTGAAAATTCAGACTAAAACCCAGAGCAGATTCCACTACCCCACTGACACGGAGCCACCAGCCACCATTGGGTAAAACTCTAGAACAGAACCATATTGATTGAATAGCATTTGGACTGGGAGTGCCTATCTCACATGGGCCAAATCCCCTTTAATAAATTTATCCAACATTTAGGGCAGGAATTATCATAAGTATTGAATTAACTATAGAACAAATACCATAATCCAGATGCTTGATTTTGTAGGCAGTTCTGTCCCATTACATAAGGTTGCAGCCGAATCACTGAGAGCAGATACTGTGATACTATGCAAGGAGTTTTTGATCATTTCCCCATTGCCATTTCCCCAGACTGTGGCCGCCTTCAGTATTTTATATTCCGTATTTTGTGGGAAGGATTCCAGAGCATATTGGGAAATTTGGGTTTGCGCAATTAAAATGGATTAGGGTGCCCTGGCACAACCTTTTTTAAAAGACTTTTTGCAGTTAGGAAACTAACAGGGAAACACACTGAAAAGTGTGGAATGAATGAATTATTAATGGAATAATGTATAACCACCGCACAAGTAAATAAAGATGAACGCTTGTTGTTATATAACCTTCCCACAAACAATTCAGACTGATTGCTCAATATAGACTGACATACTCAGACCTCCATGTAAGCTTTGAGCAAGCAAGTCAGGATGAAGGAGGAGCCCTAAAATACACTGCTCAAAGGAGCAATTGTCATATAAGGGAACCACATCCATGGGGATGGGAAGCAGCCACAGGTGATTTAAATTGGCAACTAAGGCTGATTCAGTACCATAACTAGGCCTGAACCCAGACTGAAATGAGTCAAGGTAACCGGTTTCATCCAAGAGTACTTTCAATTGTTGTGCCACAACCTTCTTGATTACATTCCCTATCAAAGGCTTATTTGCAGCCAGGCTAGTTGCACAAACCAGTCAAGACCACTCTCTCACGCAAAGGTGCATTGACCACACCCTGGATCCACTTGGTCATACATTTGCAGGAGATCTGACCACAGCTATTCCTATTTTATGGTAGCTATATATCTATATATTTAAAGTGCAGAGTTTTAAAAGCAAATTGCCAGAGCAGAGGGCAGCAGGGGGGGGCTGATCTAGGCAGGGGCTCTACCCAGGGTTGCCAGGTCTCCGGTTTTTGGGCGGAGTTTCAGGGAAAAGGGGGCCGTCTCCGGCCTCCAGCAATACTTTGCTTAAACTGGATGATCTCTGGCTTTTCATTGGCCGCCTTCCCGCCCTTTGTCATTGAGGCAGGGAGAGCTGGTGCTGCCGGGGCCGGGCTCTGTCTTCCCAGGCAGCAGCCTGTCTTGGACAGGGGCGGGCGGGAGCGGCAACGAGGGGCTGGCCCTGGGCACGCGAGGCGGGCGCTGCTTAAAAGGCCAGTCGGGCGAGCGCGGTGCTGTCATTCTCCCTCCTGCTGTGGGCGCCACTGGGCGGGAGTGGCCACAATGGAGCTCGGCAGTGGTGGCGGCGGCGGCAGCGTCTCTGGCTGGGGAGTGCATTGCGGCCGCTGCCGCCCAGCGGTGCCCACAGCACAAGGGGTGAAGCGGCCAGGCGTCCTCAGGGCTAAGAAGGAGCTGGCCCCGTCCGGCGTCCACTGCTGCTGTGGGTAGCAGGCTGGAGAGAGAGAGAGAGAGAGAGAGAGAGAGAGAGAGAGATGCTGAGAGATGCTGAGAGAGAGAGAGAGATGCTGAGAGAGAGATGCTGAGAGAGAGAGAGAGAGAGAGATGCTGAGAGAGAGAGAGAGAGATGCTGAGAGAGAGAGAGATGCTGAGAGAGAGAGATGCTGAGAGAGAGAGATGCTGAGAGAGAGAGAGAGAGATGCTGAGAGAGAGAGAGAGAGAGAGAGAGATGCTGAGAGAGAGAGAGAGAGAGATGCTGAGAGAGAGAGATGCTGAGAGAGAGAGAGAGAGATGCTGAGAGAGAGAGATGCTGAGAGAGAGAGATGCTGAGAGAGAGAGAGATGCTGAGAGAGAGAGAGATGCTGAGAGAGAGAGATGCTGAGAGAGAGAGATGCTGAGAGAGAGAGAGAGAGATGCTGAGAGAGAGAGATGCTGAGAGAGAGAGATGCTGAGAGAGAGAGATGCTGAGAGAGAGAGATGCTGAGAGAGAGAGAGATGCTGAGAGGGAGATGCTGAGAGAGAGAGAGATGCTGAGAGAGAGAGAGATGCTGAGAGAGATGCTGAGAGAGAGAGATGCTGAGAGAGAGAGATGCTGAGAGAGAGAGATGCTGAGAGAGATGCTGAGAGAGATGCTGAGAGAGATGCTGAGAGAGAGATGCTGAGAGAGAGAGATGCTGAGAGAGAGAGATGCTGAGAGAGAGAGATGCTGAGAGAGAGAGATGCTGAGAGAGATGCTGAGAGAGAGAGAGAGAGAGAGATGCTGAGAGAGAGAGAGAGAGAGAGAGTGATGCTGAGAGAGAGAGTGCGATGCTGAGAGAGAGAGTGCGATGCTGAGAGAGAGAGAGCGATGCTGAGAGAGAGAGAGAATGCTACTTTGGCTGCCTTTGGGATAATAGATGGCAGCCTTAAGTCTGAAATGGTGTTTGGAATTCTGTAGAGACCAGCCAGTACACATTATGTCATAAGGCCAATTCTTAACCATTTGGCTGTGGCAGTTACCTGAAATTGCTCTTTCGTGGGCTCTCACAAACACCACCAAGCTTTTCTTTTAAAACAGACCAGCTTGTTTAAGTACATACAAAGAATAAAAAGGAAGTCAACTGACAAGAACAAGACACTTTTTTCTAAGCAAAATTGATCAAAGAAAAAAAGTATGCTTGTGTGTGTGCCTGTGCGTTTGTGTGTAACACACACACACACACACACTTACATGTAGCATAGAATCACAGAGCTAGAAGGGGCCTCTCTCTCTCTCAGCATCGCTCTCTCTCTCTCAGCATCTCTCTCTTTCTCCAGCATCTCTCTCTTTCTCCAGCATCGCTCTCTTTCTCTCTCTCTCTCTCTCCAGCATCGCTCTCTTTCTCTCTCTCTCTCAGCATCTCTCTCTTTCTCCAGCATCTCTCTCTTTCTCCAGCATCTCTCTCTTTCTCCAGCATCGCTCTCTTTCTCCAGCATCGCTCTCTTTCTCTCTCTCTCTCTCTCCAGCATCGCTCTCTTTCTCTCTCAGCATCTCTCTCTTTCTCCAGCATCTCTCTCTTTCTCCAGCATCTCTCTCTTTCTCCAGCATCGCTCTCTTTCTCTCTCTCTCTCTCTCTCTCTCTCCAGCATCTCTCTTTCTCTGTCTCTCTTTCTCTCTCTCTCTTTCTCCAGCATCGCTCTCTTTCTCTCTCTCTCTCTCCAGCATCTCTCTCTTTCTCTCTCTCAGCATCTCTCTCTTTCTCCAGCATCTCTCTCTTTCTCCAGCATCGCTCTCTTTCTCTCTCTCTCTCTCTCCAGCATCTCTCTCTTCCTCCAGATATTGTACTAAAACTCCCATGAGCCCTATCCTGCTTGGCCAGCAATCACAATAAAGTCCAAAAACTTGACTGCATCTGTTTAATTATATGAATGGAAATGGAAATGGACTGCCTTCAAGTCGATTCCGACTTATGGCTACCCTATGAATAGGGATTTCATGGTAAGCGGTATTCAGAGGCGGTTTACCATCTAAGGCTAGTACTCCCCATCTGGCTAGGGCCTGCTCAGCTTGCCACAGCTGCACAAGCCAGTCCCTTCCTTGTCCGCAACTGCCAGCTGGGGGAAACGGCTCCTTGCGACTATGCACCTTGCCCACAGGTGGCAGGGCACATAATCCCTGAGCCACTCACTGTGGGGGTGATCTTTAGCTGGCCCTTGACATCCAGGAGACACGAGTGGGGATTTGAACTCATAGACTCTGGACTCCCAGCCAGGCTCTCTTCCCCACTGTGCTATACCATCTGTTGCATGAGCATACAGTTAACATACAACTGACTTCATAGCACCATGCAGATAACAACTGGCTCACTCTGCATTAGCATAGCTGCTGCAAGCACTCTTAGTTCATTTTTACAAGATAGTTCAACATGCTATCTTGTTCATTAAAAAAATGCATTCATTCCTGACTTTACCTCTTACCACTTCTCCAGGCTGTAAAAAATTAAATAAAACACCTTCCACTTTCCTTTTTTGTATCTTTAATTCAGTTGTTGTTGTTAATGTGCCTTCAAGTCAATTTCAACTTATGGTGACCCTATGAATCAGCGACCCCAATAGCATCTGTCATAAACCACCCTTTTCAGATCTTGCAAGTTCAGGTCTGTGGCTTCCTTTATGGAATCAATCCATCTCTTGCTTGGTCTTCCTCTTTTTCTACTCCCTTCTGTTCTTCCCAGTATTATTGTCTTTTCTAATGAATCATGTCTTCTCATTATGTGTCCAAAGTATATGTGTCCAAAGTCAGAGGAAGGCAATGGTAAACCACCTCTGAATACCTCTTACCATGAAAACCCTATTCATAGGGTCACCAAAAGTCGGGATCGACTTGAAGGCATTCCATTTCCATTTTCCATCCATACTCCCTAAGATGGTGAGAAGGAATGACCTTGTCACTTCAGCTGGACCTCTTTTAGGTAAGATTTCTTTTTTAATTTCCAATCAGAAAATTTTTTTTGAATGGTATGCTGCACGCAAGCATGGTTGATACAATGTATCGTGCTTCATGACATCACTAGGGCCCGCCCCATGACGTCACTAGGGCCCACCCCGTGATGTCACTAGGGTCCGCCCCGTGACGTCACTAGGGCCTGCCCCGTGACGTCACTAGGGCCCGCCCCCATTTTCTCAGGTTTTTGGATGGTTCCGACCTGGCAACCCTAGCTCTACCATAGGAGTAGGCTTGGGTTTTAACCCTTTGTTTCCAACGGGAGCCTTTTACCCTTTGAAAATTGCAAGTGCAAGCCCCCCTATTCGAATTGGTGCCATAGTACAGGGCAAAGGGTTGAAGCCTGCCCTATGCACCACTCTATGGTCCTGAACCATATCAGGCATTCCCCATCTAGCATTTTTATGGGATGAAGGTGGGGACCACTCACTGAAAGGCACAGATACATTAGCTAACATAATATCTGGTTTGGCCCTCAGTTTGTCATTTTATTATTTCTTTATTTTATTATCATTATTCCACCCTTTCTCTGAGGAGCTCTGGTTGGCACACCCATCATTATCCCCACTACTTTTTATTTTCACAACAACCTTGTGAGGTAGGTCAGGCTGCAAAGGGCACCCAGTGAGCTTTGCGACAGAATGGGGATTTGAACCTGGCTCTCTGCAACTCTAGTCGAACACTATAACCACTGCACCACAGTCACTCTTGCAGCATTTACCTCTGTCAAAGAGAAATGGCCTCCATTGCTTCTATTTCCATATCCCCACTCCATGGGTATAGTAGCCTGCTTGGTTTCATCAGCTGAATTAGAAAATGTAATTTTAATTCTCTCAAAATGCACATACTAATCCATGGCAAAGCAGCCTAATATGCAAGGTAAATGTGCTACCAAACTGTGTTTAATCTGCTATATAATGCATAACCTTCACACCTTACTCCTCTGAAATTAAGAACGGAAACAGTAGCTACCATTTAGTTTCTTTTCAATGCTGTGTTTCTCGACACAGCCAGCACACCGTGGATTTTAACAAATTGAGACATTCAAATCATTATCGCAGCAGTGAGCTGAATGGGTACTTGATTTAATGAGGAAGGATAAAGGGAAGATTGATGGGAAAACCCCAATGGATATGGTATCGCTTGCTCCAGTGGCAAGTGTATATTTTGGAGAGACAGAAAGGTCACTAAATTAAGACGCAAGAGAACATCAATCAGTCCTTTACAATAATGTGGTGGAATAGCACAGTCTGTTTGTGTCCATGGAGTCAGTTCCCACCTGATGAAACACACGCTGTAGGCAGGAGCGAATGAAGATTTTTGTTTCTGCTAGTAACTATGACTGAAGCTATTGAAGTACAAGATGAATGCTTCAACATTTATGAGGATTCAGTGAGATCAGTGTTGGATCCAAAAGGCTCATTTAATACCCCCCCAAACCTGCTAGAAAATGGGTGTGGAAATGAAGAATTCCATCAAATTGCCTCTTAGGAACACAAGAAGATTTCTAATCCCAAATCAGACCATTGATCCATGTAACTCAGTATTGTCTGATGGGGAATCTGTGGCCCTCCAGATGTTGTTGGACTCCAACTCGCATCAGCCCCAGTGAGTATGCAAATGGTCAGGGACTGTGGGAATTGTAGTCCAACATCAGGGGGACAAAGATTCCCCATCCCTGGCCTACACTGGCAGCTCTCCAGGCTTTCAGGGAAGAGTCTTTCTCAGCCCTACCTGGAGATGCTGGGTCTTTTTGCATACAAAGCGGGTGTTCTATCACTGAGTTAATCACCTAATAGTAGTGCTACACGGGGAAGGGCCATATCTCAGTGGCAGAGCACCTGCTTTGTATACAGAAGGCCCCAGGTTCAATCCTCAGCATATCCAGGTAGGACTGGGAATGTATCCAGTCTGGAAACCTAGAGTGCTGCTACCAGTCAGTGTAGACAATAATGAGCTAGATGGACCAACGGTCTGACTCAATATAAGATAGCTTCCTATGTTCCATTGGGATAGTGGGTTCTTTGTTGGGGCAGGTAATCCAAGAAATTTTGCCCACCAGAGCCAACGTTGCATAAGATCGGGGTAGTCAACTGGGTGCCTTCCAAATATTGTAGACTACAGCTGCATTCAGATGGCACTTTATTCCCTTTTCTCGACATTTCCTTACCAGTTAATTTTTGTGTTTGATGTAACCTTTCACACAATGTAAAAGCCATTTCTGGAAATCTTGTGGAAACTAGCAGAAGTTTAACATTCATTTCCGTGTTAATTGCTTTTTTAAAAATCTGTTTGCAAACCTGGAAAACCAGAAAATTGCAGAAATTTTGCAATTTGTAATTTCTCCGTATTGTTCTTGGGATCACATCACGGCCACTCACAAAACAAAATCTGATGTGGTATCCAAACATACACCTCACTCCTGCCCTTATCAAGTCTTGTGTCATTGCAACTCATGTGACAAAAATTGTGGCGGAACTTCAGCATAAGTGGGTAAGTATGTGTGGAAAGAGTAGGGGAGTGGCAACATTCTGATGATGTTCATTGTTGTATCACACCATGCCCAGTGGTGTGAGTGAAATTTAGCATGCTATGGCACCATATTGAAAAATCTACAGTTCCACAATGCTGTATGTACTGCATTGTAAAAGGAACATTAAACATTGGGACAGAAGCCCTAGCATTATAATCAGTAAAATGTACACAATAAACCCCATCTCTGGATGCAGCCTCTAACTGCCATCATCCCTGAGCATTGGCCATGCTTTCTGGGTCTGATGGCAGTTGGAGTCTACAACATCTGGAAGTCACCATGTTGGCTACCCCTAGTGACATAGTATGATGACATGGGTGGAGCTAGGGAAAAACCCACCTATGTGTCATCATACAGCAGGATCTCTCTTTTTTTTTCAATTAATTTTTATTCCAGTTTTCAGAACCAAAACAATACAAAAAGAAAACAACACAAATCAATAACTAGTACAATACAAAAAGAAATATATATATATATATATATATATATATAAAAGAAAGAATATTGACTTCCGATTTGTCATAGTTCAGCTATAAATCTATAATATATAACAAACCTATCTCTTAGTAGATAATAAAATCACCTTCCTCCAGCGGTTATCTTAGTTGGTTTCAAATCTCATTAACATCATATCATTTTAATCTTCCACAAAAAGTCAAAGAGAAGTTTCCAATCCTTGAGATACATGTCAATCAATTTTTTTTCTAAATAAACATGCCAATTAATCCAACTCATCAAATCTACTAAGTCCAGTAATTTCAGATCGCTATAATTCAGCTATAAATCTATAATATATAACAAACCTATCTCTTAATAGATTATAAAATCACCTTCCTCCAGCAGTTATCTTAGTTGGTTTCAAATCTCATTAACATCCTATCATTTTAATCTTCCACAAAAAGTCAAAGAGAAGTTGAGATATATATCAATCAATTCTTTTACTAAATAAACATATCAATTAATCCAACTCATCAAATCTACTAAGTCCAGTAATTTTAAATCGCTCTTCTGTCATTATCCATATTGGGTCCATCTTCCATCTTTACGCACCCAAAAATCTTGCTGTCATAGTCATATAATAAAAGTCTGATAGGAATTTCCTCCATCACAGATATTTTCTTGCCATCAAATCCAAACGTATCACTGAAGTATTGTTGCAAAGCCGCATCTCTGTTCCTCTTTTCCACATGATACACTAGTACATCTCTTGAAGGTTTTTCCATTGACACAAAACAGGGATTAATTCTGTTAACTTTCTCCATTTCAAGTTCCATCAAATCCTTCCAGTCCAGGAATTTTTTTGAACCGATAATATCTTTATCTCCAATCTCTTCAATTCCTTCAGGGACAGCGCTGAATTCCAAACTGTAATATTTGTCTCCAGGATCCATCACAGCCAGGAAATCCAAATCTTTTTTCATGTCCATAATTAAGCCAATCTCCATAGTTTGAACCTTGCCTTTAATTTCTCTTTCATCCTTTTTTTGTTTTCCAGATCTATCTTTATTCTCCTTTCTCATAGAATCCTGAGTTTCTTTCAGCTCCTGTCTCATTTCATGAAATTCAATTCTCCACGCTTGTCTATTATTTCTCAGTTCTTGTTTTATTGAGTTAATCCCATTCATTATTTTCTGAAACATGTCTAGAGATAAAGTCCCTTCTTGTACATCCATGATCTGCTTAATTGTCATTCTTAAAGCCAAAGGAACAAAACTCCTTCAATTTTCAATGTCCCAAACAAAGAGCAGCTTATTTCTTTAACCAGTTACAAAGGAGTTAATCTTTCCAACCAACTAACGTCACACGCTAGACAGCCCTTATCTCTTATCTGCCCGGAAGTGTAAGAACGGCTTTAGTTCACAGCGTCCAAATAACTAGTAGCAGAGAGAATGAGCAGATTCGTCAAAAAAAAAGTAGATCAGGAAAAATAGTCCCAGCCATATATTACACAAAAGTCTTATAAATCAAAAAGATTTCTTATCTCTCCCAATCAGAAATCTCTCGTCCGTTGTAATCTTTAAAATGCTATTTTCCATGTCAGCTTTTTGCAATAAAAAAAAGATAAGCTATTTATATTTTCTTCCCCCTTAGTTCCGTGAATAAAAAAAGGAAAGTCTTACCTCACCTAGGTTATCTCAATTGCTGTTACTTTGACAAATCTCTTTAGCTGTATAGATAAGAAAATGATGAATGTAGACAGGAGGATGTTTCCCTGTTAATCCGTATAAAAAAAACGGGTCACTTATCCAGCTGAGCTAGCATAAAAATCCTCGCTCTGGCTGAGCTGCTGGAAGACAGACAATTCTGACGAATTCCAGACTCCAACAATCAAAGCAAAGCTGTGTGGGAAATCTCACGTTTCTTCCTTATCCGGAAGAAATTATTCCCAGTCAGAAAAGAGCCTTCTGACTGAATTTAAACTGGATAAGTTTCATCCAAGACGGAGCTCGTCTCAGAGGCTGCACAGGCGTAGGGATCCTCCTGGGAAGTACATACAGCAGGATCTCTGACTGTCATGTTTAAAATGCAAAACCTCTGATTTGGCTGAGAGCATGTTAAATCCTTGCCCTTTTTGAGGGAGAAGGAATGAGGCCAATTGTCTCTAGCCTCATGCATAGAGAGGGCCACATCAACACTGAGAGACAGCTATGTTTCAACGCTTGTAATGATCAGATTCTACTGCACATTATAATATTCTCTCAGCCTCCAGTCCTTTATCCCAGGGAAGGGGGACCTGTGGCCTTCCTACCCCATGAGCCGCGGCCAGCATGGCCAACAATCAGGGATGGTTGGAGATGGAGTCCAACAACATCTGGAGGGCCACAGATTCCCCATCTTTGCTCTACTCATTGAACTCAATGTGATTTCCTTCTGTGTATATATGTATAGGATTGTACAGCTAGTGCTGTAAACTATGCCGTGCTTGCTTGTAGATTCTTTTTGTGAGTAAATAAATACGTTTAAAATTCTGAAAGATATAGCAATGTTTGCATGCAATTATATTTACTTGGTTCATGTCTGCATTTATTCCTATTTTTCTCTATTTCTAATCTTAATCATAAACCCTTTTGAGAGGGAACCTATTTCTTACTTCTATCTCTGAGGTACCATGTAGAATTAAGCAGTAGTAGTAATCCAATAGGAAATCATGGGTTTATTTTTAAACCAACACAAGAAAATATGATTTTATGCTGAATGTGATTAGCAGGGAACATCACTCTCCCCAGTTATCACTGAAGCCCTCCAACAGAAGGATTCATAAAGGGGATTAGACATTTATATGTCTAATGAGAACATCCACCATTTCTATCCATTATATATTTTCATTCTACCTAATGAGACATTCATGCTTCAGAATATAAGCAAACTGTTAATTGGGAAGGTATCATCATTATGGATGGTTAGGTAATTCTTCTATAGCATCTGGCATGACTTGTCTTGAGGGACTACTAGAACTGCTGATATTACTCAGGAGAAAGGCTGCCTTTGGAAACACCAGAAAATTATGGTACATTTCCGATCATTTGCTTCTAAGACATTGAACATATGCCACTCTGAGCACTATATAATATGGGTTGTATCCAACCGAATTCTACTCAGACCCATTGAAATTAACAGGCACATCCATTAATTTCAATGGGTCTGCTTGGAGTCAGACTAGCATTGGGCACAAGTAAGTGGGGCATATGCCTAAAGTATCAGAAAACATGGAATTATGAACTCACCTTAGTTGGAAATGTATCTGACCATAGTCCCGGCAGCTGCCCAAGTATGCCAGCTGCTGGAGTGTGTGTCTATGAACATTGAATGCCTTTGATGGTTGGTAGCTACTAGTTACAGAGCTCACTTCCCCTGTTTTGTTTCTGGCAAATGAATATCATTTGGGCTTCTGCTGGGAGGAAGGGCGGGATATAAATCAAATAAATAAATTGGCAGTTATGCTACAGCCAGCAAAGGACTCTGTTGTCCCAAGGAAACTGAGCCCATGTTTGATATTTAATAGGTAAGTGGCATGTGTGAACAAGGAAGGTAGAAAACTGGTTGTGCTAGGGAGCTCATATTTTCTTGCTATGCTTCAGTTCAGAGAATCAGCCCAGCCTCAAATTCTTCTTTTTTTAACTTGACAGACAAAAAGCGATCACCATTTGTTGGAATGCATGCTTCCCACACAGCCAGCATCTACAGAGGTGCCTAATGTTCCACATAACCCCCATCCTAAACTTATTTGTTTACATTTTAATTCTGCAACCTTCTCCCCTCAAGTTGGCTATCAAATAAAATGTAAAACAGAGCAATAAAATATCAACAGAATAATCATAATAATAACAGCAATTCCACCAGCATCAAGAGTCAAACCAGAAAAAAAAGTTAACAGATCTCAAAAGTAATGAGGAGACAATTTCATGGGTAGTTTAATCCAAAGGCATGAACACCACCATTCTGACAAGATGCCAGTGTCATCTAAACAGAGGGCAGAGAAATGAAACAACCAAGACAGAAGTTCTGCAGCTTCGGCTTCACCACTGAATGATCCTATCCTGCATAGTCAGCAGCTGTGCATTGGTCAATAATGAGACAAGGAGCAGGACTTTTATTGAAAATCGTGTGAGAGAAGACAGCCCTTTACATAGGAACAAACGAAGCTGCCTTATACTGAATCAGACCATTGGTCCATCTAGCTCAGTACTGTTGGCACTGACAAGCAGCAACTGTACAGATTTTCGGGCAAGATCCTCTCCTGGCCCTTTCTGGAGATGCTAGGGATTGAACCTGGGATGTTTGGCATGCAAAGCATGTAGGCTGCCTCTGAGCTATGACCCTTTGCCATATCCTGCTTTCCATATCCTGATTCCAAACCATTTAAGGCTTTAAAAAGCAATGAGCAGCACTTTGAATTGGACTTGGAAACTGACCTGTGGTCAATGAAGATTACACAATATTGTGTAAGGATTGTCTGATTCCTTATGCTCCACGTCGATCACTGAGCTCTTCTGATGGGGCACTTTTCGTGATTCCCCATGCCCCTGAGGTTTGATTTGCCTTCACCAGGGATGACCGAGTCTTTAGTCTGGCCGGCCCTGCCCTGTGCAACCCCTACCAGTAGAGGTTCAGCAGTAACCATCCCTACCAATCTGTAGTTTATCAATCTTTGATGGATGCTTTTAATGATGCTTGTATGGTTGTTTTTACTGATTTTATTTCAGCGGCGTCACTAGCGGGAGTGCAGTGGGGTGTGGACCTCCGGCGTGCACCCTCCCAGGGGCATGGACAGGGATGGCTGGTCTCACGCACGTGTGCAGGAGCTCACCACATGCTCCAGGCTGACGGTAGAAGGTCCGTCCAGGCTTCACCACCAGCGAGCGGGCGCCTGCTTTCGGCATGCACTGGACTGGGTGTCGGGGGGCAGCAGCGTCATTAGCGGGAGTGCGGGGGGGTGCGGCTCTGGGTGTCACCCCCTCATGGTGTCACCCGGGTGCAATCCGCACCCCCCGCACCCCGGTAGTGACACCCCTGTTTTATTTTTCTGTGTCCTACTCTGCCTTGATATACTCTCATGAAAGTGTGGATTATAAATAGGTAAATAAATAAATATGAGTCACATGCTCAGAAGTCCATCGTGAGTGCTGCAGTGCTGCTGTAGCCTGTAAGGCAAGGCAAGTGCAATTCCCTCAGACCTTTATCCACCTCTATGTCTCCTTTCTGCTTCTTTCCTTTTATGGACTCCAGCTCCATTCTTTGGGAAACAGGAAGCTGTGTTTGTTGTAGCCACGGCATTTACACAAAGGCATAGACAAAATGAGAGTAAATGGAAAAGGACAGCAGTAAAGATGATTAAGGGTTTCACTTGTAAGGTACAAAAGGAAATCTCAAGGAGACAGTTGGGTTGTCTAAAGAAAAGAAGATTAAAGGGGGGAATGCAAGCTTCTGAATGCTTGCAACAAGGAAAAACAATTATGCTTGATGAGGTTATGTTTCGTTTCCACTGGGAATTATATGAAGACTCGAGAGCTTTAAGTTGCAGGAAGATGGATTTAGGTAAATAAATTAGAGAAAGTAGCCTAGTGGTTTAAAAAGAAAATTGGCAAACCATAGAAACAATAGAAAAAGTGTTAGCCAGAGGAAATGTGGAATTTAATTGATTAGGATTTTTTTTAAAAATGCTCTGTTCTTTTCTAGCCCACACAAAGAATGCACTTCACTTCCCTAGACTCTGATGGGCGTCTTCTGCTATTATACTGAAAGACACTCGGCGCTCAGTAACACGTTATACACATGCAAACATAAAGTGAAAACACTTTCTAAAGCTGCAGTGCTAACAGGCACACTTTCCTAGGAGTAAGTTCCACTGATAGGAACACAGCAAACTGCCCTTATGCTGAGTTAGATCATTAGTCCATTTAGCTCAGTATTGTGTACACTGATTGGCAGTGGCTCTCCAGGCTTTTAGATGGGGACATTCCCAATCTTTCCTGAGATGCCAGGGATCAAACCTGGGACTTTCTGCATGCACAACAGGTGCTCCACCACTGCCCCACAGCTGTGCCTCTGACTTCGAGGTACAGCATAGGCAAACATGGCTAGTAGCCATTGATAGCCTTATGCAAAGGCAAGGATGGGGTACTCTGGCTCTCAGGCCCTCAGACGCTTCTGTGACAATTATATAAGCAAAAACTGCCAGCCACTAGGTTGTGCTATTCTACCCTTGGTGCATTTATCAGCTCCTGGAACTATTCCTGCTTGGACCTGCTGTTGAAATGTAGCTGTTGAAAGTCTGATTGAGACCACAGCCTCGGTGTGGGGGGATATAAGTGAATAAAGAATACAACACTGCCCTTTTGCCTTGGTCAAAAAATGTTCCAGTCCAATGTCAAAACAGGTACCCCAATGAAAAGCCTATACCGGCTTTTAATTCTATGTATTTAAACATAACTGGACTGAGAATCTAAGCCACATAGACTAATCCCATAAAGGCAAGCCAATATTTGATGCTTTCTGGACAGCAGACATCAATTTCACCAGTAGTATGCCAATATATCCTTCCAGATGATTTGGCACCAGTGGAGCTGTTTATCTGACCTTAAAGATAAGAAGAAAAATGAAACCGTAATGTTACAGTCCATAGATTTTCCTTCACAGTGGATGCGTTTGATCATGTAAATGGGATCTGGGAATGATGGGGTAGTTGGGAGATGGGGACAAACCACAAAGACCTATTGTTTGCAAGGTTAGGATGATTATTACAATGCTGCTAGCTGCCAGAGATAAATCACAGCACGACAGCCATCTACTTGAAGTGAGAAAGGGCTTGTTTAAGGGTCTGCTCAAAGCCACAAAAATGTATAGTTTTAGAAATGCACGCCTTGACTCTGGCTGGACAGATAGTGAGGAAGGGCCATATCTCAATGGTAGAGCATCTGCTTTGCATACAGAAGGTCCCAGGTTCAATCCCTGGCATCTCCAGGTAGGGCTGTGAAAGACTTCGTGTCTGAAACCCTGGAAAGTTACTGCCAATCAGTGTAGGCAATACTGAGCTAGATGGACCAATGGTCTGATGCAGTATAAGGCAGCTTCCTATGTGCCTATAAAATTGAAAGAGAGCTCAGAGGATAATCACCGCACACCGAGGCTGCCTCCAAATCTGAACCCCAGGCACACACCAGTTGCTGAACAACACTGCTCCTCTCAGTGGCTCCATCGCTTGCTATTTCTGCCTCCTCCTCCTCCCCCCCATCATGGCCTTTCCTCTACTGTTCCTGACTTGAGGAATAGCTCTAGCTCAGTGGTAGAGCAATTGCTTTCCATTGCTGATGGCCCCAGCTTCAATCCCTGGCGTCTCCAGGGAGGACTGGGATAGACCTCGGCCTGAAACTCTGGACAGCCACGGCCAGTCAGTGTAGACAATACTGAGCTAGATGGAAAAACATTATGTCGTGCCATGTTCCTGAGAAAGCTCAAGTTCCCCAGATGTCGAACCGATTGGGAGCAGTGACCATAGTGCTATTAAATTAAACATACATGTAAATGGCCAATTGCCAAGAAAATCCAACACGGTCACATTTGACTTCAAAAGAGGAAACTTCACAAAAATGAGGGGATTGGTAAAAAGAAAGCTGAAAAGCAAAGACCAGAGGGTCACATCACTTGAAAATGCTTGGAAGTTGTTTAAAAACACTATATTAGAAGCTCAACTGGAGTGCATACCGCAGATCAGAAAAGGTACCGCCAGGGCCAAGAAGATGCCAGCATGGTTAACGAGCAAAGTCAAGGAAGCTCTTAGAGGCAAAAAGTCTTCCTTCAGAAAATGGAAGTCTTGTCCGAATGAAGAAAATAAAAAGGAACACAAACTCTGGCAAAAAAAATGAAGAAGAAAATAAGGGATGCTAAAAAAGAATTTGAGGAGCACATTGCTAAGAACATAAAAACCAACAACAAAAAATTCTATAAATATATTCAAAGCAGGAGACAATCTAGGGAGGCGATTGGACCCTTGTATAATAATGGAGCCAAAGGTGTACTAAAGAACGATAAGGAGATTGCAGAGAAGCTAAATGAATTCTTTGCATCTGTCTTCATAGTGGAAGATATAGGGCAGATCTCTGAACCTGAACTAACCTTTGCAAGAAGGGATTCTGAGGAACTGAGACAAATAGTGGTAACGAGAGAGGAAGTTCTAGGCTTAATGGACAATATAAAAACTGACAAATCACCGGGCCTGGATGGCATCCACCTGAGAGTTCTCAAAGAACTCAAATGTGAAATTGCTGATCTGCCAACTAAAATATGTAACTTCTCCCTCAGGTCCTGCTCTGTGCCCGAGGACTAGAAAGTGGCAAATGTAACGCCAATCTTCAAACAGGGATCCAGGGGGGATCCCAGAAATTACAGGCCAGTTAGCTTAATTTCTGTCCCTGGAAAACTGGTAGAAAGTATGATTAAAGCTAGATTAACTAAGCACATAGAAGAACAAGCCTTGCTGAAGCAGAGCCAGCATGGCTTCTGCAAGGGAAAGTCCTGTCTCAGTAACCTATTAGAATTCTTTGAGAGTGTCAACAAGCATATAGATAGAGGTGATCCAGTGGACATAGTGTACTTAGACTTTCAAAAAGCGTTTGACAAGGTACCTCACCAAAGACTTCTGAGGAAGCTTAGCAGTCATGGAATAAGAGGAGAGGTCCTCTTGTGGATAAGGAATTGGTTAAGAAGCAGAAAGCAGAGAGTAGGAATAAATGGACAGTTCTCCCAATGGAAGGCTGTAGAAAGTGGAGTTCCTCAAGGATCAGTATTGGGACCTATACTTTTCAACTTGTTCATTAATGACCTAGAATTAGGAGTGAGCAGTGAAGTGGCCAAGTTTGCTGACAACACTAAATTGTTCAGGGTTGTTAAAACAAAAAGGGATTGTGAAGAGCTCCAAAAAGACCTCTCCAAACTGAGTGAATGGACGGAAAAATGGCAAATGCAATTCAATATAAACAAGTGTAAAATTATCCATATTGGAGCAAAAAATCTGAATTTCACATATACGCTCATGGGGTCTGAACTGGCGGTGACTGACCAGGAGAGAGACCTCGGGGTTGTAGTGGACAGCATGATGAAAATGTCAACCCAGTGTGTGGCAGCTGTGAAAAAAGCAAATTCCATGCTAGCGATAATTAGGAAAGGTATTGAAAATAAAACAGCCGATATCATAATGCCGTTGTATAAATCTATGGTGCGGCCGCATTTGGAATACTGTGTACAGTTCTGGTCGCCTCATCTCAAAAAGGATATTCTAGAGTTGGAAAAGGTTCAGAAGAGGGCGACCAGAATGATCAAGGGGATGGAGCGACTCCCTTATAAGGAAAGGTTGCAGCATTTGGGGCTTTTTAGTTTAGAGAAAAGGCGGGTCAGAGGAGACATAATAGAAGTGTATAAAATTATGCATGGCATTGAGAAAGTGGATAGAGAAAAGTTTTTCTCCCTCTCTCATAATACCAGAACTCATGGACATTCAAAGAAGCTGAATGTTGGAAGATTCAGGACAGACAAAAGGAAGTACTTCTTTACTCAGCGCATAGTTAAACTATGGAATTTGCTCCCACAAGACACAGTAATGGCCACCAGTTTGGATGGCTTTAAAAGAAGATTAGACAAATTCATGGAGGACAGGGCTATCAATGACTACTAGCCATGATGGCTATGCTCTGCCACCCTAGTCAGAGGCAGTATGCTTCTGAAAACCAGTTGCTGGAAGCCTCAGGAGGGGAGAGTGTTCTTGCACTTGGGTCTTGCTTGCAGGCTTCCCCCGGGCAATGGGTTGGCCACTGTGAGAACAGGATACTGGACTAGATGGGCCAGTGGCCTGATCCAGCAGGCTCATCTTATGTTCTTATGTGGGGTATTTTGTATCAATAGATGGAGACACAGGAAGGTTAGACAGCAGTAGCCATGTTATGGAGCCAGTAATAAGAGAGACACTATGGTTGTACTGCATAGAAAATGGCAGTATTAAGTATTATATAAATTGCTGAGAGAAATAAATAGACCAGTCAAGTGCTACAACTTGATAGGTATAACTGAAACTTGGTGGGATGACTCCCATGACTGGAATACAGCAATTGAAGGATATAACTTGTTCAAAAAGAACAGAAGGAATAAAAAGGGAGGTGGAGTTGCGCTATATGTTAAATATATATATCCCTGCACAGAAATTCAGGAAGATGAGCTTGGTAGCTCCACCGAGAGTTTCTGGATTAAAATTAATGGGGCAAGTAATAAAAGAAATGTGGTGCTTGGAGTCTACTACCGACCACCCAATCAAGGAGAAGATGAGAATGTAACTTCTGAAAAACCAATGTTTTGAGGAGTCATGATGTAGTAGTAATGGGGGACTTCAATTATCCCAATATCTGTTGAGAGACAAATTCTGCCAAACAAGAAATTTCTGACTTGTGTTGGAGATAACTTTCTCCTACAGAAAGTGGAGGAAGCAACCAGAGGATCAGCTATCCTGGACTTGATTCTAACCAATAGAGATGATTTGGTGCATGAAGTGGCAGTTATGGGAACTCTGGGGGAAAGTGACCACAACATACTTGAATTCTTGACTTTAACAGAAGCAAAAGCTGAGAGTACCCATACGGGCACCCTGGACTTCAGGAAAGCTGATTTTAATAAATTCAGAACAATTGTAAGTATGGTTCCATGGCAAGTGACCCTAATGAGAAAAGGAGTCCAAGATGGGTGGGAGTTTCTAAAAAAGGAAATTCTAAAAATGTAATGGCAAGCAATTCCAACAAGGAAAAAAGGGGGGAAACAACAGAAGTCAATGTGGCTTCACAAAAAGCTTAGAGATGACTGGGGGGAAAAAAACATACAGGAAGTGGAAAGAAGGCCAGGCCACAAAAGAAGAGTACAGACAGGTATCACAGAATTGCCAGGATGGTGTCAGGAAGGCTAAACCTGAGAATGAGCTGAGGTTAGCGAGGGATGCTAAAAGCAACAAAAAAGCTTTCTTCAGGTACATCCATAGTAAAAGACAGAGAAAAGAAATGGTGGCACAGCTACTCAATGAGGAAGGCAAAATGATAACAGATGACAAAGAAAAGGCAGAAGTGCTCAATTCCTACTTTGGCTCAGTCTTCTCCCAAAAAGGGGTCTATGACCCTCCCAGGAAACATGAAGTAGAAGGGAAAGGATTGCAGCTTGAGCTTGACAGAAAAATGGTCAAGGAATACCTAATCACTTCGAACAAGTTCAAATTGGTGGGCCTGATAAACTGCATCCTAGAATATTGAAGGAACTGACTGAAGAACTCTCAGAACTGCTGTCTATTATCTTTACAAAATCGTGGAGGACTGGTGAAGTGCTGGATGACTGGAGGAGAGCTAATGTTGTCCCTATCTTCAAAAAGGGCGAAAAGGAGGAACCGGGGAACTACAGATCAGTCAGCCTATCATCAATCCCTGGAAAAACTCTGGAGCAGATTATAAAGCAGTCAATCTGTAAGCACCTTGAAAACAATGCAGTGATTACTAGGAGCCAACATGGATTTATGAAGAAAAAATCCTGCCAAACTAAACTTATCTCATTTTTTGATCGGGTAACCTCCCTTGTAGACTGTGGGAATTCTGTGGACATAATATATCTCAACTTCAGCAAAGCTTTTGACAAAGTGCCCCATGATATTCTGATTAGCAAGCTAGCTAAATGTGGGCTGGATGGAACAACATCAGGTGGATCCACAGCTGGCTCCAGAATCATACTCAAAGAGTGTTTGTCAAAGGCTCCTTCTCAAACTGGGCGGAAGTAACGAGTGGGGTACCACAGGGCTCGGTCCTGGGCCCAGTGATCTTCAACATTTTTATTAATGACTTGGATGAGGAGGTACAGAGCATGCTTATCAAATTTGCAGATGATACAAAATTGGGGGGCATAGCTAATATCGTGGAAGACAGAAAGAAAATTCAAAGGGACCTTGATAGGCTGGAGCATTCAGCTGAAAACAACAGAATGAAATTCAGCAGGGATAAATGCAAAGTTCTACACTTAGGAAAAAGAAACCAAATGCACAGTTATAAGATGGGGGATACTTGGCTCAGCCATACGACATGTGAGAAGGATCTTGGAATTGTCATTGATCACAAGCTGAATATGAGTCAACAGTGTGATGTGGCTGCAAAAAAGGCAAATGCTATATTAGGCTTCATTAACAGACGTATAGTTTCCAAATCATGTGAAGTATTAGTTCCCCTCTATTCAGCACTGGTTAGGCCTCATCTTGAATACTGTGTCCAGCTCTGGTCTCCACACTTCAAGAAGGATGCAGACAAACTGGAACAGGTTCAGAGGAGGACAACAAGGATGATCAGGGGACTAGAAACCAAGCCCTATGAGGAGAGACTGAAAGAACTGGGCATGTTTAGCCTGGAGAAGAGAAGACTGAGGGGAGATATGATAGCACTCTTCAAGTACATGAAAGGTTGTCACACAGAGGAGGGCCGGGATCTCTTCTCAATCATCCCAGAGTGCAGGACACAGAATAATGGGCTCAAGTTGCAGGAAGCCAGATTTTGACTGGACATCAGGAAAAACTTCCATACAACAATGGAACCAATTACCTAGAGAGGTAGTGGGCTCTCCGACACTGGAGGCATTTAAGAGGCAGCTGGACAGCCATCTGTCGGGAATGCCTTGATTTGGATTCCTGCATTGAGCAGGGGGTTGGACTTGATGGCCTTATAGGCCCCTTCTAACTCTACTATTCTATGATTCTATGATTCAGCTAGCATTCAAGCCAGTGGTATGTCCTGATGGTTCTTTTTTGTTGATGAGCTTGGAGAAGGCTGGAAGAGCATGTTTTTAGATCTCTTTCTTCAGTTTTTGTATCTCTTCATACTCTCTGAGCTCCCGCAGAGTCTTCAGAATGTGTCAGACAAAGCCAGTAATAAACTTGCTAGGCTAGGAAGGCAATTCATTTTTCATTCATTTTATTCATTTATATCCCGCCTTTCCACCCAAAACTGAAACTGAAGATGGCTTACAAAAATTAAAACAAACACAGATAAAAACATACAAAAAGTTATTGTTAAAATGCAAACTATCTATAGAATTAAACCCATTTGAAACATATTCATAAAAAAGCCAAAGATAAAAATAAGTAGAACAGCAAGGAGGAAGCCAGTCTAACCTCCCTAAAAAGGGAGTTCCAGAGCCTGAGGGTAGCCACTGAGGGTAGCCACTGAGAAGGCCCTGTCCCGCGTTCCCACCAGACATGCCTGTAAGGGTCGTGGGACTGAGAGATGGGCTTCCCCTGATGATCTCAGAGCTTGGACAGACTCATATGGGAAGATACAGTCCTTCAAAAAGTCTGGGCCTGAGCCTTATAGGGCTTTATAGGTCATAACCAGCATTTTGAATTGTGCTCGGAAACAGAACAGTAACCAGTGGAGCTGTTGTAATTCAGCCCCAGTTAACAACCTGGCCACAGCTCTTTGGACCAGCTGAAGTTTCTGAACATTCTTCAAAGGCAGCCCCATGTAGAGTGAGTTACAATTATCCAAATGGGATGTAACTAAGGCATATGTCACCATGGCCAGATCAGACATGTCCAGGAATGGGCGCAGTTGGCACACTAATTTTAACTGTGCAAATGCATTCCTGGCCACCGTTGAAACCTGAGCATCCATTCTCAGGGCTGAGTCCATGAGTATACCCAAACTGTGAACTTGTGTCTTCAGGGGGAGTATAATCTGTCTATATGATTTTAAATCAGAAGTGGCCCTCCAGATGTTGCTGACCTACAACTTCCATCATCTCTGGCCTCTGGCCATGCTTGCTGGCACTGATTGGTGTTGTAGGTCAGCATCTAGAGGGCCAAAGTTTCCCCACACCTGTTCTAGATAGACAACCTGATCTTCATGAATATAACTGAATTTTAAAAGTATCTGGTTCGGAACACATGTTTGCCCAGCTTGTAATGCTTAGATGTATTATGAATCAAGAATCATTTTGGACACCAGTTTTTCTCCACTTTGGAATGGAGAAGGAGGTTCTTCAGATGTGATGTCAGAATTTATAGACATTAGCTCTTTAATATTGACATTAATCCCTTATTCCAGGGATAGGGAACCTGTGGCCCTGCAGATGTTGTTGGCCTCAAACTCCATCACCCCTGACCATTGGCCATGCTCACTAGGTGTGATGGGAGTTGAAGTCCAACTATATCTGAAAGGCCACAGGTTCCCCAATCATGCCTTACTCTTTATGAAATTGTCATTGTTTGCTGTAGTTCCCATTCAACCAAACAGGCATCTGTTTTCTGGTTATTTATTTATTTATTTTATTGCACTTGTATACCGCCCCATAGCCGAAGCTCTCTGGTTATGTATTTGTGTTGATTTCATTGGGTTTTTTTTTCTTGAAATGTGATTGTTCTCCCCCATCCAGAATAAAACCCATCTTGTTTCTGGTTTAGGGCAGGGGATTTCAAGTGGCTCACCACCATGGCCAATACTTTGTGATCATGATAGGGCAGGCAAAAGCAATCTACAATTCCCAAGGCAAGATATAAACATTCACCATCATTAGTAGCCTGGAGAGAACCCTTGGAAAGAAGTTCTGTTTCATCCAAATGCTCAGCAAATGCTCAGCAAAAAAGCCTTGGCCAACATGGCCAGCGATTCCACACCTATGCCTCTACATCTGCACATCAGGATTGCATCGGAAGTAGGTGGGAGAAGAAGCTGAGGCTTCTCATGGAGCCACCAAATCATTTTGGGGTAACTGAATATCAGGGTTCCAGTGCTTAAATTAGGGGAGGGGGCTCATCATGTGGCACACACCCAACTGATATAAAATTGTGATCTGTTTTGTGTCAATTCAGCAGTGGGGCAGTAGAATCTGCACCGGGTTTTAGTCCAACTTTCAAAGACCTGTCCAAGGTATTCAGTCTATTTTGGGAATAGGTTTCAGCACCTTGGACAACTCCTTGAACATATTCTACTGCCCCACTGACATGGAGCCACCAGCTACCACTGCAATCCAGACTGATGCAAATGTCACTTGAACCTCAAAATGGGTTGCAATTTGTTGTTATGTGCCTTCAAGTCGATTATGACTTATGGTGACCCTATGTATCAGTGACCTCCAAGAGCATCTGTCATGAACCACCCTGTTCAGAGATCCACCCCCACTAGCAGCAAGCAAATAATAAGAATAAAATCCCTTATCATTGTTAACAGGGTTGTGAAACAATAGTAGGACTGAGTCTGATTCACTAGTCAACAGGCTACAGAAATTTAGCATCCACAATCAAGGGGGCTGCACTTAGGATGCAGTCTGGGATTGCTTTAGGGAAGGGTTGTGGCTCTGTAGCATCTATCTTGAATGTAGAAGGTCCCAGGTTCAATCCCAGACATCTCTAGATAGGGATGGGAGAGACTCCCTGTCTGAAATCCTGGAGAGCCGCTGCCAAGTCAGTGTAGAGACAATACTGACCTAGACAGAACAATGGTTTGGCTCATTATAAAGCAGCTTCCTATGTGCCTATGTTGCAAGCATTCCTTGTGTTTTTGGAACTTGGCACATAATTTCACTATAACTGAAGGGAAGCTAAGAAGTTGATAATTGGCAGCGTTTGTCCCATCTTCTTTTAGGGGGGGGAACCATCATGACAACCATGCCCATTTATTTATATTTATTCAGGAAGTACTTCCCACAAACTTCAGTGGATTGCAGGTTTAGAATTGATACTTGATTGTTTTTTGGTTAATCTAGTAACTCCATAATATGCATAAACTTGGCCAGGGTGCTCCTTTGAGGGTAGTCAATGTGGTGCTCTGCAGATACTGAACTACAATTCCCATAGTCCCTGACCATTGCCCATGTTGGCTGGGACTGATAGGAGTTTGAGTCCAATGTTCATTTCAGAGCACCACACTGGTTACTCCTGGGGCAAGCAGTTCTTATTCTTATGCTCCATTTTGTCTGATTCAACAACCTTTCAGACTCCCACCTTAGGCAGTCTGGGAGATTTTATTTAATCAAATCTGGATATGATGGCCAAGTCATTAAAGATGAGAAATGTTCTTACTTGATTCCTCCTTGCCACTAGAGTCCCCAGAATGATTTTGCAGGTGAACCAGTGAAGCAACCTCTGCCTTTTTAAGTCAGGAGGCAAAAGTGACAAAGTTATTATGGTTGATCGGGTTAAATGGACTTATTTACATAGTATTAAGAGCCAGTGTGGTGCAGAGAGTTAAAAGGAGGGAGACTCAGCTCTCTTCTCAGACTTTAAGTGCATTCAGGGTTGGGAACCTTTTAGCATTCCTTTGGTGGGCTGGACCATATTGGTCAGAGCAATGAATGTAAATTTTACCTTTCTATAGTAGGCTAGTTTCTACACCTGTCGGGTATGCTTGAATTTGGATTCCTGTGTTGAGCAGGGGCTTGGCCTCGATAGCCTTATAGGCCCTTCCAACTCTATTATACTATGCACTGGGTGACCCTAACTCAGGGTTGGGAACCTTTTAGCATTCCTTTGGTGGGCTGGACCATATTGTTTAGAGCAATGAATGTAAATGTTACCTTTCTACAGTAGGTTAGTTTCTACACCTGCCAGGTATGAGAGTTCAAGGACATATTCCAGCCATGCAAAAACACTCAAGGAGACTGAGAGGCAAGGCCAGTAAGGGGTGTGGCTAGAGAAGGGATGTGGTCTGGGAGAGTCCCAAAAGCCAGACAGAGAGGTCTGGAGGGTAGGGTTACCAGGCTCAGGGCCTCAGATTGATCCTGTATCTTTAGGAGAAGAGGGAGTCAGCCAAGTGCAGGTGTTCTTGCAACACTGTAATGGGAAAAACCACAAGGTGGAATTCTCCTTTTCCCCTGCACAACTTTTAAAGATACAGAAGACCTCTTGGTTGCCAGGTCCAGCCTCCAAGAGGTCTTCTGTATCTTTAAAAGTTGTGCAGGGGGGAGGGAGAATTCCACCTTGTGGTTTTTCCCATTACAGTGTTGCAAGAACACCTGCACTTGGCTGACTTTCTCTTTTCCTAAAGATACAGTCTCAGGCCCTGAACCTGGCAACCCTACTGGAGGGCCACATTTGTTCCCTGGGCCTGAGGTTCCCCAACTCCTGATCTAACCAGTCTATAGTCTCTCAGCCAAACCTACCTGACAGGGTTATGAGGATAAAATCAGGGGCCCATGCATACACCCCCTGAGCTCCCTGGAAGAAGAGTAGGGTACAAACTTTATTTTTTAAAAATGGCTCAGTTCAGTCTATGCAGCCAGCATAAGCTATGGAAAAATCAAGCACCAAATGGCTAAAATGATAATGATAATGAACTGAGCTTACACGTTTGGCAAAATTGTCACAAATCCCCACACTGAAACCACTGACAGTTCCTATTATTAGCAGCATGAATTCATCTTCTAAAAATAATTAATGCTTTATACTTCTCTCTCTGCTTCAGCCCTACTACTAAAATCGCCTTAAAAACCTATTCACATCCATTGTGTAACACTCATTAATGGGTAAGGTATGAAAATAATAGCTTTGACTCAAATTGTGTGAGAACCAAGTTAGAAAGATTCTAGCTAGCTGTGTACTTTTTTTAAAATTTTGAAATGTAAACAAGGTGGGAGGTTGAACCGTAGTAGAATCAAACCAAATGATGCAAACTGGGTAATTAAGAATATAAGAAGGGCCTGCTGGATCAGGCCAATGGCCCATCTAGTCAGGCACCTGGTTCTCATAGTGGCCAACAAGATGCCCATAGGAAGCCCACAAGCAGAACCCAAACACAAGAGGACTCTTCCCTCCTGTGATTCCCAGCAACTGGTATTCAGACGCATGCCATCTCTGACTGTGGAGGCTGAGCATAGTCATCATGGCTAGTAGCCACTGATAGCCTTATCCCCCATGAATTTTTCTAATCCTCTTTTAAAGCCAGTCAACTTGGTGGCTGTCACTGCCTCTTGTAGGAGCGAATTCCATACTTAACTATGTGCTGTGTAAACAAGTACTTTCTTTGATCTGTCCTGAATCTTCCAACATTCAGCTTCATTGGTTTATGGGAAATTGACCCTGGAAGATTGATGAGGAGATAGAAATGACCTGTGACAATTGTTCCTTCATGTCTGACTTTCTGACTCTGTGAATTTAGCAGCCAGGCCCTTTAGGAGACTGTAAGCTTGTTTGAGTCTTAATTGGCTATTTTCCCAAAGAGATTGTAAGCTTGTTAGCTTAATTAAGTGTTTTCCTAAAAGTAGCCACCTGTTCAGGACAACATCCTTGAAGTTGGGAGAAGCCCTTGTCTGTTAAAGTAGATAGTTGATGTTCTTGGCTCATCTGCAAAAATATTCATAAACATTGATAAAGATTTCGGAACCTGACCTTCCAGCCAGGTGCAATTAATTAAATTGGTTCAAACTAAGTGCAACCAATTAAGTTGGTATAAACTTCAAAAAAGGTGCTTAACAACCAAGAACATGACCATCATGACAAGTGTGATGGATGAGGTTGTTGCTGAGAATCAACATCTAGCCTTTGGACATTTTAATTATATAAATCCCCAAGATTTGTTGTCCAAGTAAAATTCGATGCAGACCTGGACTGGTAAAGTGCTGCATACTGGCCATCAGCTGGTGTTTCTCTGTTGTAGTTCACTTGGCATTCCCAATAACTAAATGGAGAAAGTAAGCTCAGAAGATTTTGCTGTTTGTATCCTTTTGCCTGCTACTCTATAAAATCTTTGACTTTTACCTACCTGCATGTTTATTGACTCTGAATCCAAAAGAACCCTTGCCAGCTAGCAAGACAATTAGCCCGCAAGTGCTAATGTGATGAAAGAGGGAGAAAAACTTCTCTCTGTCCACTTTCTCCATGCCATGCACAATTTTTTAAGTTTCTATCATGTCACCTCTTACTCGCCTTTTCTCTGAACTAAAAAGCTCCAAATACTTCAGCCTTTCCTCCTAGGAAAGTTGTTCCATTCCCTTGATCGTTTTCATTTCCCTTTTCTGAACAATATCCAACTCTACAATATCTTTTTTGAGGTGAGACGACCAGAACTGCACACAGTATTCTAAATCTAGTCGCATCATAGATTTGTATAATGGCATTATGATATCGGCAGCTTTATTTTCAGTTCCTTTCCTCCTAGCATGGAATTTGTCTTTTTTATAGCTGCCACACACTGAGTCGACATCTTCATCATGATATACGCTATGACCACAAAGTCTCGTTCCTGGATACTCACAGCCAGCTCAGACCCCATGAGTGTATATGTGAAATTAAGATTTTTTTTTGCTCTGGCATGCATCAATTTGCATTTGTTTACACTGAATTGCCTTTGCCATTTTAATTGCTAAGTAATCTCTAACAATCCAAAATTGTCAAGGGAGAATATTGGCCTGTTAGAATCTCCAATAACTTGTGAAGAAATCTGTAAAAGTAGGTTATATTATTATAATTACAAAAGTATAAAACATTTACATTATGTTACATTTACGTTACCAAATGGGGATTCATTGTCTACAGACTTATAAAAATGTATAACAGAGGTGGGGAACCTTTGGCCCTCCAGATGCTGTTGGACTCCAACTCTCAACAGCTCAAGCCAGCATGGCCAATGGTCAAGGGTGCTGGGAGGTGTAGTCCTGCAACATCTGGAGAGCCACAAGTTCCCCTGCCTTAAATGAAAACCTGAACAAGCCAACCACACAGCCCTTTGACTTGGAAGACTGCATAGTTTTCACAGCATCTTTATTACATACTGTGATGCTCTGTAAGCTTACTAAAAGGGGAAATAAACCTAGTAATATCAAGAGTAGTCTTTATTAGGGATATAAGAAGCCAGCAATTACCATCCTGTCCTGTATTTGTTGCAATCAGCACTGTGTCCATTCCGCTACAATTTGACTTCTGCTAACGCCTATGTTGTTCGACTCAGTGGAAGGGAAATATTAAATACAGTGCAGAAAATAATATAATTATTTATGTAAAGTTTGCAGAATAAAAAAACAATGACAGTGAATACTGCTCGTATTCTCTTGCATGATTTCTGTTCCTGTACTCGAACAAACATGTGGATTCTGGCAATTTCTGTTCCCATTTCCATTTCCAACTGAATTCTCTGGTATCCCTGGAAATGGAAATGGACTGCCTTCAAGTCGATCCTGATTTATGGCTACCCTATGAATAGGGTATTCATGGTAAGCGGTTTTCAGAGGAGGTTTACCATTGCCTCCCTCTGAGGCTAGTCCTCCCCAGCTGGCTAGGGCCTGCTCAGCTTGCCACAGCTGCACAAGCCAACCCCTTCCTTGTCCGCAACTGTCAGCTGGGGGGCAATTGGGCTCCTTGGGACTATGCAGCTTGCCCACGGCTGCATAAGTGGCAGGGCATGTAACCCCTGAGCAGAGCTTGGAAAAGTTACTTTTTTGAACTACAACTCCCATCAGCCCCAGCCAACATGGCCACTGGATTGGGCTGGTGGGAGTTGTCGTTCAAAAAAGTAACTTTTCCAAGCTCTGCCCCTGAGCCACTCACTGTGTGGTGATCTTTAGCTGGCCCTTGGCACCCAGGAGACACGAGCATGTATTTGAACGCACAGAGTCTAGACTCCCAGCTAGGATCTCTTCCCCCTGTGCTATACCAGCTGCTCTGGTATCCCTAGTCTAACCAAAATCAAACATTACAGCATAATCCTATGCATGTTTACTAAGAAATAAGCTCTACTGTGTTCAATGAGATTCAATGGACCAGGAAAGCATGCACAGGTTTGCAGCCTCAGGATCAAACAAAAAGTAGTGGGTCATGGAGAGGTAGGCCTTACTGAAAACAATGGGGCTTACTCCTGAGGAGGGATGGGTGAACCTGTCATTTTGGTTTCTCATTTTTTCCATTCTCAAGATCAGTTCTCCAAATTTCTACATAATTTTCTATTTTTTTAAAGTTTCTCATGAAAATTCATCAGCATTTCAGCACAAATTTCTCCAAGTATACACATTTTTTATTCAATTTATGCATTTTTTGCAAAACAATATCTCCTAATATAGTGTGTTTTTGTATGCTATTTTCACTAATATATGCATTTGTATGCCCACTTTCCCCTACCACATGCATTTTTGTACACGTTACTTGGCTGGAAAACTGCATTGTAAAAATTTGGAGAAGTGTGAATTTCAAAGTATGGCTGTGTTTTGGTTCTCATATTGTTTCAGAAAGCGTGAATCAGATAGGTTCACCTTTAAACTGAATCAAATTTCTCCCTCATCCCTACTTCTCAACAATAGGCATGGATAGAATTGCACTATACGAATATAAAACATGCATGAGATATGATTTAAGCTAGTGCTGTGCCAAACATTTCTCCCATTTTCTTCATTAATTAGTAAGAAATGAAACTGAATTTGAACATTGCTGAAAGGGAGAGATATTTTTGATGAAATCCTCATGGGTGGGGTGCAGAAATTTTGTTGCACTTTCCTTACTTTCAGTATGGCCCAGGGTTGTTTGTGAATGTCCTTTCTTTCATTCTACAAATCTTGTCTGCACTGATCTTCTATCAGTAGCCTTACCAGGTCCCTACACTTCTGGAAAATCTCAATATATTCCCAGTACGCATGGGAAGGTGGGTAGACTGTGTGCCATGTGCCTGACAGCTGTTCATTGTGATTTTTTGTTGAAATAATTTTAATTTTGAAAGAAATCAGTGCAGAGTTTGTTTTCTTTAAAAATATTAAAGCACGAGTGGAGAACATTTGGCTATCCAAATGCTGGTGAACTACAATACCCATCCTTCCAGGTCATTGGCATGCTTTGCATCTTGGGGCTGATGGGAGTTGCACTTCAGCAACATCTGGAGCAGCTTTTCCCAACCAGTGTGCCTCCAGATGTTGTTGGACCACAACTCCCATCAGCCTCAGCCATTGGCAATGCTGGCTGAGGCTGATGGGAGTTGTGGTCCAACAACAACTGGAGGCACACTGGTTGGGAAAGGCTGATCTAGAGGGCCAAAGGTTCCCCACACCTAAGGTAAAGGAAAGACTTTCCTTAAAAACAGCCTGATGACATAGCTAAGGTGCTTGCGATGATGCGGCCAGCAATGTGTCCTCTCGACCCTTGCCCTTCTTGGTTTAATTAAAGCTTGCCGAGGGGTTTTGACGGAGTGGATCCAGGGTGTGGTCAACACGTCATTGTGGGAGTGGTTCCAGCCACTCTGAAAGAAGCGGTGATCTGACTGCTCTTGAAAAAGCCCACTCTGGATCCAATTACCAACCACTCGCAAATACCCCCTTCTTGGGGAAGGTGATTGAGAGGATTGTGGTACAGCAATTGCAAGTATTCTTGGATGAAACAGATTTTCTTGACCCATCCCAGTCTGGGTTCAAGCCAAGTTATGGGACTGAATCAGCCTTGGTCACCCTGATGGATGGCATTTATCGGGAGAAGGACAGGGTGGGTGCGACCCTGTTACTCTTACTTGATGTCTCTGTAGATTTTGATACCATTGACCATGGTATCCTTCTGGGCCGACTTGGTCGGATGGGTATTGGAGGCACTGTTTTAGAATGGTTCTGATCCTATCTCCAAGGTCGTTTTCAGAGAATAACTTTGGGTGATTGTCTTTCGGTCAGTTGTGTTGTGGGGTGCTGCAGGGTACCATCTTGTCCCCCATGCTGTTTAACATCTATATGAAGCCCTTGGGAGCAATCGGTAGAAGATTTGGGGCGAGGTGTCAGCAGTATGCTGACGATACCCAGATCTGTTTATAACATCTGGACCGGGAGAGGCCATGCAAGCCCTTGGCCACTGCCTGGACTCAGTGCTTTTTAATATGTTTTTAAACCTTTTTTAAAAAACAATATGTATTTAACCTTTTTTTAAGACATCTTGAAAGCTTTTTAAAAATTTTTTTAAAGATGTTTTGTTTTAATGTATTTTAAAGTCTGTTTTTATGATGTTTCAAAGTGTTTTTAGTGCTTTTGTTCGCCGCCCTGGGCTCCTGCTGGGAGGAAGTTCGGGATATAAATAAAATAAAATAAACAAACAAACAAACAAAATCAGGAAATGCCCAATCTCAAGTGTTTGGGAGCCACCCACACCCCGGCTTCCTGCATTTCATTAAAACCAAGGGAAAGATATCATTGGAAAACTCCTGCCATGGATCTTTTTCTGCCCAGGAAGTGCAGGAGTGCTGGAGACATGTATAGTGGGAGGAAAGCATACATCCTCCCCCCCATTAAGCTGATGAGGAGCCACAGCTCTGTGGTACAGCATGTAATTTGTAGGACTGTGCACCAGATTTGGCCGAGGCCCAAGTTCTAAGCCAAATCGGGCCTATTTGGAGGTTTTTTGGGCTGAGTCTGGTTGAGCCACAGATCACTACGGGTTGGATTGGATAGCCCAGAGTGATCCAGGCTGTCAGGCGGTTGGGAATCAGGCAGGAAGAAGAGGCAGCCATAAGTGAAAAGGCTGAGACCCACTTGCTGTGTCTTCCCCAGAGAAGGTAGGCCTGAGCATTGCCACCCCACAGGATCAATGACTGTGCTCAACAACTGTTGAGCAGAGGCATAAAACATGTGAGGTGAGGGTGCTGCTTTGCAAGGGGGTTTTCCTGCAGGAAACTGTTTGGAAAGCAGAACCGTGCAGGATCACTCCCTCAGATCCTGCCAGGTGCAGGTGCTGCTTTGCAAGGGGCTTTGCTGCAGGGAAACTTTGCTCCCTCTGCTCCCCTGCCCCTCCCAGCCTTATGTTTAATTAGGGGGGTTACCCTAATTAAATATTAGCCCTAACCCTGAACTTATTCAGAACTGGCTCCAAGGAGGGACAGGTGGTCCCTGGGTTGACCCAGGGTGAGATGGCCTGATGTCTCCCAGATCGGAGCCACAGGGCAGATCAGGGAGGCTGTGCACAGCCCTAGTAATTTGCACACAGAAGACCCCAGTTCAATCCCTGGCATCTCCAGGTAGGGTGGGAATATCCCCTGCCTGAAACTCTGGAAAGTCATTGCCAGTCAGAACAGAGAGTACCAAGCTATATGGACCAAGGGTCTGACTCATAGGCAGCTTCCTACAATCCTAAATAAGCTTAAGCTTACATCCACCAACTTTATAAAGACATTCTAAAGAAGCATCCAGTGAATGAGATGGGAAAATGGAAGCTTCTTTTGCAGGAGAAGAAAGGATTTTGGGACAGCACTAATGAAGACAGGATGCAATGTGAGAGTTTGGGGAGTTAGGGAGTGGAGCTCAGGAAGACTGAATCCTCCCATTTCCCTTGGTTTGTCATTTTGGGTACATCCCTTATTTTCTTCTCCAGGAAACAGCTGGAAGGAGAAGGGGGACAAAGCTAGCCAGCTTCTTTGCATATTAACTTGCAACTTTATGCTTTAATAAGCATGAGAAAATTTAACCTCTCTTACAAGGAAATCACATTAAGGGACACTGGATTAAAATCCCCATTCTTTGCAGAGACATTTTAGTAGCACATTAGCTGGCTCCAAGATCATCCAGGGCTCCTTCAGCAGCTTAATAATGCTTTTTAAAACCAAGTCAGGGACACTTTGCAGAGTATTAGGCAAGCACTTCAGAAAATGTAGGCGTTCCACATAGCTGAGAGGGGATTTTTCACTTCTACAGTTCTATGTGGGGATCTCACGCTCAGCCATTTGAAATATTGGCTAATCCTGTGCACATTTTCCTGGGAGTAAACCCCGCAGAAAACAATAGACTTTTGAGTATGCCTAGGATTGCATTGCAGCAGTGCAAGAAATTTACTCGGGGTGGGGCGAATCTTACCAGAGGCGTAGTGCATGGAACCACTGTGGGGGGGCACATTTCCTAAATCCTGTTGGGCTTTTGCCAGCTAAAGCAGAAGATGGGAGGGGCAGACTTTTCCCTCCCTCCCTCAATAGTTTTGCTTTTTTTAAAAAAAAAATCCTTCCCATTAGTTTTAACGGTAGATTATAATGCTGAGGCAAATAAAGTAAAGCAAGATATACATCAATGCCACTAAAAAAAATCAATTTCAATACCATCTTTGTTTGGTGAATTTACTAACAGTGATCAGTTTGGTGCTCCACAGCAAAATGGAAGATAAAAATGTAATGTACTGCCTTCAAGTCTATTTCAACTTATGGCGACCCTATGAATAGGGTTTTCACGAGGCTGAGAGGCAGTGACTGGCCCAAGGTCACCCAGTGAGCTTCATGGCTCTGTGAGGATTCGAACCCTGGTCTCCCAGGTTGTAGTCCAACACCTTAACCACTACACCACGCTGGCTCAAAATGGAAGATATTTGGCATATTTTGTCTTCCATAGCAGGGGCATGTTGTGGTGACAGCAGAGCTAGCATTTACTGATTTTTATGCAAACTGTTTAGAGATTTATTTATTTTATTATACTGTGGTCTTAACAAATTATAAATAAATACATACATATGGAGTTATTTACACATGGGCAAGGTCTTGGAACGAGTGGTTGCTGCCCAGCTCCAGGCGCTATTGGATGAAACCGATTATCTAGATCCATTTCAATCGGGTTTAAGGCCCGGTTTTGGCACCGAGACAGCCTTGGTCACCCTGTATGATGACCTATGTCGGGAGAGAGACAGAGGGAGTATAACTCTGTTGATTCTCCTTGATCTCTCAGCGACTTTTGATACCATCGACCATGGTATCCTTCTGGAGAGGCTTGCGGAGTTGGGAGTTGGAGGTACTGCTTGGCAGTGGTTCCGCTCTTACTTGGCGGGTCGTCTCCAGAAGGTAGTGCTCGGGGAACATTGCTCGACACCGTGGGTTCTCCAATATGGGGTCCCGCAGGGGTCAGTTTTGTCCCCCCTGCTTTTTAATATCTACATGAAGCCGTTGGGAGAGGTCATCAGGAGTTTTGGAGTGCGTTGTCATCAGTATGCTGACGACACGCAGCTCTACTTCTCCTTTTCATCTTCCTCAGGTGAGGCTGTCAATGTGCTGAACCGTTGCCTGGCCGCGACAATGGACTGGATGAGAGTTAACAAACTGAAGCTCAATCCAGACAAGACTGAGATGCTGTTGGTGGATGGGTTCTCTGATCGGATGGTGGATATATACCCTGTCCTGGACGAGGTTACACTCCCCCTAAAGGAGTGGGTTCGTAGTCTGGGAGTCTTTTTAGACTCTTCCCTCTCACTTGAGGCTCAAGTAGCCTCGGTGGCAAGGAATGCGTTTTACCAACTTCGGTTGGTAGCCCAGCTACGTCCCTATTTGAGTAAAGAGGACCTTACATCAGTGGTACATGCTCTGGTAACCTCGCGTTTGGATTACTGCAATGCGCTCTACATAGGGCTACCTCTGAAGACAGTTCGGAAGCTACAGCTAGTGCAAAACGCGGCAGCCAGACTGCTAACAAGGACCAAGCGGTCCGAGCATATAACACCTGTTCTGGCCCGCTTGCGCTGGCTGCCAATACGTTTCCGGGCCAGATTCAAAGTGTTGGTATTAACCTATAAAGCCTTATACGGTGCGGGACCACGTTACCTTGAGGAATGCCTCTTCCGATATGAACCGGCCTGTACACTACGTTCTACTATGAAGGCCCTCCTCCGGGTTCCAACTCATAGGGAGGCCCGGAGGGTGGTGACAAGATCTAGGGCCTTCTCAGTGGTGGCCCCCGAACTATGGAATAGTCTCCCCGAGGAAGTGCGCCTGGCGCCGACTCTGCTTTCTTTTCGGCGCCAGGTTAAAACCTTCTTATTCTCTGAAGCGTTTTAATTTAAATTGATTTAATTTTTAAAAAATTTATTGTATTGATTTTAGATTGCATTATTTTTGTACTATATTGTGTCATTTATTGTATTTCTTATGTTATTGTATGCCATGTTCACCGCCCAGAGAGCTATTGCTAGTCGGGCGGTATATAAATTTAATAAATAAATAAATAAATAAATAAATAAATTTTTTTTAAAAAAGGGGGGGGAATGGGATAAAATAAAACCCCAACCAAATGTTTGCAGAAACTGCAGGAAAATGCAAAGTGTGTCCAGTTATTGAACAATGAATTACTGAGCAACGCTCAGGGTAAATATTCATCAGTAAGTGTTAATGGTGTTGGCATTGCAAACAACAGCAAAAGGAATGTAAATGTTATGCTCACCTGCAGTTTATGTTCCTAGAGACAGAACTAGCGGGGGGGGTCAAATGATATAAACATGAAAAAGAAAAGGATTTCTAAGGTGTCTTTCCTTTTTCTGTCACTACAAATCCACAACGCCACTGAGCAGGAGACATTTGACTATCTAACGTTTTAAAACAGCAAAATTTTAACAATTTATATTTTTACATAGTTAATTTGCCTAAACTTGGGGTTTAAAATGAAGGAGGGTTACTTTCTCCAGGCCTTAACATCTATATGATGCTTCCCAGAATCCTCTGCAATGCACACTTTTGTATACCAGGCTTTTTAACTGCTTCTCCTAAATATACTCAGGCTGTGTACACACTATACATTTTAAACATATTTTCCTCCCCAAAGAATCCTGGGAACTGTAATTTCACAGGGCTACAATTCTCAGCACCCTTAACAAACTGCATTTCCCAGGACTCTTTAAGGGAAAATGTGCTTTAAATGTGCTTTAAATGTGGTGTGTATGCGGCCACTGTTTGTATATCGCTCATATACAAGCATTTTTCATGTGTTATTTGCACAAACAGGCAACACAGATACCATGAGACTTCAGGACTGCACTTCTAGTCCTGCCTCTGTGGTTGCATGGCTCCACCCATCCCTCCATGTCATGAGGCATAACATCTGAAGTAGAAAGCCATGTCTTGTATTGAGCCTCTGTATTGAGCCTCTGCATGATTTAAGCTCAGAGCTTGGAAGTAATTTGTTACAAGTAACAAATTAGTGCGATGCACTACTTTTCTGAGAAATGAGTGGGTAATTCCTTTGCATTTTGATTGTAATAGAACTTAAGCCCATAAACTTCTTTTGCATGTACTCAGAAGTCTCACTCCCAAGTCTGAGCTTTACAGCCAGGTGTACTTAAGCAAAAGGGGTGAAACAAAGGAAAGGCATCATTTATCCAGCTCCATTTTGAAAAACCATAGTTGATGAGCTATTTCTGCAAGATGTGTACAAGATTATACAGCTACAAGAGTGGCTGTATACTATAGCCAGCATTCTGCCATGTTAAATTGAAAATACCCCCATGCCATTCTGCTGCTTCCCATAGACTCATTCCAAAACAAAATCTTACAAAACGTATAGTCCTGAACTCAGAGACGCTTACTTAACAACCCTTTAAGTTTCCATGGTGATACACAAAGCACTCAGAGAGAATCAAAGTATGAGAATCAAAGAGTTCAAAGTGTGAAACAACAGGAACAAATCCAGACACCTGTTGCGGTTTTTTCTGTCAGTGGTCTCATAATTTGTTGAAATTAATTAAAAATCTGCCATGTTCACAGAGCACCTGTAATCCTATTACTGGCCTTGCCCTATACTCTGACCTTCATCTTCTGCCATTTCAAAGTTGAAAAAAAATGCATGGCTAATTTTTAGTTAATTTAAGAAATTTAACACTGGAGTCTATGAAATCAGTTGTCAGTGTTCTAAAATCCAGACTAAAAGCAGTTTGGCTTGGCTAATCAGGGGGCCACACCCACACCAAACATTTTTTCCACTTTAAACAGTAATGGCTTCCTCCAAATAATCCTGGGAAGTGTAGTTTGTGAAGCGTGCTGAGAGTTGTTAGGACGGAGACTTCTATTCCCCTGACAGAGGTCCAGTAGCCAGGGTGGTTTAACAGTCAGCCTCTCTTCCCACACAATTCTAGGGATTGTAGCTCTGTGAGGGGAATAGAGCATCTTCTAACAACTCTCAGCACCCTCCACAAACTACACTTCCCAGGATTCTTTGGAGGAAGCCATGACTGTTTAAAGTGGGAACAATGTCTGGTGTGGGTGTGAGCGTGGACGGCTTTGGCTTAAATTTGCGTGGGAGACTGCTATAGAATGTTACCAAATTCTTCCAAGCTGCACAGGAAGTGGATTGGACTGTAAAAGTCCAACCCAAATTGTGTTTGCATTTTGACAAATGTGTAGGACAGTACCATTTCTCAGAGTGGAGGTCAGGTCTCCTGCTCCCCTGATGCATTCACTATAGCTGTCCAATTTCCTTGCTTTTTAAAGTTTTATAGAAATATCTGTTGGCTGTAGGTACGTTCTTAAACTGCAAGGGTTTTTTGCCTATTCGTGAACATTAGCAAGAGGTGAAAATACTGATACACTGACATTATTTGCCATATTCTTCACCAAACGTACCACCTGACATTTAAAAGTGACAAAGCAACACAACTTGTCTGTTGGAGGAGTCTGCTGTAAAGGAATATTGCAGATATTTGAAGCAAGCCTTCGGCCTTTCCCATTGGCTGTTGCTCTGGCAAAATATTGCTGCAAAAATGCAGATTCTTCAAAGCCTACACATTTCTAACCGCACGTTTCCAGCAGGCCCCACACGTATTCAGCATCACACATGGGTTTGAAGGAATATTGCTTTTGAGCTGCCTCTTCTGCAGCCTTAGGCTCCATGTTGTGTTTTCTCTACAGAGGCGCCAAGACTGATAAAGATCTGATTTTTGAGCACAGCTGCTCTGACTGAAGCCTCATTGCTGCAGCCAGAGTAAGAAACAAAAGAAAGATTGGGGAAATATTTTCTTTCCTATTGAATATTCAGATTGTTGGTGTGAAGGTCTAAGCTTTCCTTTGCCAAGCAGGCATTGATATCCCCTAATTGCTCGCTTCCAAGGGAGTTGCGTTTAAAACATACTGCATGCACAAAGCCAAATTTACTGTGGAACACAAAGGCTGGATTGTTTTCCTCCTCTGGTTGGGTATTTATCAGGCAAATAAGAAAGAGCCTTGTGGAACTATCATAAGGCCGGGGTGTGTGTGTGTGAAACACCAGCAGATATAATTTTAAACCCCACTAGGCTACGAGAGTCTATTACAGGAATAAGGGAAGAAGTTCCAGAGAGTTTCTTTGCTTCACAAACTCGAATACATAAGCAAGGAATAAACAGAATAATGGGAAAATCCGTTTATTCTTACCTAGAAGTATGGATGGGGGGAGAATTTCAGTTCTCTTTGCTTGTTAAGATAAACCTCCCAATTCTCTCTTCTTGAAATACAATATGAACTGAACCAAAGCTATCCTTCAATATTTGCACTTTTCCAAATTTTGTGATGTCATTCCCCAGCCAAAACATGCATACAAAAATCCCAGTTTTAGGGGAAGCTGTGCATAAACCTGCATATGTCAGTGAAAATAACATACAAGATGCATTATATGAGGTGAAATTAGTTGCAAAAATGTGTATATGTGTACAATGTATGTGTAAAATATTATGAGAAATACCCGCAAATTGCAGGTGAATCTTCTGATGTAAAAATGTGGTAATTCAAACTTAAGACTGGAAAAATGAGAAACCTAAACTGACAGATTCCCTGCTTGGGAATAAACCCCACTGAACTGAGAAAACATACCAAGGATTAAGTTGAACTTTCAGCACACCATATTTTATATATCTCTATCATGTTGTCGTTTTCGTAAACTAAAAAAAAGTCCTAAATGCTTTACTTAGGGAACCTGCTGATGAGTTTTCTTGCCCTTGAAAATCCATCCAGAGGATTGTGCTGCAAATTTTATTAGGTGACTGCAGACTCACAACTCCATATAAAGGCCACATTTACACCAGACATTTATTCCACTATTATTCCACTTTAAATAGTCATGGCTTCCCTCAAAGAATCCTGGGAAGTGTAGTTTGCAAAGGGCGCTGAAAGCTGTTAGAAGGCTGCTGTTCCCCTCTCAGAGCTGACTGTTTAAAGTGGAATAATAGTGGAATAAATGTCTAGTGTGAATGGCCAGAGTTAGGACCAAGGAGATGCCACATTAAGTGCACTTTTCACATTTAACAAACAAGGATTAATTAATAGGATCAGAGCAGGCCTAGAGAAGATACTGTATTAAACCTTTTCCTCCCCAGTAGCGGTCCTGAAAAAAATCCTTCCACTAAAACTAGTATTTGCATTGGGAAGAAATCCCCCATTAGCAATACACTGGTGTAAACGGAATGGCTAAGGCACTGAACAGTGAATCAGAGAGTCCTCATTCATACATAATCATATAAGAAGACAAGAACATATGTGTGTCAGGATAACACCAGCTGTGAAAAAAGGGGGTTGAAGGACCTGCAGGCTGTGAGCTAGTCTGTTGACCTTTAGGTTTCTAAATAAAACCAATGCTTCTCTTCAAAGATATTTTTCTCCTCCATGCTGCACAAATCTATTAATATGTTCCACACATTTACTGCACCAGTCAATCTGCACTTATCAGACCTGAACGTCCATATGCTATTTCTGGCAAAAATAGCATCTTGCTCCAAAAATGTTCTGCACCACATGGCTAGTGTCTGTACCTTTAAGTACAATATGCAGGTGAGAAAATATGTCTTATCCCAAACAAATGCCATTTCTTCACAAATACTTTTCCAGTTAGTTTGTCCTTTATAAAGGAGGAGAAGGAGAAGCCGCCACCACCATAGAATAGAAATTTTAGTTGAAATCCCATAAATGATTACCTGGGAGTAAGTCTGAATGAATTCTGTGGGACTTACTTCTGAGCAGACATGCATAGGACTGCACTGTTAAGCTACAATTCTGTGTGACTGGGCTGCTCAGATGAAGTCCCATTAACAATTTCATTTTAGGATGGCCAAATGCAAAAGAGTATAGGGCCTCTATAAATCATTTCTGTGGAAGTTGTTCTGTACATCTGTAAAATGTGCTAGAGCCCTATTCTCTTTTGCATCTGGCCACACAAACTGGATTTCTCAGCAATCTAATGAAGAGCAAGATCACAGCTATAGACTTTTAAAACCACTTGGGTGAAAATTAAGACAAAAATTTCATATAAGTTTTTATCTCTGTCATGGGCAACATGAGGATCAGTGCCCAGGGCCCACGCTCCAGCAAAGCCCCATGAACCTGCTGCAGTGAGGAGATTGGCTTGCTGAGGGAAGGGAGGGGAGAGGCAAGGGTCTACCAAATCCTGGAGCTGGTACTGCACAGCTGTCAACATATTAGACGTAAGCATGTATGCAATTATACAGTAGCATTGTGTGTGTTAGGTAATGTTCTCTGGCCAAGTCCTATAAGCCAGGGGTGCAGAATCTGTGGCTCTCTCCCAAGTTGTTTGACTCCAACACCCAACCCCCCCCCAAGCATGGCCAATGGTTAGAGATGATGAAAGCTGTAGTTAAGCAGCATCTGGAGAGCCACAGATTCCCTGCCCTTGCTATGAACTAGCAGACATATGAGTTAACGTGGACACTTCAGAACTGGTTAAAGGGCCCCATGTGAAAGCAAGCTGAGAAGAGCAGCTATCCTGCTTTGAACTTTCTCATTTTGTAAAGAATAAGATATCCTCGAGCACTGTAAAACAAGCAAGGGTTTAAAGGGCCCAGGTGCCAATGCAAAATGGCAATGCAAAATGGAAAAAAAGATGAGTCAGCGTCCCACTAAAGTTGTTCAACTGTATAGCATCTATCATTTCAAGGAGGAATTTAGAAGAATTGGGGAGGGGGGTTCATGGCTGCCAGGTAGGTCACATGTTCTGCAGGCTTGTATTAAAATCATCATAACATTGTTTTTATCTCACATGGTGACTGTTTCTTATGTATTCATTCATAAGATGAATGTCTAGGACAGTGGTCACCAATCCAGCACCCATGAAGGCCTTCAGTGGTGCCCCCAGCGGGTAGCCCAGTTATGGAGCAAAATGTGTAGGTACTCTTCTAAGCGATTCATGGGATATAAGCCAGGCTGGTCGCTCCTACCTGTCAGTGTTATTAGACAATAAGAAAAGTCAGAGCTATGATTGATGAGTGAGTTGTCTGGAAAACAGACAAAAGGAATCTCAGGGATCCTTAAGAGCTGCTATTTTGCCCTCCCTGTTAGTATATTTTTTCTGTTTCTATCTGTTTTTTCTAGTCCTTAGCATCTCCATAGTTTGCCCTTCCTTTTTCCCTAGCAACCAGGGTGTATCTTTCTGGTGCTGAGTTCACCTGCAAATACTACTACACAAGAAGTGTTGGTGAATGTTAAAGAATCCCCCTCCCTCAAAAGGCAAATGTGAAAAATGTGAAAAGAGGCTTAGGCATGTGTCCTGCTTTGCAGGAGCTAAAGACCAGGAACTTACTAAGAATTCACTCTATAGTTAACTTACAGTAAAATGGTATACACGTCTACTCAGAAGTAAGTCTCTTTGTGTTTAATGGGGCTTACTTCCAGGTAAGAGGGTGCAGGATGGCAGCCTAGGCAGCTATTGCTAGTCGGGCGGTATATAAATTTAATAAAATAAAATAAATAAATAAAATAAAAACAGGGATCTTGTGCCTTTAACAGTTGTATAGCAGGCAGAAATTCAACAGGTCAAGCATTTTCTGGTATGGAAACACAATTATGGAAAAAGTTTCACCATTACTATTTTCATATTTTATGTTATGGCATGCCCCCATGGCAGCCATTTTGTGACTGGTGCCTCTGGTCCAGAAAGGTTGGAGATCCCTGGTCTAGGATTTTAACAGATCATCAGAGTGGGGCATTGTTTTGGGGTTGTTGCTAGGGCAAGATTTCATTTTGCAGATACATTGAGGCTTTTTTTGCTGTTAATGGTGTATTTTTGTCAGAACGTATTATGAATTATCAGTGGTTTGTTTAATTTTATTTTATATTGAAGATGAGATTTTTTTCATGAATTCATTGTTAATATGAGTATTTAAATTTTGTTATGTATCGTAATTGTTAGCAAATTATATGAAAAGTATTGATGTTGTGAGCTGCCTTGAGCATGGATTACTATGGAAAGGCAACATACAAATAAATGGTTATGATGATTCCACCATGATAACAATTGGTTAGGAATGGAATACACCCATCCTGTACCATATTATAGGTTGGCACTGCATGCAGGACCTTTCATTTTAAAACTGCTCATCAGTATTACATTATGCTCCCAAAGGATCTCTCTAAACTAGGGGAATGGGAATTAAAATTAAAGTGTGAGCAAGTGTCAAGTGATGCACATTGGGACAAAAGTTCCTGCTTCTCATATATGCTGATGGGGTCCAAGCCGGCAGTGACTCACCCAGAAAGGGCTCTTGAGATTGTCATGGATAGTTGATTTAAAAAAAAATGAGCTAGCTTCCCAGCTGCTATGAAAAAGAAAATAATTCCATGTTGGGGATCATTCAGAAAGGGATCAAGAATCCAGCTGCCCATATCATAATGCTTTTATACAAAATCTATGGTGTGATTTCTCTTGGAAGTCTGTCTACTGTTCTGGTCACCACACTTCATCAAAGATATAGTAGAGCTCGAAAAGGTGCAGAAAAAGGGAAACTGAAATGAATAAGGACCTGGGGCAATTCCCCTATAAGGAAAGGTTCTGCCATTTGGGGATTTTAAATTTGGGGGGGCATGCAAATAAGGGGATACATGATAGAGGTGTATAAAGTATGCAAGGTGTGGAGAAAGTGAATAGGGAGATGTTTTTCTCCCTCTCTCATAATATTAGCTTCATCCAATGACACTGAATATTGGAAAATTCAGGATAGACACAGGAAAGTATTTCTTCACCCAGCGCATAGAATTCTGAGGAATTTACTCCCACAAGAGGCAGTGATGGCCACCAGTGTGGATGGCTTTCAAAGGAGATTAGTTCAATTCATGAAGGATAAGGCTGTCAATGGCTACTAGCCATGATGGCTATGTTCTACTGCCACTGTAGAAGGCAGGGTGCATTGCTGAGAACTGCAGGTAGAGAGACTGCTGTTGCACTCAGGTCCTGCTTTAGGACTTCCCATAGACACCTAGATGGCCACTGTAAGATTAGGATGCTGGACAAGATGGTCTGATCCAGCAGAGTTCTTCTTATATTCATATTTTCTTATGTTAAGCTAATGAGATAAAATATTCTTGATACTTTTTTACATAGTAAAATCAACACTAGACAGTTTGCTAACCTAATAAAGTTGGCAAAACCTTTCCCTTATTACCATCGTAAGGCTGGAACAATCTGTAGAAAGGGACTCAACACCATGCTCTGATTCAGAAACATCTATACTTATAATTGTATTTAAAAATGAATATCATTTCTTTACACTATTGATGTAGTACAGTAAATGTATCTATCTTAGAATGGCGTTCCTGTTAAAGGGGCGTTTTTTGCCTCCACCCAATTTAAAAAAAAGACTCGGGAAGGTTTGCGAAGTCCTGAGTTTGTGCCATGTGGGATTGCTTATCCAATCAGTCAGGGGTTTGAGCGGCGTATTTAAGGCTGCTCCTTCCCCAAGCGCATGCCTTTTTGCCTTGTGGCACCCTCCCTCCCTCCCTTGTCAGTATGGGCTTTGCTAGTCACCAGAATGGGGCTGAGTAGGAATTTTTGGGGGGGGATTCTGATTTCAGAATCCCTTTCGTTTTGCCTACTCCATACTGCTCGGGTTTAATTTAATTGGCTTGCCGGGCAGGGTTGTGGTGTGTCTGTCTTGGCTGGCATGGAATTTGGGCAGGTGAGGAATATTGGGGTTAAACTGAGGCGGTTAAGGCATTATGGTAAAGGGCACTCCTTAGGGAACCATCAGGGCTTAATGTCTGGTGGGGAACTGGGGAGTGTCCTCGTGGGACCGGCTTGCGCATCATGGTGAACGCCTGTACGGAGGGGCCATGGTGCGGGGGTTGGAACCATACACCTGACTCCAATATCAAGGAGGGAGGATTTTCCCACATCCTTTACTTTGGAGTTACAGTATCAGGAGATACATTTGCCTTTCGATGGGGAGGGAGTATTCCCTCTCAGTTAGGTTTAGCCTCACCTGCCCGAAGTAATGTAGATTTGGATAATTGGCTGAACTGAATTTGATTTAGTCTGTTATATTTAATAAATATAACATTATTCCATTCTTGTGTCACGAGTCTTCCTTGGTGTGGGGGCAAAATCAGAATACAATTCACTTTAAAACATAGGTTTAAAACATAGATCCCATTCTGATGGCTAACACTGTTATTTCAGCATTTATATTTGATATATATATTGCCAGCAGACACAGACTGACTTTAATTTAAACAAAACCAGTGCAGTTCTGCGACAAGAAAAATAAATAATTATATAACAGTGAAATCAAAGGAAATTGCAGCCAATGTATCTTGCCTCTTCTTCTTTATGGCAAAGGGAATCTAGTCTCACCATTTGGTGGGAGTGAGCTTCAGGAGGCAACAAAGACCCGCTGTGACCATCTGACCCATTATGTTGAGGTTAAAGTTGCTCAACTCTGTGGCAACTTAGATGTTTATTTTTACCATTCCAGCTAAGATATGTCCAATTTTTGTGGAATCAGTTTCAGCTTATTCAGCCTGAAGATGTGGACAATGTACTTTAGTTTAGGGGATACACCCAACAATGTACCCTCTGGATACCTGCCCATAGTGAAATCCAGGGGACAAGGGGTGACCAGGTGAATTCAAGGTGTGGTGCCTGCTTCATTGTGTGAGGGGGTGGTGCCTGCAATCCTAAAGGAGGCAATGGTGTGACCACTCCTGAAAAAGCCAGACTTAGACCCAATGGACTGTAACAACTATTGCCTGATCACAAATACCTCCCTTTTGGGGAAGGTGATTGAGAAGGTTACGATGGTGCAACTGTACACATTCCTGGATAAAACTGACTGTCTCGATCCATGCAAATCTAAGTTCAAGCCTAAATTCAGAACCAAATCAGCCTCAGTCACCTTGATGGAAGTCCTTTAGAAAAAGCAGAAGGGGGAAGCGTGACCCTGAAGCTGCTGCTCAATTGGTATCAAAAGCTACTGAGATATCGATCATTGACCATAGTATCTTTTGATTCTGTTGGATGGGTATCAGAGGCGTTGTGTTACGGTGGCTCTATTGCTATCTGCAGGGTCATGTCCAACATTGGGAGAATGCTCTTTAGGCCCCTGGCATTTACTCAGTGGAGTGCCACAGGCCACTATTTCATTCCCAGTGCAACTCAACATCTCTATGAAGCCATTGGGAGCAGTCATTTTGGATCAAATTGTCATCAGTGCACTCATATACCCAACTCTGTTTCTCCAGGAGTGGTTGTGCAATCCTTGGACCAGTTCCTGCACAAAGTGGTGGACTAGATCCCTCTAGGTTGCACACCTTAATGTGGTGAGGGGATTTGAAAGTGTTGAAGAAGCTGAGAGCAATGCCGTCAGGAGTCTAGACCAAGAAGCTAGACTCCTAGCAGGGGCACCAGTTCGGGCCCTGGCCGAGGGTCCCTGGACACAGAGGCCCCTGAGTGGCCTCTCAATAGGATGGGGGAGGAATAGCGCTCATTTTCCGCGATCCATGGCAGAGTAGCTGCCGCAGATTGCAGAAAAGGAGCTTCTTCCTCCCACCTGTCTCTCCTATCTTTTGAGGCTGTGTTGGCTGTGTGTGCAGGACTGCCATTAACCAAGATGGCAGCCGAGGGTTCCCTAAGGGGCTGAAGCCTCCGGCGCCATCTTGATTGATCACAGCGATACACGCATGTAGCTGCCCATGCAGCCTCAAAAGACAGGAGAGCCAGAGCCAGCGAACAGGTTGGTGGAAGAAGCTCCCTCCCTATGAGAGACAGGTATGTGCATGTGCATGTGTGTGTGAGCACACGCACCAGGGCCCAGGGCAACCTAGTGCCCAAGGGCCCCAGCATGTCTGGAGCCGGCCCTGATGAGAAGACATGATTCGCTAGAAAAGACAATAATGCTAGGAAAACAGAAGGGAGTAGAAAAAGAGGAAAGCCAAACGAGATGGATTGATTCCATAAAGGAAGCCACAGTCGTGAACTTACAAATCTGAACAGGGTGCTTTACAACAGATGCTATTGGAGGTCGCTGATTCATAGGGTGATCATAAGTCTGATTTTCTGGTGTTTTAAAGTGTTTTTAGTGCTTTTGTTTGCTGCCCTGGGCTCCTGCTGGGAGTAAGGGTGGGATATAAATCAAATAATAAATAAATAAAATAAATAAATAAGTCGTAAATGACTTGAAGGCACACAACACACACACACATCAAATAGAATATCCTTTAAAAACTATGATGGTAGCCATTCCAGTTAATAAAACTTTAGTTTTTATAGCAGCTGGTTAATGACATAATGGTTCCTGCCCATGGACAGTGAAAAACGTGGATAAGAGAAAAATCAACTCATTTGAAATGTGGTATTGGATGAGAGCTTTGCGCATACCATGGACGGCAAAAAAGAAATAATTGGGTGTTAGAACAAATTAAACCAGAACTATCACTAGAAACTAAAATGATGAAACTGAGGTTATCATACTTTGGACACATAATGAGAAGACAGGATTTGAAAAGACAATAATGCTGGGAAAACCAGAAGGGAGTAGAAAAAATGGAAGGCCAAACAAGAGATGGATTGATTCCATAAAGGAAGCCACAGACCTGAACTTACAAGATCTGAACAGGGTGGTTCACAACAGATGCTGTTGGAGGTCGATGATTCATAGGGTCGCCATAAGTTGAAGTCAACTTGAAGGCACATAACAACAACAACAAGATAAGGGTAGCCCAAGCAATCCTCATAATTCCACGCTGAAAGTTTTCTCCAAACACTGAGTTAGTAGCTTGGAGGGGTATGAAATCCTTTGCATAGGAAAGCCCGTTTTAAATATAGGACTGCACTGTAAAAATTATGCGTCCGCTCTGAAGTAAGCACATTGAGTACATTGGTACTTACTCACAGGTAAGTGGGTTTAGAATTGCTACTTCAGTTATGCTGTATTCAAACACTCTCACCCTTCAGTTTCCAAAAACAGATTACAGAGTCGTCAAGCCCACCACTTGCTAAATAGAAGGCCCCTCTAAAAGACTGGATTCCAGCCCAACATTTTTAAATTAATATTTAATAGACTTTTTGGTCTCACAGTTTTATGGGCCACGTTCCTCATTGTTGCAACACCAGTGTTATTATTCTTGTTCATTAAAAAAGAGGATAACCAACAACCTTGTAATTATTACTGCTTTAGCTTAATTCATATTATTGCCATGGCTAACCCCCTACTTTTAAAAGTTAGAAGGGTGGGAAGATGCATATTAAAAGGAAGGTGGCAGATCATATTAAAAAGAAGGGAGGCAGAGGTGCATTGTAGTGATGGAAGTTTTAAAAATGTTATTCTTCTATTTAGACTGTAATGAGCATATTTATCTTGGTTTAGCGTTATATCTGAACCAGGCCATTGTGGGAAAAGGAAACAAATGAGAAAGTGACTGAAAACATCTCATAAGAAACTTTCATCAAATGGAGTCCATCCCATTAGGCTGATGCTTCCTAGGATGTGCTCGGATCGATCTTCATCAAAATGCTCATGGTCTGTTTTTTGTGCCTGTAGTTAGTGTAGTTGTATAAATGTGATCTACACTTTTATCAGTCCTTCAGTCCTCGTTTTGTATTTCTAATGCACCTCTGCTCATTTCTTAAATGCATATCTAGATACTGTGCATTATAGTGGGATGGAAGGAAAGAAAACTAGTGTGCCTTAAGTGGGGATGTGTGTGCCCTGTTTATTCTCAGGCAGGTGCCAGGACTCAAGGAGCCCAGCAGAGCTTACCCCGCAAATGTCTATCTGCCTTCCTGTAAAGTATCCTCATCTACATGCATTGGGGAGGTGCTCATGTAGAGGAAGAACATGTGTTGGGTCTTCAGCTAAACATCATGGCCTACTAAGGGGCAAATTACACTTAAGCGTATGGAGCCCTGTTGCCACTTGCGGCACATATTACACCTTGCACTGGCTGCCGATCAGCTACTGGGCCATGTTCAAGCTCTTGTAAACAGCACTTAGATGACCTGGGGAAATTTTACTCATGGCACCGCACTCAACAATACCACAGGGTGGTTACTAAAAAACAGGAATTTCCCACCATTTCCCCTGCATTATCGAATGCCCTTCTTCTGCCACATGTGAAGCATCAGACGCTTCTGATGTCTTGTAAAGATATATTTTATTTATTTATTTATTTATTTAATTATTTGATTTATATCCCACCCTTCCTCCCAGCAGGAGCCCAGGGTGGCACACAAAAACACTATAAACACTTTAAAACATAATAAAAACAGACCTTAAAATACATTAAAACAAAACAACTTTAAAAACATTTTTTAAAAAGCTTTAAAGACATCTTTAAAAAAGGGTTAAAAAGCATGTTTAAAAAAGACTTTTTAAAAAAAAAGCATTAAAAAGCAATTCCAGCACAGACGCAGACTGGGATAGGTCTCAACTTAAAAGGCTTGTTGAAAGAGGAAAGTCTTCAAAGGGCGCCAAAAAGATAACAGAGATGGCGCCTGTCTAATATTTAAGGGGAGGGAATTCCACAGGGTAGGTGCCACCACACTAAAGGTCCGTTTCCTATGTTGTGCAGAACAGACCTCCTGATAAGATGGTATCTAGAGAAGGCCCTCACCTGCAGAGTGCAGTGATCGACTGGGTATATAAGGCATAAGACGGTCTTTCAGGTATCCTGGTCCCAAGCTGTACAGGGCTTTATACACCAAAACTAGAACCATGAAGTTGTCTAGTAGTAAATGCCATGGGCAGCCAGTGCAATTCTTTCAGGAGAGGGGTGACATGTTGGCAATACCCTGCCCCAGTGAGCAGTCTCGCCGCTGCATTTTCCACCAGCTGCAACTTCCAGAGCAACCTCAAGGGCAGCCCCACATGGAGCGCATTACAGTAATCCAGCCTGGAGGTTACCAGTGTGCGGACAACAGTGGTCAGGCTATCCTGGTCCAGAAACATCCGCAGCTGTCTTACCAGCTGAAGCTGGTAAAAGGCACTCCTAGCCACGGAGGTCACCTGGGCCTCTAGCAACAAAGATGGATCCAGGAGCACTACAGACTACAGACCTTCTCTTCCAAAGCAGGCAACTGACCAATTATCTGAACTTGGGAACCACCAACCCACAGTGCCTCCATCTTGCTAGGATTCAGACTCACTTTATTGGCCCTCATCCGGCCCACCACCAAGTCCAGGCAGCGGCCAAGGGCTTGCATGGTCTCTCCTGATTCAGATGTCACAGAGAAATAGAGCTGGGTATCGTCAGCATACTGCTGACACCTTGCCCCAAATCTCCTGATGACTGCTCCCAAGGGCTTTCATATAGAAAGACAGTCACCCAATGCTATTCTCTGAGAGTGACCTTGGAGATAGGATTGGAACCACTGTAAAACAGTGTCTCCAATACCCATCTCACCGTCAACCCAGAAGGATACCATGGTCAATGGTATCAAAAGTCGCTGAGAGACCAAGTAAGAATAACAGGGTCGCACTCCCCCTGTCCTTCTCCTGATAAAGGTCATCCATCAGGGCGACCAAGGCCGATTCAGTCCCATAACCAGGCCTGAACCCAGACTGGGATGGGTCAAGATATTCTGTTTCATCCAAGAGTACTTGCAATTGCTGCACCACAACCTTCTCAATCACCTTCCCTAAAAAGGGGGTATTTGCAACCGGCTGGTAGTTGTCACAGACCAATGGGTCCAGGGTGGGCTTTTTCAGGAGTAGTCAGATCACCACCTCTTTCAAGGCAGCTGGAACCACTCCCTCCCGCAATGATGTGTTGACCACACCCTGGATCCACTCGATCAAATGCCCTCGGCAAGCTTTAATAAGCCAAAAGGTCAAGGGTCGAGAGAACACATTGCTGGCTGCATCATTGCAATCACCTTGTCTACATCATCAGGCTGTATCAACTGAAACCGTTCCCAAGAAGTTGCAGCAGACGATGCACTGGACACCTCATTACCACAGTAGATGTGGATGGGGTATCAAGACTGCTACAGAGGCGAGAAACTTTAACCTCAAAGTGCCTTGCAAACAATTCACAGCGGGCCTCCAAAGGATCTAAAACTCTGGAATTGATGTCAACAGACCCCTGACAATACGAAAAAGCTCCACTGGACAGCGGTCAGCACTTGAGGATGCGATGCAGACAAGTGAGCCTTCTTCGCAGCCCTCACTGCCACACAGTAGGCACGGTTATGATGTTTTACTCGTGCCTGATAAGCCTCACAGCACGTCTTTCACCACTTGCACTCTAGCCATTGTCCAGCCTGTTTCATTCCCCTTAGCTCACTGGTGTACCAAGGTGCAAACTGGGCTCCACAATGCTAGAGAGGACGCTCAGGGGCAACCGTGTCATGAGCCTGACATGCCTCGCTGTTCCACAGCGTGACAAGGGTTTCAACAGGGTCACCTGCTCTATCTACTGGGAACTCCCCCGGAGGATTCAGGAATCCTGTGGACCATCTTAATCTGTCCAACAACCCTGCAAGGAAGGATCGGAGCCATAAGTCTAAACTTCACCAGAAAATGATCTGACCATGACAATGGGGTGACATCCATCCCCCTATCTCCAGACCAGCCCTTCCTCCATCAGGAGCAAAAACCAAGTCGAGGGTCTACCTGTCCTATGTGTTAGGCCAGTGACAACCTGAGACAGCCCCATGGTCATCATGGAGGCCACAAAGTCCCAAGCCGGAACACTAGAGGCAGCCTCCTCATGGACATTGAAATCACCCAGCACTATCATTCTGGGCTCCTCCAACACCACAGCTGTCCTCTGCCAGCTTGGTCAGAGAAGCTGCCAGGCAGCAGGGTGGACGGTACACCAGCAGCAACCCTAGCTTACTGTCTGCTCAGACTGACACCAGGTGCAGGCCCTCACAGCCAGCTCCAAGACAGAGTGGTTTCCTGGTGACAGAGATGGACATTCTGTAGACCACAGCAGCTCCTCCCCCCTGTCCCTGCAGCCTGTGCTGGTGTTGCACCAAGTATTAAAGTGGGCAAAGCTGGGTCAGATCAACTCCTCCCAGCTCACCCACCCAGGTCTCGGTAATGCACACCAAATCGGCACCTTCATCCACAATCAAATCACAGATGAGAGTGGTCTTATTGTGTACCAATCTGGCATTAAACAACACACACAGGCCATTGGGCATAACAGATGAGCAACGAGAAACCCATCCATGAGAGGAGTGGCAGCAAGGAACAAGGTGCAGATAGCCTTGCCCTCATCTTCTATGGTAATTCACCACATCCCCATGGCTATATTTTCCTCTACCCGTGATCATTGAAATTGGGATGGCATCACCCATGTTCCTCCATACTAACATATGTTCCTCCTAAACACCTGATATGGACCCAACACAAGCCCACCAACAAAACCTGCCTGAGCCAATTATCCCAGTAGGCCTCTCTGAGAATTGGGAATGGTCATACCCGTTCAAACTTTTTCACACAGGGTCCATCTACTCCCCCTCCTGTCTCATACCCAGGGAGGGCCAGCCTTCTGCCAGTTACAGACTCTCACTCTGAAGACATCTGGCAACTTTCTCCTATCATTCAGTTCACTGCACAGGCTCTCACCCCATGCAGGAACTACACATGCACCACATGCACTCCCCACCAATCTCCTCTAAACTGGTTTAACCGAAAAGAAATTATATATATATATATATATATATATATATATATATATATATTTGTCCAGTCTTTCCCTGACCCTTAAGATCAGAGACCCAGATATTTCCGAATTCCTGTTTTTTATCAATTTTTGTCATGCTGTTTTACTGTTTTTATTATACTCTTTTGTCAATTTTATATTATTTTTATACACTTTGGGATTTTTTTTCTTCTTAGTATGAAGTGGGTTAGAAATGCTTTTAAACAAACAATAAAAGCCTACTGCTCAGTCATGCTCCAAGCTTGTTCCTGTCCTTGAACATTAGATAGAAGGTCACTCTTGGCAGTTTGCCAAGGCTCTCAAACTTGCAGCCTTCCCTCTGTGTACCTACAATTTATTAATTTATTAATTCATATCTCATGATTTTCACCAGAGTGGAAAAGTACATGAATAAGCTATTGGAGGTCTCCACAACCCCATAAAAATTAATACTGGGGTTCTTGGCCTTAGAATAGGATCTGGGATTATAGCTCGAGTTAGGTTGACAAAAGAAGACATTTGAGGATGGTTGAACCTGGAAAGTGTCCCATCATTTAATACAGCTTTATACAGAAAAATGTGGCTGCAAGAGTGGCTTCTTTAATCTAAATGTAATTAAAGGGGCAAGTGGTAGCCAAGAGAAATGGTGAGTTGAACCCAAATGGTCCCCTTTGCTGGCAGAAGGCTCTTTGATCCAGTAGAGTCTTCTGCCAGCAGAATAGGGACTAAAGAAAATTCCCCCTTCCCATGCAGCCTCCTCCCCAAATGTGCTCTGGAGGATTGGAGGACCCTTCAGAACCATGTGGGAGATGCTTACAGGGCTGTGGGGGTTGTGGGAATTGCCAAAGATCACCTGAATCCCCCACTCCGATGACAGAAAACTCCACCGGATCAAAGAGAATGGAGGGACACCATTTGGGTGCAACCCTTGTCTCTTTAAAGAATATTTGCATCTGGCTATAACCATTGGGACAGGTAGGGCAGAAAGCAGGGAGCCCAACAGGAGGTGGAGCCAGAGCCAATAAAAGTTGGCAGAGCCAACTATTTCTACTTTTGTCCCATCCTCCTCCCTGCTGAGTTCTACAAGGGCAACACTGAGACTAAGAAGAAAGCTGATAGCCAGGGCGACCCTCTGAGCTTTTTATAAGCAAGAGGGCTGGCAGATGGCATCTGACTGAGGGCAGACTGAAGCTGGTGGGGCAGCACCCTATTTACTCTAATAGACCAACCTCCACAGGCTGCAATGGTCAGATCATAGTGTTCTGAACCTGTAGGCAAGAGCAGCACCAGAGGGCAGTCAGTTTGGGTCCTGGCCAAGGTCCCTTGCGGCTCAAAGGGGCCCCTGAAGGGCCCCTCCTTAGGATAAGAAGTTGGCGCTCCTGTTCCATGATCTGTGGCAGTGTCAGGTCCTGCGACCTCACCCTGCCACAGATCATGGAGAAGAAGCTCCTGGGGGCACACACACACCAATACAGACAGAGCAGGCTTCAGTAAGTCTGCCCACCTGCCCCACCTACCTCTCCTGTCAGTGTGAATGCCATGTATGCTCTGCAACATGCCTGCCATCACCCAAGATGGTGGTGAGGGTTCCCTAAGGGCTGACATCCCCACCGCCATCTTGGTTGATGGCAGGCATGTCCGCTACACATGCACATCATTCACACGTCATGAGAAGTAGGTGGGACATGTGGGCAGCCTTATTAGCCCTGCACCACCTTTATTGGGGGGTGTTGGGCTATGGCACCGCAGGCCTAGGGCAAGCTGGTGCCCAAGGGCCCAATCATGCCTGGTGCCTGTCCTGCCTGTAGACCTAATATAAGGCTTTGCTTGAATGTTGAATATGTAAGCCTTTCCTGATTATCTTCTTCCCACAATTTCATTTGCCCTTAACTTGGCTCGACGCATCTCTCATTAAAAAAAATTAACTGACTCTTTGCCTGAAATTAAATTTATCAATTAATGACCTTTTTAAACATCTTGGAGATACTGAATAGGCTATCAACATTTCTGTCATATAGCAATTATTGAATAAATAGAGTGAGTTGATGGCCAGTTTTTAAATTACCTGCTCTAATGATATCATTAGTGGTGACCAGGGTGAACGTAGATGGACAGAGTTAATTATTACGCCTGTGGCATGGTCTCATGTCTGTAATCCTTTAAAAGCTAAATGCAAATGCAAATGTTGTACTTTCATTTCTGAAACTTTGGGGGAGATGCAATACCTTTCCATTTTCTTGAACTTAGGAGTCCTAAAAGAAGAGCCCTTCAAATAGCAGCACTTTTAAATTTTGTTTTATTTTGCATGCTGGCAGGGCTGGTGCCAGGGAGCGGCCAGGTTAGGCCCTGGCCAAGGGCCCCTCCTTAGGGTGGGAGGGTAGTCCTTCCATTCTGTGATCCACGGCAGCGGCAGCTCCCGACCCTGCCGCAGATCACAGAGAGGGAGCTCCCAGGCACCTCCCCTCATGCATGCCCCGCTTACCTCTATCACTCCTGTAAACGAGGAAGAGACTTCCCTAAGGGGCTGATGCACCTGCCGCCATCCTGGTTGATGGTAGGCATGTATGGAGGGCTTGCGCTCCAGTGCTGCTGGCCCAGGGCAGGCTGGTGCCCAAGGGCCGCAGCATGCCTGGTGCCAGCCATGCATGTGTGGCAGGATGAAATTGGGCTGCTGAACAAGATGTTTACTTGTAATGTTGGATACGATTTCCTACAAGCTTTGCATATTCTAGGTGGCTTGTTAATAAATAGTCAAATGAAAACTATAAAATGTTGATAAACAATCAACTTTATATTAATCATAGACTTTCACAGTGAGGACATAAAATGCCAATGTTATCCCTTCACAGTTGCAGTTTAAATAAAATATCCACTAAAGAAAACACAAATCAAGCAATAAAAAGATGGTAACAGAGCTGGAGTATTTCAGTCCACATTCACTCTACATTCAGTCCTCAAGGGCCATGTTCTCTCATTCTGGGGGCCACATGCCAGTGGTGGATGGAGCAAGTTATAAAAAGTAGGTGGAGCAAATGTTGGTGGAACAACATATATGACTCCTGCCTTTCTATAGTAGGCTACTTTCCAGCAGCACAAAAGCCAGAGATTTCTACACAGAGATTTCTATCCGTCCAGGCAAACAAAAGGGATTACCACAGTTCAAGGACACATTCCAGCCAGGCAACAGCACTTGAGTAGGGTGTAGAGCAGCAGAGGCTAGTCCATGGGGGCCACCAGGGCTCAAGTGAAATGCCAAGCAAATTTTTTCAAAAGTGTTTCCCAAGATCTCAAAGCCACACTCTGTCCTGTCCCACATATCCTTCCATAAACCATTTTAACTGAGAGGGGCTCTTTTTGTCAATCTCCCATGCTCTGGCCTATTAGCTATATGCACCACTCGGTCAATCTCAATCCATACATATTGCTATAGCCAGAAGGTCCCACTCATCTGTCTCTGGACAAAACATTATATGATAGTAGTAACTATTGTACCATGGCTACTGGGTCTTAGCCCTGGTTGTGCAGTTTCCCCCTCCCTCCTGTTGTCTTGGTGGCAATCTAGCCATCAAATCTAACCTTACCAAGTCTGCTGGTAAGGTAGACTCAAGGGCAAATACATCTGTTCTGAGCATACTCAGGGCTGTTTCTTTGAAGAACACACCTACACAGCCAGGCCCCAAGAGCGTATTGGTTCCCTGCTGTTTGCTTCTTTTTCCTTCACAACATTTTTGTGTGAGTGACATACACCACTGTACATACATTGTGAGTCTCGTGTTTGCAAAATAAACCTTTTTTACACATGGCTGTGTGAGGATTCAAACCCTGGTCTCCCAGGTCATAGTCCAGTACCTTAATCACTACACCACACTGGCTCTCTTTACAGAATTGTTTTGACTATTAAAAAACTATAAAACACTGTGGCAAATTTAAAACACTGTTTGAAAAAGTAAGATGGTGCAGGGGTTATTCTAGTGAGAACTCAGTGTGCAGAACCTTCATGTAGTATTTCCATCGTTCTGGAAATTTGGGTCGGGAGGGCTTGTTAACAGTCCTTTGTTGTCACTTTAAGGCTAACCAATTCAGGCTGCAATCCTATGCAAACTTTTCAGAGAGCAATCTGCATGGAATTCAGTGGGCCTTACTTCTGAGTAATGTACAGTTTCTTTGGCATGAACCCACACTAGCCATTGTGATAGCAATTCTGAAACAAGGAAATACACAGGTGCTCTATATTAATAATACTGAAATGTTTAAGTGTCCACTGTTCTTTTGCAAAGGCGAAGGATAGGGAGAGGACCAAACAAGTGGGGGTCACCCACATTTTCCCCAATAGAGAAGCAACTGTGATAGCAGGAACCCCTTCTGAACCAAAATAAGGCACATTTTAGTTTCTTTAGGTGCTAAGTATTTGTAGAACTGAAATGCTTCATTGTCCACAGTATCTTTCCAAGAGAGAAGGATGGGAAGAAAGCCAGCCAAACAGCCCCCCCCCGGTGATCTCATGGCCGTGCCCCCTAGTAGCCCTGCCACGTTCAGTGGCCACCAGCTGCCACTGGTGTGGAGCATGACTGGTGAGAGTTGTAGCCTGAGGGGGTGTGGCCTATGGGAGGTATGGATTTGGGGAGAGTCCTGTGGGCTGGATAGAAATGCCTGATGGGGGGCATTAAGCCCCAGATCTGAGGTTCCCCACCTGTGCTGTAGCAGATGTGAAAGTTGCCAACAAAAAAGTTTCAGAGGGAGACTCCAGAACTAAGCCACCACACTGGAATTCATTCAAGATTCGGCATTATCAGACTTGGACTCAGTAGAGACTGGGAGTGGCTAGTTCACTACTGACAGTAGCTCTCTCTCTCTCTCTCTCTCTCTTCTTAAATGTCCATGTCACCCACAGGGAACCTGTAGCCCTCCAGATGCTGCTGGACTCCAGCGCCAATCAATCCTAGCCAATATGGCCAATGGCCAGGGATGACAGCAGTCCAACAAAATCTGGAGGCCCACAGATCCTCCATTCCTGCATGATCCTAAGCCAGCCCACTGGTCCATCTAGCCTAGTATTGTCTCCTGTGACTGGCAGCATCTCCAACAGGCTCAGGCAGAGGTCTGTCTCAACTCTATCACTTGAGATTGTTTCAATTTAGGGGTGGGGAACCCTACATTTTGATGGACTCCAACTCTTATCAGCCCTATCTAACATGCCCAATGGTCATGGATGTTGGTGTCCTGCAACATACGGCCACAGGTTCTCTTCACCTGTTTTATCTGAACTATAGCCCTAATTCTTCATATGTGGTATGAATTAGAATCTGTGAGTCCCCGGAGGGTTACAATTTTCACGACACACAGAACAGTGATTCAGTCAGTAGTTCAGCTATCAGTTGCATATCCCCCCACCCCAATATTTCATGTAGGCTGCTTGTCTTCTTCTTCAAGTACCACATGCAGGTTCAGCTATGCATTCAGATTTTGTCATTTTAATTTTTAAAAAATTAAAATGATTCCTAAACTTGTGTAGGAAGAGATGTCTTTAAGACATCAGTGTGCACAGCGAGCTTTTAATGGAAATTTATCTTCCAGAGGTCAAGGCTGGAGAGGAAAGGGACCTTTGAACTGAACTCGTGGTGAGCAGGACATATTTGTGCCATCCTAGCTGGTCTAAAAATGATAATTCTTTAACCCAGCCCTACTTCCAATTCCAAATAGAACAGTGTCAGCTGGTGTTCTGGTGTGCTAAATTTGCATGTGCAGGAACTGAGAGAGAAGATCAACTATTTCTGGTTTACATTCAGGGCACCCATGCAGTTACAGAACCAAACACAGCAACTTAACATTTGTTACAGCTCACTTCAGCAGCAGCAAATTGCTGCAAAGCTGCTCTACGGTGCCATCTAGTGGCACTGCAAGGAGCACATGGGTTTGGGGTTTTGTTTTGTGCTTTAAAAAAAAAAGCTTTCCTAAGTGATTCCTTATTATCATTTGACACAGTGCATCAGTTTCCCTGCATAGCGATAACCACCAAGATTTCTCCAGCACTCGACTGTTGATGTCATCACCCCAGATGCAGCCAATAATAGGATAGTTTATGTAGGAACAGAAGAGATTGTGAACGTCTGCAACTAGCCCTTGTCTTTATTTTCAAGCAATGGCACTATTGTGTAAGATTCAGACTTGGCTTTAGCTTTTACCTTCCATTTTCTTTTCTTTTGAACACATCTTTAAAAAGCAACACAGGGTGGGGGAAGAGAGAAGAAAGTTGATTCAAACATATCTGTAGATAAAAGATCATCATCATTGTGTGTGTGTGTTAAGTTGATTATTTCAAATATATGTATTCCCCTCCAGTGGGGGGGGGTAATGCACATCCCATTATCTCATGCTTCAGTGTGTCAACCTAATACATGGTGGGCGGTGGGCTTCAGATAAAAAAAACTGCATTAAAAGAAAGTACGAGGGACAGGAATGGGAAGATGTGTCAATTACAGTTCTCTCACTTTCTCATCCTCCCAACCTTAAATTCAGTTCTCTACATTTCTGCAACTATTTGCAATTAAAAAGAAAAACTCATGAAGATTCTCCAGCATTTTAGTGCAGATTTCTCCTAATAAACAACATTTTTAGGCAGTTTTGACAAAGGTATACATTTTTGCAAGCCATTTCTCATCATGCAATGCATTTTGCATGTTATTTTCACTCATATATTCATTTTTATGCACACTTTCCCCTAATATATACATTTTTGTAAACATTGGTTGGTTGGCAAACTGCATCACAAAATTAAAAGAAGTGCATTTCAAAGGATGACTGTGTTTCAGTTCTCATACTGTTTTGGAAAGTGCGAAGTTGATAGATTTGGTTTGAAATGTGAACCCAATCAAAGTTCTTCCCCCTCTCTAAAGAGGGGCTGGAGTTGCAGGGGTTGGTCTCACCCCCTGCTGCTACACAAACCAGTCATGCCTCACTCTGGCTGTGTGTCTGACATGAATAAGAAGGGGTCCTTTGTACATATTAACGCATGCATGTAGACTGAAAAAAGCACTTAACTGAAGCAATGTTCCAGTTTAATTTGGAATTAGGAAATGGAATTAGAAGTTGCTTGGTTTTTGTAAAAAGCAGCTAGCATGAGGTGATTCAGATGACTTGTCAGCCCACCTATTACTTTTAGAATGTCGCAGTAAAAGGGGGGATGTTTCACAATTTGGGGGTGATGGAGCCTTCATTCCATTAGCACAAGGATTTACACTTGTGCAATGGAACTTTACCCCCTCTCCTTCCCCTGCACATGCCCCATTCCCTCCCCAAATCTGTTGCAGCTAGGGGAACCCCTAGAACATATTTAGGAGGCACACAGAAGTGGAGTTCAGTTGTGCAAGAATAAATCCTTGTTAAGGTGTTGGACTACGACCTGCAAAACCAGGGTTCGAATCCCCACACAGCCATGAAGCTCACTGGGTGACCTTGGGCCATTCACTGCCTCTCAGCCTTACCATGAAAACCCTGTTTGTAGGCTTGCCATAAGTCAGAATCGACTTGAAGGCAGTCCATTTCCATTTTCAATGGAACAAGAGACTTCGTACTACTTTGGAAACAAGTCTAAAGCCATGCATTTTGTACAGGGGTTCTTTAGTTGCAACCCACAACCACGGATAGGTGGATAACAGAGCCCAAAGCTTTAGCTATGCTGCCACTGGACCCCATCTCACCAAGATCCCATCAGGAAAATGGCAGGGGTGTTCACAGAGGTTCATATTTTTGTTTTGGCATGATACAAGCTCAATGTCAGTGCAGTCCTTTCCTGAGCATGAGGTACACCTATCAAAGATGGTGCCAACGCTGCATATGTGCTGCTGTCATATTCGTTGGAGGATTTTTCAGGAGTGGGAGGCAGCATGGACTGCAGTGGTCCATCTAAAATTACTTTGCTGCCCAAGAGCATACCACTATTGCTATAATATCATGCCTTCTACCTCCATAACCCACTTATTCTGCAGCTGGAGGTGCCACCTTTAACTTTATCATTGTGCACAACAACTTAAAAGTCTAGGAATATGGAAGTGGATGTGTGTGGATGTTTTACTCTAGTCCAAGAAAATGCAAACACATCAAACATTTATTGACCTAGGGACGCTTCAGCAGTAGTCCAAGTAGAGTGCTACAGCCCTTCAAAACTTCATATCAAGGGCAAAGTACCTTATGTTAAATATGTACCATGCAGCTCTCTGTATGTTTCTTTCCTTCAAAATAAGCATGGGAGCCTGATCCAGGCTAGCATGAAGGAAATAGTTTAGTCTTTCCATTCCCCAACCAAAATCCCCTCCCCCAAAATAGAAAAAAAAAAAACCAACAACTACCATTTTATTTTCCTTCCCTATTTTGAGGGAAAGGGATTGTGGTGGAGGGGATTGTGACGCAACCTACTCTTCCTACATGCCAGCCTGGCTGCTTGTTTGCTGCTTTCCCACAGTTGAACTTGATTTTACTTAAAGAAATAGTAACATATTAACAAGCATTGAAGGTAGGCATGGGGGATCTCTGGCCCTTCAGATGTTGCTGAACTACAGCTCCCATCAGCCCTGGGAAGCATAACCAAAGGCTAGGACTGATGGGACATGTAGTTTAGCACCATCGGAAGGGCCAGAGGTTCCCCATTGCTGCTTAAAGGCAATGTTGAAAGCAGACTATCAACAACAGAAGATTAAGACGGATTAATTACTTGTTTCAAACAGGGCTGTGTCCACAATACCCATTCAGGATTAAGGCAGTGTTTTCTCCCCTCACATAGATACATCTTAATCATTAGAACAGCCCTGTTGGATCAAGCCAAAGGCCCATCTAGACCAGCATTCTGTTCTAGAAGCCTGTGAGAAACCCACTAGTGCAGCGTGAGTGCAACAGCACTCTTCTCACTTGTGAGTCCCAGCAACTGGTATTCAGAAGCATACTGCCTCCAACAGCGGAAGTCAAACATAGCCACTGTGGCTAGTAGCCAGTAACAGCCTTATCCTCCATGAATTCATCCAGTCCTCTCATAAACTCAGCCATGTTGGTGGCTATCACCACTTCTTGTGGGAGTGAATTCCAGAGTTTTAATTATGTACAGTGGGAAGAAGTTCTTTCTTTTTCTCTGTTCTGAATCTTTCAATATTCAGCTTCACCAGAAGGCCTTAAGTTCTAGTACTACGAAAGAGACAGAAAAACCTTTCCCTAGCCACTTTTTCCTCACCATGCTTAATTTTATACATCTCCATCATGTCCCCCACTTACTCACCTTTTTCTAAACTAAGAAGGCCCAAATGTTGCAAACTTCCCGTATTGGGGAGTTGCTCCAACCCTTTGATTATTTTGGTTGCCCTTTTCTGAGCCTTTTCCAGTTCTACACCATATTTTTGGTCATGCTATCATGCAGCCAAATCTGTCATGACATCACATTTATTATGTGTTCCCAAACTGACTGAGATCAAACACACACAAAGAGAAGGAACTATTAAAGAAAAATGAACGATGGCTGTAAACAGCCACAAAGAACATTAAAAAAAATCTATTTTTAGAGCACCAAGAGGAGTATTCTGTACCCCCTGAAAGCCCATTTTTGTTTTTAAAAAAGCAGCAGTGAAAATTCAGCACAGACCTATTAAAATCTAATTGCCACATTTTGAGAGCTTTGGCAACAGAGTGGTTTACAACATAGGCAACTATTCAAAAACAATCCTTTGCTGTTCAGAATAAGTTTTCCCCCTCCTATAATCATCTGCATGAGAGCTTCACACCTGGGACCAATTCTGGCCTATGCATTATTGGAAGATACATGGCTTCGTGCTTACAAACAATCTCTGGGAAAGCACCTCATGAAAGGAGGAGATTGTATATAAGGGAACAATATTAGACATATCTCACGGTCCGAATTGCTCGGGGGAATCGATGGTTATGTGACGCCTCTGGGAAATCTTCTACTCCAAAGTAGGTCAGGTACCGGGAGTGTTAGCTGAGAAGCTTCTTATTTATTGGGATCAGCTGTTCCCAGCTTCAGGAAGTTCAGGACTCAGCAGCTGCTTAGTGACCAAAACTCTAAATGCTTAAAGCAGCCTATTACATATTTTTGCGGGTTTTTTAATGGAATCAAAATGAGGGTGTCTGAATTATTAGCCCCCAGAGATGGCAATGTATGCTTTATAGCACGTTCTCTGTCATGCAGTTAACGTTTTACTTTACAGTATTACACATGCATAAAAATGAACTTTTGATGAATGGAATTTAGGGAGTAAATTATTTTCTTTCCTAAACTAGCCAGAAAGCCAAACAATCAAGAAAATTATGATGTTCTTGTTGGATAATAGCTTTTTCACCTATGGGTGGAATCAAACTATAGTCCTCCTGGGAGTGTATTGGAGCTCTGTCCCAAGGACCCCCCAGCATCTTTCCCCCTGAAAAAGCATAGACCTTCATCGACCCCAAAGACTCTCTTTTAGGGCTGTGTGATAATTTTGAATCAAACTGAGATCCAGAATCAATCAGAAGTGCTTTGTTTGTAGTCATGGCACATCCACCCCATACTTTTAAAGCACATTTAATATGCATTGCTGAACCCAAAGAATCCTGGGAACCATAGTTTACCCACCGCAGATCTACAATTCCCAGCAATCTTATGAAACTACCGTTCCCAGGACTCTTTGGGGAAAGCCATGTGCTTTAAATGTATGGTGTGGATGTGGCCTCGGTTTAAAATGAAGCAGGAGGCAGCCTACACCAAAGTGGCTGGAGCCAAAGTGTTTGAAAAATCAACCTTCATTTTGTAATGAAGCTTTCCCCCCTTTACATTTAGAGGTTTTGTTTGTTTGCCTATGCCTAACGAGACCTAAAAATGGCAACTGATTCTGGAGCCTTTTCCTTATAAGGAGAGTGACTGAGAGGAAGTCAGCACTGTAACTGAGAGGATGCATGTGTCAATGGAATAATGCCTGATCCTGCCTGGGGACTTGCATTTGGGCTCCTGTTAATTGCTTCTGCTTTTATGCCCTGTGGATCCACTCGGTCAAACGGCAAGCTTTAATAAGCCAAGAAAGGCAAGGGTCGAGAGGACACATTGCTGGCCGCATCATCGCAACCACCTTGTCTACATCATCAGGCTGCATCAACTGAAACTGCTCCCAAGAAGTTGCAGCAGACGTTGCACTGGACACCTCATTGGGGACTACAGTAGATGTGGATGTGGCATCAAGACTGCTATGGAAGTGAGCAACTTTACCCTCAAAGTGCCTTGCAAACACTTCACAGTGGGTCTCCGAAAGGTCTAAAACTCCATTTCCTGGAATTGATGTCAACAGACTCCTGACAATATGGAAAAGCTCCAGGTGGTCAGAGCAACTCCTCCCAGCTCACCTACCCAAGTCTCAGTAATGCACACCAAATCGGCCCCTTCATCCACAATCAAATCATGGATGAGAGTGGTCTTATTGGTATGGTCTACACATGCCTGAATGAAATAGTAGAATAGATTATGTCACTGGAGGTTACCAATAGGGAGTGACATTTATGCTCCCCAAATATTACTTCTTTAAAAAAAAAGATGACTACAAGTACAAAACTTGCTCAGCAGGGAGCAGATTGGCCTAGGAGAGTTCTCTGCCACCACTAGGGTGCTGAAATATATATATCACAATGCATTAAATATGGAAAACACGCACACACACCTACCTAAAAACCTGGTGGCACAGATCATTCTACCTCTCCAGAATTTGACCACTTGATTCTGCTGCACAAGTAAGCCAGGCAGGTACCTGTTCATTAACAAGACATATCATAGAATGCCCCGGCCTGGCAATGCTTCTTTGACCCTGCAATATTTTTGTTGTGACTTTCCAGCAATGGCAGTGCGTATTTCTTCTCTCTCTCCAAATATGCCTTGTCATCCTGACAGTGGCCTGCCTCTCTGAACAATGAGCATATGGAACTGCATCAAGTATCTTAATATTCCTCTCTGCTAACACAAGATCAGCACAGCACATGCCTTGTTTCTGTTATTTGGGCTGATTGCAGGTGTTGCCAGCACTCAGCATATGCTCAAAGGCACATCTTACCAAATTCTTCCAAGCCACACAGGAAGTGGATTGGACTGTGAAAGACCAACCCAAATTGTGTTTGCATTTTGACAAATTTGTAGGGCAGTACAATATCTCAGAGAGGGGGTCAGGTCTCCTGCTCCCGTGGTGCATTCACTACAGCTGTCCAATTTCCCTGCTTTTAAAAGTTTGATAGAAATATCTGTTGGCTATAGGTACATTCTTAAACTGCATGGGTTTTTTGCCTATTAGTGAATTTCTTTGCTTTTTAATCTGGGAGGCAAGAAATGGGAACCTGTGCAAGTTTGCTGAAAATGATCATTTGCATGCTTGTTGAGTTCAATGGGATTTACTCCCCTGCAATCATACATAAGTGAAAGTGATCTGAGGAAGAGGGAGGAGGGAGGGGGAGGGAGGAGGAGATTGGGTGGGTGGGCACTGGGCAGAAGGAAAGCCCCTTTCCTTTCCAAAAGGAAACCGTTGTTAACAGTATCATTATTTGGGGTTCCCCCCCCACTTTTATTCTACAGTAGACACTTGTAGTTTCCCACCCAACTGTAAACCAAAACTGACCTTGATTAGCCAAGCCAAACATCTGTGAGTCTGGCATTTAGAACACTGACAGTTGGTTCTTACTGAGCATGCCTGTGCTATCATAGACTCCAATATTAATTTTTTTAAATAAATTAAAAGTCAGCCATGCATTTTTTAAAACTTTTAAATGGCAGAAGATGAAAGTCACAGAATGGTGCAAGGTCAGTTATCGGATTACAGATACTCTGTGAACATGGCTTAATTTATTTCAACAAATTACAAAACTACTGACAGAAAAAAACCCAACAGGGGTCTGGATTTTTTTACTCTTGTTTTAGACTTTAAACTCTTGGTTCTTTCTGAGTGTTTTGTGTATCACCATAAAAACCTACAGAGTTGTTAAGCAAGCATTTCTGAGTTCAGGACTATATGTTTTGTAAGATTTTGTTTTGAAATGAGCTTATGGGAAGCAGCAGAATGGTATGCAAGGTATTTTCAATTTAACATGGTGGAATGTGAAAAATCCATGTTGGCTATAGTATACAGGCACTAGCGTGGCTGTAAAATTCTGTCCCATTTCCACTTTGTTGATTAAATATGCATTCTGTCCCATGGCCAGATATACCATCAGTGGAGCTTACAGCTTACAAATACCCTGCAAATAAGAAGAGGTAAAATCTGTATAAACAGGGTTTGTTTGCATTTCGGGGCAATGGGCATATTTGCAAATCAGAAGAATGGTTAAGAGCATTACACACACCCCACAATCAAACACACACTGCAACTTAGTCTATCGGTTATAATAAAATTCTTCTTTCAAACCTAATTTCAGCAGGGGAAGTGGAAAGGCGTTCTGCAGCAGAGGTGCCACCACTGGAGAGGCCCTGTTCCTCATTACTATGCTTGTTTTTGTGGTGCAGTGCATGTCTTTGCCTATTTACCTTCGATATCAAGGAAGCAAGAACCTTTCCCCCTATCCTGCTAGCTCTACAGGAGAAGACAGTTCTTTAAGTACTGAGATCCCAGTCTTTGCCATTCTTTTGCATGCCTTGTTGGAGATTATGGCAACACAACGAGTGCTGCAATTATTCAGAGTGAGGCAAACATTTCAGACAACAGATGTGGGGGGATAATGAAGGTCAGGACCTGCCCTTCATCCTCTAAGCGGAGGTACAAGTACAGTGGGGGATGCTATCCATTCCCCCCAGATCAGGAAGGCTGAAGCTTGTATGAGAGCTGTTGCTTCGGCAATGAAGCAGTTCAGACTGAGGACTCATATAAGAGCTGGAAGCTCCACCCCTTTCTGGCTCTCAGTGAGGCCTTGATCCAAGCAGGGATCACCAAATGCTTCTCCCTCCTCCCTCACATGCAGCTAGCCAGGCACTTTGGCACTGACTGTAAAGTCCCTGCCTGGGTTGCCATCTCCTCTGCTCCTGTGGGAGATTAGGGAGGGGAGGTCTGAGAGCTGGCCAGGAATCCAAGCAGCTAGTATGGGCTCCACCAGACCTGGGGCATGGATGTCCAGGTCCAACAACTCCTCAGAGTCTTGGCAGTGAACATAAGATCATAAGAGCCTGCTGGATCAGGCCAATGGCCCATCAAGTCCAGCATCCTGTTCTCACAGTGGCCAACCAAATGCCCATGGGAAGCCCACAAGGAGGACCTGAGCACAAGAGCACTCTCCCCTCCTGCAGTTTCCAGCAACGGGTATTCAGATGCATAACGCAGAGGTAGAACAGAGCCATCAGGATTAGTATCCTGCATCAGTCTGAAGATGTGCTCCTGTTGCTCTTAATCTGAGGGACCTCAGGTTCCAGGTCTGGACAGGGCTGAGCCCTGATCGATGCTGCCTCGGAGTTGAAGGAGGATTCAGTTGCCTGTCCAGTTGGCTTCTATATGTTGAATGCGGGAACACCAGCAAAATGCCTTGCATGGCAGACATATACCCAGGCATTCACCATGATTTACATCCACTTTGAAAGGTTGTACTACTGCTCCCTGATATTGTACCTCCCACCCAGATCGCTCCACAAGCATTTTTAAGAAGCATTCAAATAAGCCACTAGAAAACACTAATGGCTCCAGAGGGTGCGCTGGCTATATAGATGAGGAGGAAAAAGTTGCCAGATAGAATGGTGCCCTTATGCCTTCACTTTGTATTTAACAGGCTTTTGAGCCATTTTAAAAAGGTAAGAGGCAGAGCCGTTACATCCAAAGCCTCTTTTTTTTTGCCAAGCACTAAGCAATAAAATAATAAATGTCAGTAAAGATTTTATGGCCTCTGAATATATGGAATTACTAGGCTGGGGCCTCTTATGTCATTGGAATGCCAACACAAACCCTTCCACAATTGGGTATGATCCAGAGTATTTATCTGCTTGGCTGCTTCTGCATGGCTAGGTACAGCTGGCAGATGATGATTTCAGCCATGGCCAAAGGTACCTTGGGTATTCTAGACATTTGTCCAAATTGACTTTTTAAAAACCTTAGGGCAATTCTGGACTTCAAGAGCTTTGGCAGCACACCAACTACCCACACCAATTCTGCACGAAGCTTCCACAGCAGTATTGTAAAGGTAACTATGAAAGCCATAAAACTAGGTTAGGTGGCATATTTTAGTAGGCTAAGATATCCTGGAGTATTCACGCACTCTAAGGGTCAGATCTGCACATCAGCTCTTTTCTGGAGCACTTCCAATTAGTGTCAGCTGATGGCTCAATGTCAGTAGGGCAGTGGAATCTGCTGCAGGTTTTAGTCCAAACTTTCAAGGTGCTGAAGCACCTTGGACAACTCCTTCAATTTTTGGACTAAAATCTGGAGCGGATTCCACTGCCTCACTGGCATGGAGTCACCAGCCACTACTGCTTCCAACACAAGGGCTCTATCTTATCATTTATTACATGGATGGGTGAGGATCATGCACCTATCCCTTTGTGGAACTCTCCTTCGGAGCTGTCCAAAATGGCTGCCCTGGCCAAAGACAGGCAAACCTACCAATTTCAGCTCCTCATTTTCCCAGTCTTATGTTCAATTCCCCACATTTCCTCATCAGTTTGCAATTCAAACAACAGAGAAAATAAAGTCCTCATGAAAATTCATCTGCATTTTAGTGCACACTCCTAATATACACATTTTTGTATATTTTGCAAGCAATTTCCCCTCATATGATGCATTTTTGTATGTTACTTTCACTAATATATGCACTTTTATGCATGCCTTCCCCAATATACACATTTTGTGCACATTTTTGAATAGTTCACACCCACAACGTACATTTAAAGCACAGTGAATGCAAATTTAAAGCACATTGCACCTGGGAACTGTAGTTTACCCCTCACAGAGAGACAGTTCCTAGCACCCTTAACAAACTGCAGCTCTCAGGATTCTTTCGGAGGGGCACGTGTGTTAAATGTGCTTTAAATGTATAATGTGGATGTGACCATAGAAAACTGCATCACAAAATTCAGAGAATTATGAATTTAAAAAGGTACCCATATTTTTGTTAACATATTGTTTTAGGGAGTCCACATTAATAGGTTGTGAAGCTGATTATTAATCTGTACAATAGATAAAAATAAAATAATAAAACCTCCCTCATCCATGACCTAATTGTGGATGAGGCGGCCGATCTGGCATGTATTACCGAGACCTGGGTGAGCGATCTGGGAGGTATTAATCTCTCCCAGTTGTGCCCACCTGGGTATTCGGTTCAGCATCTGGGTAGATCCGAGGGTCGGGGAGGGGGAATCGCTGTGGTCTATAGAAGTTCCATCCCTCTTGTTAGGCACCCTATCCAGGTGGCGAATGGTCTAGAGTGTCTACACATAACGTTGGGTCAGCGAGACAGACTGGGAATACTGTTGGTGTACCGTCCACCCTGCTGCCCAACAGCCTCCCTAACTGAGCTGACAGAGGTGGTCTCGGATCTATTGTTGCGTTCCCCCAAACTTTTGGTATTGGGGGATCTCAACATTCATGCTGAGGCCGCTTTATCTGGAGCAGCTCAGGACTTCATGACCTCCATGACAGCCATGGGGCTGTCTCAATTTGCTACTGGCCCTACGCATGTGTTGGGGCACACTCTGGACTTGATTTTTGCCTCTGGATTAGGGGATGGTGATCTGAGAGTGAGGAATTTTACATCTATTCCTTTGTCATGGTCAGATCACCGCCTATTAAGGTTTAGACTCACATTGTCTTCTCCCCTCTGCAAGGGTGGAGGACCAATTAAGATGGTCCGTCCCCGGAGACTAATGAATCCTGAGGGTTTTCTGATGGCTCTAGGGAATTTTCCGGCTGATAGAATTGACGGTCCTGTCGAAACCCTGGCCACGCTGTGGAATACAGAAATGGCCCGGGCAGTTGACACGATCGCCCCGGTGCGCCCTCTCCGTTGCAGAGCTCAATTGGCTCCCTGGTTTACCCCGGAGCTAAGAGTGATGAAGCAAGAAAGGAGACGGCTTGAGTGCAAATGGAGGCGAACTCCCGACGGCTGTAATCATGCACTTGTGAGGGTCTCTACCAAACTCTATGTGAAGGCAGTGAGAGCAGCAAAGAAGCAATACTTTGCTGTCTCTATTCAGTCATCTCTTAACCGCCCAGCGGAACTTTATAAAGTTGTCCGGGGACTTTTACACTCTGGTCCCCAGGACGCAATAACACCATCAATTGCCCGCTGTAATGAGTTTGCGCAACACTTTCGTGATAAGATCATGAACATCCGCCGGGACCTTGACTCCATTATTGTAGCAGTTGATCCTAATGAGGTGTCCAGAGCACAGTCTTGTCCTGTTTTACTGGATGAGTTTCAGTTGGTACTGTTGGCGTGTGCGTGTATAGATCATACAAGGATGGAATCCAAGAGTCGCATAGAACAGGAATAAGCCAGGCCAGGCAAGTTTCTTGTAAGAGTCTTTACTAGGCAAAGACATTTGACACAGTTCTCTTCACAGACAGCTTTTCCCCCACACTGAGTTTTTCCAAGCATCCCACCTTATCATGCTTCCCAGCCAGCTACTGACCTTGGCAAACCTGGCGCTCTGTTCTCACAGCTTAACCCTTCTGCTTCAGGTTTCACTCTCTTTGCTAAAAACCCTGTCTGTGAGTCTCACAGCCTGCTTCACTGACCAACAGCCCCCACCTGAGACTCACAGATTACAATACTTCATTGTTCATTATTACATTTCTACAATATTAACTTTTCATTACAATACATATCAGTACATGGTTTGTTTTCTTACAGTTTCTATTTACATTTTTCAATTCAGTTCTTGTCTCTTTATTTCTTTATTCACACAGGTTTTACAGAGTCATTTTGTTCACTTTTATTTGATAATACATTTATATTTCATTCCTCAACACAAAACTTCCACATGAGATCCATTGTTTCTTTATCTATTGGTCCTTCTTTTTCCCATTCTACTGGATATTTATCTGTTTCATTATTCTGTTGTGTAACATTAAATGTGAATCTCTGAGGTGGTTGACCTTTCGTTTTTCTTTCTGATCTCCTAACATTATCTATTTCCATTTCTTCCTCACTCTCTATTTTACTTGGACCTGCACCTGTGTCTGTACTTGTACTTGGCATTTCTGTATCTTGCATTGTCATGTCTTCACCTCTCAGCCTTTTTACAGTACGTTTGCCACCGTGTATTAGATCAGTCAATGCAGTTCTTAATGGAATTTGCTGCCCAAAAGGAACATCTGCTGCTTCCTGCTTGCTTGCACTATCTAGGATAACTGTTTGACTGTCTCTCCAAGGTTTATCTATCACCTTTATGCTTCTGCTTAACACTACTTGTTGTTTCTCAGGCAACCAAACTCTATAATATGAATTCTGAAATCCCAAAATGCGTCCTGCCTGAGCTCTTGAGCCTAATTTACCATGCCTTTTCTGTTTTGCAACATGTACCCAGCATTTTGCCCCAAAACGTTCTATGTGTTTCACCCTGGGCTTTCTTCCAGTCAATTTCTCATAGGGAGACATGCCTATTGTTCTGTGCATGAGACGGTTCTGAATATAAACAGTGTACAGAATACATTCACCCCAATAAGTGTTATTCATATCTGCATCTGCTAGCATGGCTCTCATTGAATCCTGCAATGACCGGTTCCTCCTCTCTGCAGTTCCGTTGGAGGATGGGCTGAAGGGAGCAGTGAGACTCTGTATTATTCCCTTCTTTTCCAAATATGTTTTAAATGAATTACTGGTAAATTCTCCACCTTGATCTGATTTGATATTTTTGATAACAACCCCATATTGTGTCTCTGTCCTCTGTATAAATGCCTTCAATTTCTCTTCTGCTTCACTTTTCTTTTTCAATAAGAACACATGTGTAAATCTGGAGAAATCATCCACAATCACTAAATAAAACCTTGCTCCACCTTTTGAGCACTGGAAAGGTCCAGCCAAATCCACATATATGAGCTGATAGGGTTCAGTGGTCGTGCTTTCACAGCTCTTATTTACCGGAGTCACAGTCATTTTTGTTTTATAGCATACTTCACACTCATCCACATGCTCACAATGTGTTAATTTCAAATCTTGACTATGCTTTGGGGTGTTTTGTACCTTTTCAAAATGTGCGTGTGCTAATTTTCTGTGCCATTCATGTAAACAATTATCATGTTTATCTTTATTAACTCCTATCCAAGCACACATGGGTTTATCAAGATTGCACTCAACCATAAACATTTGGTTCTGTAATTTCCCTTGCATGCATATTTCACCATCCTTTCTCACAAAACATCTGTCCCCTTCAAATGTAACTTTACAACCTATTTGAGCCAATTTTCTTACTGATAGAATGTTATATTTTAAACCAGAAACCAATAACACATCTGTTAATATAGTTCCCAAATTACATAACCTGAGCGTGCCTTTTGCAATCGTGTCCTGAGTCGATCCGTCAGCCAGATAAATCTTCTCCTGCGTCGGCTTTGAAGTGTAAAATAAACTAGAGTCTGTGATTAGGCAATTAGACGCTCCACTGTCGAGAAGCCACTTAGAGTTAATGAGTTTATTGTCCTCCTTAGTAACAAAGTTCACGCTTGTTCTCTGACTTTCAAAGTCCCTGTTATTTCTCTTCTTTAAACAATGTCTCTGTATATGTCCACGGGACCCACAAAAGTAACATATTTTATTCTCTTGCCTGCTTCTTTGATTTTGTTGTTGTTGTACAGTCACAGTCTCTTTTAACTCTGTTTTCTTATTCTCTTGTCTTCTATTCCACTCTTGTTGAAGTTTCTGTTCTACAAAGTCCAAATTCAGATGTCCGTCGGGTAAAGTTTCCAGGCTAGAGACCGTGACGTCCCATTTTTGATCAAATGAAGATAACAGTATATAGACCATCTGAATGTCACTATGATGCACTCCTCTATCTTGCAGCTCAGCATTTAATCTACGAAATTCAGCCAGATGCTCTGTCATAGTCACTTCATCTGTAAAACGCATCTGATAAAGTTTCCGTGCTAAACACAGCCTGCTCCCAGCAGTTTGCTGCACATGAGCGGCTCTTAGCTTCTCCCACATCTGATTAGCTGTCGGCTCATTACTCACCAGCAACAGTTGAGAATCAGACAGCCCCAGAGTAATAAAAGCCTTCGCTTTCTCGTCTTTCTTCAACCACGCTGCTGAAGGAGCTGCCGGAGGGGTTTTTTCTACAACATCATTCAAGTCTTCTTTAATCAGAACTGCTCTCATTCTCCATTTCCAGCTGGAGTAGTTTACAGCATTCAGCCTCTCCATCGGCATCCCGGATGACAGGTTTACAGCCATGTTGTCCACTCTTACTTGCCTCTTTCTTTCTCTCTGCACCAACGTCACGTCAACGGCTCTCGAACCCGCTACCTTGTATGATAAGCTGGGCCCATAACCCCTGTTGGCGTGTGCGTGTATAGATCATACAAGGATGGAATCCAAGAGTCGCACAGGACAGGAATAAGCCAGGCCAGGCAAGTTTCTTGTAAGAGTCTTTACTAGGCAAAGACATTAGACACAGTTCTCTTCACAGACAGCTTTTCCCCCACACTGAGTTTTTCCAAGCATCCCACCTTATCATGCTTCCCAGCCAGCTACTGACCTTGGCAAACCTGGTGCTCTGTTCTCACAGCTTAACCCTTCTGCTTCAGGTTTCACTCTCTTTGCTAAAAACCCTGTCTGTGAGTCTCACAGCCTGCTTCACTGACCAACAGGTACAGCTCGAGGATGTGGACAAGGTGCTTGGACAGGTGCGGGCGACCACTTCTGCTCTGGATCCTTGCCCCTCATGGCTAATAAAAGCTAGCAGGAATGGAACAGCCGGCTGGGCCAAGGAGGTGATTAATGCCTCTTTACGAGAGGGAGTGGTCCCACCCTGCCTGAAACAGGCGGTGGTGAGACCGCTCCTAAAAAAACCCTCCTTGGACCCTGATAATTTGGACAACTATAGGCCGGTAGCAAATGTTCCATTCCTGGGCAAGGTCCTAGAGCGTGTGGTCGCTCACCAACTCCAGGCTCTCTTGGATGAAACTGATTATCTGGACCCATTTCAATAGGGCTTTCGGCCGGAGTTTGGTACAGAAACGGCCTTGGTTGCCCTGTATGATGACCTCTCTCGGGAGAAAGACAGAGGGAGTGTAACTCTGTTGGTTCTCCTTGATCTCTCAGCGGCATTTGATACCATCGACCATGGTATCCTTCTGGAGCGACTTACGGATTTAGGAGTGGGAGGCACTGCTTGGCGGTGGCTCTGCTCCTATCTCGGGAATCGTCTCCAGAAGGTGATGCTGGGGGAACATTACTCGAGTCCCTGGGTACTCCAATATGGAGTCCCGCAGGGTTCAGTTCTGTCCCCCATGCTTTTCAATATCTATATGAAGCCGCTGGGTGAGGTCATCAGGAGTTTTGGAGTGCGTTTCCAGCAATATGCTGATGATACGCAACTCTACTACTCCTTTTCATCTTCGTCAGGTGAGGCTGTTGATGTACTAGACCGCTGCCTGGCCACGATAATGGGCTGGATGAGAGCTAATAAACTGAAACTCAATCCTAACAAGACTGAGATGCTGTTGGTGGGAGGGCCCTCTGCCCAGATGGTTGATGTTCGACCTGCCCTAGAAGGGGTTACACTCCCCCTAAAGGAGCAGGTACGTAGTTTGGGGGTCTTATTAGACCCGCTCCTGTCACTGGAGGCTCAGGTAGCCTCGGTGGCACGGAATGCATTCTACCAGCTTCGGCTGGTAGCCCAACTACGACCCTATCTGGACAGGGAGAATCTCGCCTCAGTTATCCATGCTATGGTAACCTCTAGATTGGACTACTGTAATGCACTCTACGTGGGGCTACCTGTGAAGACGGTTCGGAAACTTCAGCTAGTGCAAAATGCTGCGGCCAGAGTTCTCACTGGGACAAAGAAATTTGACCATATAACACCTGTCCTGGCGCAGCTGCACTGGCTACCGATATGTTTCCGGGCCAGATTCAAAGTGTTGGTTCTTACCTATAAAGCCCTAAACGGCATCAGACCGCAATACCTGGTGGAACGCCTCTCTCGCTATGTACCTACCCGTTCACTTTGCTCGACATCGAAGGCCCTTCTCCGGGTCCCAACTCATAAAGAGGCCCGGAGATCAACAACTAGATCTAGGGCCTTCTCGGTGGTGGCCCCCGAACTATGGAATGCCCTCCCAGATGAGATACGCCTGGCGCCTTCTTTGTTATCTTTTCGGCACCAGGTAAAAACCTACCTTTTCAACCAGGCTTTTTAAACATTGTAAATTTAATTTTAAACCTAATATGGATTTTAATTTATAAACTCAATGGCAATTCTATTTCGGATTTTTATCATGTTATATTTTTCACACTTGCTCATATTTTAATTGTGATTTTATTTGTTGTACACCGCCCTGAGAGCTTTCTGCTATAGGGCGGTCTAGAAATGTAATTAAATAAATAATAAATAAAAATGCAAATGAAACTAATGCCTCCCCCATCCTTACCTGGATCTGAGACAGAGGTCTCCTCCTCCCCCACCCCGTGCCGACGGTTGCAAACAAAGGGCAGCCCTTGGGGAAGTCTCCCCTGCCCTGAAAATGGCTGAGCAAAGCTCCAGAGAAGCAAGGCCAGAACATTCTCCAGGGACAACATTCCTTCAATTGCTTGCAGCAAAAGGAACATAATGAATGGTTTAATAATAACGTGTGTCACGAAGACATCACTGAGCTCAGGAAATCATACCGCATGTGACAAGACAGCTGGCAGGATATCATGCAACAGGAGTACTCAATGTGGTGCCCTGCAGATGAAATTCTCAAAAATTAATGGCCATCTTGGTAAACTTAAAGGAGCTTTCCCTAACCTTGGGTCCCTAGCTGTTGTTGGACTACAACTCCCATCATCCCTGACTGCTGGCTACGCTGACTCATGCTGACAGAAACTGAAGTACAACACAGGTACCATGTTGGCTACCACGGCCATACAGCATGTGGACTGTGCTGAGGTCATAAAACCTGAGCTAGAAAGTCCATGCAAGCATGTGATAGAGAAGCAGGGCATTTCTTAGGAAGAAAAAAATATGAAATTGAACAAGGAAGAACAAGCTGAATTTAGTCTTAACGTCAAAGCTGCAGTGTTAGTTTGGCAGAAGCAGAATGGGAATGGAGGGAGATGGTGTCCGTCCAAGCTCATGCACTGCCGTTGATCTCCAGTGGTGGCTGACAAGGCAACTTGCCAGTCAGAACTTTCACTGCAGGGAACCTAGATGAGGGGGAGAGAAAAGTTTCCACCTTTCCCTGTAGTGGAGGGAGGTAAAGACAGGGGGTCCTAAATCACAGTCGACAGACATTAATGAGGACACTTACCCAGTCAGCAACTGCATGCTGGCATTGTGCAAAATGAGCCTTCCTTCCACTATCACTGCCTGAGAGGATATTCCTCTTCCCCCTTACTTGCCTCACACTGGTGGCCTGCTGGTCCACCTCATTAGCCAGCTTTGCCTACTTCTAGGCATAGGATAAGAACATAAGAAGAGCCTGCTGGACAGGGCCGGCTCCAGGAATGCTGGGGCTCTTGGGCATCAGCTTGCCCTGCCCCCTGGCATATGTGCATGTGTGTGCACATGCGTGCAGATGCACACACACACACACAGCCCCCCACACCCCCACCTACCTGTCTGCTGTCTTTTACCATTGCCCTTAACAAAGATGGCGGTCGTGGTTTCCCTAAGGGGATGATGCCTCCACCACCATCTTTGTTGATGGCACACGTGCGTGCTACGCGCACACATCTCTGCCATCAACTAAGATGGCGGCAGGGGCATCAGTACCTTTGGGAGACCGCGGCCGCCATCTTCATTAAGGGCAATGGTAAAATACAGCAGACAGGTAGGTGGGGGGTGGGAGGCATGGATTGTAGAAGGGGAGCAGAGGGGTGGCTGAGGCGCCCCCTGTAGCTCCAGGGACCTTTGGGCCAGTGCCCCACCTGGCTGCCCTTTAGAACCGGCCCTGCTGCTGGATCAGGTGAGTGACCCATGTAGTCCAGCATCCTGTTCACATAGTGGCCAACCAGATACCTGTGGGAAGCCCACAAGCAGGACCTGATTGCAAAAGCACTCCTCCTCCTGCAGGTTCCAGCAGCTGGTATTCAGAAGCAAACTGCCTCCAACAATGGAGGAAGAGCATAGCCATCATCACTATTTGATAGCCTTATCCACCATAAATTTGTTGAATCCTCTTTTAAAGCCATCCAGAGATCACAGAGGCTACTGCTTGTTACTGCTTTTGTTGTCAAAACCAAAGCTGACCCACAGGGTCTGGCTGCCATTTTTATATGCCAGAAAACATAGAGATGTTCAAGACAAAAATGGCTGCTTTATTGGTTCAGCAATTTGGATGGTGCACTACTGGAACATCACAGATGGACACAATGTGGGAAACTGTTATTTCAATAGAAGATGATGAAAAGACAGAGCATAACTAGACTGATTCTTGCTAAGCCGCATTGAACATTCTTATATTTATTTGGGAATTTGCCATTATTTTAAGATATCACATACCACACTGAGTGTAAGACGGGCGGGAGGGAGGGAGAGAGAGAGGGAGAGAGGGGGGAGAGAGAGAGAGAGAGAGTTCATATATATAGCTTTTTTTAAAAAAAAAAATGAGGTGCCAGTACTCATATCTTGATAAAAGTGCTGTGGATGCCAGCACAAAATGGCTGACATGAGCAGCAAAAAAAGAGATGATGGTACTGTTTCCCAGTGAATACTGTCACAAAACAAGTACCTATCTATCTGTCTGTCTGTCTGTCCACACACACATACAGATAGATTAGATAGATTAGATAGATTAGATAGACAGATAGATTAGATAGATTAGATAGACAGATAGAATAGATAGATTAGATAGACAGATAGATTAGATAGACAGATAGACTAGATAGACAGATAGATTAGATAGACAGATAGACAGATAGATTAGATAGACAGATAGACAGATAGATTAGATAGACAGATAGACAGATTAGATAGACAGATAGATTAGATAGACAGATAGACAGATTAGATAGACAGATTAGATAGACAGATTAGATAGACAGATAGACAGACAGATAGATTAGATAGACAGACAGATAGATTAGATAGACAGATAGATTAGATAGACAGACAGATAGACAGATAGATTAGATAGACAGACAGATAGACAGATAGATTAGATAGACAGATAGATTAGATAGACAGACAGATAGACAGATAGATTAGATAGACAGATAGATTAGATAGACAGACAGATAGACAGATAGATTAGATAGGCAGACAGATAGACAGACAGATTAGATAGACAGACAGATTAGACAGACAGACAGATTAGATAGACAGATTAGACAGACAGATTAGACAGACAGACAGACAGACAGACAGACAGACAGACAGACAGACAGACAGACCAGACTAGACAGACAGACAGACAGACAGACCAGACTAGACAGACAGACAGACAGACCAGACAGACTGACCAGACAGACTAGACAGACAGACAGACTGACCAGACAGACTAGACAGACAGACAGACTGACCAGACAGACAGACTGACCAGACAGACAGACTGACCAGACAGACAGACAGACAGACAGACAGACTGACCAGACAGACCAGACAGACAGACAGACTGACCAGACAGACCAGACAGACTGACCAGACAGACAGACAGACAGACTGAGCAGACAGACAGACAGACAGACCAGACAGACCAGACAGACCAGACAGACCAGACAGACAGACCAGACAGACCAGACAGACCAGACAGACCAGACAGACAGACAGACAGACAGACCAGACAGACCGACCGACCAGACCGACACACCGACAGACCGACCGACCGACCAACCGACCAGACCGACCGACCAGACCGACCAGACCGACAGACCAGACCGACAGACCGACAGACCAACCAGACCGACTGACCGACCGACCGACCGACCGACCAGACCGACCGACCGACCGACCGACCGACCAGACCGACCGACCGACCGACCAGACCGACTGACCAGACCGACCGACTGACCAGACCGACCGACCGACCGACCGACCAGACCGACAGACAGACCGACAGACAGACCGACCAGACCGACAGACAAACTGACCGACCGACCAGACCGACCGACCGACCGACCGACCGACCAGACCGACCGACCGACAGACCGACCGACCAGACCGACAGACCGACCGACCAGACCAACCAGACCAACCAGACCGACCAGACCGACCAGACCGACAGACAGACAGACCAGACCGACCAGACCGACCAGACAGACCGACAGACCAGACAGACCAGACCAGACCGACCAGACCGACCAGACCGACCAGACCGACCAGACCGACCGACCGGACTTACCGGACCGACCGACCGGACAGACCGGACAGACCGACCGGACAGACCGACCGGACAGACCCGACCGACCCGACCGGACCGACCGACCCGACCGACGGACCCAACCGGACCCGACCGGACCCGACCGGACCGACCGACCGGACCCGACCGGACCCGACAGACAGACAGACAGACAGACAGACAAACAGACAGACCGACAGACCAACAGACCGACAGACCGACAGATCGATAGATATGTGTGTGTATTGTTATGTTAATTTGCAGATCAACTATTTGTCTACCAGCAGCGGCATGCGTGGTGGGGCGGTGCCACCCTCCAGACTAGCATCACTGCAGCTTACCTGGATGGGGCTGGGGAGGGCAGGAACGAGATCAGGGCTTCCCAGGCAAAGTGATGGAACTAATCTGGCACTCCTTTTGGTGAACCTGCACAGCCTTGGCCTTGTTGCTGCCTTGCCACACCCCATCCAGGAAAGTTGCAGTCATGCTGGTTTGGGGGAGAGGTTCTGTTCCCCACATGGGCCAGTACTGTTGTCTATACAGGTTGCACATTCATTCTATGTTACATGTGAATGGCCTGTTCGATTTCTGCACACCAAGTGCTTCCAAATGGCGAGAGTTCAGGGGTGGGGGGGCAGATTTCTCTTTCAATTTGTAGGTTTGTTTGCCAGATTTCATGGCATTTTAATTTCAAACTGCATTTTTTTAAAAAAAGAACAGAAGAGTCACAAATCAATTGTCAGCAAAGATGTCATGAGCTACAATATGCTCAAACAAGGTGTGGGAAAATGTTCTCTCGCTTTTGTGTCACTCAGCCTGGAATCAGTTAGTTACACATTCATGGAGTAGAAGCAAAAAAAAAAAAAATTCAAAGTGTATATGAAACTGAGTATTTCTTAATGGAAGTGGATTTCTGGAATTTCATTCCCAGAGAGAACAAGTGACTGTGTTCTTAACACATTTTGTGCCAAAAGGTGTAACTTAATTGTCAGGACCATCCTTCTGAAAATTGGATGCCCTGATAAATTTGTGAATATTTTGCGACTCCTCCATGACAACATGACAGCGACAATTTTGGATTACAATGGCTCTCAAAGTGATCCATTCAAAGTGGGATCAGGCGTCAAACAGGGATGCGTCATTGCTCCGACCTTATTTGCTATTTTCATCACCATGATTCTACACCTTGTTGAGGGGAAACTTCCCACTGGCGTGGAAATCACATACCGAATGGATGGAAAGCTTTTTAATCTCAGTAGGCTGAAAGCAAAAAGTAAGGTAATTACAACCTCCATCGTAGAACTTCAATATGCCGATGATAATGTAGTCTCTGCACATTCAGAGGAAGATCTTCAAACTATCCTAAATGGCTTTGCAGAAGCATATGAAAAGCTTGACCTCTTGCTTAACATCAAAAAAACCAAAGTGCTTCATCAGCAAGTGCGAACCAATCCCTCTGTAGCACCATCAATCCAGCTTAATGGTGCGACGCTGGAGAATGTCGATCACTTTTCTTATCTTGGCAGCCACCTCTGTGTAAAAGCTGACATTGATGCTGAAATTCAGCATCTGAGCTCTGCGAGTGCCGCAGTCTCCCGAATGAAGTAGAGTGTTCAAGGACTGGGTTATTCGCAGGGAGACCAAAATGCTTGTTTACAAAGCCATTGTACTACCGACCTTACTGTACGCCTGTGAAACATGGACCATCTATAAATGCCACTCCCAACTTCTTGAAATATTCCACCAATGCTGCCTCCGGAAAATTCTTCAAATTACTTGGGAAGATAGGCGGACTAATGTTAGCGTATTGGAAGAAGCAAAGACCACCAGTGTTGAAACAATGATCCTCCAAAATCAACTTTGCTGGACTGGCCATGTTGTTCAAATGCCTGATCACCATCTTCCAAAGCAGCTACTTTACTCCCAACTTAAGGATGGAAAATGGAATATTGGTGGACAGCAAAAGAGGTTTAAAGATGTTCTCAAAGCTAATCTAAAAAAATGTAATATGAGTATCGAGAACTGGGAAGCCTTGGCCCATGAGAGTCCCAATTGGAGGTCGGCCATTATCAAAGGTGCTATGGATTTTGAAGAAGCACAAGTACAGGGCGAAAGGGACAAATGAGCTAAGCGGAAGGCACGTCAAGCAAATCCTCATTGTGATCATCTTCCATCTGGAAACCTATGTCCTCACTGTGGGAGGCTGTGTGGATCCAGAACTGGCCTCCACAGTCACTTGCGGACCCACCTTACCCTGGAAGACAATCTTACTCGGCCACAAGTGATCACCAATGAATGAATGAATGAATGAATCTGAGCATTAGAAGAGATTTTACTTGTACCAAAATAAGTCATTCATTCTTCCCTTTAAGTCAAGGGGGGGGGGACTCTGTTGGTTACAGCAATATAGAAATGAGCAATAGATCCATAACACACAATAAACATGCTAAAATGGCCCTGGTCCCTGATTTTTGTTGGCTGTGTCTCAAGGAATCCGCATCTTGCTTCCATTATCCATAGGGCTGCCTTCTGCTTTTAGAAAGACTGACACTTTACCATAAATTCTTTCCTGAGATTGGCAGTTATTATGGCAACACTGTTCCCATTGCTCTAGTTAAGGTTGTGCCTGCATTTAAATTATAAGCCCCTGTTTTCAGGAGTTTATATCTTAGCTATAAACATGTGCTTGAAAATTGGCATTCCACACACACACACACACACACACACACACACACACACACACACCAAATTCCACCTGGGAGAAAGTAACAGACTAGGATTTTTATGCATCAGAAGAAAAAAGGTTGTTGCAGATAGTGTTTTAGAAATCATTCATTCACACCAGCTTAAATATATGACTTTCTATTCTAGACAAAAGTCTCTTTAAGGACTAGTGGAGAAGGAATTTTTAAAAGCTTACAAGTCTGGAACAGATTAAAGATCTGGGTCCGGTCACTGGAATTACACCATTCTTCATGAAACAAGAACAATAAGCAACAGTGCCGCATACTGCTGGCTATTGCTGATGAGCCAGTGTACATGATACAGCTGCCACATGGAGACCATGTTAAATCATTGCACATGGTGGCTGTCTCCATGTGGTGAGCCGTTCGTGCATAGCAGCTCACCATACAAAACAGGTGGCTTTTTCCATACCACCATGCACAGACCCTTTGAAGAAAGGATGCAAATGGGGGACTTTCTCCATGTCACCACAAATCCGAAGGCTGAGCTGCAGTGATGATAATAATGACATGAAGGCAGCAACCATGTGGGCTTAGTTAAAGTGATCAGCACTGGATGGCCCAAACATATATATTCACTCATTAAAGCATTCCTGCCCCAGACCTGAGTGCTTTACTTGACAGAACGGACACCCTGTTATTTATTTTTCTGATGTACAGAGATGGGTATTTGGATATTGCCCTAAGATCTAAGTTCAGATCTTCCATAACTGGATGCAACACTGTTTTTTTCTGTCAGAATAACAGAACAGAGGATTCAGTGAACCCATGCTCTTTACTTGGCAATATTAAGTAATGTGCATGCACATCTGAATAGTTTTGAATTTAAATTATTTCCTTTTGAAATGGTTATAGCTGCAAAGTTACGTATTTTAATTATCTTTACAGGTATTTCAATTTGTTAGAAATTATGTGCTCATCAGTTAGTTGCTTATTAATATTTATTTATGTATTAATGCAGGGGTCACCAGCCTTTCAGGACCCAAGGGTACATTTCAAATTTTGAGAGTTCTGGAGGCTTCAGTCACAAAATGTCTGCCATGCGGGCACGGCATAAAATTAGAGAGTAGTCATGAAAAGCTACAAGCCTAGCTTTTCCCTTAATTGCGTTTCCATACTAGAAAAGGCTTGACCTGCTGAATTTCTGCCTACCATATAGCTGTTAAAGGCACAAGAACCCTGTTTTTCCCCAAAACTAACCCTAAATCAAAGTTAGGCAGCCATCCTCTACCCACTTACCTGGAAATAAGCCCAATTACACAAAGAGACTTACTTCTGAATAGACGTATATACTATAAGCTAACTATACAGTGAATTCTTAATAGGTCCCTGGTCTTTTACTCCTGCAAAGCAGAAAAACATGTCTAAGCCTCTTTTCAAAATTTTCACATATGACTTATGGGAGATGGGGAACACTTTTAACACTCACCCAAACTTATTGTGCAGAAAATAATTTCTAGGCATAACCTGATGGGAGGTGAACCCAGCATAGGAAAGATGCATCCTGGCTGCTAGGGAAAAACGAAGGGCAAAGTATTGAGATTCCAAGAACTGGGGGGGGGGGGGAACAGACAGAAACAGAAAAAGTGCCCTAACAGGTAGGGCAAAACAAGAGCTCTTAAGGACCCCAGGGATTCCTATTGGCTGGTGTCCAAACAACTCACTTATTAATCATAGCTCTGATCTCATTCATTGGCTAATACCACTGACAGGCAAGAGCAGCCAGCCTGGCTCATTTCACATGAATTGCTAAGAAGGGTACCTGCACGTCTTGCTCCATAATTTATTTCTAGGAGGGCTACAGGGTTATATTTTTTTTAAAAAAAAAAATGAAAGTTCCATTTCTGGGCGACCTGCTGGAGGAACCACTGACGGATATCATGGATGCAATGGCACCCGCAGGGAATAGATTGGCCACCCCTATTTTAATGCATTGAGTTATTCATAAAAATGATTGCAATATATATATATTGCAATCATTTTTATGAATAACTCAATGCATTAAAATAGGGGTGGCCAATCTATTGCCTGCGGGTGCCATTGCACTGGTCTGGTCAGTGCCTGGATGGGAGACTTCCTGGGAACCATATGTAAGCTGCCTTGGGTTTCTATCATGAAAGAAAGGCGGGGTATAAATGTAATAAATAAATAAATAATAAGGCAGGAGTGGGCAACCTTAAGCCCAGAGGCCTCTCTGTTTGGCCCATGGGTCTCTCCCTGGACATGCCTTCTCTCCAGAACACACTCCTCACTGGTCCTGCTGTGCAGTGGAGACTAGTGGCTGCAATATCAGTGGGGCCAGGAAGCCACTCCAGGTTTTAGTCTGAACTTTCAAGGAGCTGTCCAAGGTGCTGAAACCTCCTTGGTTGTTCAGACTAAAACCCAGAGTGGATTCACTACCCCCACTTTCACTAGAGCCACCAGTCTCCATTGCTGCTCTGTACTCTTCTTGAGTGTTTGAGTGCTGCAATGTGCCCTTGAAGTGTGAGAATGCTTGCTTTGATGGAGGATGAACAGCTGTTTGTGTGTGTAGAAACTTCTGAGTTTTGTATGGCTCAGATGTAGCAAAGGTAAGAGTCACATCCATTGATCCAGCCACTTTTGCCTTTGGCCCTGCCCACCTCTGACATGTGCCCCCTGAAAGGTTCCCTGTGTAGAAATGTGGCCCTTGGGCTGGTAATGGGTTCCTACCCCTACTATCATTTGAAAGTTGTTTGTTCCTCTGTGTGTGATCTCTAGTTAAAACTTCAACACTGAGTGCTGGACGCTGGCACAAGAGAATCAGTATTTTCAGCTGTTGTAAACCCACCATGAACAGAGAAAGAGAGTGAAGGAACATAATACCAGGCATTGGATAAAAAAATTGTATGAGGCTGATGAAAACATTTTTAAAAGGTATATGCAGATGAAGCACTTCCATTTTGTTGGATTGGTTGGGATCAGACTTCATGTTATTTGGATGCTTTTTATTATGTGTTAATAACAGTAGTTAAAAAATATGAACAAAATTACAACATGCAGCTATTTTATAATAAGCAGATGGTGGCTAGGCATGAATAGATTCCCAACTGTTCCTCATCAAGTCAAGAGTAGGAATAAACATTTGCTTTGTACCAGCTTGCCATAGCATCTCGTTTCATACTTACAGGCTTTCGGCTGTGTAACAGAGAAAGATAATTGATCGCCAAACCCTGTTCAGATTTGCATTGGAACACTATGGTTTGGAAAGAAGCTGGAACATCAAGTAACGTAGCAATCTTAGAAAGAGCAATTAGTGTAAAACAGCCAACACATTTCTTCTGAAGAAACACTCAGGACAAAAAGATTAATTCTTTAAAATCCTATGTGTTCAAGATCTAAAAAATATTGGGTTGTATTCAACTAAGTCCTACTCAGAGTAAACCCACTGAAATTAATGAACCTAAGTTAGTTATGTCTATTAACTTCAATGGGTCTACTCTAACTGATCCTTTCTTCAAACTGAAGTTACATATATATATTTGGGAGGGGGTGTTGTTTTTGCTTAACTTTGAATTTGTGACTTTTCCATTTTTGTCACATGGCATAGACAGAGCCAGTGTGGCGTGGTGGTTAGAGTGCTGGACTAGGACCTGGGAGACCATGAAGCTCACTGGGTGACCTTCGCCAGTCACTATCTCCCAGCCTAATTTACCCATAGGGTTGTTGTGAGGAAACAAATGGGGAGGGGAAACATAGGAAACTGTCACATACCAGGTTAGACCATATGTCCATCCAGCTCAGTATTGACTATAGTGACTGGCAGTGGCTCTTCAGGGTTTCAGGTTGGTGACATTACCTGGAGATGCCGGGGACGGAACCAGAGACCTTTTGCATACAAAAGAAATGCTCCATAACTGAGGTACGGCCCTTCCCTTGTGTCACCTTGAGGAAAGGTGAGATGTTGTTGTTGTTGTTGTTATGTGCCTTTAGGTCGATTATGACTTATGGCGACCCTATGAATGAGCGACCTCCAGTAGCATCTGTGATGAACCACCCTGTTCAGATCTTGCAAGTTCAGGTCTGTAGCTTCCATGATGGAATCAATCCATCTGTTGTTTGGCCTTCTCTTTTGCTACTCCCTTCTGTTTTCCTGCATTATTGTCTTTTCTAGCGAATCATGTCTTCTCATGATGTGTCCAAAGTAGTATAACCTCTGTGTCATCATTTTAGCTTCTAGTGATAGTTCTGGTTTAATTTGTTCTAACACCCAATTATTTGTCTTTTTCGCAGTCCATGGTATGCTCAAAGCTTTCCTCTAACACCACATTTCAAATGAGTTGAGCATAATAAATTATTCCTGGATGCCATGTGCTATACTTACAAGGTCTTAAAATATCCCTAGCACCATAGCACATTTCATGCATGGATGTACCATCCAATGGAAACTAGCCAGTCAAGCATGGGAATAGATATGTGTATGTTCATTCGCCCTGCAGAAGCCACATCACAGGATGCAATCAGTCAAAGCTTTTGGGAAGCGCAACCCCACATAATCATAATCTCAACACCTTTGCCATACAATCAGTTTGTTTGTTTTTTCCCCACTTCTAGCCTACACCAACTCAGGGAGAAGCCTGAGATAACTAGCAACTGCATTGGAGCTATCAACAGCACTCAGTCTCTAAAATTAAGCAATGCTGATGTTAAAGAATGTCACAACTACACTGCATCTTTTAAAATCTGAGCCTATCCAGCATGCATTCTACTTCATTTTATATCCCAGTCCAGTAAAGGGAGATCATATGTGTAGCTAATGCAGATTTGTGTTACAATGCTCATCTGGCCTTACTGAATTTCACAAATGTTCTGATGCAGATTGAGATGAGCATTTCCTCCCAGTGCCACATATACTGAAGGGTAAGTTGACCTGAATTGGGGTCAAAGCCTTTACTGGACCACAAATATTTTTATGTCTTCTGAGGTGTCTTCTCCCAGTTAATCCTCCTGGATGCTAGTTTAGCTGCTCCATTATCCAATTCTTCCCTTTACCTCCACTTTTGACCTGTGAATTTTATTTGAATTCTAAGCACTCTAGGGAGGAACTGCACATTTATGTTCTATAAATCATTTCCTACATTACTGGCACTGGATGAATATGAACAGAGTCAACAAAGATGCCATATCTGAAATTTGCTCTGCAGATATTCAATGATACAGTCAAAATACTATTTGAAAAAGGATGAGAAAGATATCACAAGTAAGATGGGGAAGCATGCAGTGGTTAGACCCAGTCTTTGCTAAATGTTCACCATTCAAAAAATGGTAGCAGAGTTTTTCTTAAGGACCTTTCTCTATTGGACATCATGAGATGATTGTCTTCAGATGTTCATGCCATCACAACACCTTTCAAACACACCTGCTTCAGTTATCCAGACCTATTCTTCCTTGCCTAGCTTACGATACTTTCCCACAGTCTCAAACAGCCCAAGTCCAGTCAACCATGGGCCTGCTCCAGGGCCAAAGTATATCATATGTACATCCACTACAAGCAGCAACCACATAGCAAGATGGCAACTGGTCCCAGGGTTTGGAGACATACAATCCCACTTAATCACAATCTCAGAGTTTAATTATGCAATCTATTTTTATACATTTCTCCACTACCATCACAAAAATCTGGGAAGGTGGCTAACAAAAATAAATAAATAAAACAAATAATTACTGTAAAAGAGAGGTTTAATCACCCACAGCTCACCCACTGAACTCACCCACTTGAACCTAAGCTAGGCTAGAGTGTGTCCCTTTTAAAGGTGTCTGTATTATTGTAATGAATTGTATTATACATTGTGATCTGTATCAATTATTTTGCCTGCAGATAGGAGATAACAACTGAAAAGTTATAATGGGGGGATTAATACATAAACCTTCAAACTTAAATCACACCTTCTGAAAAAAGATTCTGAGCCTGTGTTCCTAAAGTATCCAATCTTCATTCATATTAAATTATTCACATTTGTCTCAATTCCAAAAACTCTGCCTAGAGCAGACTCCTTTTGGGCCGCTGTTGGCCTAATGAAAATACCTTTAGAGTCAAATGCCTGAAAATACCTTTTCCTGGAGCAACTGATTTTGCTGGACAGAACTATGAGTTCAAATCAATCATTAGACACCAGTATTCATATCTGGCATACCAAGACAAATTCACCAGGACTGGAATTATCAACATATTGTATGGTCTGGTTGGAAACATCTATTTCGATCAGCATCACATATCTAGGGAAGTAGCCAAAAACAATATAGACAGTCAGTAGACTGTAATACTCTCTTTGCTGACAGAAAACCACAGAACCTCTAACATCTGCTTTTCTTCTGTCCGGGCAATATAGATTTATTACCTTGGCTTCCAGGTGTGCACCATTTCTTGTTACTCTTTAGCGTTTAAGGCTCATGTGTAATATGTTTCCAACTACATCAGAATTACGTGTTTGTTCACTTTGGCAGTCAAATGGAGACCAAAGGAGAAGAAAGTCAGGGGGCAGGGAAGGGGGAAAGGATTCTGTAAAGAAGAGCAAAAATATGTGAATAGTGTACAAGGAATCCATCTCCATGGAAACTTCAAGATTACAACAACTTGAAAACAGAAGCTGGACAAATCGAAGTCTAATTTTTTAGAACTAATGCATTTTAGAGGCATGTCCTGTCTAATTAACCTTTTACAGTTCTTTAAGAAGTGCCAATAAGCATATGGATAGGGGGTGATCCAGTCAACACTGTGTACTTAGGACTTTCAAAAAACTTTCCATAATGTCCCAAAAACTCCTCAGTAAGCTTAGCAGTCATGGGATAAGAGGAAGGGTTCTCTTATGGATCAGTAAGTGACTAAAGCCCTGGGCTCCTACTGGGAGAAAGGGCAGGATATAAATCTAAATAATAATAACAACAATAACAACAACAAACAACAATAACAACAACAACAACAACAACAATGATGATGATGATAAAGTACAGGAAGCAGAGAGCAGGAACACATGGACAGTTCTTAAATGCAGGGATGTCGGAAGTGAAGTCTTCCAAGGATCAGTGTTGGGACCTGTGCTTTTTAACTTGTTCATCCCTGGAGTTAGGGATGAACAATGAGGTGGCCAAGTTTACTGATGACACCAAATTAAATGTTTAGCGTGGTAAGAACAAAAAGGGATTGTGAGGACCCTTGAAAGGATCTTTCCACACTGGGTGGATTGACATTAAAATGGCTAATGTGATTTGATGTAAGCAAGTATAAGGTGATGCACATTGGGACAAAAAAATTTCCAGACATACACTAATAGGCTCTGGGGGAACAAGACCTTGAAATCATGGTGAGTAGCTCAGTGGAAATATTGACCCCATGTTTGACTGCTGTGACAAAGGCAAATTCTATTAGGAAAGGAATTGAAAATAATGCTACCAATATCATAATATTATGCAAATTGATGGTGTGACCACACTATGTACAGTTCTAGTCACCTCATCTGAAAAATAATATCATAGAGCTGAAAAAAAGGTTTAGAAAAGAAATGAAGAGACAGGTGTATAAAATTGTGCTTGCTGTGGAGGAAGTGGATAGAAGTTTTTTCCTCTCATAATATTATAACCCAGGGACATCCAACGAAGCTGAACATCGGAAGATTCAGAACAGATAAAAGACAGTACTTATTCATGGTGCATAGTTAAACTATGGAATTCATTCCCACAAGCTGTAGTGATGGCCTCCAACTTGGATGTCTTCAAATGACATTTAGACAAATTCATGGAGGATAAGGCTATCAATTATTGACCATAATGGTTATATCTATGGCCACTGTTGAAAGCAGTATACCCCTAAATTCCAGTTGCTGTGAATCACAAGTAGCAAGAGTGTTGTTACACTCAGGTCCTGGCTGTGGGCTTTTCATGGTCATTTGCTGGACTAGGTGGGCCTTTGGCCTGATCCCACAGTTCTTATGTTCAGAATGCACACAAATGTAAACCTACAATGTAGTCTTAATAATATGTTGTCATCTCCACAGTAGTAAACAATGTCCCCAAATTTCAGCCTCTGCATTTACAGGGGTTTTTTTGTAGACAAAAAAAGTGCCTAGGGCAAAAAATATCCCATGCAATCTTTAAACTTTGCCTTTGGGTCACTTTTTGTCCCAATTAGCGTTAACATATTGTGGCAAATATGATTCATCCTTTTTTAAAAAAAAACCAAAACCAACCAAGAGCAGATAATTGTCCTTCTTCAGACACAATACACATAACTTTAATATATATATTGCGCATAGCTTTGTTCTGGAACATTCTACCATCCTGAGACACACTGGATGTTTGGTCTTACAGTAGCAGACGGCGTGATGGTCTGTGCTGCTCACCTGGCCACCCTCGAGCTCTACATACTGGGACAGAGACAAGGAGGGACAAGGGGACAGCAAGATTGATTGGCACACTGGTGGAGCCATTCCAGCACTCCTGACAACAGGTTAGCCCCACATGAATCTCATTGCTGCCTTGCCCCTTCCCCTCTCCATATGCAGCAGCAACGCTGCTTGAGGGAGGTCAGATGAGTGGAGCACCCCCACCAAGCTGTCCACTATTGGGTTCAGGGTGGCAATGAGTTGTATTCACCTAGGTTCTACTCAGAATAGACCCACTGAAATTATTTCATCTAAGTTAGACATCTCCATTTATATAATGGGTCTATCCCAAGCGCGAAAACATTCAATACAGCCCAATATGTCCCCCCAAAGGCCAATATCAGTTTCTATGGAAGAGGTTTTTCCATTTCCCCCTCACATGCATCTTTCTTTTTCTTTTGTTAAATGTTACAACTTTTTTAAAAAAACAAGTAAACCACTGCAGGTAAACCTTCTTTGAGCTGACCACTGCAGGTCAGCAATTTCAAAGTAAATTGATAAGAGCGCCATTAGAGGTTCACACTTATCCCACAGGGTTACTTGTTTATTTTATTTATTTATTTATTTAAAACTTATATACCGCCCGACTAGCAATAGCTCTCTGGGCGGTGAACATAGATACAATAAAATACACTTTAATACAAAAACATCAGTCTAAAATCAAATTTCACAATCTAAAAACAGCAAAGGCTAAAATCAAATTACAAACATTACAATCATTAACAAAAAATTAAAATGCCTCGGAGTAGAGAAAGGTTTTAACCTGGCGCCGAAAGGATGATAGTGTCGGCGCCAGGCGAACCTCCTCGAGGAGACTATTCCATAGTTTGGGGGCCACCACTGAGAAGGCCCTTGATCTTGTCACTGCCCTGATGCCTCCGGGAGTCCAGGATCTGCGCCACTTCGAATTCCTCTTCCCCGTTGACTTGTATCGGTGGTGGGGGCCGCAGTTGACTACCCAAGGGGTGAGGCAGGAGAGCGGGAGTCAGCAGTGATCTATGGAAGACAGGGTGAATACAGAAGGAGGCAGGGAGTTGGAGCCGGAACGCCACCGGGTTAATTTGCTGGGTGATCCGGAAGGGACCTGCATTCCGAGCCTCCAGCTTGTGAGACGGCCGTTGCGAACGCAGGAATTTGGTCGAGAGCCATACCCGGTCCCCTACCTTCAGCGGCGGGCCTGGTTGGCGGTGGCGGTCAGCAAAGCGCTTATACGTGTCCTTGGCCTGCTCCAGCTGCTCCTTCAGGACTGCCTGCAGGGCTTGCAACTCCTGCAGCATGACATCCGCAGTGGGGACCGGCGATGGGGGTCGCACTGAGGGGAAGGATCGGGGGTGGTAGCCGTAAGAGGCAAAGAACGGGGTCTGGCGCGTGGAGGCATGCACGGAGTTATTATACGCAAACTCCGCCAGCGGTAACAGATCCACCCAATTGTCCTGTTGGAAGAAGGTGTAACACCGCAGGTATTGTTCGACGGTGGCGTTGGTACATTCTGTTTGTCCATCTGATTGAGGGTGGTGGGCGGAGGACAAGTGGATCTGGATGTGCAGGGCCCGAAACAGGGCCTGCCAGAACTGGGCGGTGAACTGGGCTCCTTGGTCAGAGATCAGGTGGTCGGGGAGGCCGTGCAACCGGAAAACCTGGGTCAAAAACAGTTGCGCAGTTTCTAGGGCAGAGGGTAGGCCGGCACAGGGGAGGAAATGGGCCATCTTGGTGAACAGGTGTACGACTACGAGGATGGTGGTCATTCCCCGGGAGGCTGGTAAGTCCGTGATAAAATCCAGGGAGACCGAGCGCCAGGGCTCTGGGGGGGTAGGCAGTGGGAGCAGGAGCCCCGGGGGCTTGCCGGGGTGGCTCTTGGCTCGCTGGCAGGTATCACAGGCCGCTACATAGTCCTTGACGTCCACTTGGACCCGGGGCCACCAGAAATCCCATAGGACCAGGTGGAGGGTTTTATACGTTCCAAAATGCCCTGCAGGCTGGCTGTCATGGCAGAGGTGGAGCACCTCTCCCTGTAGAGCTCCCGGGGGAATGTACAACCGGTTCCGGTGGTACAAGAGGCCCTGATGCAAGGAAAAGGGGCCGTCCCGGGCGGCCGTCCCGGACTGGAGCTCTCGCTGCTGGGCCAGGGCATAGGGGTCCTTTTGCTGCTGCTCCTGCACCCGGTCCAGGAGGGGTTGTGGTTGGTGTGTAGCGGAGAAGTTCTCTAGGCGGAGGATTGGGCGAAGGGGGCGATCGACCTGCTCGGCTCAGTATTCTGGCTTGCAAGAGAGCGCGTCTGCTAGGGTGTTTCGGCGGCCAGGGAGGTAGGTGACCGTGAACTGGAACCGGGAGACAAACAGGGACCACCGGATCTGGCGTTGGTTCAGCCGTCGGGCGCTTTGCAGGTGCTCCAGGTTTCGGTGGTCTGTTCGTACCTGGACCGGATGGCGTGCCCCTTCCAGGAGATGATGCCAGGTCTCGAAGGCTACTTTGATGGCCAGTAACTCCTTCTCCCAAATGGTGTAGTTCTGTTCCGAAGCGTTGAGTTTCCGGGAGTGGAACGCACAGGGGAGCAGGGACTGCTTGCTCCCCACCGGCTGAAGTAGGACCGCTGCCACTGCCTTATCCGATGCATCGGCCTCCACTATGTAAGGTCGGGTAGGGTCGGGTTGCTGGAGGATGGGTTCAGATGTAAAGGCGTGTTGGAGGCGCCAGAAGGCCTGTTGAGCGGCCTCCGTCCAAACAAACTTCTCTTTGCCTCGAAGCAGGTCTGAGATGGGCGTGGTGAGTTCGGAGAAGTGGGAGATGAACTGGCGGTAATAGTTGGCGAAGCCCAAGAAGCGCTGCACATCTTTGGGGCTTCGCGGAGCTGCCCAGTGGAGGATGGTCTCAATTTTGGCGGGGTCCATCTGGATACCCGAGGCCGAGATCCGATGGCCTAGGAAATCCACGGTCGTGAGGTCAAAGGCGCATTTTTCGAGCTTGGCGAAGAGGCGGTGCTCCCGCAGGCACTGCAGCACCGCTCGAACGTGCTCCTTATGTTCCGAGGGGTTCCGCGAGTAGATCAGGATGTCATCCAAGTAGATCACCAGGAAGCAGTCTAGGAGGTCCCGGAAGGTGTCGTTCATGAAGTGCTGGAAGAGAGCAGGCGCTTGCACAAGCCAAACGGCATCACAGTGTACTCAAAGTGCCCATAACGGGTGCGGAAGGCCGTCTTCCACTCATCGCCCTCCCGCATACGCACCAGGTTGTAGGCCCCTCGCAGGTCTAGTTTGGTGAAAATGCGAGCGCCCCGCAGCCGCTCTAACAGTTCTGGGATCAGGGGCAAAGGGTAGCGATTCCGAACTGTAATCTGGTTGAGGGCGCGGTAGTCATTGCACAGCCGGAGTTCCCCACATTTCTTTTTGACAAAGAGGACAGGGGCGGCTGCAGGGGACGTGGAAGGGCGAATGAACCCTCGGCACAGGTTCTTGTCTAGGAACTCTCTGAGGGCTGCCAGTTCGGGTTCTGACAGGGAGTAAAGCCGGCCCACGGGAATCTTGGCTCCGGGGAGCAGATCAATGGGACAGTCGTAAGGACGATGGGGCGGCAACTGGTCTGCCTCTTGCTTCCCAAACACATCCGCGAACTCCCGGTACTGCTCCGGTAAGGCCTCGAGCGCGGAGCTTGCCTCCTGGGTCATCAGGATGTGCTCCTTTGGCCTCCAGCAGTTGGCTTGGCAATAGGGGGATCCGAGGGTCAGCCGGCCCATGGACCACTGGATGATGGGGTCGTGCCACTGGAGCCACGCCAAGCCCAGCACAACCGGGAAGTGGGGTGCGGCAGCCAGGTAGAACTGGAGGCTTTCCTGGTGCTCTCCCAGGGCCACGTCGAGCAGCACTGTCTCCTGTACTACAGGGCCCGAGGCGAGAAGCCGGCCATCAATAGTCTCCACCAGGAGGGGGTGGCGAATGGGTTGACTAGGAACCCGGTGGAGCTTGGCAAAGGGCACGTCCATAAAATTGCTGGTGGATCCTGAGTCCAGCATGGCGGGTACTTGTAGGGTCCCCCTTCCGGGGACTGTCAGTTTGATTAACATGGTCAGATGCTTGGGCAGTGAGGAACTGAGGTGGCAGGCCCCTTGAACCATGAGGTTGCCCCGGCTCAGGGGCCTGTGAAGGCCGGGGCATGGGCGTTTCCCGAGGCAGGGGCTGTGGGGCGTTTCACGGAACACTGGGCTGCAAAATGTCCCGGGGCCCCGCAATACAGGCAGAGGCCCTGTTGCCAGCGTCGCAGCTTTTCGGCCGCAGAGAGATGTGGCCGAGCCCCTCCCAGCTGCATCGGTTCTGCCGGGGGTATAGGGTCCTTGCCGACAGGCTCCAAGGGCCCAGCCACTGGGGCTGATGCTCTGTAGACTGGCTGGGGTCGGTTGGCAGCACGCCTGCTTTCCAGCCTCCCATCAATCTGGAGACACAGGCGTATGAGGGCTTGCAGGGTTCCAGGGCGCTCCACCCTAGCTAGCTCATCTAGGAGCTCATCTGACAGCCCCTCCTGAAACTGGTCCATGAGAGCAGCTTCGTTCCACCCCAGGGTTTGTTGCAATAGATGAAAGTCTGTTACATATTCCCCCAAGGGGCGTCGGCCTTGCCGCAGCCTGCATATCCGGCGGTTGGCTGTGGCAGATTGGACTGGGTCCTCGAACATAGCCTTCAGTTCTCTGGTGAAGGCGGCTAGGTCGTTGAGCATGGGGCTCCGCTCGAGGAGCAGGGGCGTGGCCCATCTAGCTGCCGTCCTGGTGCAGAGGTTAATCAAGAATCCCACCCGGGTCTTATCATCTGGGAACGCCTCTGGGCATAACTCCATGAAGAGCTGGGCCTGGGCCAAGAAGGCTGAGAGCTGGTCAGAAGCCCCAGTAAATTTCTCTGGGAGAGTCACAGGGCACTTGGCTCTCCCTGTAGGGAGAGGGGGTGGGGCTGCTGCTAGCTGGGTTTGCAAGCCTTGGACAGCCAACAGCAGCTGGTCTACTTGTGAGCGCAGGAGCAAGTTTTCCTGCTGGAGTTGCTCCATGGTCAGCACTTCCCCCACTCCTTTGTTGCCTGCTTTGTTTGGGCTGACTGCAAACTGTCAGCTCTACACTGCATCAGCAGTGCCAGGGGGGGCTGGAAATTCCTGGGTCTTTGGCAGGGAAGGAAAGTCCTTAGCCAGCAGTCAGGTTGTAAATCTGCCAGGCCTATCCGAAGCGTACTTGCCGAGTCAGAAGTCCAGAAGCGAGGTCAGTGGAGGTCCGGGATCAATTGTCAAGGGGTCAGTCAAAGAGATGCTGCAGGGAAACTAGGTCTACACAAAGCCACACCTGACGTTGCAGTCAGCAACAAGCTGCAGCCAAGGTGTGCCTTATAAAGAGCAAGGTTGACAGCAGGTGTGAGTCCTCAGCATTTGGGTCTTAAGGAGACAGGCCTGCCTCTCTTCTGCCTGACCTTCTGCTGTCTACGTTCTGCAGGTGAGGGGGGGTATCCTGTTCACTGTCTGTGTCTGGCTGCAGGGACTCTGCTGTATCTGGGGTGCTCTGCAGCTGAGGGGGAGAAGGAGCTGGATTCTCAGGAGGCTCCTCCGTGTCTCCTTCTGAGTCTGCTGCTCCTGGGTCTGCTGCTGTCACTCCCGAGTCGTCCTCATCTGAGGAGTCGTCTGACGGGGCCATGACAGATAACATCACTCCTGTGTTGAAGGAGTTGCATTGGTTACCGGTTGTGTACCAAACCCAATTCAAGGTGTTGGTTTTAACCTTTAAAACCCTATACGGTTGTGGCCCAGCCTATCTGAAGGAGCGCCTCCAGCATCGACAGGTATGCCGCTCAACAAGATCGACCTCAGAGGGCCTTCTCTGGATCCCACCAGTCAAAATAGCTAGGCTGGTGAGGACTCGAGAGAGGGCCTTCTCAATAGTGGCCCCCACCCTCTGGAACTCTCTCCCAGGTGATATACGCCATGCCCCGTCTATAATGAGTTTCCACAGGACTCTGAAGACTTGGCTTTTTAGGCGGGCGTTTGAGATGGGCTAGTTTTTTACTGTTTTTAAATTTTAATTGTTTTATATACTGTTTTATCTTGTACGTCGCCCAGAGTGGCTGGACAACCAGCCAGATGGGCAACTAACAAATTTAATAATAAATAAATAAATAAATAAATAAAATTGGAAGGGGATGGGGTTGGGGAGGGAGGGGCAAAGGAAGGGGGAGGGAGGGGACAAGAGGGAGGGGATAGGAGGGAGGAGAAGGGAGGGTGGGTATGATCATTTGCATACTTTTTGAGATCCGTGGGATTTATTTCTGTGCAATCATGTTTGAAAATGGAAATGGACTGCCTTCAAGTCGATCCTGACTTATGGAGACCCTAAAGGTAAAGGTAAAGGTGCCCCGCACTTATAGTGCGAGTCATTTCCGACTCTTAGGGTGATGTCTTGCGACGTTTACTGGGCAGAACGTATATATGGGGTGGGATTGCCAGTTCCTTCCCCAGTCTTTCTTTACCCCTCAGTATCCAGAGGTGGTTTTACCATTGCCTTCCTCTGAGGCTGACAGCCAGCTGGGAAAACTCAGGGAGGAGAGCTTTGCAGCAGCCATTTTTAATCTGTATGTTAGAGCCCTTCTGAAGATTAAGAACAAAGGTCTGCAATACAGTGACTCAGAATCGTTCTTGAGTGAGTATAATGTTTTATAAATATCAGTTTGAACTAAATGCTGCTCATATACTACAGCTGAAATTGTGAAAAGAATCAAATATACAGGATTCTCACGTTTTCAAACACTTTAACATAAGCAGGTTCACTAGCTTAATGCAATTAGTTTCATAAGTAGAGATTGTAGCTTATACTACAGTTAGGTTGACAAGGGTAGAGACATGCCATTGTCAATTTTTTTTGTTCTCAACTCAAACATTGTGTGAACCTCTAAATAGTTTAGCTGACCTGCATAGGTCAAATCCTGTTTAGCATCAAAATAGATTTTAGGTTAAAGTTATGGCATGAATATATAAGGAATGCAAAAATAAGCTATGCAGCCCAATTTGTATCTGTGTTTACACAGAAGTCCATTGAGTTATGAGATTTACTACAAGGTAAATGTACATAGGAAGCAGCTGTTTAAGCCACAATTCCCAACACAGAGTTCCTATTGGAAAGAAACTTCCCCAGTATGTTCAGGAATTCTGTAAAAGTTAAATATTATTATTTTTTTCTAGAGTTACAGTGACAGCATGGCTTCTTTGCAGCATGCACTGATTTTTCAATACACACACAAATAGAAAGAAAAAATGGTTGCTTTTCTGATTACTAGCAGGAAAATGTCCAAAAAAAGCCATTGCTTGATGCCTGGTTGCTGCCATCAAAGAAAACAGCTTCTGCCTCAGAAGAATTGCCTAAAGACACATAGTAATTCAGCAAGCTGAATGAAGACGATCAACACCTTAAGGTTGATCCTCAAGAAAGAGATGGACCGCCATATTCATCCATCAGATTTGTGCCAACAAAATCCTATCCAAAAAGTAAGGGTAATAGGTCTTGTCAGCTGAAATGGTTTGAGAAGTTCACCTGGCTTCATTATGATGTGGGTCGTGATGTGGTTCTTTGCCATGATTGGATGATGAGCGTAGGGTACAGGTGGGTTCGTGTCGGGAGAGGCGTTCCATCATGTATTGTGGTCCCAAGCCGTGTAAGGCTTTATAGGTTAAAACCAGCACCTTGAATCAAGCTTGGAAACATACAAGCAGCCAATGCAAGCGGGCCAGAAACGGTTTTATATGTTCGGACCGTCTGGTCCCTGTTACCAAACTGGCTGCTGCATTTTGCACAAGCTGCAGCTTCTGAACCGTCTTCAAAGGCAGCCGCACATAGAACGTATTGCAGTAACCTAACTTGGAGGTTACCAGAGCATGGACAACTGAAGCCAGGTTATCCCTGTCCAGATAGGAGAGTAGCTGGGCCACCAACCGAAGTTGGTAGAATGCACTCCGTGCCACCGAGGCTACCTGAGCCTCAAGTGACAGAGATGGTTCTAGGAGAACCCCCAAGCTACAAACCTGCTTCTTCAAGTACAATGGATGGGGTTGAGTACAACCCCATCCAGGACAGATTAGACATCCACCATCCGGTCAGAAGAACCACCCACTAGCAGCATCTCAGTCTTGTCTGAATTGAGCCTCATCCAGTCCATTATCACAGCCAGGCACTGGTTCAGCACATTGACAGCCTCACCTGAAGAAGATGAAAAGGAAAAATAGAGCTGCATGTCATCAGCATACTGATGGCAATGCACTCCAAAGCTCCAGAGGACCGCACCCAATGGTTTCATGTAGATGTTGAACAGCATGGAGGACAGAACTGACCCCTGCAGAACCCATCCTGGAGAGTCTGGGGTGCCGAGCAATGTTCCCCAAGCACACAATACCAATACCACAATGAGCCTGAGAAGAAAAATGTGCACCACCTTCTGGAGCCGACCTGCCAAGTAGGAGCAGAACCACCGCCATGCAGTACCTCCCACTCCCAACTCAGCCAGTGTTCCCAGAAGGATACCATGGTCAATGATATCGAAAGCTGCTGAGAGATCAAGGAGAATCAACAGAGTCACACTCCCCTGTCTCTCTCCCAACAGAGGTCATCATACAGGGTGACCAAGGCTGTTTCCGTGCCAAAACCAGCCCTGAAACCTGACTGAAATGGATCCAGATAATCGGTCTCATCCAAGAGTGTCTGGAGCTGGCCTGCCACCACTCGTTCAAGGACCTTGCCCAGGAATGGAACATTTGCCACTGGCCTATAGTTATTAAGATTTTCTGGGTCCATGGAGGGTCTCTTCAGGAGTGGCCTCACTACCGCCTCTTTCAGGAAGCCAGGGACCACCGCCTCTCGCAGAAAGGCATTAATCACCTCCCTGGCCCAGCCGGCTGTTCCATCCCTGCTAGCTTTTATTAGCCAAGAAGGGCAAGGATCCAGCACAGAAGTGGTTGCACGAACCTGTCCAAGCACCTTGTCAACGTCCTCAAGCTGTACCAACTGAAACTCATCCAAGGAATCGGGACAAGGCTGTACTCTGGATACCTCGCTTGATTCATCTCTTATAACACTGGAGTATAAGTTCTGGCAAATGCTTAAGATTTTATCCTGGAAGTGCCTAGCAAATTCATTACAGCGGGCCTCAGTTGGTTCTACCATGTCCTTGGGGCCAGCATGTAATAGCCCCCGGACAATTCTGAAGAGCTCCGCTGGGCGGCAAATTGACGATTTGATAGTGGCAGCAAAATATTGTTTCTTTGCTGCCCTCATTGCCCCCAAATACAGCTTACCATCGGCACTTACCAGTGTCTAATTGCATCCACCAGGAGTTCGTCTCCATCAGCACTCAAGCCGTCTCCTGTATTGTTTCATTGCTCTCAACTGTTGGGTATACCATGTTTTTCTCTTTTTTCTCTTTTCTTTTCTTTCTTTCTTTTTTATCCAAGTGTATTTATGATTGTGACAGTGCTAGAATGTGACAGATGTATTGTTTACTTAACCCATTAAATAAGCAGATGTAAAAATGCCCCTTCTGGTAGGTCATCATGACATGACCTGCCTGCCAGTCTTGAGTCCCCCCCCACCTTGAAAACAGTTCCGGGGTCCCTGGAAGTGCTTCCACTAGTGCAAGGTGAGGCACCCCTTTTCCACCAGTCCTCTCTGCCAATCACAGCCATCTATGCCATATTCCATACTGTCCCAGATGGGCCTTTGGAAAGGGCCATAGCTCAGTAGCAGAGCATCTGCTTTGCATGCAGAAGGATCCAGGTTCAATCCCCAGTATCTCCAGGTATGTCTGGGAGTGTCTCCTCTTTGAAAGCCGCTGCCAGACCGTGTAGACAACACTGAACTAGATGGATCAATGGTCTAACTCAGTATAAGGCAGCTTCCAATGTTCCTATGATCCCCAGTCCTCAGGATAAGCTTTTGGGTAGTAGTGGGGCTGCATTGCAGAGGAAGAAATAGGCAAATATTACATGCCCTGCCTTGCACAAACAAAAATGCTTGCACTAGCGCAAGACCACCACTGGATACAACCCTCTGTTTGTGCTATATGGTTCAGCCTGTTCTTTCTGTAGCTGTCTTACTGGGAAACCTCTGTTACGGCTTTGTTTTTTTGTTTTGTTTTGGTTTGGTCATAGATTTTTCATCACGTGCATGGCATAGCAGTCAGTGGGTGGGAAAACGTACCTGAAATGAGATGCAGCAGCATGTGAACGTGTTCCTTGGCTTCTGTTTGCTTGTAGCCATAACTTTGTGACTGAATCTCAGGTGAATAAGTGGCATATGCTTTTCTCTTGACTGCAGCCTCTGCTCCTAGGCACTGGGTCAGTTTGCATATCTGAACTGGCACCACACTTTACATGCACACAACAATTGCACGGAGAAAGGTTAGCATGAGCTGGATTGTACAGCTGATCAGTGAGCAGCAATCACGACCATGGTGACTCCCTCCCTACCAGCAAAGATGGCTCCCGCATCAAAGAGAGAGAGGAAGCTCAATGGATTCCAGTAGGTTGTACTTACCATGTACTTTACACCTAGAAATTCGGCAAGTTTTATTAGCATGCACCATGATTGCTAATACATCTGTATGCTACCTTTGCTGTGCACAAACCTTTGCAGGGCTCCTATTCTTAACAATAGCAGAAGCTTTCTGTCCATCTGTTCCTCCTCACACCCCAAGAGAAGAAGTGGATTGTGTTAAATATGGCCTTTGTGCTGACGTGCTGGTTCAGATAACGAACGCTGGAATGCAATTTGAAACATCTCTTTAAAACGATCAGGACTTTCTATCCCCCATTTACATTCAGATTGGTCACAGCTACTTGTTAGTAATCCAGCATCTTAGAGGTAATAATTAAAGAAGAAAGTCTGGCTTTACTGGTGACGTCCTCTGAAGACTAAAGAGGAAAGAAGTGGCCCCGTTAATTCTCAGTAATCTGATACTAGGATTTGAGATTGCTATGGGCAATTAGGCTTGTGGGATTTTTTAAAAAAAGACAGTGCCCCAAGGCCAGAAAAAAGAAACTGGCCAAATTATGGAAGATCAGTGCAGCAGGGTGCATGGCGCAGAAAACTGGCAACAGAAAACACTGCAGGGATTCAGGGCCCTGCTGGATTGCACCCTGAAGAGAAAATTAAAAAGGTTTAAAAAATGTAGCAGATGAGTACAAGCTAGGGCAAGATGTCTAAAGCCATAAAATGAGGCTAAATCTCAAAAAACATGAAAATTGACAGGGTGGTGGCAGTTTATGATACTTCATTCATTAACAGCAATAATTAAAGTGGAGATGACAAAGCCTTAATACCTGCCTGCAGTGCACCTTGTGGTTACAAGCTAGGACAAGATTGTTTTAAGAACAAAAAGTAAGGAACCTATCCTGCAGAACATCCATTCCCTATGTGTGGGAGGTGATGGTATGGAAGATGTGAGTTTTTTTGCTTTGACTAATTACAGTATGAGTTTAGATTGTTGGTGAAATGGAAATGGACTGCCTTCAAGTCGATCCCGACTTATGGCTACCCTATGAATAGGGTTTTCATGGTAAGCAGTATTCAGAAAGGGTTTACCATTGCCTCCTTCTGAGGCTAGTCCTCCCCAGCTGGCTAGGGCCTGCTCAGCTTGCCACAGCTGCACAAGCCAGCCCCTTCCTTGTCTGCGACTGCCAGCTGGGAGGCAACTGGGCTCCTTGGGACTATGCAGCTTGCCCACAGCTGCACAGATGGCAGGGCACATAACCCCTGAGCCACTCACTGTAGGGGTGATCTTTAGCTGGCCCTTGATGCCCAGGAGACACGAGCAGGGATTTGAATTCACAGACTCTGGACTCCCAGCCAGGCTCTCCTCCACGCTGTGTTGGTATCTGACAATAAAAATAGACCAGATAATAAGATATATCACCTCACAATACTTCCGCTAGCAGATGATAAGATATGAAAGAAAAGAGGGGTGTAACATGGACCATTGTCTTCAAGGCCTTATTTGGCAAAGTCTTATGTAGAAACATGTTGGCAGTCATGAATGGCTAATGGTGTAATTCTGTATTGGACATAAGCCCAAGTGAGTTCTCTGGGGCTTGTTTCCAGGTAAGTACATGCAGGATTACAGCCTAAGGATTTTATCAGAGAGCAAACAATTGTTCATAAACAGAAATATGAACAGTTCTAAGCCTAAACCCACTTAAAAAAATTTGTTAACATTTTATTTTACAAGTCCTGAAAAATCACACAACATCATAATTGTATAATCTTCATTTTATAAACACCAAGAACCATCAAAACATCAGCTATAAAGGCCATGTAATTTTTAACTTTAAGTAATTTTCTTAATTACTTAATACTTCATGGGAATGAAAGAAAAGTATTTTTAAATGTTCAACTGTTTGTGACACACACACAAGCACATCTAAAAACATTTACCCCAATCATGGCCAGTTCCAGAGGGTGCCAAGGTTGGGCATTTGTTGGAGGCCCAAGACCAGCAGAGGACCCATCACCGAAACATTCCACCTCAGGTCCTGCTTGTAGGCTCCCCATAAGCATCTAGTTTGGCTACTGTGAGAACAGAATGCTGGGCTAGATGGGCCACTGGCCTGATCCAGCAGGGCTCTTCGTATATTTCCACACCACACAGAGAATCCAAGGCTTACTCACATTTTATTCTAGAATCAATGGAGACTAAGGGCTCATCCAGACGGAGCGGGATAATCCAGGTTTTCCATACCCGTTTTGTCAGCTGACAGTCCTCACTTGCCCCTTTTCCCGCTCCTTTCCCGCTTTTTGCTGATATTAAAAACACGCTTTTTTACCGGCCGCACACGCAGCCCGAACATGCGGCATCTTCTCCCTTTTTTCCTATCCATGCCCATGACACATCTGATTTGTTGGGAAAATATGACGTCTGCTCCCCTCTCCCCTTCCACTGCTATCAGTTCTGCGCATGCATGCTTGAACGCGGAAGCGCAAAAAGCTGGCAGTCATGGCCCAAACCGAATTTGGAGGAGGCGGCCACGAGTCCTCCCGTAGCCTGTGGGGCCCTGGGCAAAATCATAGGTGACTGATGAAAGGGCAGCGGGCAGCACAAAGAACCCACTCAGGCAGGGGATTCGCACCTCCCCCCTAAAAGCCGTGAGCACGCCTGCTTCACAGCTGATGAGCCGGGATCGGGCAGCACAAGGAATTCACTCAGGGGATTCAAACCTCCCGCCAAAGTACCTCACACAAACCCAATTCACAGCTGATGAGCAGAGAGGGGGGAAGCTGTCCAGCCACTCATCTGGGGATGGGGGATGCCCCAAGAGCGGGAAGCGAGTTACGAGGCTGCACGGCTACAAAGGAGAAAAACACGCCACAGCCCACCCAGCTTCTCATCGCACACAAACAACACCTATGGTTACGGTGTCCCCCACTTTACAACACCATGTCTGCTTGGCAAGTCTTGCAGAACTGCGCATTTGTGGTAAACCAGAATAGTTATTCCATTTGGCAAGCGAGTTCTTGGATATTTCCCGTTTCAGCTTGCCAAACACTCCCTCTGTTTACAGTTAGCCATAAGTCAGGATCGCAGCTAATTCTGTTGCTATGGGCGAAAGGCTATAGCTCTGTGACAGAACACCTATAGCAGCATATCTGCTTGGCAAGTCTCGCAGAAATGCACATTCGTGGTAAAGCAGAAAAGTTACTCCATTTAGCAAGTGGCTTCTTGGATATTTCCCTTTTCGGCTTGCCAAACACTCCCTATTGCAGCCATTTATAGGCCCCAGCAAGTACATCATAATTGGGGCGCAAAAGTGATTTGTGTTTCCCCTTCCAGTTTCCCTTTCCTTCTGCTGCTTTCACAAATATGCTTTCTTGCATTTCTGCAATCACATTAATCCAAAACGGTTAAACAGCCCTGTTACACTCCTTTTTATATACACGAACGTCTCAATTCCCATATACTTTGGAAAGCAATGCAGCAGCGGTTCCCTTCACACAAAGAGTGTGCGCCGGGCTCTCTAGGAGGTCAGAGTGCCGGCCTCTACTTCCTGCTTCTGCGCAAACCTGCATTTCCGCACCTGCGCGGTATATCCAACAGCACTGATTGGCCACGTTTTCCCGGGCGACGTTTCCACACAAGCGCAAACGTGCAAAGGACGGGATTGGCTGGAAAAGAGGAGGGGGACTGGGGAACCGCCCCAGGACCCCCCGTGCAACAGCGTCATCTCTTAAATCCGCGGTATTGCGTCCGAGCGGCCGAAGGAACCGAGGATGATTCACGCTTTTAAAAAGTGTATCGCATTTTCCGCGGTTGTGCGAAAGCGGATTTAACCGCGCGAAAATGCGCTTTTGCACTCGGCGTCATCAGGACGACCGAAAAATAATGAGAACACAAAGCGGTCATGTCACACATTTTGCAGTCATCTGGATGAGCCCTAAATATTTTTTTTCTACCTAGTCCACACACAATCTGTATCTACTGCATATTTTTGTGTCCCTGAAAAACACTTCTTGAGAAACTGGTTTCATTTTGAAAATAAAAGCTCATTAAAGATTGATTCAGCGTTACCCTGCAGTGAATCCATTTGAAAGCAGATGTAGATGGTCCCAGCAATGGTGTGTGCATGTGTGTATCCACACCTGCCCAATGATATTGTGGGTTGGAGTATGAGTGAGTCTGAATCCTAGCAAGATGGAGGCACTGTGGGTTGGTGGTTCCTGAGTTCAGATAATTGGTCAGTTGCCTGCTTTGGATGGGGTCGCACTCCCTCTGAAAGAGTAGATTCGGAGTCTGGGGGTGCTGCTGGATCCATCTTTGTCACTAGAGGCCCATGTGACCTCAGTGGCTAGGAGTGCCTTTTACCAGCTTCAGCCGTTTCTGGACTGGGATAGCATGGCCGCTGTTGTCCATGCACTGGTAACCTCCAGGCTGGATTACTGTAATGCGCTCTATGTGGGGCTGCCCTCGAGGTTGGTCCAGAAGTTGCAGCTGGTGAAAAATGCGGCGGTGAGACTGCTCACTGGGGCAGGGTATCGCCAACATGTCACCCCACTGCTGAAAGAATTGCACTGGCTGCCCATTTGCTACCAGGCCAAGTTCAAGGTTATACTTTTGGTGTACAAAGCCCTATACAGCTTGGGACCAGGATACCTGAAAGACTGTCTTATCTCTTAACCCAGTCGATCACTGCACTCTGCAGGTGAGGGCCTCCTGTGGATACCATCTTATCAGGAGGTCTGTTCTGCACAACATAGGAAACGGACCTACCCTGTGGAATTCCCTCCCCTTAAATATTCAACAGGAGCCAACTCTGTTATCTTTTCGGTGCCTATTAAAGACTTTCCTCTTTCAACAAGCCTTTTAAGTTGAGACCTATCCCAGTCTTCATCTGTGTTGGAATTGCTTTTTAATATATTCTTAAACTTTATTTTTTAAAATGTTTTTAATCTTAGAAGATGTTTTGATAGCTTTTTTTAAGTAATGCTTTTGAAGAGGTTTTTGTTTTAATAATAATAAATATCATGGAAAATCATAATGGAAATCATGATGTCATTCTCTTTACAAGCTGATGCCCTTGTGGTGTAATTAGATAGCTGGTGGACATCAGACACGGACATAGGACATAATTCTTCTCCTGTGTTTCCCCTTCCCTTGTACTCTTGAAGAGAAAACTACTGTTTTCTTATCTGTTCACATCACCCTGACAATTGAGGGCCAAATAACAACTTGACAAAATTATTCACTGACTCATCACCTGCCAAGGGCAGAAAGGTAAAATTGTGTTCAGTAGCCTGAAACTGGTATAAAAAGAAAGACAGAAGTGATACTCCTCAATAATTCAGCTACTTACATCTCTTCCAGCTTAGGTGTGTGTGGGGGGGGTAGTGACAGAGGCTGTACAGGAAGTGTCTGTATTGCCTGTCTATCAAGTTTTTTTGAATGAGTTTTGATTGTACCTGAGGCAGCAGATAAGGTACTCTGGAAGATTTGCACCAGATTCCCCACTCCAGACCCTTGACTATCCTGGCTGGTGAAAGCCAGACAGACCACCTTGGCAAGCCTTGGCAGCATGGTAGTTCAGAGATCTCAGACACAGGAGCTGAATGCGGCCCTCCAGACCTCTCTTTCTGGCCCTCTGTACTATCCCCAGACCACCCCTGCTTTCTCAAGCCACACCCCTCACAGGCTTTGTCCCCCAAGTGTTAGCATATTGAACTCTAATAAATGCCTCTTGGTTATCTGGGTAGAAGATAGAGAGGGGTGTGTGAGTGTGCATAGATCGTCCCAGAGTGCAGGACACGGAATAATGGGCTCAAGTTGCAGGAAACCAGGTTTCGACTGGACATCAGGAAAAACTTCCTAACTGTTAGAGCCATATGACAATGGAATCAATTACCTAGAGAGGTAGTGGGTGCTCCAATACTGGAGGCCTTCAAGAGGCAGCTGGACAGCCATCTGTCAGGAATTCTTTGATTTGGATTCCTGCATTGCGCAGGGGGTTGGACTTGATGGCCTTATAGGCCCCTTCCAACTCTACTATTCTATGATTGTATGATTAGCCTACTGTACAAAGGCAAAAATGTACATATATTGCTTCACCCATGTTTGCTTCTGGCCCACCCAGCACTGGTATCTGCCAGAGGGGCATAGGCATAGGCCATCTTCCTTGAAGACAGTGGACAGTGGGGACTTCCTTGAACAATTATTGAATCATACTAACTTGAGAAACTTTCAGTCAGGTGTTTTTGTTGGGAAAGGGGGAAAGCTATGTTCTTGACAGAGTTGTGTCCGGTCAGCTCAAGATGCTTTTGAATGAGGTCGATATCTGGATCCATGTCAACCTGCTTTTCAGGCCCACTGTAGTCACCCTGGTTGATGATACTGGGAAAGGGAGGGGTAGAATGTGATCTTCTGATCTTTTGATACCGTAGGAACATGGGACACTGTCAAATACTGTCAGACTACTGGTCCATCTTGCTCAGTATTTTCTACACCACTGTTCTTCAACCTTGGGTCCCCAGATGTTGTTGGACTACAACTCCCATTATCCTTGGCCATTGGCTAACCTGGCTAGGAGTTGTAGTCTGACAACATCTGGGGACCCAAAGTTGAAGAATAGTGGTCTACACTGACTGCCAATGGCTCTCCATGGTTTCAGACAGGAGCGTCTTCCAGTCCTATCTGAAAATGCTGGAGACAGAATCTGGGACCTTCTGCATACAAACCAGATGCTCCATCACTAAGCTACAGCTCTTTCCCACAGCCTACCCTCACTGTGGTATCCTTCTGTACCACCTTGTAAGACTAGAGGTTTATGGTGTTTCTGCTGCAAGCTGTGGTGAAGACCACCAACTCAAATGGCTTTAAAAAGGTTTGGAGAAATTTGTGGAGGACACTGGCTACTATAGGCTCAGAGGCAGTATGCCTCTGAATATCAGTTGCTTTAGGACAATTGGCTCCAAAATGATGATTGTCCTCATGCCTTGCTTGTGGGTTACCCAAGAGGGAAAGGATCATTCCTCAGTGTTAGAGCAGATGCTGCATATGCTGAAAGTCCCAGCTTTAATCCATGGCATCTCAAGACAGAAAAAGACGCTTCTCTGAGAGTCAGTCCCAGTGCAGACAATATGGAGCTAGATGGATCAATATCCTTACTTGGTAAATGGCAGCTTCCACTGTGGGAAGCAAGATCCTAGACTAGATGTAGCTTGGTCTGATCCAACAGGGCTATACCTATCCTCTCTTCACCTGCATTGGTTAGGATATTAATAACTTTCTTGAAAAATAGTAAAATAGTATGTGCAAATATAGTATGTGGTATGACTACTTGGTGCTTGTTTTGGTTTTTAAAAATGAGGTGCCGGTAGTCATACTTTGATAAAATTGCTGTGTCTGCCAGCACAAAATGGTTGCCATGGGCAGAAAAAAAGAGAGAGGTGCTGGTACTCTGTGCCATTGAGTACCATCACCAAAAAAAGCATTGTGATTACTTGATTGTTTTTTTAAAAAAATGCATTTTTAGCCAGGTAAGCTGTTCATGTTCTGTTCTTGAGAGCATGGCTCATTATACTGCAGAATCATCTTAATCCGTCTTCTGACACAGTTTTCCTCCAGGGAATATGTTCTAGTTGATATTTCTGTAGGTGTAAGAAAAAATGATATCCTACCACACTGTCAGTTTGTAGAACCCTGAAACTGAGGAGCATCCATGTTTGTCTGTTTAATTAAGTGACTTCTTGTTTAACTAGAAGCATATGAATCCTTATTGTTGTGGAACTTAATTTTCATACTCGCTTCACAACTAAAAATGTGCATGACCATCATTGAAGTGCAACCCCCTGTACCATTTGGTGATATTTGGGGGGAGGGGATTTCTAAAATAAAATAAACAATTGGGATTACTAGTTCATCAGGAAGTATTGCCCCCACTCAGCATATGCTAAATTTGATGGGAACACAGTGTCATGACATCATCATTTGCATAATGTCATTCCTGATTGGCTAGGATCACTCATGTGATCAGTCCAAGAAGAACATCCCTTACTTTAAAAGTTTATTCCCCCTTTGTGATATCAGAATGCAGTCAGATCTGATTGACTACATAGCATTGTTACATCATCACATTCTCTGATTAGATGGGATCATTTAGGATGGACAATAAAGCCCTAACCAGATACAGTGCTAAACAGTCTCATTATTCTGATACCATTTCCAATTCCTTTGTTTTCCTGGCAGCTGCTGGTTGACATAATTTTGCCTTCATTGCTATTTGATCTGATTGGTTGCTGAAAACTACATATTGATCCTGTGTGCATCATTATGGTAGATATAGCATTATCCCATCATTTACAAAATCACATGGGTTGCTACAACCAATTTGGTTTAAACAAATAAGGCTGCAGTCCTATGCAGACTTGCTTGGGAGTAGCAACCACTGAACTGAATACATGTGTAGAATTGTACCACAAATAAATGTATATATTATGTGATATCAAAGTATATTTACATATATAGGGCTGTATTCAACGAAGTCCTATTTAGAGTAGACCAAGTGAAATTAATGAACCTAAGTTAGTCATGTCCAATGGGTCTACTCTGAGTAGGAATCATTGACACTGCCCATTGTGTTCAAGTGTTCTTACAGACATAGACTTACACATGTATTAGCTGGAGTGGTTTAGTTCTGAGTATAACCCAGATTGGATCTTCTAACCTTTAAAACAACTGTGGTGGGAATCAATGGGCCTATTCTGAGTAGGAGTATCACTGAATACCACTTATAGAATTGTTTTGTAAATAAATCTATCTGAGACACCAATGCAAGCTACTTGCTGGGGCCATTTATATGAGAAACACTTTTCTCCAACTCCATTGGAAGGTCTAATATTGTGCTGTGAAATATTCATAACCTAGTCTCTAGAGCCCCATTTTGTGGCTGTTGTGTTACCACTATCACTTTCAGAGCAAGAAAACAAAATGTGGAAGGTTAACTGAGTTGCCCAAACATATACATAAACTTGTGACAGAAAAATAACAAGCATCTAAAGCTCCTTGAACCAGAACCCCCCAAGCCATTCCCCTCTTTGACTGAAGTGCGGAGTAAACACATAACAAACGTTATAGTGGGAAAGCTGTCCTGTTTTGTAGTTGGCTCAGTTGCTTTTGTGTTGCTTTTTGTTAACCAGAGGAAGGCATGTCCATGACCTGGATCTTATAATAGAAGGGGGCGAGAGTCTTGATGACAGACTTACAAACCACTGGAAATGATGGGCCTTAATGAAAATGCTGACCAGTTTTGCATATGCTTCTGTACATAATGAAATATCCCTTCCGTAGCTGTTGCTTACATTTAATCACTTGTGTTCATTAGTGGAACATCATACAACTTAACAGAAATTAGCATATGTAAAGAATGTCTTCCCAGAGGGAGATCTGGAACAAAGTTTTTGTTTTGTATAGCTGGTGTTTTGGTAAGAGCCCATTTTCTAATATACAGCCATTGTAAAATTGTCTCTCCAATTTCATTTTACATCAAAAGCCCCATTTTTGGCTCCCTATATTTGTCTTGCACGGACAAACATGAGAAGAGCTTTTTAAAAGCAAAGAAAACCACTCTATTCAATCTTGGTGGCATTTTCTGAAACACAATCCCTTGGGGGCTCAACATATTTCTGACATTATTTACTTTAATGGAAATGTACGTATGTACATTTTTTTCCTTTGGATGGATTACTGCTTATACTTGTACTACATGTTCTGCCAAAAGTGTGCATTTTAAAAATAATAATAATCATGCACTTATGACAAACTCTTATTGTTCATGCTTGGTCTTAGGAACAGAGGAAGCTGCCCTATTCTAGGGGTGTGCACAAGCCACAAGAGTCAAACTGTATCTGTAACTCCGTCTTTGAAAAGCAGCCCGATCTGTTTTGGAGCCACTCTGCTTGCTTCCACTATGACTTGTTATTTGGGACCAAATTGGATCTGTATTTTGTTTTGTGGGACCCATCTCTTTTGTTTATATCTGTGGTTCCTAAACTTCCCCCCCCCATGGGCCACTGAAAAATTGCAGAGGGTGGACCACTTAATGGTTTTTTTCTGCCTGTTGTAGCAATTGTAATTCCATAGAATTCAAACTGTAATACAATATCACACAATAGTAGGGGCTCCGCCCCAGAGCACTTCATCCCCAACCCCTCCCCTTCACCCAGGATGCCAAGGCACCTCCCCCTCCCAAGCAACCTTCCTGTTTCCCAGGATGCCAAGGCACCTCCTCCCTCCCCAAGGTTGCCAAGACACTTTCCCACCTTCTCTTTACCCAGGTCTCCAAGTGTTCACACCACAGTTTGACCACTTCAGCCAGCTGCCTCACCCACCTGCCCCGCTCATGTGAATCCTTCAGCCACCATGCGCCTGCCTGCTGCTGTCACTGACACAAGGAGCTGAAGCGTTCCCACTGCAGGGAAGATGTCCTGTGGGGAAGCCCATCCCTTGCCTGCCATTGCTGTTGCCAAGGTGGGTGGCTGAAGTTTGCAGTTTGCTTGCTTCCCCACCTGCCCCTCAAGCCCATTCCACTATGGTAAAGAGCAGGTAAGAAATATTTAATCAATAAATAAAAAACTCAGCCCCCCCCATTCACTAAAAAGGGGAAGTCTAAAAGATGCAATTTGCAGGCATAGCAAATGGATTAAACCTGCAAAATTGTATGCAGATACAGCCTGTGATAATGCCAAAGTGGACTCTGTTTTACATGTTTTGTTTAATTGTAGGTATTATGAAGGGGCCAGAAAAGATCTCATATACCCCATTATGCAGTCCTTTCCAGGCCGCCCCCTTGAGTCTATTCTGCCTGTCTTACTAGAGGGCTCTGATAAGTCAATTACCGTTCAAGTGGCCAAATTTCTGAACTTGGCCATTGTGACCAGACCCTGCAAGATTGTGAATTGCAATTAATTTTATCATATTGTTATGATGTCTGCCATAGCTCTGTCACCAAGTAGTCTCATGTTAATATTTTTATATTGTATTGTGGTCAGTTGACTGAAATTTTAAAAAAAATCATCCTGGGGCACAGATCCTCTAGCCTTCTGGTCTCAAGCAATGCAGCAGCAAGGCCTTCTGTTCGGCAGGGGCTGCATCGTTTTTCTGGATGGTATGGAGAGAATTGCAAAAGGAGGCCTTGCACCATTTCCAGGGAAGACGAGGTTCCCTGGGGTAGGAAGAAAGGTTGTGGAGATATGTGATTCATGCTGGTGGACAAGCAGGAGGAGAAGCTGCAGCAAAATGAAGGAAACGCAAAGGCAGAAGAACTGAAATACCAGAAACAGCAGCAGTTGCAAAAAAAAGCAGGAGATCCCTCTGGAGGCCTTTCACTGTGGCGAGTTGGAAGCAGCAGCATCAACAAAGACTGAAGGATCACAAGTTTTAAGCAGTAGATTGGGAACCTTGTTTGCTGTAGTTTTTTTTAAAACTTGTCACTATTTATTTTGTATCTACCTCTTTAGAAATAGATTCTAATTAATCTCAAAGAGAGCTTTAGTGATAGCCTCCAGTCACATTTCTCAGCCATATTCATGCTGCCTCTTTCTGCTCATTTCCTCCTTATTGGCTGCTGGTAAGGACCACTCTCAAAACTCACAGTCCTCATAGTTAAACAGACTACAACAGCTGGCAAAGGTCTGCCTGAACCCACTCAGCAGCCGCAGAAGGAGGGGACGAGTGGGCGTGAGGCAGCTCACTGAGATACAGAAAGCGGGGAGAGGTACAGAGCTTAATACCAGCCCCCAGCCCACTCCTTGCAGAAGCAGCTGCCTCCAAGAGGCTGTTATTTCCGGAGATAGTTAGCATCAGGGTTAGGTCCTATGAGGCTGCAGACGTGGCAGTCATGCTTGGGAAGGGGAGGACGTAAGCCAATCCTGACAGGGGCAGTGGGTGGTGCTGCTGTGGGGGTGACACCAAAGGGAGTTGCCTCTTTGGGGTGTGGCGAGGGTGAGGGCACACCCCCTTTTTATTAGTTTTTTAGGGCAGGGTTTTATGCGTGGTATTGATTCCTTGGTTTTTTTTCCTTTGGGGGGAATCATCATGTGTTTTTTTCTAGACCGCTTCCAGGGTGAGAGGTGGTATGTGTTGCTGGAAAGTGACGTCATGCCCCTGGAGTGAGAGTCGGATCTGTCATGAAACTGTGCCCTTACTTGGTGAGAGTCGGGAGGGATGGTGAGTTTTTGTCTCAGGTGAGAGCTGGGGTAGGAATCTCATCCAATAGGTCTTTTTTATCTGACTGCCTCTGCTATATTCCTTTGCTTTCTACAGATGCATCAGCGAAGTATGTGTCTTGGCTAGGAACAGGGGAGGGGGGGACTGGGACTGCCGTGATAGGAGGTAGGATGAGATATGGTGGGGGATGAAGGTATTCAGGGGGGAGGAAGAGGGCTACATCAAAGCCCTTGCCCCCTCCGCTTTACCTGCTGTGTTTTAGATTTTGGAGATGCTGGTTAGCCGACCCCCTGGCCTTGTGGTAGTGTTGTTAAATGCCTGATCTGTCCAAATTTAAACGTCTATAATCCATTGTTTGATTGTGGATGAGGGGGCAGACTTGGCATGCATAAGTGAGACCTGGGCAAATGAGCTAGGTGGCCCAGTGTTTACTCAGCTGTGTTTACCTGGGTACTTAATGCAGCACCATTCCAGGTCACAGGAGTGGGGAGGGGGAGTTTTCATCCATAAAAATTCAATTTCCCTCACCAGGAGGCCAATCTGCATGGTGTCTCGGTTTGAGGGATTGCTTGTAGTGTTGGGGCAGAGATACAGAACAGGGATGACGTTCGTATACTGTCCACCCCGCTGCGCTACAACATCCCTAACTGAGTTGGTGGAGGTAATATTGGATGTGGTGTTGAAGAACCTTTTCATGGTGATGTTGGGAGACTTCAATATCCATGCTGAGGCTGCCTCAAATGGGACAGCTTGGGACTTCATCACCTCCATGACAACCATGGGGATGTCTCAGTACATCAGTGGCCCAACACATGTGGCTGGCCACACCCTCAAACTAGTCTTTGCCACAGAGTGGATTGGTAATACTCCATTGATTGGGGGATTTGCTGTGTGTCCATTGTCATGGATGGACCATTCCCTGGTAAAGTTGGGCTGAATGTAGCTACTCCAGTCTCCAAGGGTGCATTCTGCAGTCTGCATTGAGATGGTCTGCCCTAGGAGACTTATGGAATCTGATGGATTCCTGAATGCTCTAGGGGAATTTCCGGCTGACACGGCTGGTGTTCCTGTTGAGGCTCGTCTCACTGTTGAATGGTGAGATGTGTAGAGCTATCGACACAATTGCTGCTGAGTGCCCTCGCTGTCACTCTGGAGCACATAGGTCACCTTGGTACTGCAGTGATCTATGTGAGATGAAACAGGAGGGTCAGCGGCTGGAGCACAGGTGGCATAAATCTTGGTCTGAACCTGACTGAACACAGGTTAAGTTTGCACCATCATGCCTACCATGTGTCAGTGGTGGTGGGGAAGAAAGCCTTCTTCTCTGTCATGATTGCATCCACAATTAGCCATCTGCCAGAGATTTTTCAAGTGGTGAATGGGCTTTTGCAATCTGACCAAGAGAGTGTTGCTGTGACATCCTCAGAAGCCTGCTGTAACAACTTTGCAAGACATTTTAGGGGAAAAATCACTCAGATTTGGACTGAGTTGGATGCCACAGTCCAATGGAAATGCCCAGAGCACTGTCTGTTCTATCTGGACTGGACTAGTTTCAATTGCTGCGGATGTGGACTACCTGTTTGAGGAAGTGTGGCCAGTTACCTGCCCCCTTAATCCTTGCTGATCCAGGCTTGTTAGAGCTAGACAGACTTGTTAGAGCTAGCCACTGAGTGAGTACAGGGAGTGATAAATGCTTCGCTGGAGGAGGGGGAGGTATCATCTGCCTTGAAGGAGGCAGTGGTGCATCTGCTCCTTCAGAGGACCTCCCTGGACCCAGAAGTGTTCAACAACTATCACCCAGTGGCAAATATCCCCCTTTGGGGCACAGTGCTCAAGAAGATGGAGGCACTCCAGCTTCAAGCATGCTTGGAGGAAACTGATTACTTGGATCCATTCCAGTCTGGCTTCAGACCTAGCCATGACACTGAAACAGTCTTGGTTACCCTGGTTGATGACATCTGTCAGGAGAGAGACAAGGGGAGTGCAACCCTGCTCATTCTCCTTGATCTCTTGACAGCTTTTGATACTGTTGTCCAGAGTATCCTTTTGGAATGTGTCAGGAAGGTGGGGGTTAGGGGCACTGTGCTTCAGTGGTTCTACTCATACCTTCAGGGCTGCTTCCAAAAAGTAGTCATGGGAGACTTCTGTTCAGCACCATGGGAGCTGTCCTGTGGTGTTCCACAGGATTCCATTTTGTCCCCCATCTATTTAACATCTGTATGAAGCCACTGAGAGCTGTCATCTGGAGTTTTGGAGTGAGGTGTCATCAATATGCAGATGACACCCAACTCTGTCTCTCTGTTCTATCTGAATTGGGAGAGGCAGTTGAGGTGCTAGACTGGTGCTTGAAGGCAGTGATGGGCTGGATGTGGGCCAATAAATTGAGCTAAATCCTGAAAAGACAGAGGTGTTATTGGTCCAGAATTCGAGAGGTGGGGAAATGGCCTGTTTTGGATGGGGTTGCACTCCCCTTGAAGGAGCAGGTCTGTAGCTTGGGGGTACTTCTGGATCCAACATTGTCATTTGAGGCTCAGGTGGACTCAGTGGCTACAAGTGTGTTTTTCCAGTGGCTAGAAGTGTGTTTTTCCAGCTCTGGCTAGTTCACCAGCTTCAGCCCATTTTGGACTGAGATGACTTGGCCACAGGACTCCATGCTCTGGTAACTTCCAAACTGGATTATTGCAATGAACTCTTCATGGGGCTGCCCTTGGAGATGACTCATATTTCAACTGGTCCAAAAATGCAGCAACCAGATTACTGGCATTTCCCTTTAGATCTCATATAACTCCTGTTTTAAAACATTTGCATTTGTTGCCAGTTTGTTTCCGGGCCCAATTCAAGGTGCTCACATTAGTGTTTAAAGCCCTAAATGACTTAGGTTCCAAATATCTGAAAGACTGCCTCCTTCCCTACAGACCCTCCTATTGAGATCAGCAGAGGGGGCCTTTTTGGTAGTTCTGCTACCTTCGGAAGCTTGGACAGTGGCCCGGGCATTCTCTGTTGTGGCCCCTAGGTTGTGGAACTCCCTACACACCAAGGTGCATCTTGCAACTCCTTTTTACAGTTTTAGGTGAATGCTGAAGACATACCATTTTACCTTGACCTTTGACACTTATTATTATTATTTTATTTTATTAATTTGTATCCCGCCCTTCCTCCCAGCAGACACCTATTCTTAAAACCACTTGAGACACCTATTTTTAGGACCCACCCTGTTTTGTGATTTTACGTTGTTTTAATTGTGTTTTTTTTAATGCTATTTTAAAATTGTTGTAACCTGCCCCGGGACCTTTGGGTGAAGGGCGGGTAATAAATGTTGTTGTTATCATTATTAACAACCACCACTCAGGTCATGTTCAAGCCCAATAAATCCAGCCCTACCACCAGTCAGCTCATGTTTAGGCCCCGTAAGTCCATCCCTACCATTAGACGGCTGCTGCAGCCCCTCCAACCATTTCTCCTGAACCTCACTTGGTTCTTCCCTTCACAGAAAGACTAAGCTGCTTGTCACTTGCAGAGTGCCCTGCCCTTCCTAAACCTACCTGGCTGCCATCAGGTGCAATGGGGGACACTATTTCATCCCAAGTGTTGAAATGAGATTCAACTGCTAGTCCACTTGGCTCCTCCACATGAAATGGAGGGGCAACATCTTGTCTTTTTCCTCAAGCAGCAAAAGGTCTTGGGCCAGCTCTATCATCCCTAGCTGGCTGTTTGCATCTGCTCCCCATACCTGATTTTGCCAGATTCCTTGAAAGGCTCCACATTTCTCTACAGGCTCAATCTGCCAGATTTTGACCTGTGTCTAGCTCACTGGGTTTTGTTGTGACTCAGTTGTCTGGTTCTGCCCTGGAAGGGGTTGTGGGTGTTTTTTTAAAAAAATCAAGAGTCTGGCCACGTCTACTGCACTGCAGTAGCCATATTCAAGCCATTTGCTATGTCCCAGACATTTGAAAGACTAAGATGATGATTTTTGTTATTGTTGTTGTTAGCCCACCCTTCACCAACAGGCCCTAGGGCAGGTTACACAATCTAAAATACAATATTAAAAAGAATTAAAACACATTTCAATCACAAGAGATGGGGGGGGGTTCTGAAAACAAACAAAATTAGTGTGCTGCCAAAGCTTTCTGTGGCTGTATTGGGATTATTGTTGTTTTATTATTATTTTGTTTTATGGTATGATATATTTATTTTGGTTTTTAACAATGTTGTATGTCGCTTGGAGACCTTCAGAAAACAAGCGACTAATAAATTGAATAAATAATAATAATGATGATAATAATATGCAGTGGTTGAAAGTGGGGAGGGATGCAGGGGCATGCATGCAAGCCACACCCCAAATGTTCCCATGTGCATCAGCCCTATCCATTCAGTCCCTGGCCTTCCTGTGCTGAGTGGGGAAGGTCTGCAGAGAACTTTGACTTGCATTCACTTGAGTAGACCTCTTGGCACGATCAAGGAAGCTGCTTTATCAGGGTCCCCAATTGCACAGTGAATTCTGCTTGTGTTCAAATGAACACAAATAATTAAAAAAAACCGTTGAAGTTGCAGACCTTCCCTGCTAAGCATAGGAAGGTCACAGCTTGTGCACGTTGGGATGGCCACACATGCAGACATTGCTTCCATCTCCACCTTAACCATTACATATTCAGGTGAATGTCTCGATATGACTACAGCAGGGATGGAGACTTGTGGGCCAAGTGGAACCCTCCAGGCCTCTCTTTTTGTCCCTGTTGGTCTCCCCAGACTGCACCCTTTCCTAGGGTTGCCATATTGCCCGGTTAGCTGGGTTTTACCCGGATTCTTTACATGCCACCCAGCGCCTGGCTAGCCCCTTAGGTGGCCTGGATTCTCAGCTTTAATTAAAAAAAAAATTAAGTTTCTAGGTGGTCTGGTTCTCGAGATATACATAAAATCGTCGGCCGCCCCCAACAGTTAAATCTTTCTTTAAACAGTACTGTATACTATAGCACTTTGTAGCTTTAACCCCGCCCGTTCAGTATTGCAGCCAATCAGTGAAGCCAGGGTTGTGTTTCAGTTTCATTGACCTGAGGCAGTGTCTAGAAAACAAAATGGTGGTTTCCCCTGGTTTATCTGAAAACCTCATAAATTGGGTAAGTATATACATTTCAGGTTTTTTCCTCTTATGTAAAGGAGTCAGATCCTGGGCAGTGTTTTGAAAACCTTCCCAATACTTGCTTTTGTGAAAGCTATGTTAATCCCATATGCCCAGAGTAAATCCCATTGAATTCAGTAGGACTTACTTTTGAGTAGATATGGTTATGAATGTGCTGAAAATCAATGGGACTTTGGAGTGAATGTAAAAAAGAATGTGTTTGTGTTATAACTCTTTCTGTCCCTTCCTCCGGTCCTATTTTAAAGCAAGTAGGCAAGGCTTTACTTAGGTATTACAGTTTTTATTCAGTAGGAAACTAATACTGATTTTTCTGCAATGACCAACTGGTTTGACAATAAACTATTATATGGGCTGTATGTATTTATACATCTGCAGTGTGTGCGTGTGCGTGTATGGAGTCTTTCCAACAACCTTGTGAGGTAGGGTTGGAAACCAAGGCAGCTCACAACAAGAAATAAAGTCATTTAAAATCCAATAACCATAAAAACAAGTATAAACAGTTGCAAAACAGCGTAAAGTGGCATGATTCGGAATTTTGGGTTGTGTGAAGGAAGTTGCTTATCACTTGAGGTTGCATTTCTGTCCCTGTTTGAGTAAGCCCCACTGAATACACTGGGACTTGCTTCTGAATAAATAAACCTAGGATTGCACTATAAATATCTTTACAGTTTGTGTAAATAATAAATATATTTGATAGTCATGCTTATATAAATATTTCTTCATTTATCATATTTTTGGTTTTTGGTTAGGAATCCTGACTGGTTGTGAGATGCTTAGTTTTCTGCCTTACTCATAGGAATCTTGTTGTGGTTGGTATGGTATTGCATTTAAGAAATCATGGTATGTAATGGCCTGAATCAGTATAAGGCAGATTCCTTGGTTCCTAAAAGTGGGAAGAGACTCAAGGGCCACAGTGACTCCAACATTTATTTATGTATTTTTATTTACAACATTTATATACCGCTTTATTGTAAAAAATCTCAAAGCGGTTTACAGAAAGAATTAAAACAATAAAATTATTGGCAAAAGCGTTAAGGACAGATACTTAAAAACATTCAAAGTAATAAAACCAACAATGAGTTAAAAACAGATTTAAAAACACAATAGCTTCCACATGCCTGGAGAGGCTTGCCTCAAGAAAACTGATTTTAGCAGGTGCTGAAAAGAGGCGTCTGCCTAATGTCAATAGGCAAGGAGTTCTAAAGCATAGGTGCTGCCACTTAACAGGACTGATTTCTTACAAGAGCAGAACAAGTACTATGTGGCACCCATAACATGGAAAGCACAGCTTGAACTTGGCCTGGTAGCAAATCAGCAACCAATGCAGATTTCAGAGCAGAGGTATTATGTGCTGATAGGATCTCACTCATGTCAGCAATTGTGCTGCAGCATTCTGCATTAACTGCAGTCCGCAGGTCACGTTGTGCTGCATGGGGATTTCTGTGACCTTGGCTGACTGGCTGCTAGGATTTTTTTAGTTTGGGTTTTTGGTTATGAATCCTGACTGGTTGTGGGATGCTGAGTTTTCTGCCTTACTCATAGGAATCTTGTTGTGGTTGGTATGGTATTACATTTAGGAAAGTGTTACTGCCTTTTGTGTTTTTTTTCCCCTGTTTGCATTTCACTTATCTTTAACCTCACTCCGTTACAGCAATAGAAGCAACAGCAGCATATGCAAGATAATTAACTCCCATTAGTGATAAGAGCAAGAACTTATAATTATTATTTTAATTAAAACAAGAGGCTTATCAGTACTTTGAAGAGGACCAGATACAGTAAGGCCCCGCTTACCGGCGTTCCGCTAATGCAACGGCTTTCGTTTTCCATTTTAAAGCCGATTTTTGCTCTTTTGTGACGTTTTGCGTCGTTTTTGCGTGATGCGGCCCATTATAGTCAATGGGGTTCCGCTTTATGGCGATTTCCACTTTACAGCGGGAGCCTGGTCCCTAACCTGCCGTATAAGTGGGGCCCTACTGTATTTATTTTCTTTCTGAGCCCAGGACTGGGTCTTTCATGATGCCTGGGGGGGGGGACAGGAGAGTAGTCGATAAGACAGACATCCTGGCATTGGTAATTTAATTAGCAAGGTACGTGTGGGGTTGTTGCACACTTCCACTCCCAGTTTCATTTTGAGTATGGAGGTGGAATCTGTGTAGATGTGGTTGATCAAAGGGAGAAGAAATTTTGAGTTAAGCAAAGCTCTGCTTTTATAAAACCTAAGAAACATACAGATACTTTGAATGTCTGAGTGCCTGCACCAGTGGAATACTGGAGAAACTTGTAAAACTTGCTGCAACAGTATTTACAACTGAGCATGTGGTGTGAAAGACTCCTTTTCCTAACATTTTGGCTTCTTGTTTTTCTCCACCCACCACATCTCTACAATATATTGTATATGTAATGGTTAACCGTACTGCTGCCCTGACTTACTAATATGTTTGCTGCTATTTTGTGTTTTTATTATGTTTTTATATTGATTGTGTATTTTTATTGTTTTTATTGTATTTGTAAGCTGTCCTGAGCTCTGTTTTTAACAGCAGAAGGGCAGGATATAAATCCTCTTAATCAACCAATCAATATTCCATAGTTTTGGAAACTAGAGTCTAAGCATTTAAGGCTGAAAATGTTGCTTTAAAAACAAAGATTTCTCCCATCTTTCCCCAGTTTTTGGTGGTAATTCCTAGGCACAAAAACCAAACTGGACAATCCAAATATTAATATGCAAATAATTTGCATAATATGCAAATTAGCCTGCCTGGATTTGTGGAACTGGAATATGGCAACTCTACCCTTTCCTCGGGCCACAGGCTCACGGGCCCACTTCACAACGTCCTTGAGTATTTTTCCCTGAGAGGAGTGTGTTCAGAATTCTGATATTGCCTCTTGCTCATCTGGACAGAGATGGGTGTGTGAGAGTGTGCAGAGAAACTGGCCTACCATGCAAAGGTAATATTTACATTTGTTGCTCCACCTACTTTTCCCTCTAGCCCGGACCACCACTGGCATTCCCAATAGGGAATATAAGCATCTGCCATGTGGACACACCATTAGAAAGCATTCATTTTTCCTCACAGATTTTCTAGAGGTCCCAATACCCCCCCCTCAATAATTTAATATTATTCCATAAGCACATCATCTGGACAGGTTGCCAGAGGGCAGAAGCTTTCCTCTGGACTTCGCTGAAACAGCATGTCATGATATATAGTTAATCAGAGCTGTAATATAAATTGGCAGGGATATTGGAACACAGAAATTTGGAATAATGTAGCTCATTCTACAAATCATGTCTAAGCATTATTTTTGTAAAAAAAAAATAGTGATGAGAACAGACACAATTTGGATCTCCAAGAACTTCATCATTACCCATTCATCCCCCACTTATTCTGCATAAGGAATCCATGCGCAGCATGAGCTAAGTACACTGACATCAATCTTGAATCTGTGTTTTTATCATATTCCATCTAATTATGATTACTAATAAATAGAATTCTGTTTATGTTGGGGGTATTCTAAGGTGGGAATAAAGCTGTTTGGATGGGGGGGTGTTTAAAATGTTGTTTTTAAGTCCTTTTGTAAAAACTACGGAATGCTGTACAGATAGGAGAGTAATCGTGGTTGAAACTTTCTGGTTTAATGTCCCATTTGCTATGTTTGTTGCAGGCTGTCTGAACAGTTTCTGTTTATTTACTTGATGATTCTTTTTTTAGCGTTGTGTTAAAAAGATGGTGGGTAGGTTTTATTATTTGTTTATTCTGTTAGTCCAATTTCGATGCCACCCTTCGTCAGTTATGATTCTGTGTGCTTTGCAGTCTCAATAGAAAGAATAAAATTCCAATAACAATTTAAAACCAATATTAAAAGACATCCACAATTAACAGAGTAACAGGCGGACATTTATCGATTCGTAGTTGGTTTTCTGTAGATTAACCTCCTCCCAAGGCCTGTCTTTCGTCATACCCCACCCTGGTATCAGTGCTGATGAAGGGTAGTGTGTTATGAGAACGTACGATGCTGCTTTATATTGAGTCAGACCATGGAGTCAGCTCAGTGCTGCCTAAATCAGAAGTAGCCAATGTGGTACCTCCAGATGTTTTGGACTACAGTCTCTGTCAGCGCCAGGCAGCCGGCGCGGCCAACATCAGGGAAGTCTGCACAAAATGTCTCTCAGCTTTATCATCGCACAGCGTTTACAAAACTAACCTTCAACTGGAGGGAATATGGCGCCTCTATTCCTTTTGAAGCTGAGCAGAGAAAAGATGGAACACCTTCTTTCAACAAACCATGTTGCCAATTTTAACAGCAACACTATTAAATTATTAATAGCAATCCAATTTATGCTTTTTTAAAAGTTTGCGTGTATTACCGCTAGATGTTTCCCTCCATTTTCAGTTTCATTGCCAAAAGCCAGACATTCAGATTATTTTATATTTTGAACTGGAGTTTTTCTCATTACATCTGAAGTTCTTACAATTTATTTTCCCTTTTTTGTGTACAAGTCTCACTCTATCCAGTAAAAAACCAAGACAGTCTGTATCTCTGTCTGCTGGCATTATCTCCTTTCTCTTCCTGAACCACTTTCTGGAATGCATAGAGAAAATTCACCCCAGGAACTGCAAAGAGGGAAAGCAAAGGAGGGCTGACTGGCTGTGCAGGCTTAAGTGCCTTTGTGACATCACAGCCAACTGACTAATCACCTCTCTCCTCTCATACCTGTCTGCATATTTACAATTCCCACCACCAACTGATGTATAGCTGCTGAATTAATTTACTCAATTGCCTTGCCACCAAGCTAGTCCTCACTTTATACTCAAATAGTGACAGGCCTCAGGCAAAAGCAATGATTGTTCTATATATTTGGTCTGAAGGGGCAATAATTGACAGGTTAAAGAGGATTTGAAAGGCGTCATGTATCTGTCTTGTATCTAAAACTGTGTGTCACGAGCCCCTCAGAGTGGTCCTAGAGTGATGAAGAAGACGAGGACATAGATACATCATGGGACCCAGGGGAGGTTCCTAGCAACTTACAACCAGGAAGTGCTGAGGCACTAGGATCCAGTTCTTTTGACAGGGACAGCTCCTCCCCCTTAGCTCCAGTTACAACTGAAGGAATGTCAGCTGATCAGGGGGCCGTCCCTTCTCTTCCCCTCCACCCCTTCTTCTCCCAAGGTGCTGCCACCACACACACCTCTAGAGGAGGAGGATCTCGATGAAGTGCCACCACCTCCATCACCACAGACAACTGAGATTGGTGGGCTGAGTGGGCCCCATTTTCCCACCTCAAAGGACCACTCACGTGCACCCACGCTGTATCATGGGAACTGAGCCTGCAGGTTCATTTGTAGTACGTATTATATCCAGTGTCCAGTACAAGGGGCCTTTGTCCGTATATTTGTCTGAATGGAAAACCAGGCTCTTAAAATCTTATAGTTTACAAAACTGTGAGAAGGTTTGGCCTATGTCAGACTCACAAGGGACCCTGGAACAAAGATCAATAACAAATGTTTTATTACCATTCGGAAAACTGGAAAAAATGAGCATTTCCATCAGCTTGAGGAGGCCCATAAATCTGGTGAGTAGCCAATACAATAGACAACTCTTAGTTAACTGAGACGGATTATGCCAGCTGTAGCATTTGGAAAAAATTAGCATTGTCTGGAGAGTATGAAATTAAGCCTGTAAGGAGGTTTCCCCAAGGTTGTGCCAATCATATTGTTTAATGAAACGACAGCCTAAGCTTTCATGATAATATGAACGCCTGCCCACACACACACACCTAGTTTTCCCCAAGAGTTAGATGGAGTGGGAAAAGAGAGGAAAAGCCAAGAGTGTATTTCTTTTCTATTCACCTGGGAGGAAAATAAATGACCAATGCCATTTCTGTACTCTTATTATAATCTCTCTAAAAGTGACTCCACACCAGGCAAAAGTATCCACTGCTTGCACAATGGCTTGTTTCTGTATTTCTTTTTTGCCATATGGCTGTTGTAAATGTAATTAACGTTGAATTAAGCTTTAAGGTACTTTCATAGTCCATGCAAAAGCTAACTTTTCATTTAACCGGTTCGTTCTCCATTCACTCAGAAAAGGGATGAAAAAAGCCAGTCTTCTGTGACCATTCATGTCATCAGCTGCAGGGAACCTCTAGCCCATGGGCCTAACCAGGCCCTCCAGGCCTCCCCATTTGGCCTGTGTGACTTTTTTTCACCCAGTCACACCTACCTGGCCTATATCTGATGTGATATGGACAGTGTGAGGTAGATAAAGCCACAACTGGGCCCAACGGGGTGTGTGTGTGTGTGTGTGTGTGTGTGTGTGGCAAACTGTAGAACAGATGCTCAGAGGCACCTACAAAGCCCTCTGGGAAGCCCTATGAATAGTGCTTTGCAAGTCCTGATAATCAATTAATCAATAGGGCTTTACAAGCCCCAGGAAGAACCGTTGACAGGGTTCACAAAGTCCTGTGCACAGTGCTATGCAAAGATGAGTCACCTCATGTCATTGTGATGGCAGGTAGGTGGCCTTGACTATTTGTCAAATTTGGCCCATGGGGGCGATAAGGATTTTGATTCGATTCCTCACCTCTGACCATTATGGTCAGTTTTGTCCAGTACATCTTTATCTTTTTTGTTCATTAATTGAATACATTAAGTAGATGGGTCACGCGGCATATAATAAATGCATAGTCAATAAGAGAGACTACACATGATATTAGTCACCTAGGTCCACCCTCAAGTGCAGCTTCTACTGTTTTAGACACACAGTCAGCATAGGGCCTCTGATCTGGATTAGGATCCTAGCATGGAAATCGAGGATGGGGAGCCTGAACCCTTGAAAAACATAGGAAGAACCTGCTGGATCAGGCCAAAGGTCCATATAGTCCAGCATCCTGTTCTTGTAGTGGCCAACCAGATGCCTGTGGGAAGCCCCTTACTGTGAGCCCAATTCAGAACAAGGTCATCACACCTGTGCAAAAAAAAGGGCCCATTGAAAAGAATTGTTCCTTTTTTGCCAATGCAAATTGCATGTGCAGGGAGTCCAACAGATGGAGCATGCTACACAGGGCAAAGTTTTAAAACCTGCCCCCTCTGGATTCTTGGACCACAATCTGAATCAGGGCTTCCACATTAGATATTTGGGGGGAGGGAAGAAAGACCTGCTTACATGACTAATATCAAGGATTGTGTGGTGGTAAGAGTAAAATGCAAAATCTCTTTGTCCTGCGTTAAATATCTTCTGTGCAACAACTAAGTTATACTCCATCAATCAACCTAGAATTTTTGGGGGAAACCTATCATATATTGCATGTCCTTTTGGATTTGTCCCATTTCTTATTCACCACATTGTTGAAATCTCCCCCTATAATTAACCTCTGCCCTCATACCATTCCCCAGTGATTTTGATAATTATGATAAAAATGAGTTTTTTTATTATCTTTTGGGGCATAAAGTAACATCAATATCATCCAATTTTCTTTTTTAAATATCTTCCCTCTACATCAAAAATTGGAGGGAGAAATATCAGTAATTTAAGGTATGCAGACAATACCATACTACTAGCAGACACCAGTAATGATCTGAAATGAATGCTGATGAAAGTTAAAGAGGAAAGCACAAAAGCAGGACTATAGCTGAACATCAAGAAGACTAAAGTAATGACAACAGAGGATTTATGTAAATTTAAAGTTGATAATGAGGACATTGAACTTGTCAAGGATTATCAATACCTTGGCATAGTCATTAACCAAAATGGAGACAATAGTCAAGAAATCAGAAGAAGGCTAGGACTGGGGAGGGCAGCTATGAGAAAACTAGAAAAGGTCCTCAAATGCAAAGATGTATAACTGAACACTAAAGTCAGGATCATTCAGACCATGGTATTCCTGATCTCTGTATATGGATGTGAAAGCTGGATAGTGAAAAAAGCAGATAAGAGAAAAATAAACTCATTTAAAATGTGGTGTTGGAGGAGAGCTTTGCGGATTCCATGGACTGAAAAAGACAAATAATTGGGTGTCAGAACAAATTAAACCAGAACTATCAATAGAAGCTAAAGTGATGAAACGGAGGTTATCATACTTTGGACACATAATGAGAAGCAGGGCTGGTCCCAAAGGGTGACCAGTTCGGGCCCTGGCCGAGGGTCCCTGGACACAGAGGCCCCTGAGTGGCCTCTCAATAGGATGGGGGAGGAATAGCGCTCATTTTCTGCGATCCATGGCAGAGTAGCTGCCACAGATTGCAGAAAAGGAGCTTCTTCCTCCCACCTGTCTCTCCTATCTTTTGAGGCTGTGTTGGCTGTGTGTGCAGGACTGCCATTAACCAAGATGGCAGCCGAGGGTTCCCTAAGGGGCTGAAGCCTCCGGCGCCATCTTGATTGATCACAGCGATACACGCATGTAGCTGCCCATGCAGCCTCAAAAGACAGGAGAGCCAGAGCCAGCGAACAGGTTGGTGGAAGAAGCTCCCTCCCTATGAGAGACAGGTATGTGCATGTGCATGTGTGTGTGAGCACACGCACCAGGGCCCAGGGCAACCTAGTGCCCAAGGGCCCCAGCATGTCTGGAGCCGGCCCTGATGAGAAGACATGATTCGCTAGAAAAGACAATAATGCTAGGAAAACAGAAGGGAGTAGAAAAAGAGGAAAGCCAAACGAGATGGATTGATTCCATAAAGGAAGCCACAGTCGTGAACTTACAAATCTGAACAGGGTGCTTTACAACAGATGCTATTGGAGGTCGCTGATTCATAGGGTGATCATAAGTCTGATTTTCTGGTGTTTTAAAGTGTTTTTAGTGCTTTTGTTTGCTGCCCTGGGCTCCTGCTGGGAGTAAGGGTGGGATATAAATCAAATAATAAATAAATAAAATAAATAAATAAGTCGTAAATGACTTGAAGGCACATAACACACACACACATCAAATAGAATATCCTTTAAAAACTATGATGGTAGCCATTCCAGGTGATAAAACTTTAGTTTTTATAGCAGCTGGTTAATGACATAATGGTTCCTTAAATATATTTTTAGAATATTTCTCCCCTGTCTACCTAATATGCATTTTTGTTGTGCTTTTTTTTAAAAAAAAACACTTTCCTTTATCATCATTTAAAAACATTATAACCTTTTTTTCAAACGGTTGTTTAACTTAGCCATATTGCACAACACTAATTTCAAATGGAAGGGGAAAAAAGGGGGGGGAAAGGATGCTTTAAATTAAAAAGGTTATTGTTAATTTGGGGGGGTGTTACTAATTAATTTGGTCTATAAGAATATTATAATTAACAACCAATTATTCCCTTACATTTTGAGTACTAATGGAAGTTTCTGATGCTGCAATCCTAATCCTATTTAACAGTTCAATGGGATTACGTGTAAATCATACCGGTATGCAAACTGCAAAATGTGGCAGCACATCATTTCTGCCATCTGTGATCCAGCCATCATCATACTTGCTTCATTGCCGGCAGTTCACCAGAAAACCAGGGAGCTGGGTTGGCTCCACAGCAAAAGGGTGCTCAGAAGCAATTGTGTTAATTGCCATGCTCATCTCTCTATTCCATAGTAAGACTAGGGTCTCAACAGGAACATTGGCCATGTCACCCAGAAAATCTCCCCAGGGCATTCAGGGTTCTTTTGGATCCCATAAATCACCTGAAAGCTCCCCCCCCATCCTTGCACTGTAAGTAACATATTCTGTGTTTGGGATGGAAGGATCTGTCAATTTCGGTTCTCTCACTTTCTGTTTTTCCAATCTTAAATTCAGTTCTCCACATTTCTGCAGCAATTTGCATTTTAAAAAAAATCCACATGAAAATTCTTCAACATTTTAGTGCAGATTGCTCCTAATAACCACGTTTGTAAGCCGTTTTGACTAATGTACACATTTTTCTTGTCGTGTAATATATGCAAATTTTTGTAAACACTGTTTGGTTACATACACATGTGAATAAGTGCTAATTTTGAAGAATGGCTTTGTTTTGGTTCTCATATTGTTTCAAAAAGTGTGAATTTGGTAGATTTGGCCTGAAATGCAAACAGAATCAAATTTCTCACCCACCTCTATTCTGGGTGAGCAAAAATTCAACTACCCCCCCTTTTCCAGGAGCATCTTGGCACTGATTACTTAAGCTGCATGAAAAGGAGGGGGGAATGACCAAAACAGCTTTTCCATTGATTCTTCTTCCTGTCTTACCTCAGTATCACCACTATTTATTTATTTATTTCATTTGAAAAATATTTATAATGAATGGAGGTGCAAGGAAATAGAGGAGTCACGCTTTAAATGGCTTTCTCTTCCTTTCCCCGATTTTAGGCAGAATATAATTGCAAATTATATTAGGAAAACAAGGAACATTTTATTTATTTATTTATTATTTGATTGATATCCCGCCCTTCCACCCAGCAGGAGCCCAGGGTGGCAAATTTTTGTCTTACGAGTAACAAAATGACTGGTTCCTCAGCTGTCACCTTCTCAGCTTTGTCTCCTCTCAAAATATAAGGTTCTACTTTTCTAAAGATAATAAAATAAAAAAGGTAAATTCTAGGATAGTCCAAAGATAGTTGATAGCCCCTGCTTACTTGTTCCACAATCATGTCATGTCCTCCAAGTGGGAAATACATTCTTGGTATTTTCCTCATGCTTTGTCACTCAAATGTGGGTTTGGAACGTGAACTGTTTTGATATGTTCATTCCATGAGGGGGGGGGAATGTGTATACATCACTGAAATGCATTGTTTATCTGCTTGGAATAATTTGCTCTGTGACGTTTGTAGGACACCAATGATGGCAAATGAACATATGGATGTTGACTTTCACCCAAGAATAAGAATTTTCAGATTCATATCCTGTTTGGCAGGAAAATTTGGGTACTTTAAGAATATCGACTGATAGATATGTGGCATTTTAGTTTTTTGGTAGAGGGCCACAGTCAAATGAGAGCAGGGATAGGTGAATCTGACCATTTTGATTTCTCTTTATTTCTCATTTTTATAAACTTAAGTTCAGTTCTCCAAACTTCCACATCCGGTTGCAAAATGATTTTTTAAAAGTCTGCATGAAAATTGACCAGCATTTTAGTACCAATTTCTCTGAATATGTTTGTGTGCAATTGTATACATTTTTGCAAAGCGATTTCCTGTAATTGAACACATTTTGGAATATTGTTTGGCTAATGTATGTATTTTTATGCACACGTTACCCTAGTAGGTGCATTTTTGTACACATGACTAGTCTGTAGAACTGCATTGCAAAATTCAGAGAAGTGCAAATTTTGAAGGATGGCTGTATTTCAGCTTGCTTGTTGTTTCAGGAAGTGGGCCTTAGGTAGGTTTGCCTTTAAATGCAAACTGAATTGAATTCCCCACCCCTAAGAGAGTGGGGAGATTTCAGGCTATCCTGGCATCTCTATTCCAGGGTAGCCTACTGGCAAATCATATTCCACAGTCCTTGCTCCCCACACACCCCAGCCTTATTTATTGTATTTGAATGATGCCCCTTACCATAATGTTCTCTGGGCATCTTACAATGAATTAGCCTCTTGACACTGAGCAGCAACTGATGGCCCAGACAGCACCCCTCAGGTAGCCAGATTTGACTCAGTGGCTATAAGTTGCTGATCCCTGCTGTAAGCATCCATTATACAATATAACTTAGTCTTACATGCTTTAATGGTGGGACCCTTTATCTGCACCTTTCCTGGTACTTCACTCAACAGGGAAAGGGTACCAGGCCCATTTGACAACTTCAACTGCTAATGAAAGGAATGGTCCAAAAGAAATACCTAAAAGAGTTGAATAGGAAGCCTGGACAGTAGAACATAAGACGAGCCCTGCTGGAACAGGTCAAAGGCCCATCTAGTCCAGAGTTGTTTTTTCACAGTAGCCAACCATGGGAAACCCACAAGCAAAGCATGACTGCAATGGCTCTTTTCTTATGCATGGTTCCCAGTGACTGGTAGAGGAATGCCATCCCTGATACTGGAGGTTATACACAGCCATTAAGGCTAGTAGCCATTTATAGCCTTATCCCCCATGAATTTGTCTAAACCTCTTCTAAAGCAATCCAGATTGGTGGTCATCACTACATCCTGTAGTGAACTATGGAATTTGCTTCCATAAGAGGCAGTGATGGCCACCAACTTGGATGGAATTAAACAAATTAGACAAATTCATGGAGGAAAAGGCTATAAATGGCTACCAGACTTCAGAGGTAGAGGCAGTATGCTTCCAAATACCAGTTGCTGGAAACTGCAGGAGGGATGAGTGCTCTTGGCACTCAGGTCCTGCTTGTGGGTTTCCCATGGGCACCCAGTTGGCCAATGTGAGAACAGGATGCTGGACTAGAATGCCATTGGCCTGATCCAGCAGGCTATTCTTACATTCTTATGTTGTATACTTTAACTATGTGCTGTGTGAAAAATTACCTCTTGTCTGTTCTGAATCTTCCAACATTCAGCTTCTTTGGATATCCACAAGTTCTAGTATTCTGAAAGATGGAGAAAACTTACCCCTATCCATGATCACCACACCCTGTATAATTTTATACATCTCTATCATGTGTCCCCCTTATTTTGCCTTTTTGCTAAACCAAAAGCCTTCAGTGTTGCCACCTTTTCTCATGGAGAAGTTGCTCCAGCCCCTTGATCATTTTGGTTGCCCTTTGCTGCACCTTTTCCAGCTCTACAATACCTTTTTGAAGTGAGACCACCAAAACTGTACATGGTATTCAAAACTTGGTCACATCATAGGCTATTGATCTTAGGTCCCATTCTCTGGACCATTGGGTGTTCTGTCCATCATAATGACAGTATGCCCTATGTTCTGATGTGCTGAATACCAGTTGCAAGGGAGTAACAGATGGAGGGGTCTATTGCCTTCATGCCATGTGTGTAAACTTACCAAAGGCATCTGGTTGGCATCCTCAAACAGCAAGTTTCAGGATGTCTCCCAGACCCAAAGGAAATGACTTAGGCAAACTCCATCTTGCCTGAGAACAAGACTACATGCTTCTTCCCATATCTGGGGATTGCTGTAAACAGCACCCATGGGACTTGTTTCCAGGCAAGTAACGACTATGGGCTAATTGCTGTGAAATGAAAAAGAAATGGAGTTTGACCATCTGTTGTTGAGTGTTGATCTTCATTGAATTACACATGAGACCTGCAACAGGAGGTTGTGGCATAGTGTGCTCTTTTTCAGTATGTTAGTCAGTCAGCCTTGTCCCTTTCTGTGATACTTTATTCTTTTCCTCCTCCCATATGGTTTCCCATTTTCACCCCAAACGACCAGTCATCATTCCATGGAAGTCATCATTTTGTGGCCACTGAGCACATCCAGTCATCATTTGGCTGGTTCCACCAAAGCTCCTTTTTGGGATGTTCTCCCTCCCCATGCGTTTTGTACTTCTGCAAACCTTGGAGTTCCCCAAGCCTACTGATACCTCCCCAAACGTGTGGTGCCATTTTGGCTAACTTACCAATGGCACTCTCCACCTGGACATCAGAAACAGAAGGAATGAGGATGAGAATGCTTTTTAGCACAATAAAGGGATGGGGTTAACATCATGGGAAATTATTCCAAGCTCCACCCAAATTCAAGGACTTCTGCTACATGTCCGTAAGAAAATGATTAGCACATGCACAGAATTACCCACATTGCTACTGTGGATCCCCTAGGAAAGAACAGACGTGCCCTGGTCCGTAAAGAGCAATGTGCATCAATGTACGAGTAGAATGCAAGTCAGCATATGTATGTTGTCTTTTCCACTGCAACCCTCCTCCTTGTTAGCAAGGTTTTATTCATCCCTGTGGTGTGACAGAGACTGAACAGTGGAATAGACTGATGATCTGGGCCTCACTCCCAGCTAGTGTTGGAATCAACCACACACATTTTGCTGTAGGAGTTACAAAGCCGGCAGCTAGAAAGCCAGGATCCAACAGTCTCTGTAAAATCTGTGGCTGGAAACAGGACTCATAACCCACTCTCTGGAGGGTTACATCATTATTTACATAGAAATTACACCTCTTATCAATAAAACAATTCCATTAAATCAGTGGTTGGACCCTATGTTTTGACAGTTGAAAGTCTTGAGTAAACGACAAAGTGCAGGATTCAGAAGGATAGATCTGTAAAATCTCATGCTATAATGGCATCTTGACAAGTTCCATTTATTTTCCAAGCTGGTTCAAAAGACTGAACGTTGCCAGCATGCAGGTGAGCAGATGAACAAGCCAACCCTTGGTCATATTCACTGATATTATCAGTGCAGGATTGTTTAGCCATTTGCAGACCAATCCAAACTGGATGCTTCCCTCAACAAGACATACGCTGATGGACTGTTGGAAGGCGAACATACTGGAATGGAATTCCATCACTAGAGTCTAAGACACAAGCGTATTTCTTCTCAGAAGGGCAAAAGTTTGAATTTTACTGTTGCTAACAAGGACATAATTTTGTATGCTGAGATTCAAAGACAATGTCATTATAGTGAAGCAGACTAGTTTAATTGTAGGAAGCTGGTCCATTCTCTAAATAACTGCACACTTAGATGCACATGCCTTGACCCAGTAGGGGAAAACATATGCATAAGCAGATGGTGTGCATGTGTTTTCCAAAGCTAAAATCCAATTCATAAGCTGGGACTGCATGGGCAAAACTCCAGTCAAATTGCCTTTAATAGTACCAGTCTGCTTGGGGAGCAAATGGAGAACAGAACACTAGATTTGGTCTTCTGTCCCCCCCCCCTACACCCACCCCAGATGATTTATGGCTGGAGCTACAGCATATGTGTAAAGCCCTGGATTCTGGATTGGGATACAAAATCCTAGGAGGACCCAACTGTGTCTATTTCATCCTTTTGGACTTGAGCAGGACACGTCAGGTCAACAGAAGGCAGCATGTGTCTATGGGTATACAGAAGTATACAAATCAATTATCCAAATCTTGTGTCCTTCCTCCACTTGTTCTTATTTAGGGATGCTACTGAAATTCTCCTTGGCTCTAAGCTGCAAATTGCCTGATCTTGCTTCTCAAATGGATCTGATGCCTTGGGATTACTTCACATTTCCACATTGTCTTTGTTTTGTTCTCCACTTCCAAAATTTGTATTTCACTTCCAAAACTTGTACTGAATACTGTGCTCTGTTTGCCATAGCTTTCAGTTGTGTACTGATTCCAGATCACAAGAAGGATGGAAAGGGTCATGGGAAGGCTCATCCCATCCATGCTGAGCAGCGATGATGAGGATTGCAGACGGCAGGTTCTGCACGCTCACAGATCTCAATCCAACGTCAGGAAACCAACTCACAGCCCTGATTCCTGGATGCAGACATTCTGCTAGAGGATCAGCGTTGTGTTATGGATTTACAGTGTGATCCACAACATGTCTACATGAAGTAAGTCTCAAAGAGTTAATCACTCAGTCACTCACCTGGAAGTAAACCAAGAATTGCAGGCTTAAAAACCCAATTGAAGCTGCTTCTGGCCATGATATTCCCTTACTGGATTAGGACTCTTATTCTAGAACGTTGGGTTTTATTTTTGTTTGTGCCACATTTCTGATAGATATAGATGAAAGGCAATTGCAGATAGAGTAATATGACTCCACCGAAAAACAGTACAAGATTTGAATGCATACTTTACAGCGGCAGAACTGCTCTGAAATCTTGATTTAACACCATCTACAGGAAAAATGTCTTTATCTGCCAGCTGAAACCGTCAAGAGTGGGTCCAGTCAGTTGTCTCTAGCAAGGATGTCCTACAATATGGGTGCCACCTCTGAAACAAGCCTGCCCAGGTTTTCTTGGGGGAAGGACTGGAAAGAGGCATTAAACATATTTCTCCTACCAGTTTTTTTGGGGGGAAACTACACATTTTTGCAAATGTATGTACCATATATGATGCTTTAAGAAAAAGAAAAGCCATCTTGGAAAGCTGAGTGGACGTGTGTCAGAAGACAGGGGTGCTGCCAGCTGTTTCTCTGCATCAGGGTTGGGGAACCTGTCCCCCTCCTGATGTTGCTAGACAACAGCTCCCATAACCTCCTTGCCTTTGACCACATTGGCTGGGGCTGATGGGAGATGGAGGCCACAACATTTGGAAGGCCACAGGTTCCCCAACCTGACTCCACCCAAATGGCCCCAGGTATTGTTCTCAATCTGTGGCCATCCAGATGCGGCTTGAGGAGGCTTATTCCGCCGGGCCTTGAAAACCTGGCTGTTCAGGCAGGCCTACGGGACCTCTGGGGTGGTTTAGTTTTAATATTGATATTATTAATTATTATTATGATTTTTGTGGTTTTATTGTATTTATTGATGAAATTGTACGTCGCCTAGAGTGGCCGTTGATTCGGCCAGATAGGCGACTCAGAAATAAAATTTATTATTATTATTATTATTATTATTATTATTATTATTATTATTATTATTATTATTCTGAGTGTGTGGGGGGGGGAATGGCACAAGGGGAAACTGTTAAGCACACACAACAAACACACACCACCCCTCCACTCAAAACTACAACTGCCTCCATAGGCAGCTTTGTATTTCCTCCCCCCATCCCCGCTGCCAATAGTCAGGGTTTTATTACATTCATTGGTGTGTACTGTGCAATTTGTCCCTTATTTTACTGCTTCAGCTTTTCATAGGCCATAGACGTTTGCCCAATGATTTATGGCAATTCCATAAGAAACATGTTCTGCTGTTCATTCTTGCACTGCAGCCCAATATCAGGGAATCCAGAATTCAATTTTCAGCTATCTCTTCCCACTCTTGAAATGAAATGAAACTGAAGACTGGAGTGATATATCATCCTCTAAAGTAGCTACTGAGGAAATGATTTGAGTAACGCTAATAGCATTGGCTGCCCCTCTGAAGGGGACCTTTAAAAAATCTGACCAGCAGATGGAAACAGATTGAATAGGGTCTGCTTGCCATCGCTGTAAGGTGAAGTAACCCTCCTGCCAAGATCCCATATGCCTAATCTAACCCTCATCTTCAACATTTTTTCTAGACCAAACTTGGGAATACCGGGGGTGTTAGCTGTGGCCTGGACCTATGCACTGGAGGCAGGAATTACAGCTCTGCAATTCAGTTCTAACAACGTTTCTCTCCCCGACTCCTTTCTGTGGCTGTCGTTCAATTCCAACAGCTGAGAATGCCTTTCAATACAAATTAGTTCATAGTTACACTGTCAAAGCTAGGAAAGAATAACCATTTTGGAATGAGAGCAAGAAAGTGTTGCTGCAAAGTTTTGCATTTAATATATATGATTGACAATCCATGGAAGAGAACAAGGGGGGGGGGGAAACATTGTGGGTGGTAATAACCAACCATTCCAGATGATATGTGCTGCAGCTCAGGTAACTGGCTAGAAAAGAAACAACTCCAGGAAGGTGTTACACTACACAGTAATAGCTGTTTTGGCATCAAGAGAAGCCACTGAAAATATGCGTAAAACACAAGCTGAAGTGAGTTTTTGGGTTCCTTTTCAAGTGGACTGTTCAAAGAACCTAAAAGAGCTTCTATGAGCGTGCTGACTTCTTCAGGACACCTATTAAGAACATAATTTTGCTCGATCAAACCAAAGATCAATCTACTCTGCTTCTACTAGCATGCTGTGTCTCATGGTGGCTGACTAGATGACTCTGAGAAGGTCACAAGCATAAAGGTAGCAGCCAGATCTGCTGTCACTCCCTAGGAACTGGCATTCAGAGGCATATTGGCTGCTTTCACACATGGGGCTGATTGTGTTAGTTTAATGGATTAAAAAGGAAGCGCTTCTGGCCCAATTTCTAAAACCACTTTTACACTGCAGTACCTGTTATACCAGCATTTCGCGCAACGGCCTTTCACACACACACAGAGCTACAATGAACAGAGCAGAGTTTTTCTTCCCCCCCCCCCTTCATTTTAGGGGGTTTGGTGTATTTCCTCCCACAACTTGGTTTTCAAGGCTCTTGGAGGCAGTCCTGGGGGGGAGGGCAGCACCTGCTATTGCGGCCACCGGGAGCTCACGGAGGTGGCTCTCCTTGTTCTTAATTTTTATTTTGGGGGCTGTGGGTGGCGGCACCAGCTTCAGTGGTGTTGGGAGTTTGCAGAGGTGGCTCCTTATAACCTTGCTCTCCCCGTGTTGGCTGGACTATACCAGAGCTCCTGGCTGCGGCTGTGGGGTGGGGAAGCGCCTGATAACGCATCTCCTTTCACCCTTCTTTGGTCCCAGTCCTTTGGTGGCTGCTAACGCAGCTCCCGGCTGCAGCTTAGAGGCAGCTCCTGCTAATTTCCCCCTCTGTTTAAGGTGGCTCCTGCTCATTTTTTCCCTCTGTTCCACACTGCATGCTGGGATCCCTGTCACGTGAGCAGATGTAACTAGCGGAAAACTCCCGTGATGTTCCGTATTCCCAGCCTTGCTAACGGATTATTTGTGGTATCATTTGTCACTGAAATTAGCTCTAAACTTCCGCGACATTCCACCAGACCTCCGGAGCTAGCTTGTGCGTCGTGTGAAAGGCCAAATATAATGCGGAAATTAACAGGTAAGAAACTGTCAGAATAACGGAATAAACTGCAGTGTGAAAACGCCATTATCAAGCTATATATCTGGTGTGTCATACTATAGTTGCATTGCCACTTGGTGCCCTCCAGATGTTGGACTACAATTCCCTTCAGTCCCAGCCAGCATGTTGAGGCTAATGGTTAGTTAAGTTAATTCTATTTTAAATATGTTATAATTGATTTTAGTTTGTGTTGTTTTTATATGCTCTGTTGTATTGTATTGTGTGATTTTATTGTACTTGTGATTTTATTGTACTGCAAGAACTGCACTGCAAAATTTGGAGAAGTACAAATGTCAAAGGATACTTGCATTTTGGGTTGTGTACTGTTTTGGGAAGTGGGAATTTTTTAAAACGCAAACCAAACTGTATTAGTCCCCAGTTGCTACTTGTAGCCCTTGAAATCTTTATCCTCCATGAATTTGTCTAATCCCCTTTTAAAGGCATCTGAAGTCAGTGGTCATTCCCACATCTTGAGGGACCATCTACATGAAACAACTATCCACTGTGCGAAGAAGTACTTTCTTTTGTCTGCTCTCTATCGACAGTCAGTTTTACTGGATGACTTTCACCTGGACCCTTATCTAGTGGATGCCATGATTGAAGAAAGTGTATGAGCCAAGACACCAGACTGATAAGGCTGAATCTGTGCATAAAAAGGGCAATGCTCTTGCAGAGCCCAATCCACCTTTAATGCAGTGGCTTTACAAATGCTAACATGAACCAAGCAGCAACAGTTAAAAGCAACAAAGATTCTGAGAATGTATAAAAATAATATGTGAGAGAGTGTTACTGCGTTAGCTCTTTCGCTCCATACTGTGAATCATTTTATAGACCTATCTTGTCCCTTACAACTTCATTCTCCCACACACACACCAACCAATGCAATCTTGTGCATGCTTACTGAGAAGTACATCCGATGGAGTGGAGTAGGACTTATTCCCAGGTTAAGTGTGCATGAGATTGCAGGCACAATCTGGTGGGCACCCGATTTTTTGCTGCCCTGGGCTCCTTCTTGGCGGAAGGGCGAAATATAAATTGATAACAATGTGAAATTTTAAAGTATAGCAAAATAAGTAAGGAATCTTAAGTGAACCCTTAAGTGAATTGCTTGCAAGGGAGGGCACACAGCCATCCAAGTTGTTCAAGCTTTGCATATTTATTTATTTTAATCAATGCCATACATAAATGTGTCTTAGTTGCTCCACAGTTCACATAAGGGAGGGGTGATTTCTGCCAATTCTACCCTCAGTCTGTAGTTCACACCCACCCACCCCGCACCCACATCCCAGTGTTCTTCAACCTTGGGTCTCCAGATGTTGATGAACAACAACTCCCATCATTCCTGACCATTGACTATGCTATCTGGGAGTTGTAATCCAAAAACATCTGGGGACCCAAAGTTGAAGGCAAGTGCCATATGCCATACCATTTCCCCAACCCCCAAGAACCAATTTTCGGAGGCACGGGGCTGTAGAAAGAAAGGGGTGGCGGGAAAGCTCTGTTTCACAAACGTGAACACTGTTCCATTCATGGAAGTTAGTAACTTTTTAGAAGCGTTGACCAGATTCTTTAAAATTATAAAATCAACAACTAAAACAGGGCTGGGGAATCTCAGACCTGTGGGCCAAACGTAGCCCTGTAGGCCTCTCTGCCTGGTCCGCGATACTTTCCCCAGGACACACATCCTTCTCAGCCTGAACCCTTCACTGGCTCTGCTTTGTACCCTATTTGAGTGTTTTTGCCTGGCTGGACTTTATCCTTGAACTCTGATAATGTCTTTTGGTTGCCTTGATGGAGGATAGAGAGGGGTGTATAACTGTGTGTAGAAACTAGCCTACTGTAAAAAGGCAAAATTCACATATATTGCTCTGCACACTTTTGCCTCTGGCCTCCCCCACCCCCCACGGGTATTGTCCAAAAGAGAGTGTGACCTTTGGTCTGATAAAGGCTCCTCAACCATGAAGTAAAATAAAATGTTTGGGAAGGACCATAGCTCGATGGTAGAGCATCTGCCTTGCATGCAGAAGATCCCAAGTTCAATCCCTGGCATTTCCAGGTAAGAGAATTCTGTCTGAAATCCTAGAGAGTTGCTGCCAGTCAGCACTAGGCTAGATGGATCAATGGTCAATATAAGGCAGCTTCCTATATTCCTATTTCACATGAATTAATCACAGAAACAGCAGAATAGAACATCTTAATAATTAAGCTACTAAGGCCACATTAAAAAATAAACATGTTAACTTGCCTTGTGAACTGCAATAGGAAAGATTTCCCATAGCTCTAAAGCTATAGCAAAAAAGGCCTTGTTTTGCATGGAGGTCAGTTTGACCTTGACAATTGAAAGAGCCTTCAACAAGGCTTCATTTAGAGAAATTAAGTGTCAGAGGGAAAGAGACTTTTCCTGAGATAATCTAGATCTAAGCAATATACTGCTTTACAGTTACGGTCCTAAACACGCCTACCTGGGAGCACAGATGGAAAAAAATGTCAATTTTAGTTCCCTCCATTTCTCATTTTTCATTATTATTATTATTAAGAAATCCTCATGAAAATTCCTTAGCATTTTAATGTGAATTTTTCCTAGTAAACACATTTTTCTATGCAGTTGTGACTAATGTACCCAATTTTGCAAGCAATTTCTCTTAATATAATCCATTTTGTATGTTATTTTCACTAATACATTAATTCTGATGCACATGTCCCCTGATATATGCATCTTTGTAAACATGGTTTGGTTGGAGAACTGTATATCAAAATTCAGATACGGGTGAATTTTGCAGGATTACTGTGTTTTGGTTCTCATATTGTTTTGGAAAGTGTGAATTAGATAGATTCTGCTTTAAATGCAAACCAAATCATATTTCTCCCCCATCCTTACCTGGGAGTAAGTCCCTTTGAACGCAGTGGGACTTGCTTTCTAGTATATATGCATAAGATTGCACTGTTAACAGTCAAAACCAGCACCTGGAATTGGTGCCTAAATAAAATGGCATCAATTACAGTTGTCGAATACTTCTTTTCATACACAAGAAGTCCTCAAAGTGGCTTATTGTAATGACAATAAATTCAAAACCTCTAGAACAATCCAGGCTATACATAAACATTTTAATCCGTGCAAAAGGCCTGTTGCATAGGATATTTGTAGTGTAGCCTAATAGAGATAATTAGGGCTGAAAATCAAAGGGCAAGAGAAAAGGAGGGCATATCAATCTGCTGATTAGATACGGAGGTACTGGTATATTCTTGTTGTCTTCCCACAATATTTCAGATGGAACTGAAGCCTGGGGCAGCTAAAGTCTGGGTGCAGAATATGTTTTCCCTAGATCAGGGATGTGGACTCGATATTGGTGGACTAGAATTCCCATTATTCCTGACCAAAAAAGCAGCTACAACTTTTTTTCCATTTTTGACAGAAGTAGATGAAATGTAAGACCCTCCGTGGCGCAGAGTGGTAAGCGGCAGTAATGCAGCTGAAGCTCTGCTCATGGCCGGAGTTCGATTCCAACGGAAGGAGGAAGTCGAATCTCCGGTAAAAGGGGTCGAGGTCCACTCAGCCTTCCATCCATCCGTGGTCAGTAAAATGAGTACCCGGCATACGCTGGGGGGTAAAGAAAGGCCGGGGAAGGAACTGGCAAACCCACCCCAAATGCCAGCAAATAGGCCCAAGAGCTTTTGTATGGGAACTTTAAATTTGATTATTATTTTTTAAGGAAACCTCTCTTTTATTTTGGGGCAATGATGAGGATGAGGATGGACTGCCTTAATGTCGATTCCAACTTATGGCAACCCTATGAATAGGGTTTTCATGGTATGCGGTATTCAGAGGGGTTTTTACAATGGCCTTCCTCTGAGGATGAGAGGCAGTGACTGGCCCAAGGTCACCCAGTGAGCTTCATGGCTATGTGGGGATTTGAACCCTGGTCTCCCAGGTCGTAGTCCAACACCTTAACCACTACACCACACTGGCTCTCATTACGCCACACTGTTTTGGGACATAAGTAGACAAAATTAGCAGGCATGAGTCCTAAGCACTTGAATACGGCTAAACTTCAGATGGGTAGCAAGTGAGCTTGGAAAAGTTACTTTTTTGAACTACAACTCCCATAAGCCCCAGCCAGCATGGCCACTGGATTGGGCTGATGGGAGTTGTAGTTCAAAAAAGTAACTTTTCCAAGCTCTGGTAGCAACAGTAGTTTTCTTGCTCACAGAAGACAAGCAGCAAGGCAGTGAAAGGATCAAATGCTGCCACCTGCTCACTCACCTACTTACCTATTCACTCTCTTTTTGGGAAGTGGCCAGAGTATGGTGTTGAAGAAGATCAACAGCAGCTGCCAGCAGCAACTACAGTGGGGAGAAGGTAGGTCCAATAGTGGAGGAGAGCAGGGTTGGCTCTTGGTTTGGGGGAGTCTCTCTCTGGTGGGCCTCATCTTATGTCAGTAGATTTACCTGGTGCTGGCAAGTTCTACAAATAGCACCAGGTAGCTTGAAGCTGTCATTTTAATTTCCCCCATTGCCCTTGATATAGCATTACTCCAGGGAATTGAGGAAAATTAAAATAGCACCCTCTAAATGAGCCATCGTTTTAATTTCTCACAATGACCTTCAACAATACTTTGTGTGGGGAATCATGGAAATCTAAAATGGCACTTCCAAACAACTTGGGTGTGGGAGGCTCAGTGTAGCAATAAGCCCTGTGGGAGGGCTGTGAATCCAGCATCTTACTGAGCATGTAGCGTACTGATGCATGAAGGAGAACTTATTTAGTGTGTTTTATCCAAGAACTCCCCCCCTCACAAATACCCTGAAGTATTTCATTGCCTGTAGGAATTTGCAAGAACTGCAGCTGAAAGGCTATGCAGTGGCATCACTAGCAGGGTGCGGGGAGTGCAGACCGCACCTGGGTGACACCATGAGGGGGGTGACACCCAGAGCCACCCTGTCGCGGGGCAGGGCGCCCGCGCCGTTGTCCAGCAAAGAAGCCGAGAAGCGCTCCGGGTCGGCATCAGAGCAGCCAACTCCTCAGAGGCAGGCGGGCAGGCAGGCGAGACCGGGAGCAGCATCAGCAGGGTGAGGGAAGCACACCGGCATTCCCAGGCCTGCTTCTCCGGCTGGGTGCCCCTCCGGCGCGTGCCCTCCCAGGGGCATGGGTGGCTGGACTTGTGCGCGTGCATGCATGTGCGCTCGGCAGGACATTTGGGGGCTCACCAAGGAGTTACCGCACCGGGTGACACCAACCCTAGTGACGCCACTGAGGCTATGCTAATTCTGCTGGGTTCTAGTCAGTTAGAGAACAGCCATACATTTGAATACATCCCTTTATGATCTCTCATTTTCAAACCATGACATCTGCAATTAAGGAGCTAGATCAGGTCTAGGAGTAACCTGAGGCCCAGGCCCAGGAGAACTCTTGATGGACTGGAGTAAATGAACCCCCCTGCTACAAGGTAACTCCTTACAGATACCAGAGAAGTGCAATGTGTTCTGCTCCTTCATTAATTTTCATAGCATGCTTCTGGTCAGCACTTGCTGTTGTAGTAAAGTGGCACATCTGGTGGTCATATATGAACTAAAATCTCTTAAGGACAGGATAAGAAATTCATGTCTTCAGAAGTTTGTTCGTTCATTTGTTGGGTTTGTACCAATGTTGTTGAGGTCCCTGCATTTGTGCTTCTTTATAAACTAATTTGACATACTGAGGAAGAACTGGGGGACACATGTCCAGTAGAGGGCAGTAGTGTACTTAAGAGCACACATATTTGGCCAGCAAGCTACGTCCGATAGAGAACTTCAAGATAAGAATCCTAGCAATGAACGGGAAGGTTCAGTGGATGCTTGGCAGCTCTTCAACCATCAGTGAACTTTATTTCTCTTATAAGTGATCGGACAACAACTAAATACTCTGATTAGGCCAGCCAAGTTGCCTGGTGATAATAATTACAGCCTAATGATGATCCATTGATTTCAAGTGAAGGTAATCTAAGTGTTTCTGGGTCAGATTCTACTGACTGAAAAAAAATCTTAGAAGATTGATGTGGACAAAAGGTGTTCATCCCTCACTTCAACTTAATATCCCACTGTAGCAAGGACCTGTGAATATGAAATAGTATTATGCATCATTACCTGCAGTCATATCAAATATTTGCTTTCTTGAATTTGGAATTTTTCAGATGGTACGCAAACAGTGCAATCACTTTATACAACTCTTCCTACACTGTTCTATTCGGTACTGAAACAGGACGGCAAGGGGAGAAATCCCATGTTTGAATGCTCTCCCACTGCAAAACCTCATTGCATAAAGAAAGAAAGAACAGCAACAAAGCTCACTTTGAATCTCTCATCCAGATACGCTACTTTTCCAAGTGCAGGGAGGCGATTGTGTATTTTTTTCCCCCATGGGAAAATCCCTCTCCTCTCGTTGGGTGAAGTTAGTGCAGGCCAGAAAAAACTACACTATTTGATTCAGCTGCACATGAGTGCTCAACCCAGGACAGTTTAGTCATCTCACATGTATACTGTACTACATCAGTTTAATGTGGATGGGCATATATCTAAAATCATATTGGCATTAACATAGCATGTCAGGGAAGAGGCTTATTTCCAGACCTTTCTGGTATGGCAGTGTTTTCCAAGTCAGACAGTTTCATATGAACAGGGTAGAGTTTAGCTTCTTCACCGCCTGTTCCTCTTTTCACTCTCTCTTGCTTCTCTCTCTTTCTCTCTTGCTCAGAACTTGCTTAGCTTCTCTACATCTGCACCAAGATGTGATATGCACTTGCACTACATGCAGGCCTCCTGGAGCAGTTTCTCTGTGATGGACCATCTCCTCCCATGGAAGCACGAATCAAATCTCATCCCCTTCTTCAGCCACCATGCCGCTCCCCCCATTTGTACTCCCAGCCTGTCATTTCAGATCTGTTGAACTTTTGGCATGCACCAAACTTCAGTGGTAGCTTGTGTCCTTCAGATTTTCCTCACTCTCAATCCCCCAGACATCAATTTATAATAAAATGTTACCAGCTGAACAGCCTTGTGATGTCAGTCCATTTACTATAGGATCCCTGATTGGCTCTGATCAGTAATGTGATTAATCTAGAAAGATTAAAAAAGGAAATGAGGGAAGGGAAAGCAGCTGGATGAAGCAACACTATATAGGATCAAACAGTAATTGAATATTCACACAATCTAACTAATGGGGGGGGAGGAAAATGATTTCTACTAAACAAAAATTGAAACTGGAAAATATTTACCACGGCTTTTTCATTTAATACTAGTCTCAGCTAGGTCTTAGCAGTTTTTTCACTTCACAAAACACAGCCACCTTTTATGGGGTTGGCAGTATAAATCACACTGCATGTGAAAAGATAATAGTATGGTCTGCTATCTTTGTGATTTCGCAGTCAAGGGGGGGGAGATTGGTCTTAAGTGTAGCACTTCTTATCCTGACTACTTCTACTGACATTGAATCTGCAACTTGGAAGAGATTTGTTGGGATGCTCTGGGAGGTACGTGACCAGACTGTCACAGTATCAATCTCATCATTAAGATGTCAATCCTTTAATAGCACTTGGAAGCGAATCAGACACTTGCAGTGACATTGTAACCACAAAGTGTGAAAGGCATGTCTTATTCCTTGGGATGCGTAGGAGACACATTCATTTACAACAAAGGCTGCTGTTAAGGGTTGTGTTCACATCAGGATTCCCAGTATTCTTCAGGGAAATCGAAGGAAGCCAATGTCACTGCGAACACAATCTCTATCAGGTTTCAGCAGGTCCCTGCTGTCCATCAGAATTGCTCATCTCTTTTTAAACTGTCAGCATTGGGAATTGAACAGCAGAGTGTAGCTAAGGCTTCTAACTGCCCCCCCCAACCCTCAATGTTAAGAAAAGCAACAGTTAGTAGGGGAAATATCCATGAAAACTCTCTTACCTTCTCTAGTTGAGACTGGTGGCTCCAGTGTTAGTGGGGCAGTGAATCTACTCCAGGTTTTAGTCCAAACTTTCAAGGTGGATTAAAATCTGGAGCGGATTCACTGCCACACTGACATTGGAGCCACCAGTCTCCACTGACCTCACTCTTCAGAGAACAAGTGAGGTCCTATATGAGGTGTGGGGAAACTTTGGCCTTCCAGATGTTGCTAAACTACAACTCCCATCATCTCTAGCCATTGGCCATGCTTTCTGGGGACGATGGGAGTTGTAGTTCAGCAACATCTGGAAGGCCAAAGGTTCTCCACACCTGTCCTATCTCCTCTGAAGGCAAGAGCAAATTTGGAAGTCTGATCTCTTACAGATGCTTGGGAAAGTGCTGGTTTGGGCCCAGAGAAGATTGGGCTGAGGAATGGTTTGTTTCAGAGATTTCAATAGGGTATTGGTTAGAGCTACCTTCCTCAAACTGGTGCCTTCCAGATGTTTTGGACTCCAACCCCCATCAGGCCCAGCCAGCATGGCCAATAGAGATGATGGGAGTTGTAGTCCAAAATATCTAGAGGACAGTAGCTGATGGAAGGCTGGGTTAGAGTGTTGGATTATGACTCAGAAGACCCAGGTTCAAATTCCCCACTCAGTTATCAAGATTTCTGGATGACTTTCAGCCAGTTACTATCTCTCCACCTAAGCTAACTCACAGATTTGTTGTGAGGCTACAATGGGGTGAGACAGAGAAACCAGTATGCTGCCTTGTATTCCATGGAGGAAAGGTTAAGTGTGAACAGGTCTGCAGCCTAAGAAAGTGATTTATATAGGATTACCATAGGACAGGACTACACGGGAGAAATATGCAATGAATACAGATAATTAGCACTTTAAGACAACAGCTGCCTGGTGAGGAAGTAGCACACTGCTATATCACTGAACTGGAGACTGAGCAAAATAGTCAAAGTAGAATTATTTGCTGTGTGCTTAGAACATCGGTTGCTCAGTGGCAGAGCATCTGCCTCGCATGTGCAAAGTCCCAAATTCAGTCCCTGGCATCTCAGTGTAGGCCTGGGAATGGTTCATGTCTGAAATACTGAAGAGCTGCTGCCAATCAGTGCAGACAGTACTGAGCTAGATGGAGCAACAGTCTGATTCAGTCTAAGGCAGCTTCCTATGTTCCATGCAAAAGGCCCCCGGTGTCTCCAGGTAAGGCTGGGAGATACCTCTGCCAGTCAGTGTTGACAATGCCAAACTAGATGGATCCATGGTTTGACATGGTAGAGGGCAGCTTCTTGTGTTTTTGTGCATATTTGTCACATTCCCCAAAAGTTGCCCACAAAAGCAAGTGCCTCGGCAGTTTCTTTTGCCTTTAAGAAGTTCTTTTAAAGTGTTTTTTCCCCAGTTACTACTTAAAGAAGGGGAAACGGGACATTTAAATGATCCAGAGCTCCTGTTTGCAGTAGTGTAAACAAAGAACAAGTTAAGATCCATTTGGTGTGAGCTGCATTAAGGGCTGCGGTCCTTGAAGTCATTTTTGTTTTAATTGTACCATCTTTCATATCACTTTGAAATATTTCAAATGCGGGCTGAGAGCCTGTCTCCCAAACAAATGAGACGAGAAAGCTATGAAGAAAGGAAATTGCAGCATAATGGAACAAATGGCTTCCAGCCATACCACTATGGGCTGTGTGATCTCATCAGGAGCAAATATGTTAAGCTGCCTTGGATTTGGTTAGCACTGAAGGAAGCAACAAGGACATGCGGCTGTGGCATCTTAGTAGGTGGCACACACTTTTTTATTTATTTAAATGAGAATCAGGATTTAATTAACGTTCCCTTGACTGCTAGAGGGTACTGGTCCGTGGGAGGTTCCAGATGAGACGTCCCCATTTCCTGAAGTTGAGCAATACTGGGCCTTGTGGAAGAGCAGAACTCATGACCCCAGTATCCCGCTCAGATTACAATGTCAATGTTTTTTTTTCTCTCCCCCTGGCCCTCCCCACTGCTCCAGTAACTGGCCTTCTTTCCTCCACACTTCCTGCCTTCCAATACGGTGGGACATCAGATGAAGGAATGCCAAACATGCAAACTGACCAGTGAAACAAATGTCTCCTTCTAGCCTTGCGAACGACTCTCTTCAGCAAAGACATTCCTCCTGCTGCCTGCTTGTGAGTGAATGAGTTGGGAAAGGGGTGCACTGCAATGTGCTTTATATGCTGGGGAGGAGGGCATACCCAGAAAGAGGGTTCCATCTATCTGCTGGGGATGTCAATAAAGGTTGCATGTTCTCCACAAGTCCCTATTTACCAGGGATGGCTCCTCATTTCCAGTCTTTGTTCTTGATAAATAACCGTTCTGTTTTATTTTATTTATTTATTTATTTATTTATTTATTTAATTAATTAAATTTATTAGTCGCCCATGTGGCTGGTTGTCCAGCCACTCTGGGCGACGTACAAGATAAAAAACAATACATTAAAACGTTAAAATTTAAAACCATAACAGTAAAAACCTAACCCACCCCAAAAGCCTGCCTGAAGAGCCAGGTCTTCAAGGCCCGGCAGAAGCTCATCATAGAAGGGGCATGGCGGAGATCATTTGGGAGAGAGTTCCACAGGGTGGGGGCCACTATTGAAAAAGCCCTCTCTCTAGTCCTCACCAGTCTAGCTGTTTTAACCGGTGGGATCGAGAGAAGGTCTTCTGAGGCTGATCTTGTTGAGCGGCATCCCTGACAATGCTGGAGGCGCTCCTTCAGATAGACTGGGCTAAAACCATGTAGGGTTTTAAAGGTCAAAACCAACACCTTGAATTGGGCCCGGTAAACAACCGGTAGCCAGTGCAACTCCTTCAGCACTGGAGTGATGTGATCTTGCCAGCGGCTGCCTTTAATCAGACGAGCCGCCGCATTCTGTACCAGTTGCAGCTTCTGGACCGTTTTCAAGGGTAACCCCACATAGAGCGCATTACAGTAGTCTAGGCGAGAGGTGACCAGGGTATGTACCACCGGTGGGAGCAGATGGTTGGGAAGGTAGGGGCGCAGCCTCCGTATCAGATGGAGTTGATACAGCGCCGCCCGGCTCACAGCCGAAACTTGAGCCTCCATGGACAGCTGGGAGTCAAGAATGACCCCCAGTCTGAGGACCTGGTCTTTCAGGGGCAATCGTACCCCATTGAGCACCAGGTCCACATCCCCCAGCCTTCCCTTGTCTCCCACAAACAGTACCTCAGTTTTGTCAGGGTTCAGCTTCAGCTTATTCCTTCCCATCCAGCCACTCACTGACTCCAGGCACTTGGACAGGGTTTCTACAGCCAACCTCGGTGAAGATTTAAATGATAGAGCTGCGTGTCATCCGCATACTGATGACATTGCAGCCCAAATCTCCTGATGATTGCCCCCAGCAGCTTTATATAGATGTTGAACAGCATCGGGGAGAGGATGGAACCCTGTGGCACCCCACAAGTGAGAGGCCAAGGATTCGAGACCTCATCCTCCAATGCCACTCTTTGGTACCTACCAGAGAGGAAGGAATGGAACCACTGCAATACAGTGCCCCCCATGCCTAATCTCTTCAGGCGGTTTTGAATTCAGGGGAGATTTGCTGGATGCCTTTTGTGTTAGTTTGGATAAATGTGCACAGATCAGCAAACACTTAGCTTCCCTTCCATGTCCATCACTGCATGTCCAGGTTACAGATGTGCGAGGCTCTTAGTGGGCTGTAAATGATGCTGCCAATGTAATTTTCCACTATGCTGGTGCTCCATTCAGGGATGGAGGAGAGCTGAGTGACCTCAAACTTCAGGCAAGCCCTTCACCACCTGCTACCTGATAGCCAATGTGGCTCCCTCCAGGAGTGGTGGACTACAATTCCCACCATCCCTGACCCATCATGCTTTGTGGAACTGATGAGAGCTGTAGTCCAAAACTTTTAGGGGGCACCACCTTGATTACTCCTGTGCTGTGCTGTCCTCCAAGTTGATTTTCTCCCCTTCAGGGACATCAGTGGGGTAGCAGGGAGCAGAGAAAAAATGGGGTGCCAGGAGAATCAAACACAGCGGGCTGCATCTCCCTCATTCTTCCTCATCGTGAGTAGGGATGCTCCCTGGTTTAATTCTCATAATACTCCTGATCCAGATTGTGAAAGCTGGTGAATAGGTTTGAGCTGCACGTATTCTATAGCAAATGCAACCAGATCCTTTATGGAAGCAAACAGTCTATGAAATGTGTATGTGTTGTGTGTGCACTCTTGAAAAAGCTATTAAGATAGCTGGCTCAGAAGCCAGTGCGGTATGAACGCCGGTAACAGCAAGTGGAGAAAAGCCTGCAGCCATTGGTACGGGGGTGGTAATGCGTAGGCCAGAGAGGAGGGGACCTTTTCTACCGGAGGGCTTCTTTTTTTCCGGGCAGCCTTCCGGGAACTACATGCCAGTGGTTGGTGGGTGGGTGGGGGGCCAGAGGCAAAAGCAATAGATGTAAGCAAGAGAGCTTATCAGAGTTCAAGGACACATTCTAGTCTGGCAAAAACAGATCCGGTAAGGGGTGTGGTTTGGGGAGGGGCCTGGAGGGCTGCAGCTGGTCTCTGGGCCTGAGGTTCCCCATCCCTGGCTTAGGCAATGGCTCTGTGTGTGAGGTGTGCTCCAAATTCACAAGACTCGTCATCAGTGGAATATTGGAGCATAGGGGATTGCAAACTGTTACCCCACCCATCTTCTTTCTGCCACCCATGCCTTCTAGATTCTACTGGCTTAATGAACACACATTAGCTCCCTAACAAGACCCCAGCATTTCGTCTGTACATGCATGGAATCTCCATAGAAGTTGAACATTTCCTTTAAAACAAAAGGCACATTGCTAGCCCTTGTGGATGGCAAAGGAACTTCTGGGAATATACTGATGGAAACATCTGACAGGGATTTGAGGCAGGGACCCCAATGGGCAGGGAGTCATGTTTTGCATGCAACTCTCTAATCTTCCTCTGTGGCTACTTTCGGGAAAAGATTTCAGGAGAAGTAACCACAGCATACACAAATGAGCAGCTATGTAAAGCTTTGAATCCCCTCCCCCTCTCCATTGGTTCCCTTGTCCTGTGCATTTCTACACTTTCCTTCACCACCATAAGGGCTAGCAGCATGTCTTTTGTTTTAAATGATTTGGAACTTGCATGGTGGTTCAATGTATGCTTGTATTGCTTGCCTGAGTGGTGTTCACTTCCTTCAGGGGCACCGCCATTGTCATTCTCTTTCTGGAAGGCTATCACAACGCCCTTGATGAGATAGGCATACTAAGTACATAAGAAGCTGTCAGACCCATTGGGTCTGTTTAGCTCAGCATTGCCTACAATAAATAAGCAGTGGCTCTCCAGGTCTGTTTCCCAGCTCTGTTTGAAGATGCCAGGCACTTAACCAGGGATCTTTTGACCTTCCCAAAGGGTTGGACTTCTGTAACTAATGCCTTTTAAGAAAACGGAGTGTCCTAATATGGATATTGTTTCTGGGGTGGACTCATAAACCATTCTCTCATTGGCATGAAGGGCGAGCTTCTTGCTGTTTGCTGCTACAAAAGAATTTTGCCTTCTAAGTCAAAGATCTTGGCAAGCTGCTTTAGGCTGGCAGCAAAGGGCACAAGTAACCAGGGAACACTTTGGTCTTCAGAGAGTCTCTATAAGGATGTCCGCACATTATGCTCAACATAGGCACAAACTGTCTTTGCACGTGCCCAAGTGTTTGTGTGCAAGACTGTACACTTCTTCAGTTGTACCGCTCAGCTATTGTGCTCACAGGTACAGACTGCACACGCATTGAACATTACATGTGAATTCCTGTATGAGCATACAGCTGAACTATTTGTGTGCACAGGTAGATTGTATGCTCACGGAATGTAATGTGTGAACACAACCTATGGAAGGAGGCAACTAACTGATAGGAAGGCTGAGCGGGGCCCAATCATCCAGCCTCTTTCAACAACACAGCTCACTGCCTTTCCTGGCCTCTCATCCTAAGAGGCCTAATTGGCAAAGGGAAAATAAAAGGCTGCCAGAACAAACCAACCCTCCCCCCCCCGATCCATGACACTGGAGGGGGGTTAGAAAAGGCAGCAATGTCCCCCTGCCCAGCTCTGCATGAACTGGGCTCCACCACCACAGAACTCCTGACTGTGCCCGCCTCAGCTGTGGGTGGTAGCTGGTGTGCCCTCCTGAAATGGGGCATTTCAGGGGCAGGGAGGGGGTGGAGCTGGGCTGTCCAAGGATCTACTGGATATTAAGTAACTGCCAGCAACAGGCCTGATCTGGGTCTGTCTGCTGTGCCAGCCTGGAGCTGGTGCAGTGAAAAAAAGGGGGGTCCTTCACCCCACCTTCTTTCCTGGCCACGCATGTCATGGGGCTCCAGATGCGGTGGCCGCTCCGCCGCTCCATTAAACCTGCTGCACACCAGACACTTGGATTGCTCTGTTAGTCCACCCAAATACCACTTTGGCCATGCCATAGGATCAATGTTTCAGGTTCTATCCATTGCACTGGCTGCCAAAAAACCGGAATACCTGGAGAAGTCCATGACTTTGGAATAACTTTGCTGGGGTCACCAGAGACAGAGGAAGCAGCAGTCAGGCATCCTGCAACATTCCTGGATATAGCTCCAGATGAAAGCCCCTTCCCACCACCTACCAATGTGAAGGCCACCAGAGGAGGCAGAAGCCTTAGACTGAGCTCTCAGACCGGTGAAATCACTGCCTGTTGAATTTGTAATGAAGAACAAATGTCTTGAGTGTTTTTTTTTTAATTAACCTTCTCTCCCCAGTACATTTTTGTGGGAGTGGGTGTTTTGTCATTTCTGATCTTTGCAAGCAACACTGGGAGCCTTTTTACTGCCATAAGAATGTGGTAAAAAAGAATTCAATAAGGATTGGGGAATCTGGGGTTCTCCGGCCGTGGATGAACTACCACACTCTTGATGATTGGCCATGCTGGCTGGAGCCAATAGGAATTAAGAGTCCAACCAGTAGTGGAGTGGCAAATTCAGAAGTGCGGGGTTCCTTCATGATAGTCACAGCCATGCCCCCTCCCCTCCCTCTTTTTTTTTTTTTGCTGCTGGATTGAGAATGAGAGCCTTGATAATGCCTTTACCCACCACAACAGATGTTCCAAGGAGCCAATGAGCATGAAAGGGGAGTGTTAGCTACTGAGAAGAGTCTTCTCAGTGGCTGACTCACCTCCTTTCACTCTGATTGGTTCCAACAGCAGGAAAGGACAAGGAAGCATGTTAGGAGACTCTTCTCAGTGGCTTACACTCTCCCTTTTAATGCTGAATGGCTTACAGGATGCTGGAGACATAGGGACCCTGCTGCTAAAAAAGTAAGAGGTCTAAGACTCCCTGAGACCCTGGATGATTACACCAAAGTCCAACATTTGCAGGGTACAGTTTCCCTATCCTCTGTTTTAAATAAATAAGCCAGTGTGGACAAAGCATCAGATTACAGTGGAGGAGAGGTGGGCTCAGTCTCTGTTCAGCCATGAAGCTCACTGGTGAGCTTGGTGCAGTCATTGTATCTTTGGTGAAATTATCATTCAGGGTTGCTGTGAAGGTAAAATAGTGGCAGTGAATCCCGTACACCAGAGGTACAGAACCGATGGCCCTGCAGATGTTGTTGGGCTACAGCTCCCATCACACTTGACTCTTGGACATGCTGGCTTGGGTTGATGGGTTTACATCACCTTGAGCAACACAGAGGAAGGCCAGGATGGAAATGTAACTAAAAGGCAGCTGAGGAAGGATGTGCGAGTTGTTCATATAGTCCTCTCCTTGCACGTGTAAGTATGAAAGAGGCCTGGGGCATGGTCAGAGGGCAAATGATGCAGCAAATGTGTTGCATATCAGTAGGTCTGGGTCTAGTCACCTCCTGAATAGGAGAGTATCTGTGGGAAGCCCATATATGTCACCTTGTTTCCACGAGGGAAGGAAGAGGTAACAAAATAATATATATAAAATAACTTCAAGGATTTGGTGCAAAGTAGGGCCATGTTCCTATTGAAAACCAAGTGGAAAACAATATTAAAACAGAGGTGGCGAACTTCAACTCCCTTCAGACCCAGACAACATGGTGGCCAGGGATGGTGTGGGAGATTGTTCAGCAAACATTGTTGTTACACAACCACCTTTTTGGTTGTTGGTCCAGTTCAGGTTAAAGGCCAGATTCTTATTGTCTTCTCCACATTCCATCAATTTTGGCATCTGCCCCATAAAAGAAGACTCCAAACTTTTTGGGTTTTTTTTATAACTGGTGGTAAAACTTTATTATTCAAGTTTAGATGTAACAGACATCTTTTTGCTGCCTGAAGAATTGTTTGCATAAGAAATACACCAGGAACATGTTTGTGAGTAGAAATGAACATGCATTATGAAAATTGGGGTGGAGATGGAAAGCACAAATAGAGAAAGCAAAACAAAATACCCCATGTGTCGTAAAACACAGAACAGCTATGAGCATTCTAGAGTCAATCCAGAGCTATACATTTAAAGGGTTCTCTTGGGAACATGACATCATTCTGTAGGCAAGACTTCCATTGGTGAATTTTGCTGATCCCATAAATGATGACATTTCGAGATGCTCTCTTATATCCCCCTCTCCAGCAAAGGAGGAAAAAAGATCTAGAAAAAGTACAGAGGCAGCCCTAGCAGAAACCCAATGGAGGCAGTCATCAATGGGGGATGGACTCAATGGCCTTATGGGCCCCTTCCAACTCTACTATTCTATGATTCTATGAATGGGAGTGAATCTTACGTGCCTTTCAGGGTAGAAAACTGAGGGAGAGATTTAACCTAAACATCACAATCCAATGGGAGGTCTACAGCTTCCTCATTGAAAAAAAAGCACAGCAGTGTGCAGCAGAATGTCCTGGTGGGTTGTATTTCATCTCAGTTAGTGGTAAGGACAAGGCGCTATTCATTTTCTCCCTGAAGTACCATCATGTCTTGGGCTACAGAGACTGTAACAGGACTTTGCAGTACAAGAAACCAGAACTGGATACATCCAGATATTTTAATAAGGGCTTGAAAGAACCTATAAGAAGGGGGAGGGTTATGATACCGCACAAGTTAGCCCTGCCCTCCTTGCAGTGACACCCTCACTGCCCCGTGTTCAGCCAGTGTGCGAAGGGCCGGGGTTCCCACCCCCTTGGGGGAAGGAGTCCTATATCAGTACAAGCATAAAGCTCCTTGACACACTTGCCAAATGCAGACTGTGGGAAAGTAGCTAGTCAGTGAACTGTGGGCACGGCTAATCCCAATTTATTTTTTCAACACATGGGAAAGCGTCTGAACCTTTCTAGTCTCTTATAGGAGAGAAGAATCATATGGTAGCAGTGCTTTGGGGTTTGAGCCTTCTCAGAATGGTGGTGGGAGAAGTGCATGTTTGAACGTTTTCAAACACAAAATGCTTCCTACATTTAGAAAAACAGCATGTCAGGGAGAAAGCTGGGCTAGAATCCATTTTCCTGACCCTCTAGTTTTCTGCGTACAGGGAGGTTTATTGGAGCATTCGGATTGTAGCCCTTCATGTGTATTCTGCCTGGCTTCCTTGCCTTTTGTGATGGCACTATGTGGTATGATTGTATGCACAGCAGTATGTTCCATTGTTTTACTCCCTAGTAAGAGTGTTTAGGATTGCAGCCTCCGTTACCCTCTCTCTCTTTTCGCAGCTCTGGTCACATTTATTTTATTTTAAATGCTCATTTTCTAGATCAGAAAATGATGCATCCGACCCACGTTAAATGTTAGTTTTAATTACATGAGCATTTGTGGTAGGCAGCATGTCAGTTGGATCAGAAAATGGCCCTTTAACATACCTTTCCGAACTGGGAAAATCTTGATGAGGACATAGGAAGCTGTCTACTCACTGGCTGGCGGTGGCTCTCCAGGGTTTCAGATGGGGGGTTCTCACAGCCCTACCTTGAGATACCTGGGACTCAACCTCAGGCTTTCCTGTGTACAAAGGAGTTGCTCTACCACGGAGCTACAGCCCTTCCCAATTTCCTAGAACATTTAAGAAAACAAAGAGCGTAGAAAAGGGATGGGCAATGGGATATCAGACAGATGATTTAAAACCTCATTCGCAGCAACATTCAGGAACCAGTTGTACTCCACAACCTCAAGGGACTAAAGAGTCTGCAATGCGAAATAAAGAAGTAAAGCCCCAACGCAACAAAAACAACGAAGCGACTGTGTAATATGGTAAAAATGGGAGTGCAATGCAACTACAGAATGCAATAAAAACCTTCCGTGCCAAGGAGTCATATGGCACCTCTCGACATAATCTCTGAAATGTTTCATCTGAAACATAGACAAAGCAATAAAAAGAGGATATATGTTTATCATTTTAAGCATAACAATGTGAGTTAAGAGCTTAAGAATACAAAAAGTACTTGGAATGAATCGTGCTACCCTTTCGCTTCCTCCTAAGTAGGCATAAAAATATTTTCATATTTCCTTCTTTCCATTTCCTCCTCCTCCTTCTTTTTCATCTTCTTCTCCCCTGCATATCATTAATATCAACAAAGTCCATTCATTTCATGTTAGTTTACAATTTTAATGCAAACACGCGCACACACACATACACACACACACAAATAAGAGACCTACTGCAATAGAAAGTTGCTTCATTACCTTGTTTGCTACATTTGCAAATGTAAACAGAGCGAGGCTGAGCCAGCGCTGAATCTTATGCATGATGGAATATCTTTGTTGCATACGTACACTGTAGAAAATAATTATTCAATATGTCAGGCACCATTATTTGAAATGTAATACATTAATATTTACTAGAAAAATAAGTTTTTTTCCCTATTTGTTCTCCCAACTTCTTAAATGAAATAAGTTAATCTGACAGTGCATCCAGTAGCTTGTAATATCTCTTTGTATATCCCTTCGTAAAAAATAATAACTACTGGCTGGGCCGAGATCGTGCAAATGAATTGAAGTCCGTCCTTTGTAGATCCTTGTAGCATCTTATGTAGGCTTGGCTAACAGCACCTTGAAGCAATGATTGAATATTGAGTTATTTAGACCTATTTCCCTGAGCAGTTATGCTGAGGAGCTTTCCCTTCATGGACTAGTTTTACAAAAGCTTCCCCCCTCCCCGTTTTCTTTAAAGTTTTAAAAACAACAACGCCCAGCAAAAGCTGGCGCTATGTCTAGTGAAGGGACTGACCACTACATATAAATAACCAAAGGCCTTTGGAAAAGCGAGTCATGCACTCTACCCTGAAGCAAAATTTAGAAAGAAGAGCTAATGCAAAACATGAATACTATGCACATCAAGTTTGTAAAGGAGGTTCCATATAAGAGACACATTGTCAGGCAGAGTACTTTTCTACAGAATGCTACTCCTAAACCTATATTTTGGCCAAAGCATGTAACAGAATCTCCTGAGATGTAGTATGCAACCCAGGGCCTGTTTTGAGCTTGAATTTTATGAAGACCAGCACAATTGTCATTTAAAGGGTCTTCACATATCCTTTGAAGCTTATGAGGCAGGTTGGAAAGAAGGAGTTGCCTACATTTTTTCTTCTTCTGAGACCTGACTCATTTGACTTTCATATTTCCTGAGATATTTTTTTTTAATTGTTTTCAGATTGAGAGGGAAGGAACATTACATTGTGGCGTTCATGGTTTTGAATGCTCATAATGATTGTTCCTGAGTCTGAAGGTACCTATTCAACCTACTGTCGCTCTAGACTTGAGAGACTGGGGTGTACTTTTGTAGAGTGCAAGGTATAGCCATCAAAATAGTAGCTACCAGCTGGTTTAGCGTGAGTGACATCTGGAGAAAACTACTGCCTCCAGATTGTAGAAATGATGAATGCTGTTGGATGTTCCAATAAGGCCAAAGTGAACCCAAATGAAAAAAAAATACTACTAGATTTCTGGACATCCGTTTATTTAACAAGTCCATTTCGCTATACAGTGTGCATATATTACTGTACACCTGCTCCAGCATTATACATCTTTGCATACTAGCCAGCTACGTTTCTTGTACAAGAACAAAAAGTATTAGTTATCTGATTAGGGTTCCTCCCCACCCCCAAAGATACTTGCCCTGATATAGTGTCTTCTGTATAGTTTTGGTGGACGGGTCCCGAGTGATTATCCCTTAAACCCCCTCCCCCATTCCAGCTGCCATCCATTTTACTTTTCCTTCTTTGTAACTTTGTTTGTTTAAAGGAAGGAAAAGGAGGAAAGAAAAAAATGAAGGATTGTATACTGGATAAGGCATGCTTGCTATATGAAGTGCTTAATAAGACATTACAAGCTATTGAATTCCCATCAAGGAAACCTATTTCTGTTTAATTGTGCTAAGTGCTAAGGTTTATTTTATTTTATTCATTTTTACTCTTTAGATTTGCCATTCGTTTCAGCTTGTGCATTGTTCCTATGTAGGCCCCTCTGGATGTGAGTTGTGAAGTCATACTTGTCCGTGCAAAAGTATTGGCATATGCTGCACTGAAAAGGTCCACTGTCACCATGGCAACTCATATGCAAGGCATACATCACTTCATCCAGAAAGACAATGCCACAGTGCACACACTTGGTTGACAGTTCATCTTGAGTACTTCGGTCAACTTTCTCCGTTTTAACTACATTCAAGGGACCTTCATTTTTGACCATTGGCGGTGCCTTGACTTTCTCCTTGGAGGCACCGTTTGCAGTTGGCCCGGGTCTGGAATGTTTTATCGCCAAATCTAGAGGAATGTCATTGTCGGATCCGACAGCTGAAAAATGAGGAGGCAGATTAAAGGTGGGATAAGGCACATAGTTTTGGCAAGGATTTGGTAGGCCAGGCACATGACTCAAGTAGTGTGGATTCCCGGGAACGGACAGCTTATATTTACTCCAGAATCTCAACCAGTCAGCTTCACTTTGAAAGTCGTTGTGGACAAATGGAAGCCCAAAGAGGGGGTACTGGTATTTTTCAATGGGACTTCCAGGTGGCGAATAGTTTGGGTGCTTAGCAGGTCTCATGTATTTCTCTATTGGACTGCCTCTCTCTGAGCTTCCTTTTCCTTCTGATATAGAGGAACTATTGCCTAGGTCTCCGGTACTTTCCTGAGGACTTTTTATCTGAATGTGCAAAGGTTGCATCCTTTTGTGAATATCCAGAGTTTGGCTGACCAATATTGACTGCGGAGCAGAATGGCTTTTAGTCAATGAACCCTGGGCTTCATATTTACTCAGGCTGGGAAGCTGGATTTCTCTCTGGTGACCTTCTGTTAAATGATCCTCTGACCTCCTATCTAATGGGCTGCCGTTGACTTGTTCCTCAATGTTTCCTCTCTGCTGTTTGTTTAGCTGCTCAGCCTGAAGTGCCTCCGGGTTAAGGCGCTTTCTCGTCCGTCTTCTAATGATCTGCTCACCGTTGTTCTGCTTAATGATGTTTAAAGGCCTCGGAGTCTGCATATAAAACACAATAGCATCATAAATAAAAGAGCAACACTACACAAAGCTTTGCAGAACTGCTCATGCAAATCCCTAGTTATAGTTAAGAGCTGAACCCCATCAAGTCATTTCAGGGGAACCGTTTTAAGGAATGGCTTCCTCAAATGAAGAAGGCACAATGTCAGGCAAGCACTGAAAGCTGACTCCTTAATTTTAAATAATACTTAAAAATGTGTCAAGTAATGCCCCTTTGAATTGCTATAGCTGGTATCATAGTGCTTTAGCCAGTATCAGATCTCCCTACCCTAACAAGTTTTTATGTCACAGGATACCTTCAAGAGTCCCGAGTGCACAAAATTCCTAATGACTTCCATATTGCCTGAAGATGCTTTAAAATACAGGTCTTGAGACCTTGGGTTGATATCCCAGTTGGTGGATGTCACAGGAAACTGTGGTTTAAGAAACCAAGATAGATTTGTTGAAGCCACATATGAGGTGGAGAGGAAACACACAGCTCATTGCTGAACGGATAAACTATGGTTTATTGGACCAGGATAATTACCCTCTATCCTCTCCCTCCTATCTTTTCTCTCTCTTTTAAGCACCTTAAGTCATTTAAACATCCAATTAAACATGACCCACCTTAAGTCACTTAAACACCCCATTAAAGTAGACAGTATGTGAACCAAGTGGGCTTTGTTATCATGTTCCCCTTTACAGAGCTACAGTATCTGTTCATTTGATCTGGCTCCTCCACCACCACCACCACTTTCTTTCCCTAAAATCAAATAATTTGTGTCATTAATTGCTACTTGGCTATAGCTGTTACTTAAGCTTTATTCTATTAGAAATCTAAATCTAAACAAATATTAACTATGATTTAGGCATTGAATAAGACGTGAAAACTTTTACTTCAGCACAATAGCAGTGGTTGAATGTGGCTTCCTCAATGGGTCAAGAGCAAATGCAGGACAGGAAAAAATGATTATGATGATCAGGCCCCAAACTTCAGGCAAGCAAGCTGAACACTCAGCTCTCTTTTACCAGGAGTACTTTAAAACTGTTTTACATATTTTTCGTTAAATTGCTTTTTTCCATGGATATTGCTGCATTGTTTGGTTTTTCTGTATCTTACTGGTGGGTTTCATTATCAGGAATATATGATAACATGACGTTTCAAATCAAGTATTCATTTCTAATAGTTTTGAATACATGGGTTGGTATTTGAGGAAACTGTGCTGTTTTATGATCTTCAATGTGCAAGATTTTTTGTTGTTGAAATAAATCACGTAATACAGAAAAGGGCGTGTAATCTAGTATGTGCCCTCACACTGATGGAAGAGTTTTTGATTCAGGTTAACCAAGGATGGGAGGGGAATTTTGTTGTTTCCTCCTGCTCTTGTAGCCCCTAGCAACCCCGCATCCAAATTTTGTGCAGAAAAAAAAAAGGCAAACAATGAGTGTGATGTTGAAAGAAAATTTCTATAAACCTTTGTTCAGGTGGTGTCTAACCCCTGCTAGATTGAACCAAATATACCCAACAAGTAATAATGAATGTTTGAGGTGCAGGAATACACACACAGATACACTATTATCCAAATATTTTTGTCATGCCCCCAAATAAAATCTCTCTGGGCAGACGTTTTATCTGAAATATAAAACATGATGTGTTATTTTCTACCTGCCAGTACTTCTAGGATATATAGAAAATCAGGTACTGAAAGATACAGAGATGATGATCTATTTGTTAACAGCTGCAAGCTCACAATCACTTCACACTGGAAGAAGATCACTGGACAGGAAAGCTGTGGAAGAATATTTCAAGGCTGAAATTAACGAATATTGTTAGGACCAGAGAGGGGCAACAAAAAGATAATCACTTTATAGAAAGGTGGGTACCTCTCATGATGTACTGGGCTAATAAAGTTCAAGAACAAGTGGACCTCTTACAATGTTGGGTGTATTGTGAGTACCAAATGATGTTCAGGGTAGTGAACTGATAAAGCCAGTGTAGTGTAGTGGTTAGAGTGTTGGTCTAGGACCTAAGAGACTAGGGTTCAAATCCCCACTCAGTCATGAAGCTCACTGAATGACCCTGAGCTAGTCACTGTCTCTCAGTCTCACCTATCTCACAGGGTTGTTGTGGGGAGGAAGGGGAGAGCTATGTAAATGAGGAGGGGGATAGCTATGTATCTATGTATCTTGAGCTTCTTGGAGAAAAGGTGGGATATAAATGCAATAATTAAATAGTGTATTCTTATTTTGGAAAAAGGAAAGAATATGATATATAATGTATACATGAGAGTTCAGTTCAAGTTACAAAATTATGTGATGTGATGAAACATTAATGGATGTATCTGTTTATTGATTATTTAAATGTCTATATTGGTCATTATATTTGGAATGTTTAAATACGCAAGTATTTCATTTTGTTTCTTTTTTTCTTTTCTTTTTGTTTGATAATATACAATTTTGTATTCTTTGTACAATTTGGGGGAAATTCTTTGTACTTTTTTTTTTGTAAAATAAAAATATATTACATTTTTTAAAAAAAATGCACACAAAATGTGTATTTTATGAAAAATGTGCATTTTAAGGAAAATGCAGTGAAAATCATACAAGAATGCATATTGTAGGAGGAAATGCATACAAATTGTATATAAAATATATCAATTTAAATGCAACTTTTCTGTGCTTTCAAAAAAACGGCCCAGTCTCTCAATGGCTTTCAATACCATCAACCGTGGTATCCTTCTGGGAAGACTGGCTGAGTTGGGAGTGGGAGGTACTGCATTGCAGTGGTTCTGCTCATACTTGGCAGGTCGGCTTAAGAAGGTGGTGCTTGGGGAACATTGCTCGGCACCCTGGACTCTCCAGTATGGGGTTCTGCAGGGGTCAGTTCTGTCCCCCATGCTCTTCAACATCTACATGAAACCGTTGGGTGCAGTCCTCCGGAGCTTTGGAGTGCGTTGCCATCAGTATGCTGATGACACGCAGCTCTATTTCATCTTCTTCAGGTGAGGCTGTCAATGTGCTGAAGCGGTGCCTGGCTGTGACAATGGACTGGATGAGGGCTAATAAACTGAGGCTCAATCCAGACAAGACTGAGATGCTGCTAGTGGGTGGTTCTTCTGACTGGATGGTGGATGTCCAACCTGTCCTGGATGAGGTTGCACTCCCCCTGAAGGAGCAGGTTTGTAGCTTGGGGGTTCTCCTAGAACCATCTCTGTCACTTGAGGCTCAGGTAGCCTCGTTGGCACAGAGTGTATTCTACCAACTTTGGTTGATGGCCCAACCACGTCGCTATCTGGACAGTTGTCCATGCTCTGGTAACCTCCAAATTAGATTACTTCAATGCACTCTACGTGGGGCTGCCTTTGAAGATGGTTCGGAAACTGCAGCTTGTGCAAAATGCAGCGGCCAGATTGGTAACAGGGACCAGACGGTCTGAACATATAAAACCAATTCTGGCCTGCTTGCATTGGCTGCCTGTATGTTTCCGAGCTCGATTCAAGGTGCTGGTTTTGACCTATAAAGCCTTACACGGCTTGGGACCACAATACCTGATGGAACGCCTCTCCCGATACGAACCCACCCGTACAGTACGTTCACGATCAAAGGCACTCCTGTGGGTGCCTCCTCTGAGGGAAGCTGGGAGTCTGGCAACAAGGGAGAGGGCCTTCTCAGTGGTGACCCCCAAATTATGGAATGAGATTGGTGATGAGGTGCGCCTGGAGCCAACACTGTTATCTTTTCGGTGCCAGGTCAAGACTTTTCTCTTCTCCCAGGCATTTTAGCATGTGTTTTAAAATTGTTTTAAATCGTGTTTTAAATTGTTTTTAAAAGATGTTTTTAAATTTGTATATTTGTTTTAATGTTTTTAGTTACTGTAAACCGCCCAGAGAGCTTCAGCTATGGGGCAGTATGTAAGTACAATCAATCAATCAATCAATCAGGATCAGAATGGCCTTATAATAAGCGCATGCAAAATGTCACAGAAGTAGGCTGATCCATACATCCCTACCTGATACAGAGTTTGGTGTGCAAGGCATATATTCTTGCACTGAGCTAGGGGCCCTCTCCCAATTTGGAAGTGACTGTAATTTCATCTGGGCATCCCCAGCCAATAGGGCCAGTGGTCAGGGATGATGGAGGTTGTAGGCCAATAATATCTTGTGACCCGAATTTGGGGAACGTTGGTTTAGTGCCACATGTATAAAATACTGTGAACCCAAGCAAAGCACAGGACTTGTGCTCCACCCCATCCTCCTCCCACATGGCCAGATATCAGTTTCATTTTCAAAGAACATCAGCTTGTTCTGTGTGCAAACCAGGGATCCTGGATTACAACACACTCTGGTTTACTAAGCTAGCTTCATAATCCATGGTTTGAAGTTTGATGCTTTAGCATGATGTGTGAGCACAGCAAGTGACAACAGAATAGGGCTCTAATTCATTACGTGGATACTAGGGGTGCCAATTAATGTCTGTAGTTACAATGACACATAAAAAAACAGCATGAGATATATGAACATACCATCCACCCACCCACCGGCATGGTTTGAAGGCGCATAATGTAGCAACTTTGCTGAAGCAGGTCTGAGGGCAATCCTACATACATGTCTTCAGTTATGTTGTAGAAGAAAGGAAGGACGAAAATGTAATAAACAAACGTATGCCTGCTCAACTACCCTTCGGTTCTGGCACTTTCTAATATCACAATGAAACGGAACTTAGAAAGGACAGTGTGTGTGATGACGATGGAGCAGGAAGATTACGATAGGAATAAATCCACTGTGGAAGTACATGCCAAACCCTCCACTGCTTTTAATTTTTGTCAATTGCTGCTTCGATGCTAGTTCAGTTCTAAATGACTCCTGTTGTGCTCTAGGGGACACAGTAAAGAGTATGGCAGCAAAAGCTGATCATTACTTTGAATACTGAGGCCATCAGGGGCACATTTATCCCTTATAGTACCATGCACTCATATGGGTTATGAAAAGGAAGGGAAAACTCTAGGGACAATGGGTTGTATTCAACTAAGTCCCAATCAGAGCAGATGCATTGAAATGGATGAACCTAAGTGCCTGCAGGAGGAAGGGGACCACTATTGCCCAGGGAAGAAGGAGAGTCATTTGCTGCTGCTGCTGCTGCTGCTGCTGCTTGCCTGCCTGCTTGCTTGCTGTTGCTGCTCAGCTACCACTACTGCCCTCTCCCTGTTGGACTTCTGCTCTGTAGGTGTCATGCCTTGCAGGACCAGGCCCCCAGGTACTCAGCCAGCTGTTGCTGTATCATCCACCTGTCTCTTCCCTGGAGGGGATACATAAGCTGGCTGGCTGAGGTGGCTCCTGCTTTGCAGATTGCCTGGCTTTTTGTGGGTCTTGAGTCATGTGTCTGGGAGAGAGGACTCAGAGCCAAGTGGGGAGACTTGAGGGGCCCCCAGTTAGTGTAGTGACGGGTAGAGGGAGATATGGTGTTGTGAGGAGGACTTGCCAGGTAAGGGGAACGCGGCCCAGGCAGTTAATGACTGTGCCTTGTTCCGGTCCTCCCCACACCCGCAGGTTTGTTGGTTGCCCTATCAGCCAGCTCTCAGATCTCCGGATGCTGCACCTAAACGCCAGATCGGTGCATAATAAGATCTCCCTCATTCATGATTTAATTGTGGATGAGGCAGCCGATCTGGCATGTATAACCGAGACCTGGGTGGGTGAGCAGGGGGGAGTCAGTCTCTCCCAGCTATGTCCCCCTGGGTACCTGGTTCAGCATGAGGGTAGACCTGAGGATCAGGGAGGTGGGTTGCTGTGGTCTATAGGAGCTACATCTTCCTCTGCAAGCACCCTGTCCATGTGACTACTGGTCTGGAGTGTTTGCACCTTATGCTGGGTCAGTGGGACAGACTGGGGATTCTGTTGGTGTACCGCCCACCCTGCTGCCCAACAGACTCCCTAGCTGAGCTGACGGAGGTGGTCTCGGGTGTACTGTTGAGATCCCCCAGACTGTTGGTTCTGCGGGATGTCAACATCCATGCCAAGGCCACCTTATCCGGGGTGGCTCAGGATTTCTTGGTCTTCATGACAACCATGCAACTGTCCCAATATGCCACTGGCCCAACACACGTAGCAGGGCATACTCTAGACTTGGTTTTTGCAACTGGATGTGGAAATGTTGATCTGAATGTGTGTGTGTGGGGGGCTTACATCAGTTCCTCTGTCATGGACAGACCACTGCTTGCAGAAGTTTAGACTTACAGCAGCTTTTCCCCTCTGCAAGGGTGGGGGACCTATTAAGTTGGTCCGCCCACAGAGACTAATGGATCTGGATGGTTTCCAAAGGGCTCTGGGGAGTTTTCTAGCTGATAGGGCTGGCGCTCCTGTCGAAACCCTGGTTGAACTGTGGAATACAGAAATGACCCAGGCAGTTGACATGATTGCTCCTGTGAGCTCCCTCTCCTATGTAGAGCTCATATGGCTCATATGGCTCCATGGTATACCCCAGAGCTGAGAGCGATGAAACAATACGGGAGACAGCTTGAGTGCAGATGGAGACAAACTCTTGGTGGATGCAATTATACACTGGTAAGTGCCGATGGTAAGCTGTATTTAGGGGCAGTAAGGGCAGCAAAAAAACAATATTTTGCTGCCACTATCGAATCATCACTCTGCCGCCCAGCGGAGCTCTTCATAATAGTCCGGGGACTGCTGGCCTCAAGGACATGGTAGAACCATCTGAGGCCCACTGTAAAGAATTTGCTAGGCACTTCCAGGATAAAATCTTTAGCATCCACCAGGACTTAGACTCCAGTGTTATAGCAGATGAATCAAGTGGGGTATCCAGAGCACAGCCTTGTCCCGATTTCTTGGATGAGTTTCAGTTGGTACAGCTTGAGGATGTTGACAAGGTGCTTGGACAGGTTCATGCAACCACTTCTGTGCTGGACTCTTGCCCTTCTTGGCTAATAAAAGCTAGCAGGGATGGAACAGCTGGCTGGGCCAGGGAAGTGATTAATGCCTTTCTGTGAGAGGGGGTGGTCCCTGGCTGCCTGAAAGAGGCAGTAGTGAGACCACTCCTGAAGAGACCCTCCTTGGACCCAGAAAATCTTAATAACTATAGGCCAGTATATAGGTCAAATGTTCTATTCCTGGGCAAGGTCCTTGAACGAGTGGTGGCAGGCCAGCTCCAGACACTCTTGGATGAGACCGATTATCTGGATCCATTTCAGTCGGGTTTCCTGCCTGGTTTTGGCACGGAAACAGCCTTGGTCGCCCTGTATGATGACAAGTTGTTAAAAGGGGGAGAATCCAAATTCAAATCTTTGAATGCAAATTCATTTGCAAACTATTTCTAAAAGTGAGCTCTATCCTTATTTCCTACCGTTCATGCCAAATTAATCCAAATTAAATTGGGTAACTGAGGAGTCAGTATTTCCTTGTGTTAATATATTAATATAATAATAAAATAGAGAAGAAACCTCTAAACGCCCACTTTTGGTTCAGTGTTTTTCTGTCTGTCACAGCCTAGCAGGTTAAGGTTTAATTATATCTTTGGCGTTTGATTGGGCAGTGTTAAATTAAACTCATTAACATCAACATACATCAAATGACATCTCACTATTATGTTCCAATACTGCCACAAAAATGGTGTTATCTTAGCCCTGTGCTAATGAAATAAAGGTTTTACAACTTAAAACCAATTAGCAATGTTGCCAACATACATTTATTAGGATCGCTTATGAAAGCTTTTTTAATTTTAATGTTTAAAAAAATCTAAAAAAAAAAGGAGAAGAGAGATTATTGTAGCTATTAACATACTTACTATTTCATACCAAAAGCCAGGGTAAAAACTATCATTAAAATACATGTACATTATAAGAAGTATTTTTTTTAAAAAAGGGAATACTCTTATATAGGCCATTGAATTCTGCCTAAAATCTGGTATGGTCAATGTTCAATGGCCAGGTTAAGCCAAGACATGCACAAACTTTGTGTCCATGCACTTGTCTTCACACGCCCTTCTTGGTGCAACACACTTCCTGGATCACTTAATCATAGTTTTCTGTTACATTCAAATTGTGAAACTATGGTTACCCCCAATTAGAACAAGCCAGGATCCTAAACCACATTTTGAAGTTGGTTTAAGAACCTGTGATACTGGTAACCATAGTTTCCCACTTCAGATATAATGAGAAACCATGGTTAATTAATCCAGGAAGCATTGATCTGTAGTGTATCAAGAAGGAAAGAGGGAAGGGTAGTCTGTTCATTGAAACGGCAGAATGTCCCTTGATCACACATTGTGGGGAACAAAAATATTTCCCTGAAGCTGAGTTTTGAAATTAGGCCAAAACTAGGTGTTACAAGGGATACATGGCTGCTTTCCATCTATCAGACCATTGGTCCATTTAGCTCAATATTGTCTACACTGACTGGCAGCTGCTTTCCAATGGGAGGCTTTTCCAGTCCTATGTGGAGAGGCCCAGATTCTTCATGCAAAGCATGTACTCTGCCACTGAGCTACAAACCTTCCCTTCATGGTCAACATGAGGGGATCCTGACAAGTTCTGTTGTAACATATTAACGTGAACTTCTTGGGTGGGAGGAGGAAACGGTCCCATTTTTTTTAATCAAAATAATTAATGCCTCATTGGTAATCTCCAACATAGACTCATCTCCATGGTGTATCAGCATGTTCCATAATGAATTACATCTGATCCCAGAGTGGCCACGTTGGGAAGGAGGAGGGGGGGAAACGCAGTTAGGAAATTAACCGCAGCTGCCCAACTTCAGCCTTGCTGCCTAAAACTTTTCCTGTATAAAACGAGAAAGGTCTTCCTACCGAGTGAAGCTTCTGGTAGAGACCACACGCGTTGCATACATATCCTCCATTTGCATTCTTTCGCCAGAGAGAGGTCTTTGTGGTCAGACAATTGGCACAGAAAACACCCGAGCCTCTACGTCTCTGAAACAGGGCGAGAGAGAGAAAAAACACAAGGTCAAAGGTTAGTCACATGATCTGTGGAGTTAGGACAAATCAACACAGGAGTTTTGTCTCTAAGCTGGCAACAACTGATAGCATAAAACCACACTGCCCATAATAAGGTCAGGTTCAATTGTGCTTAATAGGGAGCACTGATTCTCATTACAATTTACCCTACAGTGATGGATGAGGTGTGCAAAATGCCGCCACTTCTCTCCCCCCACCCCGGTAACAGCTTTAACTTTTTGAACTTCAGCGTTTGCGTTTTTAATTATTGCATTCCAAGCTCTGAATTTCAATATTGTTTTGACCCAAAATGTTCCTGCTGATCTTGCTAGCTGCTTTTTAGCAATGTTTTTATTGTTTTATGTTTAAACATTAAGTACAAATCTAAAACATAAAATAATGTTTCTAATTCATTCCAGTTTGTGTACTACTTCATTCCAGTTCCTGTAGAAGAGCCTCAACCTTATTAACAATGTAGACATCACTGAACATAATTCCAGCATAGGTTGACATAATGCTAAAATTCACATACACTACTTTCTGTTTCCCACAGCCAACTGAGAACATGGCTCCTTTTAATTGGTAAAAAAATATGGTATTCTTAATGATATCACTTCTGAACTTCATATGAAACTAGGCAACACTGCCTTATCTGTGGAGAAATTTTTACTTTCATTTCATTGTGTAAAGGCAAAGCTTTTCCAAATGCAAAATGAACTTTAACTGGCCTGCTGATTGAACTCTAAAGCTTTACTAATAACCCACCTAACATTTACTAATATTCCTCCCTGTTCAGCAGTGGGCACAATTGACCAGATAAACTTGTTAAATTCCTTCTGTGGCACAGTAATATCATTAATTTTTTTATTTCAATAAGAACACACACACACATACCAAAAAATAGGCTGTGTTTGCGGGCACAACTGCTAATAACAATGGCATGGCTGTCTTGTTCTGCTTTTTTTCCTTAAAAAAAAAATAACTTCAACATTGGTTTCTTTCCTTTCTTTTTAAATAAACTTTCATTAAAAGTTCTCTGTCTTACACAAATGTGGAGGGAGAACAGTTTCAGTAAAAGATTAAGCTGATTTTGTTCTAAATTAAAAAATTACTAGTCCTGTAAATCAAAATTTCAAGGTTTCATCAAATTTAAGTAATTTATTTAACTTTACGCCATACTGTAGGGAAGGGGGGGTATTGGTGCCAAGAAAGTACAATGGTTATAATTGTACTCTGATACATTTCAAATGGAAAGCTTTTTGTAGACATAATTTTGGCTTGGAGTATGGAACACTTTCTTGGCATTGAAAGGGCATTTGATTCATCGGGTGTTTCACAATGTATCACTAAAAAGACCTGGTGATCAGCCAGTTCCCTATAGGGTAATTTTTCCATCCAGATGCAAGTGGTATCAGAGGCCCTCGTCAGCTAAACTAATTATGATCTTGCCTTTGCTGATGCCTGCTCACTCTATCGTTCGACATCCCCCATTAATCATCAATACAAGGAAAATGAATGAAATACAGAGAAACAAGGGCAGGTAACCTACACGGGCATAAAAATCTAAAATGAGTGCAATAATTTAACTAGACTGGGGAAATGTTTTTCAGTGAACACCAAAGTCAGTCTGACAATTGCCCTTTTCAACCAAGAACACAATTTCATTACTGTAGCAGGTTGTCTTACTTTAAGTCATGGTAATAAAATCAAGAACGTCAGTGGAATACTCTCCTGGTCCCACCCCTCCAACCAAATACCACTAAATCATAATCATAATTATACCTTATTGTCTCACCTAAATCTCAGTACAACAGAACTGCTCCATATGAAATAGGTTAAGAATGTCTTTAGATAATTTATTTATAAGTGTTTATAAACCATTTAATATTTAAAAATCTCTAAGCCAGGGCTGGGGAACCTTTGGTCCTCCAGATGTCACTGGACAACAACCCCCGCCATTCCTGGCTATTGGCCATGCATGCTGGGCTAATGGGATCTGGAGTCCAACAGCAATTGGAGGGCAAAAGATTCCCCAGCCTTGGTCTAAGCAATGCACAATGTATAAAAAACCAATAAAACTCCAGTATAAAAGCTACTAAGAGCAAATAAAAACAAATAAAACAGGAATTCAGAGATCAAACACATAAAACAGGGACCAAACATATGGGTCAAGGAAAGCCTGGGCAAAGAGATAAGTCTTTACAAGGCATCTGAAGCAACTGATGGCTTTTGCTTCACATATGGCAGAGAGAAGGGCATTCCACAGTACAGAGGCGATAGCAGGAAAATGCGCAGTTCTGAGTCACTGCTCTATAGGATGCAGTACCATGAGTAGATTTTCCCCAGATGGTCTAAGTGAACATACCGGTCTATACAGGGACACATAGTCTTTTAGATAATATGCATACATGTTTATTATTTGCATACATATAATATTTATTCTATCCACCTATCTATCCACCCCACCCCACCGAAACCGTGAGGAAACCTAAATGATAAAACACATGCTAATTAAAAGCCTAAGATCAGTCAGAAAGTTTGCATATCAAGTAACTAAAACTAGTTTTCAAAAACTCTCCTGGCTAGTTTATCGTCCAAAGAACTCAAATAACTGCACAAATACTTTATTTGCAGATCAATGAACTTTTTCATTGCTGACGATGCAGAGGAAATGAATACTATTTTGCATGCCCACCATTTGGATTTCATTGAGGAACATCTCTGCTTCATTCCCAATTTTCTTAGAGATGATGAATACTTGCAGTGGCATGTTGAATAGGGTGTAGTCTTAGCATGAGCCTTTCCATGCTTGCAAAACTTAAGTGTGATGATTATTCACATAACTTTTTTTTAACACCATGGAATTATCTTTTTTTTAGTAGTAGTAGTAGTAGTATACTTTATTGCAAAGCCGAAGGCCATCACATAACCAACACACAATCCTTTTTAGAAGGATAAACGCCAATAATACATATAAAACTAAAATTCCAATACGATCGATTTAAAATTAGCAAGACAATAAAACTTAATGGCCGGGGACCACACTTGGAATCATTTATCTTGAGCATTTATCTTGATTTGTGTAGACAGTACTCTGATCTGGAATTACTGTTTACAATTACCATGTTGTATATTATGCAAATATACAGAATGAAAAAAATCTATGCAACTAGCATACCATGCAATTCAACTGTAATTTACCTTGAAGTGGAAGTGGACTGCCTTCAAGTCGATTCCGACTTATGGCAACCCTATGAATAGGGTTTTCATGGTAAGTGGTATTCAGAGGGGGTTTACCATTGCCTTCCTCTGAGGCTGAGACTGGCCCAAGGTCAGCCAGTGAGCTTCATGGCTGTGTAGGGATTTGAACTCTGGTCTCCCAGGTCATAGTCCAACACCTTAACCACTACCCCACACTGGCTCTCAAAGAAAGCTTGGCAGCATTGACCTTAATTTGAGAGAATTACCAGACCCAGCATTAGCAATCCTACCTATATTCAAGGGAGAAAATAACACCACTAACAAAGATTTGGTTCAAGAGTTGGTCATAGCAGCCAGACTTGCAATAACTGCACACTGGAAAGATCTCGATGCATTGTCCGTTAATACCTGGTACACAAAAATATGGCAGCTACTGTTGACATAGGAATGTAGGAAGGCTAGGGGTGAAATCTCAGGAGACAAGTTATCTGCTGTTTGGTTTCCATTTGTTACATATGTAAACTCTTTGGACAAGACATTTTGCCCACCAGTACCCATTTTTCCTTCTGGCGTGATTCTATAAATGCTGAATAAACCAATGTGTTGCAGAGGGGCGGGGCAGTAATATTGGTCTTCTACCTGAAATCTGTATATTGATGCAAGCTTATGTGATGCTCTGACACTGTAAAATTGTGTTCTAATGTTAATGTTTTTGAAAACTCAATTAAAATATTAGAAAAAGCAGCTCTTTAAAAATGAATATTCTTTGCTATGGAGTACATAGGTAAGTTTATAGTGCTTACTGATGCATCCAAAATTAAAAGGAGAAATCACAACTACACTAGGCATGGTTATTTCATCAAATATTTCCAAGGTACCATTGTGTTCAAGCTTAAACTGTATAGCAATGAACTATTTTGTCATAGTGACCTGGCTTGATGGACAGATGCCAAATAAGGTCAGTAGAGAGGTTAAATTCAATTGAGTTGTTCCTAATCAATAAATTGATGTCTGTTTGGATTCTAAGTTAATGTTTCTGTGACTTCTTTTATACCTTGGGGCCACGAGCCCTTCTGAAGAGCAATATAGAACTCACATCTGCTATAACCTGTATCCGTTATGATGGTATAAAACTACTCTTGTAATTAGAAATAATCTTACTTGATGATCTGAAAGATTAGGTGAAAAAATGTGAACATGGAAATTATTGTGAAACTTTTCTGTGACAAATTGGAAATAATCTTGAAATGGGGAAAAAAAAATCTGAATAGCCATCCAGTTCTTACATAGAGGATGGACTGTTGCAAGAACTGATTAAGTTAATCAAGGCATGAATAGGGAAAGGATGTAAAGTCTCTAACAAATTCAAGGATAAATGGAAGGTATTTATTAAGATTTGGTAATCGACACAGTGGAAAACAATTTTTTTTGTCTGGAATTGATGTTATCCTTCTACGTTACTTTATTCCTGGGCTAAATGGCTATTGGCGTTTCCTCCCAAAGTTTTTCTCTGGATTGCAATATTAAATGGGATTCTGTGAATGTGTGGTCAGTTCACAACAGACCAGGTGCTGAAGGCCAGCTGCCCAGTAAACGCCTTAAGTTCCTTAATGTCTAGCTTCATTCTAAAGCCATCACTCACTGTTGTAAAAGATGTGAAAAAGCCACCAAGCATTATTTTATTTTATTTTATCTTCTCTAGTTTGATCAGTTCTTTTTTGTTGCTTACAAAATGTGATTGTTGCTGTCATTCAGTTCCTGAACCATCTCTTGTTCCTGGTTTGTTTGTTTGTTTTTAAAGGTGGGGGATAAATTTCCACTAGGAGCTTACCTGGTTCTGGCAAGTACAATTCCTAGGGTGCAATATGACAAGGCATACGTAACTGGCATGAACTAACATTATGATTTCCCCTGCAATTACGAGAAAGCTCGTAATTCCAAATCAAGAATGTTCACCTGTTGCTAAGCATCTATTCAATCCTTAAAAGGAAGCAATTCATTACCTTCTTAACTATAATTGCAGCACAAAACAACCTCTTTCCTTGAAAACCTAAATATCCTGTAGGGTGGTCATTTTTATTAATGACTTGGATGAGGAGGTGTAGGGAATGCTTATCAAATTTGCAGACAATACAAAATTGGGAGGGATAGCTAATAGCCTAGAAGACAGAAACAAAATTCAAAGGGATCTTGATAGGCTGAAGCACTGGGCAGAAAACAACAGAATGAAATTTAACAGGGATAAGTGCAAAGTTCTATACCTAGGAAAAAGAAACCAAATGCACAATTATAAAATGGGGGATACTTGGCTCAGCAATACTTCAAGTGAGAAGGATCTTGGAATTGTTGTTGATCACAACCTGAAAATGAACCAACAGTGCAATGTGGCTACAAAAAAGTCAAATGCTATTTTAGGCTGTATTAACAGATGTATAGTTTCCGAATTGTGTGAAGTATGAGTTCCCCTCTATTCAGCACTGGTTAGGCCTCATCTTGAGTACTGTGTCCATTTCTGGACACTGCACTTTAAGAAGTATAAAACTGGAACAGGTTCAGAGGAGGGCAACAAGAATAATTAGGGGACTATGAGGAGAGACTGAAAGAACTGGCTACGTTTAATCTTGGGAAGAGAAGTCAGAGGGGAGATATGATAGCACTCTTCTTGAAATGCTGCCACACATTGGAAGGCCAGGATCTCTTCTCAATCGTCCCAGAGTGCAGGAACACAGAATAATGGGCTCAAGTTGTAGGAAGCCAGATTTCGACAGAACATCAGAAAAAACTTCCTAACTGTTAGAGAAATACAACAATGGAACCAATTACCTAGGGAGGTGGTGGGCTCTCCAACACTAGAGGCATTCAAGAGGCAGCTGAACAGCCACCTGTTGGGTATGCTTTTATTCGGATTCCTGCATTGAGCAGGGGGTTGGACTCAATGACCTTTACGCCCCTTCTAACTCTATGATTTGATGATTCGATGGTTTCCACAGTCATGGAGCATGGTGATAACATAACAAAAACACCCCATTTATAAACCCTGAGAACCTCAGCCCCAAGGCAATCCTCCTCATCTTTTCCAGCACATATGGGTCCTGAATAGGCCCAACCACAAGGATAACGAATGGGATGACTTCCAGATGTTGTTGGACAACAACTCCCATCATGGAGTCAAGGAGTTGTATGCTGCCAACATCTGGAGGGCACCATGTTAGCCTCCCCTGCATTAGAGGTTTGCACTGTTTCATTCAGCCAGCTTTTATCCTAGCCCTCCTAGCAGCACTTCTGACCATCATCGTCATCATCACTGTTTATTTGTATGCCGCCTTTCCATAACAATTTATGCACAAGGCGGCTCACAACATGAACAGAAAAAAAGTTACACAACTCACTGTAAGAAATAAATTCAAATGGTCAATAAGTTAACAAAAACATAAAAAACATATAATAAATTAATACATCCTTATAATTCCTAATAAAATCCAGCAATAAAATACAAAAGCATAATCCCAATAACAGCAAAAAAAAAAATCGACCATCAGAAATTAAACTTTTACCCAAACAGAAGCCCCCAAACAACACCCCACAGTCAAGGTGGTCTCTGGCATCTTCAGGTAGTGATACCTTTTACAGCTGCAGTCAGTCAAGGCCCCACCCTTCCAGGCCAGGTGGAAAGAGGCCAGCAAGCAGGGAGAGGGTCTTACAGCCAAGATGGTCTGATGCACCATGTCTGATGCCAAGGACTCCCTGAACAAAGATGAAGGCATCTGGATTTCTATCAATGGCACTAATTGGAGTTATCCATGTAAATTTCCTATACTGGCTTGGGAAAAGAAGCCCAAAGGGTCTATAATTGAAACTTAGTTTCTGATAAGTCGAACTTTAATTATGTGGATCCTTTTAGCCAGTACATTATAACAACACTGACAGAAGGGGCCGGTATAGTTAAGGGTCTGTCAGTATTTCCATTTTAGTTACTAGGTTGCGGGATTTAGTATCTCTGTTGTCTCAAATCACATTGGGCTGAAATTTGGCATACAAATTAGTCACCACAGATGTGAAGTTTCTTTAAAAAATAAAACTTTATTTAAATCAGTCCAGCTGTTTACAATTTGGAGGAAAGCCAAACATGAAAAAAATTCTCAAGATTTGTGGATAATTCCTCTCCTCTTTTCTCAAAGTGTTGAACCACAGCAGCTAAGTTCCAAGGGAAATAACAAATGTATCTAACAGGGAAGCTCCCTGATACATTAATTTATGGGAAAAGAAAGCTTAGAGAAAATTAAAAGAAAAGGATTATATTTAGTCTCTGAGCATGTTCCAAAGGTTTTGCATGAATAAGAAGCATACTAAAGCCATGAAATGAGAAAACAATACTGACACAGGGAAACTGATTCACATATGTAGGGATTGTCATACCTTGGGATGTCAGATCAAATCACACATGGCTCACATGAGGCAAGCCATGCAATTTCTGGGGGAATGAGACTGTGTTCCTGGCCTGGTCTCTGGACATACTAGTGGCTCTGCCTCTGGATATCCACAGCAAGGATGTCATTGTAGCCACTATATGATTCCTGTTTAGCTAGGAACAAATAGTAAAGAGGAAAGGATCCCTAACAGAAGCAGTGGTGGTGTCTGTGTGTGGAAGGGAGTAACAGCAAGTCAGCAGCAGTTCTGAGTGATAATGTCTACAAAGAGGCATGAAAAAGCTGTATATTTTCAGCTTCAAGGGTTTTGGTTTTAAAAACGTATTTCGGGCCTTACAAAACCGCAACTTTTGCTATGAAAACCAAAAGCAGTGAATAATTGGTTTTACACCAGGAAGGATTTAATGATCAGTCAGCATCCTTAACAAACGACAGTTTCCAGGATTCTTTGGGGGAAACCACGACTGTTCAAAGTGATTGCTGCTTCAGATGTTAAAGTCCCACTTTGTTCCATGGGGCTTATTCCTAGGTAAGTGTACATAGGATCGCAGGCCTGAACATCCTGAAAAGTTTCCCTATTATTCTATTTATTATTCTATTGTAGCAAAAACAAATATTGTCTATTTTCGGCTAGAGGGTTTTAGTAATCATTTAGAAGATTTTCAGAAATGGGGCTATAATATGATATATAGTGTTTAAATGACTCAGTGCTATTATCCCATTAACAGGCAAGAAAAATGATGAAGTTGTAGGAATTGTTTGCTGCTTTAAAAAATCTACTATTATTCTTTATTATACCTGGCAAGCAGGGTCTTAATTACCATCCCGGCACCCAAGATTGCCCTAGCCCTTATCTTTGGGGAAACATGTGCTGTGAAGATAAGGGGTGGATGTGACCACTAACTCCCATCTATGCTCTGCCTCTTTAGTATACACATTCTTAAGTCTCGGAATGGCTTACCTCTTCTTCCAGATAGTGGCTGCAGCAACATGAGCTACATCAATGGATGCACAGGGCATGACCTAAAGGCAGGTAATGCAGACATCTTGCTCAATCTGTCCAAGTCTAGAACTTTTCAGTGCCTGAATAGGAACCTTATGGAAGCCACCTTGAAGCTTCCTCAGGAAAAGGTGGGATGCAACTATAATAGAAAAGAATCTTTTCCATAGTTCCCCATAGCCCTTTGGGGGACAGTGGTTAATCTATCATTTCTGGTGAAAATTCTAGTTACCAGCCCTGAGCCCATTAGAAAGTATGGCCTATAAATACAGTAAGCAGTGTAAACAGAAGTCTTGTGAGGTTCAGGTGACTGTGGCATTGACAAAGTACTCTCTAGTGGCCCCCTCTCACATCTGGAGGCCTTTGGCTATGAATGTATCTGGTAGAGCTGGCAGAAGCAACAAAGCAGCCCTGTGATTGCCAGGTGCTATGAACCCTCTGGTCAGGTTGGCATATGAATACAAGGAACCTGGCTTTCCACTTTCCCTACTTCACTTCAGACTAATTTCCCTATTTCTTTTAGTGTTTTGATTAAATTGCTTCAGTTTGGAAATGTCTATTTCAGAGAGTAATCAGTGACCTATTTTTTTTTTGCACCATTCAAACAAGGTTTATTCATCTAGACTCCTAAGCAAAGCTGTTCATAGTGTTCTAAGAGATCACTGCTAAAATAGCCCCCAAATTATCTCAGTATACCTCTAGAACAACTCTCGTAATGGAAAATATTGTGCATTTAATTTAATTTAATTTATATCCTGCCCTTCCTCCCAGTAGGAGCCCAGGGCGGCAACCACCACACTAAATGCAAATGCACTTAGCGTCTGCAAAAGCCACACTAAGTGGCCCTAGGTGGAGAAGCTGAGTGGGATATCCTCTGGTTCATGCACTATGTGTGGTATATAAGGCCTAAGGCAGATTAAGTATCCTTTTTCACTAGGCTGGCCTGACAGACTGACTTTGCTCCAGAATAAGCATTTTGAAACAGTTGTTGCTGCAATGATTGAAAATGTTCACTGAAACATTTTGTTCTCTGTGTATCGGACTGTGCCAGTTGAAACACAGTGAGAACTCTGTACACACTAGGCTCCGACTGAGCAACTGGGACTGCTGTTATCACAAACAATGTCTATTTTTATCTGAAATTAAAGCGCCCCTTTTAGATAAGGCAAGTAGCAAAAAACCCCAAAAGCCATTATTATAAGCCTCAAACTTCTAAATGGCACCTCTTGAGCTAAGAAGTTGAAACTTTACAGACATGATCTAACTGATGGGGTCTACAAATGGCCCAAATTTTAAACTGATTCAATTAAAAATACCACAGGTATAGGAAACGGAGGTTTGAAAATTGTCGCTTTAATCCTTTTTACTCCAATTTTTAAAAGGTATATCATATCATACCTTTCCATTTTTTTCTAATTTCGGTGAAAACTACTGAGCTACTTTATTACGTTTGTCAAAGAAGGCAATTCTTTATTGGTTTGGTGAAGATCTGAGCAGCAGTTCAAAAGTTTTTAAGGTTTTTCTGCCGCATGAAAGTCTATGGTAGCAACTAACTGCAACATAAAGCAAGGGCGTGCACAGATTGATATTTGAAGTGAACATTTGGCCAGGACTACAGTGTTTGCAGAAGGAGCCATCTAGTGGATGCTATGTGCAATGCCTATTCCTTTAGTTAAACAGTAGAATATAATGATATGGTGAAGTGGTTAGACAAGAGGCCACCTATGTTTTAGGCCTCTGAGAAACTGTTGTGGGCACCATGGCCACCCACTCCCAGCAACTACACCTGTTCCATAAATACAAGGGGACAAGTTAAAGGACCCGAGGTATCTTTAACAGTTGCAGAAGAGGTTGCTATTCTATTTATCTAGTTATTTTTTAAAATTTCTTATCCCCACCTCACTTTAAAGTCCCAGGGTAGGTTACAAACAGGTGTAGATTTCCTACAGATGGAGACTCAGTTAAGTTTAGGACCATGCACTAGGCATAAACATGAATGTTCACTAAATTTTCAAGCAGCCACAAATCAGTGTCATAAGCCCATTTCAGGGAATGCAAACTGGTCAGGCCCAGAGATCAGTTAACACTGTGTGCAAGCCAGCCAAAAAAAACCAAAACAAAACAAGCAAAATAAAGCAATTGCAGAAGTGCATTTCAGGGCAAAGACTTTAGAACTGTGGATGCATGGAGAGTAAGTTGCAAATTGCCTTATACAGCTTTGGACCTGGATACCTGAAAGACCCTGTTCCCCCTTATGTACCCAGTTGATCACTGAGCTCTGCAGGTGGCCTCCTGCAGATACCATCTTATTAGGAGGTATGTTCTGCACAACATAGGAAACAGACCTTTAGTGTTGTGGGACTTACCCTTTGAAACTCCTTCCCCTTAAATATTAGACAGGCACCATCTCTGTTATCTTTTCAGTGCTTGCTAAAGACCCTCTTTAAACAAATATTTTAAGTGCAGACCTTATCCTAGCCTGCATCTGTTTGGGAACTGTTCTTTAAGATGTTTTTAAAGATTTTTTAAAAAATATGTTTTTAAGATGTTTTATTTTTAAAATGTTAAGATTTTTTTTAGATGTTTAAATATGTTTTTAGTGCTTTGTCCTTTGTTTGCTGCCCTGGGCTCCTTCTGGGAGGAAAGGCAGGATAGAAGTTAAATAAATAAATAAAGCAAGCACAATTTGTGACATTGTACAACATCGTTGCTAATTACAAGACACATCAGTTAAAGCATGAGCTGTAGCTTCCAATTTCCCAGCTTTGGGGAGTTTTAGCCAACATGAGATTGCCTTAATTCTGATTGTAACTGAATTTATATTAGCTCATTCTCTTTCTAAATCAAATTTATAGTCATGTGAATATTAACAATACTTTTCAACAAAGGAATACAAAACTGCATTACAGGATGTGTATTTCTCGGTCTTCTGTGGTATTATTTTTATTTTATTATTATTTATAATTTGAAAAAAAAATACTAACAAAAGAGTTTCACAAAGCAGTTCACAACAAACGTGTACCAAAGCCACAAACCATAATACAATATCAAAACCAAACAAACAACAAACATTTCATTACATCAATGCAACATGCTACTAGGATCAATACTACATGACTGTACCAAAGATCAGAACATGTCCACAGCCTAGCCACTGATACACAGACTAACCACTAATAGAAAAAATAAAAAGGTAGGTCTTTAAGGTGTCTTTAAATGTGTCAAAGTATCAAGAGTGGCTGGCGCAGTGGAATGGTGGTGCTCCCCTGACACTAGAACCGATGCCATGCACTGGGACTGTGTTGGGGTGGCTCAGGGTGGTGGGAAATTTGGGGCTGGGTGGGCACAGCAGTGGAGCCAATGTGGCACTCCTGCCAGCCCTGGTCTTGCCACTCTGCTCTGTCCTGATGAGCTCTGCAACACTGCCCCGCTACACAGGCTACTCCTGAATGGATTAGAATAGAGTTCCATAACTGTGGGGCCATTTCCAAGAAGGTCCTGTTTTCTGAAGGGACCAGAACAACTTTTGCTACTTATGAGCATTGCTAGATGAAGATGATTTGTATGAAACTATGGACTTTTTTGTCACGGGAAATGAAACATTCAATTTACCATTCCAGAACACAGCTCCAACATTTCCAACCTGTATTGTTTAATTTCTTTCATTTCTTTACTTAGCCAGTCAATGAGTGAAAGGGAAATAAATGTAGGGCATTGGACACTCCTACAGAATGCTGATGGGGTAAAAATGCTCAATGATAATCACAGGAATTGGCAATATTACACAAAATTGTTAACATTTCACAAGGCCTACTTCCCTCCTTTTATTTAGGCCAAAAAAGAAAAAAATGTGTGGGGAAGGAGGAAAGAGCATTTGAGTTTTTCGTATTTCGGTCTCATCCAATTCTGGGCCACACTGAATTTTAAATAAACTATTATTTAATCAAATACAGGCACATTAGTCTCACTCCTGCTGACAACTTCAATCAGAATATTTTTACTTTGGACTAAAAAAAAAAAAAGAAAGCTCATGATCTTTATATTGCTGTGGCTTCTGCACAACATCTGGTTACAATTTTTATATACCCAGCCATCAAACTCCTATCTCCACGAAACAGTTTATTCAAGATTTGTTTTAATTATCCAGCACTGCAAACTTCATCTGGCTTTTACAAGAAAGTGAGGAGGATATTTCAACTGAGGGAAGTAGGCTTCGAAAGGATCAGTGGGATTGATTGCTGGTATGTAAAGGAAAGCTGCTGAGACAATGTGAAAAATTAAAAAAAGAAAAAGAAATGCTTCTTCACCATTGCCAGGGAAGAAGTGCTACTTTAAGTGAATTTTATTTTATTCTTTCTATTATCTTTTAATTTTATTCCTCAAGCTATCATTTTTGGGGGGGAGTTGGCTTGTCCATTTCATAATTCCTTCTGTTACTGTTTCCACTTAACTTTAGCACAGGCTGCACTTCTACTTTACTTGGAAATAAGATCAATTGAATTCACTGGGCCTTTACTTCTAAGAATAAGGATGACATTTCAATTTAACTGTGGCAATTATTTCAAGAAGTATGCGACTTGCAGATCAATCCTGTGTTTTATTGTAGTGGAGTAGTCTTTGGGAACCAGCTATCCATAGAAGAACAGATTGGTCTGACCCTCATAAATACCAACACAGGTTAGGGAAGAGGAATGGGTGCAGCGGCCAGGTCTGATTGGCCAAATGCCCATGCAAGTTGGACACAAGTTTTAAGACAGCTTTGCCTCTTCTACATGCCGGCCCTGCCATTATTTCATTTATTTGTTTTAAAAACACTTGTAGACTGCTTAATTTCAAAAGAGATCGAAGCAGGATACAAGATTTTTTTTTTAAAAAAAAAACAACCCAGAGATTCTGCAGAATCTAAGTGCCCAAAACAACTAGTAATATCAATTCTTGCGTAAACAGAAACGTTTTTAGCATGCACCAAAAAAAAATAGTTGGCACATGCCTTCTTCCTAGAGGGAGGCTGTTCCTTATGGTGGGTGTTGTCCCACTAAAGCCCCTACAAGGTGGTTATCAGGAACAAGCACCACCACCAGGAGGGCCTCACATGATAACAGGGCAGGTCTACAAGGGAGAAGGTGGTCTCTCAGGTAACCTGGACCCACTTAGGCATCATTAGGCAGAATGAGGTAACCACCTCAGGAAGCAGATGCTGTGGAGTGGATAGTGGTTGTCAAAGGACAGACAACTGAGTCTGCATCTGTGTTGGAATTGCTTTTTAATATGTTTTTCTAAAACCTTTTCCCCCCCTAAACAATAGGGTTTTTGTAACCCTTTTTTAGTCTGCAGTCTGCTCTGCACTCCTAAAGTAGCCTTCTGCCCTCAGGTGTGGTTGATGACACTGTCCCATCACCAGTGTTGGAGTAAGATTTGACTACCGAGTCAGTTGGCTCCTTTTCATGGAATGGAAGGGTGTCTTCATTTAAGGCAGCAATGTCTTGGGCCAGTCCTGCTCTTCTGTTGTTCCGTTCTTGCAGATTTAGTAGGCTACTCTCAAGTAAAGCTAAGACAGAGAATTCAGTACAGTGGCCAGTGGGCACCATTTACAGAATGCAGGGGATCATCCCCCCATGTTTTATACAATATATGATTAGTCCTCAGGAATACTTAACCTTGTTGTTATTAGGAAGTATAAAAAAGGAATGCCATGCTCTTAAAATGCTACTATGATGATTACAGTGATTGATGGGGAGGATTTTTGCAATTTAATCTTAAGTATGCTGAGGAACAGGCCTTTGAACCTTGCTGCAAATCTTGCCCGTTATCTGAAATCCTTTGAATCCCCTACTCCTGAAACCTGAAATAGTGTCCATTTCCCAAGCTTGTGCTCACCATGGAATATGTGATGAAAGATTAAGCTTGTGCTATGCTTATAGTGTTGCACACAATCCACATTCCTTTGAAATTTTCTAAATATGGGTGGAATAATTTGTGTCAATAAGTTGCAATAACTGGGGTGGCATTTCATTTTAGTTCTTTTAAAGGGGCTCATTAAACTAGCTTCGGAAACATATGTTTGCTCTAGTCAAAAGCCAAGTGCACAAAGCGACCCCCTTGAAGATAAATCAAATCTCATGATTATTTGGGCAAGCTGGGTTAAAAGAGTCCTGGATTATATTGTGTGGACAGATACAGCACATCCAGAATGCAAGAAGAGTAGCTGGGTGATTGTGGCAGCAGATGGGTGGCTACTGGTGGCCAGGACTACCTCAAGCGCTGATCAGAAGTTGCAAGACAACCAAATCTCAAGAGATGCAGACCTGGTTGCACACACACACACAGCTACTCTGTGTCTGTGATATGGGGACCCGATGGCCCTCTAGATGTTGTTGGACTACAACTCCATGACAATTGGGCCATGCTGTCTGTGGGAGTTGGAGTCCAACAATGTCTGGAGGGTCAGAAGTTCTTTCTCTCTGCACTGGTGCATGGTGAGCAACCAAATCAGAACCGTGGTGCATGGCTGACCAGCCATATCAAAAGTGGGGCAGATCCTCCTGAAAAGAAGAGTAGAACTCCCTTCCCCCCCTCCACACTGAGGCCAAAGCCCTCTGAGCTGGATCCTCTACCAAATAGGAAAAAAGGCTGAAAGGCTGGAGAGCAGCACAACCTCCAAACCGATATAAGAAAGGCATGGAATACCAAACTCCAGACTTGCTGCTTGCATCATGCGATAATGAAACAAGATGCATGGATATAATAGAGGATATTTTTAACTTGCATCTCCTGAACAACCCTAGTGAAACAATTCACAGGAATGAAGTTGCACACATCTGTATCAACCATTTAAGGCAGGTTGGGATATCTTTACAGGAATGTCAGCCATGCTCCTTAACAAAATATACACACCAGCCTCAGCCTTAGGGACAAGAACAACTGCGGCAAAATTAGCATTTCTATGGAATGCTCAATGATTCCTCACTGTTGAGACAAAGATAATTAGCCTCTGTGGTAGATTCAATGCAGAATATTTGAGGGCACAACCATTCTTTATTTCTTTACGAGTGCTCATTGCATATATGGATTAAAGGCAAAGTAACGTGGAAACGTAAAACTATTTATTTTATGAGGTAACTATTTTGGAATCCATTAAATGAAAATACTAAAAAAAATGGTCTCATTATTCTTGTTTTTCAAGCAGCCAGTGTTTATCGTTCCAAGTCAGATGTTTCACAGGCTTTAGTCCTCAACTCCACCCACCCCCTCAGTTTTTCCCCTCAAAGGCCACATTTTGCTCTACAGATAATCATTGACTAGTTGTAACAAAGATTCTAAACTCAGCCCCATTCATTAACGATGGTATTCCTGATTCAATATTCACAGACTGCCAGAAGCAACCAGAAGGGGGCAAACAGCCGAAATATAATTAGCAAATTATTAAAACTTTAAAAAAAAGTGTTCTGCTGTGGTGTGACGTAGTTTTCTGGACAGAGTTGTAATCTGAAGTGCCACAAGCTATGGTCAACACAAGAATTCAAAATTAAATACTTTTGAGATATGTTGCTCATTTTCGCATTTTGACTGTGGTGGTATAATTTACCCCAAAGCTGTTATAGACAAAATGTTAATGCACAGCAACAAATGCATTTGAGGTTTAGGCGATGACACTTGGCTCAATTTCTCTTGTTCATCCATTCCAGGCGAATCTGTGGATGAGGGCCAGCAAACTGAAGCTGAAATGGATGCTTCAATTGACTGGAAAGGAGGTGTTCAACCTCTTCTGGATAGGGTTTCACCCTGTCCCTGAATGGTTGTTTGCAGCTCAGGAATGATCAGGAATGGGGGGAACTGTGGCCCTCCAGATGATGTTTGACTCCATTCATCTCCCAGCAGCCCCAATCAGCATGGGTAATTCTCAGGGATGATGGGAGTTATACTTCAACAATATCTAGAGAACCACAGCTTAGCCATCCCACTTTAGATTTTGTACTATTTCTTGATGTTTTGCCCTGTCTCTTGATGTGTTTTTGGTGGCAGTCTATTCACCCAGACTTTTGAAACAGCTTATGTTATACATTCTGGGCCTCACAGTTTTAAGTTGAGTTTTAAATTCTGTTTTAGATTTTTAATTAAAATATTATAGCATTTGCTGTTTTGTGTTATACTTTAATCACGTTATGTTTAGAGTCCCACTTTTCGGCATTCCGCTAATATGGCGGTTTTCAATTACAATTCAATTCAATAAGGCCCCACTCATACAGCGTTTGTTCCTTTTTTACAGCATTTTTCGGGTGTCGGGCGCCATTTTATTGACAGAGTTCCCCTTTTTGGTAGGTTTCGCTTTTAGGCGGGGGTCTGGAACATAACCCGCCGTATGAGTGGGGCCCTACTGTACTTGCTTCCTTTTCCTTTGTGAGCTGGCCAGAGAATTCCTGGTATGGGGTATGGAATCCTTGGCAAAATCCCATCTGCTGCCTAAGTCTGCAACCCTTCCTGGACAGAGATAGGTTAGCCACTGTTCTCCACATCCTGGTAACATCCAAATTGCATACTGAGGTGCACTGTATGTGGATTGTCTTTGAAGGCTTCTTGGGAGCTTCATTTGGTCCAAAATACTGCTAACAGAACTTTGACTAGAACCAGCCAAAGGGAACATCTAAGGTCATCTAAACCATCTTCAGATGCTCAGCCTGGATCTATGAGGGCAAAAGTGTGTAAGGCACAGGTAAACAGGGATAGCTGGATAGTATGTTGGTTGTCTCAAAACACAGGAAGGTCTTCATATTCATACCCAACTATCCTACCTTACAGGGTGGTTGTGATGTTATATGCTTATCTGGGCTCGTTGGAAAAATGATAGAAGAGAAATAAATATAAACATACTTTCAGTCATCGTAATATTTGTCCAAACACTCAATCCCTAACTTTACTATGAGCATCTGATCCTAAGTGTCTCATGGGCTGTATCCAACTAAGTTTTATTCAGAGTAGGCCCATTGCAATTAATGGACCTAAGTTAGTTATGTCTATTCATTTCAATGGGTCTTCTGTGCATATGACTAACATGGGACAGAACTCTAAGCCTACACTCCCATGTTCTGCCCATGATCCCATGTAACAGCGTGGAAAAATTGAACATGCTTATGAAAGTAATATGGAACACTAGGAACTGATGTTGTGGTTGGGCACAGAGTGATGCATTTTCTATGCATTCCCCTAACATCAATGAGAGGAGCATTACCTATAACACTTTGAGTACCTGGCCAGACTAAACCTTTCTATCAATTATTTCAACTAGCTTGTAGCCTACAATACAGTCATCTTGGCTCAGAGCTCCTTGTGTAGAAGCTGGCTATTGCTTACCAATGCAACAACACTACTATGGATTTCCAGATCATAATTACATTTATAGAATGTAAGATTCATTCTCTCTGTGTGCTTTGACATATTTATAATTTATATTTATAAGCTGCCCTTGGTTCCTACTGGGAGGAAATATGGGATAATAATAATAATAATAATAATAATAATAATAATAATAATAATAATAATAATAATAATAATAATAGAAAGCTACTGGAGATTTCTGTTGCCCAAGGAACTTTAATTAGATCCAGTAATAACATGATTGAGAAATCATCACTGGAAATATATTTTCATATGCTTAATGTTTTGAATGATGAACAAATTAACCCCTCATGGGAAGGGAATCATCAATGGACACAATGTACAGGACGTTCTGTGTGACTTTTGCAGTTTTTTCAATTACGCTTACGTAGGTTCCATTGGGTTTTACTGGGTGGGTTGCACTCAGTTTTATTTTGAATTTGAATAAAACTTAATCTGAATCTGAAGATCTTTCTTCTTAGGACCTTTTGGCTCACTCCTGCATAACCTATTTACCTGGTTCCTTTGGCATTTCTTATGATGATCCATTTCAGTTGGCTGCTTATTTTAGGAATTTGCATGTCATTAAATATTGTAAGGGAGAGGTTCCCAAACTGTGGTACATTGACCACCAGTGGTCCGTGAGCTTCATTCTGGTGATCTGCAGCATGTCCACATTAAATATTCATTTTGATTTTTCATTGTATTTTGATTGCATTTTTTATTTCTTAAATTGTATTTTATTGTATTAGAAAGTCTATGGAATGCAAATTGTAATACAATAAAATGTAATGTAAGAAAGAAAAGAAGCTAAAAATATGATAAAAAATCATACAGCACCAAGCACAGCACATTACATTGCTATAACAGGTAGAAAAATTATTAAGTGATCCGCTAAGACCCCCAAGTGGTCCATGGGGAAAAATGTTTAGGAACCACTGTTGTAGGGCTTTTACTCTGGCCAGATTTAATGTGTTGCCCTCTCAATTGTTTTGGGGTAGATATGCTGCCGTTCCTCTATCCTTGAGGGTTTGCCGCTGTAATAACCAGGAGGTAGAGTCTGTGGAACATGTTCATTTGTTTTGTAATTTTTATGCTTGTCAGCAAATGATTGCCCCTGCATCTGCCAAACTACCAGGAAGGTCATTTCAATTTATGTTAAATATTTGCTGGGAGATAAAAATCCTTTGGATGTCTTTAGCAGTGGCCACATTTTTATCAGTGGCAGTGAAAACAAGGAAGCAATTAAGCATCTGCAAATGGAAGTATCATTTTCGGGAACTACTTATGTCATTTGTTATCTTGTATATATGTATTGGGCTGATGACATTTATTTTATACCTTGCTTTATAATTTGCTATATACTTAAGATTATGGCACACTGTATGGTGGCTCCATGTCAGTGGAATCTGTTCTGGGTTTTAGCCACCAGCCACCACTGCTGTATGGTTTTATTTTTTGTTTTATTCTGGTCTGTTGATAATAATAAAATGGATGATGATGATCCAAAGATCTACTAATAGATCTTGATTTACCATCTGCCCACCCTTGATTCATACAACAAATAGCTAATAGAAAGCACTACCCTGTTTCCCCCACGGCATGGACTTGCCCAGTCACATCAAAATGCCTCTGCTTCAAGTTGGGAAAAGTACTTTCAAATGTATCTTGAGTTATAGTGGGTGCAATATACAGTCCTCATTCCCTAAGGCAAAGATTTGTGAAGTCAGTGTTGCTCTTCAAAATGTCAAACACACTCAAGCCTGGTTAAGGTCTCTTGAATGCATGGCCTTTGCCCATGTCATGTGCCACCTCTTTTTTCTTTGTAGGATATACGCAAGGACCCATTGATATGCTGAACACCTGTTTTTCATTTGCAGTATTTAATGTTTCTTCTCTAATCAGCATCTACAGCAAGATGAGATGTCAAAGAAAGATGCACTAAGATGCTGAAACAAAGGCTACAATACTCTAGAGACTTTCCATGTGCATTGCCCATTAAAATGAATGGGACTTGTACAGAAGCACAGAAGTCTCATTCCTCTCATGGAGAATGGGCAGGAAAGGATCCCACTGAATGGTTTTTAAAATCAGCAAATAATTCTTTATTTTGGAACTTAGTCACTTTATCCTTCTTTTTTCTTATGTTATTCACCCATCAGGCACCCTGACTTCTAATCTTGAGCAGCTGACACAAAACACCACACACAGCATTTAAATACTTGCGAGGAAAACAACAGAATGCACAGCTGACTTTTCAGGGACACTAACGTTAAAACATGAATTCATTGTTATCAATGCAAAACCGACTGAGAAATATAGGACAAGCCAGAGGGAGATTTCTGCTCAAGCAGATATTCCTGTTATTTGGCTGTACAACTATATAGCATAAAATGTGCCATACCTTAATGCTTTTCTTTCAATCCTCAAAAAAACACAACCACCTCTGTACCCTTTTCAAAGTCTCTTTGTGCATCATCAAGTAAGTGGCAAAATAGAGAAAAAGTCATCTGATAAAGATAAACCATGACACAAAACGTTCCCAGATAATTGTCTTCACAGATCTGGTTGAGCTCTCATCTCTTCTAATTAGCCTCATTACCATACCTTAAGACAGACTGGCAGTCACTCAAGCCTCCTCCTTTTGCCCTCTTAAACTATACCTGACAAGCAAATGGACAACACATGGATCCAGGAAGCTAATTCCAGGCAATACTTTTTACAAAGCTGCCCTTTAGCAGAAAAAATGTACACAATGTTTTCCACAAAGTCACCAGCAAGGAATGTGCAGGATTAGATAAGTAATTAATAAAAAGTTGCTCAAGTGGATTCTTCTAGATCACTCAAAGCAAAACATATATACCTCTACCCTGAAAGCTATAGTTTGTCGCCATGTTGGGCATTCCAATACAAATGATTTTGGAGCGTTTGAGCGATGCTGCCAATTATATACAACTCCACTGTGGTTGAAAAAGGCATATTCTTTCTTTCTTTCTTTCTTTCTTTCTTTCTTTCTTTCTTTCTTTCTTTCTTAGGCAAGTATAGACACAATAACAAACTGTCGCAACCTGTTACACATACAGAAGTCATAACAAAGTGCCTATTAATCCAGAGTAGTTATTTTTAAACATTCGTTATTCGGATGACCCTTTCAACCTTTAATTGTCTGTTGAGGAGTTGTCACAGGACTCCTGTGCATGCATAGAATATCAGAGCATATTTGGAGATGTACAGTCTATTTACATGGTGTCCTGGTCAGAGTCTGTTTGGGTTTCCCTTTGAATGGATAATAAGCCAAAGAACACACCCGAAGTAAGGCTGTATATGGCAGGGGAAGATATAACACTAATATAATCAGCTTGGTGAGATTATATAAAATATACAAAAGCAGTTTCTTTTCACCTTCAGTGTTTCATAATAAGAGAAATGTAAGAGTAACATCTTAGAATTTGGAGAATAAAATTACTAGTCAAATCCTATTAAAAGATGTATTGTGAAATATACATTTTTAATGTATATTTAATGTATTAATCTCTCCCAGTTGTGCCCACCTGGGTATTCGGTTCAGCATCTGGGTAGATCCGAGGGTCGGGGAGGGGGAATCGCTGTGGTCTATAGAAGTTCCATCCCTCTTGTTAGGCACCCTATCCAGGTGGCTAATGGTCTAGAGTGTCTACACATAACGTTGGGTCAGCGAGACAGACTGGGAATACTGTTGGTGTACCGTCCACCCTGCTGCCCAACAGCCTCCCTAACTGAGCTGACAGAGGTGGTCTCGGATCTATTGTTGCGTTCCCCCAAACTTTTGGTATTGGGGGATCTCAACATTCATGCTGAGGCCGTTTTATCTGGAGCAGCTCAGGACTTCATGACCTCCATGACAGCCATGGGGCTGTCTCAATTTGCTACTGGCCCTACGCATGTGTTGGGGCACACTCTGGACTTGATTTTTGCCTCTGGATTAGGGGATGGTGATCTGAGAGTGAGGAATTTTACATCTATTCCTTTGTCATGGTCAGATCACTGCCTATTAAGGTTTAGACTCACATTGTCTTCTCCCCTCTGCAAGGGTGGAGGACCAATTAAGATGGTCCGTCCCCGGAGACTAATGAATCCTGAGGGTTTTCTGATGGCTCTAGGGAATTTTCCGGCTGATAGAATTGACGGTCCTGTCGAAACCCTGGCCACGCTGTGGAATACAGAAATGGCCCGGGCAGTTGACACGATCGCCCCGGTGCGCCCTCTCCGTTGCAGAGCTCAATTGGCTCCCTGGTTTACCCCGGAGCTAAGAGTGATGAAGCAAGAAAGGAGACGGCTTGAGTGCAAATGGAGGCGAACTCCCGACGGCTGTAATCATGCACTTGTGAGGGTCTCTACCAAACTCTATGTGAAGGCAGTGAGAGCAGCAAAGAAGCAATACTTTGCTGTCTCTATTCAGTCATCTCTTAACCGCCCAGCGGAACTTTATAAAGTTGTCCGGGGACTTTTACACTCTGGTCCCCAGGACGCAATAACACCATCAATTGCCGGCTGTAATGAGTTTGCGCGACACTTTCGTGATAAGATCATGAACATCCGCCGGGACCTTGACTCCATTATTGTAGCAGTTGATCCTAATGAGGTGTCCAGAGCACAGTCTTGTCCTGTTTTACTGGATGAGTTTCAGTTGGTACAGCTCGAGGATGTGGACAAGGTGCTCGGACAGGTGCGGGCAACCACTTCTGCTCTGGATCCTTGCCCCTCATGGCTAATAAAAGCTAGCAGGAATGGAACAGCCGGCTGGGCCAAGGAGGTGATTAATGCCTCTTTACGAGAGGGAGTGGTCCCACCCTGCCTGAAACAGGCGGTGGTGAGACCGCTCCTAAAAAAACCCTCCTTGGACCCTGATAATTTGGACAACTATAGGCCGGTAGCAAATGTTCCATTCCTGGGCAAGGTCCTAGAGCGTGTGGTCGCTCGCCAACTCCAGGCTCTCTTGGATGAAACTGATTATCTGGACCCATTTCAATCGGGCTTTCGGCCGGGGTTTGGTACAGAAACGGCCTTGGTCGCCCTGTATGATGACCTCTGTCGGGAGAAAGACAGAGGGAGTGTAACTCTGTTGGTTCTCCTTGATCTCTCAGCGGCGTTTGATACCATCGACCATGGTATCCTTCTGGAGCGACTTACGGATTTAGGAGTGGGAGGCACTGCTTGGCGGTGGCTCTGCTCCTATCTCGGGAATCGTCTCCAGAAGGTGATGCTGGGGGAACATTACTCGAGTCCCTGGGTACTCCAATATGGGGTCCCGCAGGGTTCAGTTCTGTCCCCCATGCTTTTCAATATCTATATGAAGCCGCTGGGTGAGGTCATCAGGAGTTTTGGAGTGCGTTTCCAGCAATATGCTGATGATACGCAGCTCTACTACTCCTTTTCATCTTCGTCAGGTGAGGCTGTTGATGTACTAGACCGCTGCCTGGCCGCGATAATGGGCTGGATGAGAGCTAATAAACTGAAACTCAATCCTAACAAGACTGAGATGCTGTTGGTGGGAGGGCCCTCTGCCCAGATGGTTGACGTTCGACCTGCCCTAGATGGGGTTACACTCCCCCTAAAGGAGCAGGTACGTAGTTTGGGGGTCTTATTAGATCCTCTCCTGTCACTTGAGGCTCAGGTAGCCTCGGTGGCACGGAATGCATTCTACCAGCTTCGGCTGGTAGCCCAACTACGACCCTATCTGGACAGGGAGACTCTCGCCTCAGTTATCCATGCTATGGTAACCTCTAGATTGGACTACTGTAATGCACTCTACGTGGGGCTACCTGTGAAGACGGTTCGGAAACTTCAGCTAGTGCAAAATGCTGCGGCCAGAGTTCTCACTGGGACAAAGAAATTTGACCATATAACACCTGTCCTGGCGCAGCTGCACTGGCTACCGATATGTTTCCGGGCCAGATTCAAAGTGTTGGTTCTTACCTATAAAGCCCTAAACGGCATCGGACCGCAATACCTGGTGGAACGCCTCTCTCGCTATGTACCTACCCGTTCACTACGCTCGACGTCGAAGGCCCTTCTCCGGGTCCCAACTCATAAAGAGGCCCGGAGATCAACAACTAGATCTAGGGCCTTCTCGGTGGTGGCCCCCAAACTATGGAATGCCCTCCCAGACGAGATACGCCTGGCGCCTTCTTTGTTATCTTTTCAGCACCAGGTAAAAACCTACCTTTTCGCCCAGGCTTTTTAAACATTTTAAATTTAATTTTAAACCTAATATGGATTTTAATTTATAAACTCAATGGCAATTCTATTTTGGATTTTTATCATGTTTAATGTTTTTATAATTGTATTATATTTTTCACACTTGCTCATATTTTAATTGTGATTTTATTTGTTGTACACCGCCCTGAGAGCTTTCTGCTATAGGGCGGTCTAGAAATGTAATTAAATAAAAATAAATAAATAAATAAATAAATGTCATTATAAAAATAAGAAAAGGAAAGGAAAGAGAAAAAAAGCACAATGTTTATACAACCTAAATACATCAGGGTGGTTTTTTTCTGTACCTCCTTTAAATTTAGTGGGATTGTTATCTTTTTTAAGAGAGGGAGAAAGTTCAGTTTCTTTTTTTTTGTTCCAGTCTGCCTCCCTTCTACGTTCTAAGAAAATAAGAACACAAGAAGAGCCTGCTGGATCAGGCCAATGGCCCATCTAGTCCAGCATCCTGTTTGCACAATGGGCAACCAGATGCCTATGGGAAGCCAACAAGCAGGACCTGAGGTCAAGGGCACTCTCCCCTCCTGTGGGTTCCAGAAACTGGTATTCAGAAACATACGGCCACCAACCGTGGAGGCAGAGCATAGCCATTATGGCTAGCAGCCTTTGATAGCCTCCTCCTGAGAGAGAAAGTTCCATAGTTTAACTATGCACTGCATGAAGTATTTCCTTTTGACTGGCCTGAATCTTACAACGTTTAGCTTCATTGGATGTCCATAAGTTCTAATGTTATATATAAGAGAGGAATTTAAATCTTTCTCTATCCACATTCTCCATGCCATGCACAATTTTATACACTTCTATCATTTCACCTCTTTTCTCTGAATTAAAAAGCCCCAGTTGTTGCAGCCTTTCCTCGTAGGGCAGTTGCTCCATCCCCTTGATCATTTTGGTTGCCTTTTTTCTGAACCTTTTCCAACTCTACAGTATCTTTTTCAAGGTTATTTCTAAATATGACAACCTTCCTTAAGGTGTTTTTCTTTTTCCTTTTCTTTATTGCTGCTTCTGCACAAGAAAAAGCAAGTGATGCGATGGCAATGAAAATCAGGGAAACGGATTTTCTGCACTCTGCAGTTTTGGGGAAATTAACAGTCCATTCAGTGTGACTGAAAAATACCCTGAAGGCCAATATTTACTAAGCATGGCGCGCACACACAGGAGCCTTGTTGAAAATCCACAACAAATCTTTCATTGCAAACAAATCCAAAGCCTTCGGAGTGGATACAACAGTCTGAGTAATGTTGAGGCTGACAGTAAGAAAGCTGTTCTGTAAAAAAGAGAGAGAAAGAAAAAGTCTAACAGCAAAGCTAAATGCCTGTTGGCCTCCCACCAAGATTTTGTGATTTCATTTTCAGAAAGAGATTGTCTTTGCTGTATATCCTTCTCTTAAAAAGAGTAAGGTGGTTGTGTGTCCTGCTTTACAGAGGACAGTCCTATGTTTGAAGAAATGCTCTATTTGAAAAGCTGTCGGGTCCAAGCCCAGTAAAAGATAAAGAATAAAGAAAAGGGGGGGACAGCAGGGACCTTGAAATTGCCCATCAACAGCTAGATAACACTCCCAATAATGTAAAGCAGCATAGAAGCAATATAAACAATCAAGCAGCACCTGGGCAGCAGACTGAGCAGGCACACAGTGGTTACAGTCTTCCCTCCTGCAATGATATATATTTCTGTTTAAATTATAGTAATTCTTTCACGCTATTTAAATATAAATACGCAAACAAAACGATACAAAATTATTGCCTGGATTTAAAACTAATAATCTGAGAGGGGGAAAGTAGGTCACTTCATAATGCTTTTAAGGTGGGGCATGGGTGTGTGTGTAGGGAGACTTTAGAGATCCCAATACAGCAGGTGATGAATAATCACTCTGTGCTGGAAAACATCATAATCAACAACTTTATCCCAATACAATGCAGGAACTTTACTGTGTAAAAGAAGAACGCTGTGTAGGAATGCAGTGTAGTCAGGCCATTGCTGTAAACCGCCCAGAGAGCTTCAGCTATGGGGCAGTATATAAATGTAATAAATAAATAAATAAATAACAGCACAGTATGCATACTTCCCACATAATTCGTTATGGGACTGGGTAGGGTTCAGAAGGGCATTCTTCAAAAAGAAGAAGAAGAAGGAGTCTGCTTAGCAAATCATTTCTGAAATCCACTTCTTGAAACCACCTCGGCGACCCACCTTCCCATCTGCTCCGATGGCAAAGTAGTATCAGGAACTGAATTCCAAACACAACAAAATGAAACGATCTGCATTCAGAATTCTTGCGTGTGTGAGGTCAGCTCACTAAAATAAATAAAAATGCAGTGATTCTTCAATCAACTGAAATACTTTACGATTTTTCCATACTCTTTATGCAGCTGGTTCATTCTGTAACGTGTGTTTGTGTATCCACTGCAACCAGAAAGTGCAGATTACAGAGCACATGGTGCTACATAGCAAGTAGAATTAGCAAGATTTTATTTATTTCAGAGTGTTTACACTCCTCCCTTCCTCCAGATTGGAGCATATTACAATATACATTATAAACAGTAATATAAAATTTAAAAAATGAAATCATATATCCATTATAAAAACAGCAGTACTAAGACTCAACTCCAACCAACATCAACATCAGTTCCGAAGGCCTGGACAAATATATACTTTTTCACCTGTCATCTAAAAATAGCTAATGTGGAGGGTTACATAAGAACATAAGAAGAACCTGCTGAATCAAGCTAATGACCAATATAGTCCAGCATCCTGTTCTCACAGTGGGAAACCAGTTGCCCATGGGAAGCAGGATCTGAGCGCAAAGAGCAGTCTCCCCTCTGGTGGTTTCCAGTAAATGTATTAGGAAACATACTGTCTCAGACTATGGAGACAGAGAGTAGCCATCATGGCTGGTAGCCACTGATTGCTTTATCCTCCTTTATTTTTTCTAATCCTCTTTTAAAGCCATCCAAGTTGGTGGCCATCACTGCCTCTTGTGGGAGTGAATTCTGTAGTTTAACTATGTGCTGTGTAAAGAAGTACTTTTGTCTGTCCTGAATCTTCCAACAATCAGCTTCGCTGGATGTTCACCAGTTCTAGTGTTATGAGAAAGGGAGAAAAACCTTTCTCTGTCCACTTTCTCTATGCCATGCATAATTTTATATACTTCTCTCATGTCACCTCCTATTCGTCTTTTCTTTAAACTTTTCCAGCTCTACAATACCCTTTCTGAGGTGAGGCAACCAGAACTGTACATAGTATTCCAAATGCAGCCGCACCATAAATTTGTATAATGGCATTATGATATTGGCATAATACCTTTCCCAATGATCCCTAGCATGGAATTTGCCTTTTTCAGAGCCTCTGCACACTGGATCGGCATCTTCATCGAGCTATCCGCTACAACTCCAAGGCCTCATTCCTAGCCAGTCACTGCCAGTTCAGACCCCATGAGCGCATATGTGAAATTAAGATGTTTTGCTCCAATATGCATAACTTTACACTTGTTTACACTGAATTTCATTTGCCATTTTACTGCACATTTACTCAGTTTGGAGAGGTCCTTTTGGAGCTCTTTGCAATCCCTTTTTGTTTTAACAACCCTGATTTATTTATTTATTATTTGATTTATATCCCGCCCTTCCTCCCAGCAGGAGCTCAGTAACATATAGTAACATCAGCAAACTTGGCCACATCACTATTCATCCCTAACTCTAGATCATTTCTGAACAATTTTAAAAGCACATGTCCCAATGCTGATCCTTGGAGAACTTCACTTTCTACAACCCTCCATTGAGAGAATTGTCCATTTATTTTGACTCTCTGCTTTCTGTTTCCTAACCAGTTCCTGATCCACAAGGGAACTCCTCCTCTTGTTCCACGACTGCTAAACTTACTCAGGAGTCTTTGGTGAGGTACCAGGTTGAAAGCTTTTCGGAAGTCCAAGTACACTATATCCACTGGATCACCTCTATGGATATGCTTGCTGACACTCTCAAAGAACCCTAGTAAGTTAGTGAGACAGGATTTACCCTTGCAAAAGCCATGCTGGTTCTGCTTTAGCAAGGCTTGCTTTTCTATACGCTTTGATATTTTATCTTTACAATACTTTCTACCAGTTTTCCCAGGACAAACATTAAGTTAACCAGTCTGTAATTTCTGGGATCACCCCTGGATCCCTTTCTAAAGATTGGCTATTTTCCAGTCCTCAGGTATGGAGGTGGATCTGAAGCACAAGTTACACATTTCTGTTAGAAGGGTCAGCAATTTCACATTTGAGTTCTTTGTGAATCCTTGGGTGGATGCCATCTGGACCCGGTGATTTGTCAGGGTGTTTTTTGTCTATTAAGCCTAGAATCTCACCTCTCATCACCACTATTTGCCTCAGTTCCTCAGACTCCCTTCCTGCAAAAGTTAGTTCAGGCACAGGGATCTGCACTATATCCTCCACTGTGAAGTTAGATGCAAACAATTCATTTAGTTTCTCTGCAATCTCCTTATCCTGCGTTAACACACCTTTGACTTCTTTGTCATCCAAGGGTCCAACTGCCTCCCATGACAGTCTCCTGTTTTGAATATATTTAAAAAATGTTTTGTTGTTGGTTTTTAGGTTTTTAGCCATGCACTCCTCATATTCTTTTTTAGCATCCCTTACTGTATTCTTGCATTTCTTTGGCCAGAGTTTGTGTGCCTTTATTGTTCTCCTTAGTCGGACAAGACTTCTATTTTTTGAAGGAAGCCTTCTTGCCTCTAATAGCTTCTTTGACTCTGCTCCTTAACTGCACTGGCATTGTCTTGGCCCTGGTGGTACCTTTCCTGATGTGCAGCATACACTCCAGTTGAAGTAATTTGACCCTCTGGATGCTTCCTTTCAACTTTCTTTTTACCAATCCCCTCATTTGGGGGAATTTTCCTCTTTGAAGTCAAAAGTGACCGTGTTGGATTTTCTTGGCAATTGGACATTTATTTTGTTGTTGTTATGTGCCTTCAATTTTGACTTATGCCAACCCTATGAATCAGCGACCTTCAATGGCATCTGTCATGAACCACCCTGTTCAGATCTTGTAAGTTCAGGTCTGTGGCTTCCTTCATGGAATCAATCCATCTCTTGTTTGGTCTTCCTCTTTTTCTACTCCCTTCTGTTTTTCCCAGCATTATTGTCTTTTCTAGTGAATTGTGTCTTCTCATCATGTGTCCAAAATATGGTGACGTCAGTTTCATCATTTTAGCTTCTAATGATAGTTATGCTTTAATTTGTTCTAAAACCCAAGTATTTGTCTTTTTCGCGGTCCATGGCATCTGTAAAGCTCTCCTCCAACACCATATTTCAGCTGAGTTGATTTTTCTCTTATCCGGTTTTCACTGTCCAACTTTCACATCCATTGGGAATACAATGGTCTGAATGATCCTGACTTTAGTGTTGAGTGATACATCTTTGCATTTGAGGACCTTTACTAGTTCTCTCATAGCTGCCTTCCCCAGTCCTAGCCTTCTTCTGATTTTTTGACTATTGTCTCCATTTTGGTTAATGACTGTGCCAAGGTATTGATAATCTTTGACAAGTTCAATGTCCTCATTGTCAACTTTAGAGTTACACAAATCTTCTGTTGTCATTACTTTAGTCTTCTTGATGTTCAGCTGAATCCTGCTTTTGTGCTTTCCTCTTTAACTTTCAACAGCATTCGTTTCAAATCATTACTGGTTTCTGCTAGGAGTATGGTATCATCTGCATATCTTAAATTATTGATATTTCTCCCTCCAATTTTTACACTTCCATCTTGGTTCAATCCCGCTTTCTGTATGACATTTATATGTATGTTTAATTTAATAGCACTATGGTCACTGCTCCCAATCGGTTTAACAACATTTACATGTCACACTAAGGTCTGGACGCCACTTAAGTCTAGAGTCACCATCTCTCTGGTCAGTTCCACGATCAACTGTTCAAGGGCACAGTCATTTAGGGGTTTCTAGCTTGCTGGATTCAATTCTCTCTTTCACATATAAAAAGACACCACCTCCAATAAGTCCTTCCCTGTCCTTCCAATACAGTTTATATCCAGGGATAGCCATGTCCCACTGGTTTTCTCCATTCCACCAGGTTTAACTAGGAGGTATTAGCTTTCACAGCATCCTCTCTAAGAACCTAAATTTTGCTTCCAGGACTTCATAACTGCATTTCCCATGTGATTAGTGCCAATGTGCACCACTGACTCCTCCCCAGCAAGCTATCTAGATGATGGGAGATATCTGCAATCTTCGCTCCAGGCAGGCAAATCACCCTGCACTCCACTATCTATGTCCCTAACCATTGAATCACCCACTATTAGGCTTCCTCAACACCCCCAGAGAAGTATCCTCAGCACGAGAGGGTATCTGCTTGTCTCCCAAGGAATGGATCCCTTCTAAGGGATTGTTTCCCTCTTTCTCTGATAGGTATTCTCCTTCCCTGAGACTCTCGGTCTCCATGATAGCAGGAGAGGTGTAATTTCCCCGAACGCCTCACCCACAAACCTCTGCCTCTCTCAGCTTCTCCAGGCCAGCCACCTTGGCCTCAAGGAAACAAACCTGTTCCCAGAGAGCTAGGAGCTCATTGCACTGAGGGCACACCCATGACCTCTGTCCAATAGCTGTGCATGTTACAAACTTTGCAAAACACTGGAAAGCCCCCACACCCCTGCTGGCTTCCTACCTGCATAATTGTTTTTGTAGTTTATTCTACTGAAAGCTTGGGTTTTTTTAGGTCAAGGAACAGACGGGCAGAGTGGGTTGCCCTGGCCTCCACACCCTGCTGCCAAACTGGCTTTGCTGCTGAACTCGCCTTGATGCTTGGTGAGCTAGGGCTAGGACACTTCATTTTAAAACCTTTTTATCTCTATTTGACTACAGACTTTAACTTGCTTTTCCATTTAAATGGTATCATGAGACGTTGGTGATGAAGCTGAAACAAATAATAAAAAATGAAAATAATAATAATAATAATAATAAATTTTATTTCTAGGCCGCCTATCTGGCCGCACAAGCGGCCACTCTAGGCGGCGTACAAGATAAAGTAAAATACAACATACAAACTACATAAAAACCCAAGAACTACAATATAAAACGAAACCGAACCCACCCATAGCTAAAACCAATGGCACAAAATCAAAATCAATGAGACTGATGGTCCTACTTCTTCAAATTCTTCCTCAGCTCCAATCATTCTCTAAGGCATTTGCCTTGAGCTCTCTAGTGTTCATCCCCATCCACAATGGTCTGAAACAGGGGCATCCATGGTGCCCTCTAGATGTGTAAGTCTACAACTCCCATCATCCCTGACCATTGACCATAGTGGCTGAGAGTGAGGGGAGTTGTAGTTCAGCAGCATCTGGAGGGTATCACATTAGCTACATCTGGAGGGTATCACATAAGGCACAGGAGGCTATCATCTTGCTGAAAATAAAAGGATCTAGATCTGATCAGTGCCTAGTTGGGTGACTGCCTGAGGACCACAGGTATACCACTTGGGTTTCATGACAGAAGGCAGGATATAAATGTAAGGCCTTATAGGCCCAACTCCACTATTCTATTATTTTAAATATATGGTAACTGAATTTCCTCATATTCATCCCTTGTTACTCTTATTTCTCCTATCCCTTCCTTCCCTCTCCTCCTCCTTCACTATACTGCCAAACTTTAAATTGCAGTTCCAGTGTTGGACAAAGATTAGGAACATCCAGGTTCAAATTGCCACTCAGCCATAAAGGTAAATGCACAACCTTTCTCTCTCAACCTGGCCTATATGTGAAGATAAAATGGGGGTCCCTGAGAGGATTATGTATGTTACCTTGAGCTCCATGGAGGAAAGGTGGGATATAAATGTAATAACATAAATAAATAAAGAATGTTTGGTGATGTGGTAACCACTGTGTAGTATGTACACTGGTGTCTCTGTATAGACCATGGTTCTTTAGTATACGTATTTGAGATTAAAATCTCTTGATTCCCCCTCCCCCTTGTCTGTGTCTAGGATATCCTCCTGACTCACAACTTATTTATTAAAACAAACACTACACAATACGAGTAACATAAAGTGGATCAGTTTCCATGTGCCACATTCCATCCCCTTTCCTCCAAGAAATAAACGTGTTATTTCCTTATAGTTAACACCTTCTTTGAAGCCAGCTGAGTTACAGCATGTCTGTAGAAACCAAATGTGACTGAGATGTTAGAGCAATAAAAAATGGGAAAAGATTCAGAGAACTACCACAAGCCTGGCAAAAGGGTGCCATCAAGTCACATGGGATGAGTCCCCATTGAGGATCACCAAGAAACCCAATGTCAATGGTATTACTTTGGAATAAATAATTTTGAAAGCCATAGCCATATTAGATTGATCCTGGTAGATGCCAAATTTTCTCCAGAGTGTATTAAGTATTTTTTTCCCAGCCAGTAGGCTTGGCAAACCTACTCCAGTTCTGTAAATGTACCGACCCATCACACTATCTCCCATTGAGATGAATAACAGCAAAATAATAAGTCATGGTTGGCACA